>NW_028123743.1:0-609831 GCF_965194805.1 Balaenoptera borealis | reverse complement strand
CCATCACACGGTGTACCATCTTCTGGGTTTCTCATGCATGTTTTTGATGTAGGAAGATGCCCTTGAACCTGGAGATTTGGGACCCATGCGATGGGTACCACGCAGTATTACTTTAAAGGGTCTGCGTTTGCTCACCCAACCTCACCAAACCTCTCAGCCCCAAGAGTGTCCACCCTTATGTCTCATCCAGCTGTGCGTCTAGATATGGTCAATCCAGGTTGCATCACAGCCCCTGAACGCATTGTGTAAGAATTTCTCTCTCTTTCACTGTCTTTGTTTCATGGTTGTTTCAAAGTAATTTATTTTTATAATGGGGTTTAGCTGCTTTTCACTGCTGTGTTTATGCCGCTTTACACCCACTTGACACACTAACAGAGAGATATCAATACATAGGTTTTACGATTATTATTAGTCAGATATATTCTTGTGCGGTGAATACGGCGTGTTGAGTCCAGTTCTCTGAGCAAGGAGTAGGTCTTGTCTATTACATATTGGGTTTATGGAACGGTATCTGAGCTAATTTGATACCCTTGTTTTATGTATCACCCCACCTCACCTTTCCCGTTAAGCAGCCATAGTGTGTTTTCTGCATGTGTGACTCTGTTCTGTTTTGTAATTCAGTTCAAGTGTAACGGTTTTTACATTCCCTCTATCAGTGATACCTTATGAGAAGTGTCCTTTTCTGTGTGACTTATTTCACTTAGAATCGTCGTACCTAAATCCACTCATCATGCTGCTACTAACCTTACGACATTGATTTCATGGCTGAGTGATATTCCATTGTACATAAGGACCACAGCTTCTTTATCCATTTTTCTCTTTCCTGGGATATTTAAGGTGGAATGAAGTGGAGGTCCTGGTCAACAGAGCAGCCCTAAACTTTGGGGTGCTTGTGTCTTGCTGAGTTTTAATTTTCCCAATTTATACCCCCATGAGTGGAAGTGCCCTATGCTCTCTGAGCTGTGTTTTTCAGATGTTTCGGGACTCACCGGACACTTCTCCGGAGTGGCTCTTGGCAATTTACATCCCGCCCATCAGTGTAGCAAGGCTCCCATTTCTCCATGGCCTGTCCTGCATTTCTGGTTTTGACACTTTTTTCAGCATGGCCCTTTTGACCGATGGGAAGCGAGACTTCTTTGTAGCGCTGATTTGCCTTTCCAGGTTGCTTGGTTGGCCAAAAAGGGCGTATGCGTTTTTTCCTGAATATATTCAGGAAAAAACGCATACGCCCTTTTTGGCCAAGGGCATCATTGTCAACGTTTTGCCGCTTTTCATGTGCTTTAAAGGCGATTCGTATCTACCTCTTGAAATCTGTTTCCTGCAATTCTGCCTTGATTTCAAATCCTCTTCTTTGCCTTCCCTCAATATATTTGTGGACGAGAGTTATCATTTATATCTCTGCAGGTTTGTGAATTGCAGTGCCCTGAACCTCCATTTTACAACTCGTTTTTATGGGAGCTGGCCGCAAAATCGCAGAATGGCTTCAGGCCCTGTTCTGGTTCCCGGGGGCAGGCTGAGCCTGTGGTTAATTCTTCTTTCTGATGGGAAAATAGAGTGACCTGTGCCTGTCCCAACACCAAGAGCTAGTCTCTCGTTGGTTCCACGTCTTCCCGTTTATCCTCAGGACAAATTGCAACCTGTACGGAACAGGAGGTTAAAGGTGCTGATGCTCCAAGTAGGGAGCTTGCTAGTAAAGCGGCTGGAATGGCGAACCCGGGCACAAGGAGATGAGAAATGAGGTGCGTTTTAGAAACCTTTCCCCATCACACGGTGTACCATCTTCTGGGTTTCTCATGCATGTTTTTGATGTAGGAAGATGCCCTTGAACCTGGAGATTTGGGACCCATGCGATGGGTACCACGCAGTATTACTTTAAAGGGTTTGCGTTTGCTCACCCAACCTCACCAAACCTCTCAACCCCAAGAGTGTCCACCCTTATGTCTCATCCAGCTGTGCGTCTAGATATGGTCAATCCAGGTTGCATCACAGCCCCTGAACGCATTGTGTAAGAATTTCTCTCTCTTTCACTGTCTTTGTTTCATGGTTGTTTCAAAGTAATTTATTTTTATAATGGGGTTTAGCTGCTTTTCACTGCTGTGTTTATGCCGCTTTACACCCACTTGACACACTAACAGAGAGATATCAATACATAGGTTTTACGATTATTATTAGTCAGATATATTCTTGTGCGGTGAATAGGGCGTGTTGAGTCCAGTTCTCTGAGCAAGGAGTAGGTCTTGTCTATTACATATTGGGTTTATGGAACGGTATCTGAGCTAATTTGATACCCTTGTTTTATGTATCACCCCACCTCACCTTTCCCGTTAAGCAGCCATAGTGTGTTTTCTGCATGTGTGACTCTGTTCTGTTTTGTAATTCAGTTCAAGTGTAACGGTTTTTACATTCCCTCTATCAGTGATACCTTATGAGAAGTGTCCTTTTCTGTGTGACTTATTTCACTTAGAATCGTCGTACCTAAATCCACTCATCATGCTGCTACTAACCTTACGACATTGATTTCCTGGCTGAGTGATATTCCATTGTACATAAGGACCACAACTTCTTTATCCATTTTTCTCTTTCCTGGGATATTTAAGGTGGAATGAAGTGGAGGTCCTGGTCAACAGAGCAGCCCTAAACTTTGGGGTGCTTGTGTCTTGCTGATTTTTAATTTTCCCAATTTATACCCCCATGAGTGGAAGTGCCCTATGCTCTCTGAGCTGTGTTTTTCAGATGTTTCAGGACTCACCGGACACTTCTCCAGAGTGGCTCTTGGCAATTTACATCCCGCCCATCAGTGTAGCAAGGCTCCCATTTCTCCATGGCCTGTCCTGCATTTCTGGTTTTGACACTTTTTTCAGCATGGCCCTTTTGACCAATGGGAAGCGAGACTTCTTTGTAGCGCTGATTTGCCTTTCCAGGTTGCTTGGTTGGCCAAAAAGGGCGTATGCGTTTTTTCCTGAATATATTCAGGAAAAAACGCATACGCCCTTTTTGGCCAAGGGCATCATTGTCAACGTTTTGCCGCTTTTCATGTGCTTTAAAGGCGATTCGTATCTACCTCCTGAAATCTGTTTCCTGCAATTCTGCCTTGATTTCAAATCCTCTTCTTTGCCTTCCCTCAATATATTTGTGGACGAGAGTTATCATTTATAACTCTGCAGGTTTGTGAATTGCAGTGCCCTGAACCTCCATTTTACAACTCGTTTTTATGGGAGCTGGCCGCAAAATCGCAGGATGGCTTCAGGCCCTGTTCTGGTTCCGGGGGGCAGGCTGAGCCTGTGGTTAATTCTTCTTTCTGATGGGAAAATAGAGTGACCTGTGCCTGTCCCAACACCAAGAGCTAGTCTCTCGTTGGTTCCACGTCTTCCCGTTTATCCTCAGGACAAATTGCAACCTGTACGGAACAGGAGGTTAAAGATGCTGATGCTCCAAGTAGGGAGCTTGCTAGTAAAGCGGCTGGAATGGCGAACCCGGGCACAAGGAGATGAGAAATGAGGTGCGTTTTAGAAACCATTCCCGATAACACGGTGTACCATCTTCTTGGTTTCTCATGCATGTTTTTGATGTAGGAAGATGCCCTTGAACCTGGAGATTTGGGACCCATGCGATGGGTACCACGCAGTATTACTTTAAAGGGTCTGCGTTTGCTCACCCAACCTCACCAAACCTCTCAGCCCCAAGAGTGTCCACCCTTATGTCTCATCTAGCTGTGGGTCTAGATATGGTCAATCCAGGTTGCATCACAGCCCCTGAACGCATTGTGTAAGAATTTCTCTCTCTTTCACTGTCTTTGTTTCATGGGTGTTTCAAACTAATTTATTTTTATAATGGGGTTTAGCTGCTTTTCACTGCTGTGTTTATGCCCCTTTACACCCACTTGACACACTAACAGAGAGATATCAATACATAGGTTTTAAGATTATTACTAGTCAAATATATTCTTGTGCGGTGAATAGTGCGTGTTGAGTCCAGTTCTCTGAGAAAGGAGTAGGTCTTGTCTATTACATATTGGGTTTATGGAATGGTATCTGAGCTTATTTGAAACCCTTGTTTTATGTATCACCCCACCTCACCTTTCCCGTTAAGCAGCCATAGTGTGTTTTCTGCATGTGTGACTCTGTTCTGTTTTGTAATTCAGTTCAAGTGTAACGGTTTTTACATTCCCTCTATCAGTGATACCTTATGAGAAGTGTCCTTTTCTGTGTGACTTATTTCACTTAGAATCGTCGTACCTAAATCCACTCATCATGCTGCTACTAACCTTACGACATTGATTTCCTGGCTGAGTGATATTCCATTGTACATAAGGACCACAACTTCTTTATCCATTTTTCTCTTTCCTGGGATATTTAAGGTGGAATGAAGTGGAGGTCCTGGTCAACAGAGCAGCCCTAAACTTTGGGGTGCTTGTGTCTTGCTGATTTTTAATTTTCCCAATTTATACCCCCATGAGTGGAAGTGCCCTATGCTCTCTGAGCTGTGTTTTTCAGATGTTTCAGGACTCACCGGACACTTCTCCAGAGTAGCTCTTGGCAATTTACATCCCGCCCATCAGTGTAGCAAGGCTCCCATTTCTCCATGGCCTGTCCTGCATTTCTGGTTTTGACACTTTTTTCAGCATGGCCCTTTTGACCGATGGGAAGCGAGACTTCTTTGTAGCGCTGATTTGCCTTTCCAGGTTGCTTGGTTGGCCAAAAAGGGCGTATGCGTTTTTTCCTGAATATATTCAGGAAAAAACGCATACGCCCTTTTTGGCCAAGGGCATCATTGTCAACGTTTTGCCGCTTTTCATGTGCTTTAAAGGCGATTCGTATCTACCTCCTGAAATCTGTTTCCTGCAATTCTGCCTTGATTTCAAATCCTCTTCTTTGCCTTCCCTCAATATATTTGTGGACGAGAGTTATCATTTATAACTCTGCAGGTTTGTGAATTGCAGTGCCCTGAACCTCCATTTTACAACTCGTTTTTATGGGAGCTGGCCGCAAAATCGCAGAATGGCTTCAGGCCCTGTCCTGGTTCTGGGGGGCAGGCTGAGCCTGTGGTTAATTCTTCTTTCTGATGGGAAAATAGAGTGACCTGTGCCTGTCCCAACACCAAGAGCTAGTCTCTCGTTGGTTCCACGTCTTCCCGTTTATCCTCAGGACAAATTGCAACCTGTACGGAACAGGAGGTTAAAGATGCTGATGCTCCAAGTAGGGAGCTTGCTAGTAAAGCGGCTGGAATGGCGAACCCGGGCACAAGGAGATGAGAAATGAGGTGCGTTTTAGAAACCATTCCCGATAACACGGTGTACCATCTTCTTGGTTTCTCATGCATGTTTTTGATGTAGGAAGATGCCCTTGAACCTGGAGATTTGGGACCCATGCGATGGGTACCACGCAGTATTCCTTTAAAGGGTCTGCGTTTGCTCACCCAACCTCACCAAACCTCTCAGCCCCAAGAGTGTCCACCCTTATGTCTCATCTAGCTGTGGGTCTAGATATGGTCAATCCAGGTTGCATCACAGCCCCTGAACGCATTGTGTAAGAATTTCTCTCTCTTTCACTGTCTTTGTTTCATGGGTGTTTCAAACTAATTTATTTTTATAATGGGGTTTAGCTGCTTTTCACTGCTGTGTTTATGCCCCTTTACACCCACTTGACACACTAACAGAGAGATATCAATACATAGGTTTTAAGATTATTACTAGTCAAATATATTCTTGTGCGGTGAATAGTGCGTGTTGAGTCCAGTTCTCTGAGAAAGGAGTAGGTCTTGTCTATTACATATTGGGTTTATGGAATGGTATCTGAGCTTATTTGAAACCCTTGTTTTATGTATCACCCCACCTCACCTTTCCCGTTAAGCAGCCATAGTGTGTTTTCTGCATGTGTGACTCTGTTCTGTTTTGTAATTCAGTTCAAGTGTAACGGTTTTTACATTCCCTCTATCAGTGATACCTTATGAGAAGTGTCCTTTTCTGTGTGACTTATTTCACTTAGAATCGTCGTACCTAAATCCACTCATCATGCTGCTACTAACCTTACGACATTGATTTCCTGGCTGAGTGATATTCCATTGTACATAAGGGCCACAACTTCTTTATCCATTTTTCTCTTTCCTGGGATATTTAAGGTGGAATGAAGTGGAGGTCCTGGTCAACAGAGCAGCCCTAAACTTTGGGGTGCTTGTGTCTTGCTGATTTTTAATTTTCCCAATTTATACCCCCATGAGTGGAAGTGCCCTATGCTCTCTGAGCTGTGTTTTTCAGATGTTTCAGGACTCACCGGACACTTCTCCAGAGTAGCTCTTGGCAATTTACATCCCGCCCATCAGTGTAGCAAGGCTCCCATTTCTCCATGGCCTGTCCTGCATTTCTGGTTTTGACACTTTTTTCAGCATGGCCCTTTTGACCGATGGGAAGCGAGACTTCTTTGTAGCGCTGATTTGCCTTTCCAGGTTGCTTGGTTGGCCAAAAAGGGCGTATGCGTTTTTTCCTGAATATATTCAGGAAAAAACGCATACGCCCTTTTTGGCCAAGGGCATCATTGTCAACGTTTTGCCGCTTTTCATGTGCTTTAAAGGCGATTCGTATCTACCTCCTGAAATCTGTTTCCTGCAATTCTGCCTTGATTTCAAATCCTCTTCTTTGCCTTCCCTCAATATATTTGTGGACGAGAGTTATCATTTATAACTCTGCAGGTTTGTGAATTGCAGTGCCCTGAACCTCCATTTTACAACTCGTTTTTATGGGAGCTGGCCGCAAAATCGCAGAATGGCTTCAGGCCCTGTCCTGGTTCTGGGGGGCAGGCTGAGCCTGTGGTTAATTCTTCTTTCTGATGGGAAAATAGAGTGACCTGTGCCTGTCCCAACACCAAGAGCTAGTCTCTCGTTGGTTCCACGTCTTCCCGTTTATCCTCAGGACAAATTGCAACCTGTACGGAACAGGAGGTTAAAGGTGCTGATGCTCCAAGTAGGGAGCTTTCTAGTAAAGCGGCTGGAATGGTGAACCCGGGCACAAGGAGATGAGAAATGAGGTGCGTTTTAGAAACCATTCCCGATAACACGGTGTACCATCTTCTTGGTTTCTCATGCATGTTTTTGATGTAGGAAGATGCCCTTGAACCTGGAGATTTGGGACCCATGCGATGGGTACCACGCAGTATTACTTTAAAGGGTCTGCGTTTGCTCACCCAACCTCACCAAACCTCTCAGCCCCAAGAGTGTCCACCCTTATGTCTCATCCAGCTGTGGGTCTAGATATGGTCAATCCAGGTTGCATCACAGCCCCTGAACGCATTGTGTAAGAATTTCTCTCTCTTTCACTGTCTTTGTTTCATGGGTGTTTCAAACTAATTTATTTTTATAATGGGGTTTAGCTGCTTTTCACTGCTGTGTTTATGCCCCTTTACACCCACTTGACACACTAACAGAGAGATATCAATACATAGGTTTTAAGATTATTACTAGTCAGATATATTCTTGTGCGGTGAATAGTGCGTGTTGAGTCCAGTTCTCTGAGAAAGGAGTAGGTCTTGTCTATTACATATTGGGTTTATGGAATGGTATCTGAGCTTATTTGAAACCCTTGTTTTATGTATCACCCCACCTCACCTTTCCCGTTAAGCAGGCATAGTGTGTTTTCTGCATGTGTGATTTTGTTCTGTTTTGTAATTCAGTTCAAGTGTAACGGTTTTTACATTCCCTCTATCAGTGATACCTTATGAGAAGTGTCCTTTTCTGTGTGACTTATTTCACTTAGAATCGTCGTACCTAAATCCACTCATCATGCTGCTACTAGCCTTATGACATTGATTTCATGGCTGAGTGATATTCCATTGTACATAAGGACCACAACTTCTTTATCCATTTTTCTCTTTCCTGGGATATTTAGGTGGAATGAAGTGGAGGGCCTTGTCAACAGAGCAGCCCTAAACTTTGGGGTGCTTGTGTCTTGCTGATGTTTAATTTTCCCAATTTTTACCCCCATGAGTGGAAGTGCCCTATGCTCTCTAAGCTGTGTTTTATATATGTTACAGGACTCACCGTACACTTCTCCAGAGTGGCTGTTGGCAATTTACATCCTGCTCATCAGTGTAACAAGGCTCCCATTTCTCCATGGCCTGTCCTGCATTTCTGGTTTTGACACTTTTTTCAGCATGGCCCTTTTGACCGATGGGAAGCGAGACTTCTTTGTAGCGCTGATTTGCCTTTCCAGGTTGCTTGGTTGGCCAAAAAGGGCGTATGCGTTTTTTCCTGAATATATTCAGGAAAAAACGCATACGCCCTTTTTGGCCAAGGGCATCATTGTCAACGTTTTGCCGCCTTTCATGTGCTTTAAAGGCGATTTGAATCTACCTCCTGAAATCTGTTTCCTGCAATTCTGCCTTGATTAAAAATCCTCTTCTTTGCCTTCCCTCAATATATTTGTGGACGAGAGTTCTCATTTATAACTCTGCAGGTTTGTGAATTGCAGTGCCCTGAAGCTCCATTTTACAACTCGCGTTTTTGGGAGCTGGCCGCAAAAGCGCAGGATGGCTTCAGGCCCTTTTCTGGTTCCGAGGGGCAGGATGAGCCTGTGGTTATTTCTTCTTCCTGATGGGAAAATAGAGTGACCTGTGCCTGTCCCAACACCAAGAGCTAGTCTCTCATTGGTTCCCCGTCTTCCGGTTCATCCTCAGGACAAATTGCAACCTGTACGGAACAGGAGGTTAAAGGTGCTGATGCTCCAAGTAGGGAGATTGCTAGTAAAGCGGCTGGAATGGCGAACCCGAGCACAAGGAGATGAGAAATGAGGTGCGTTTTAGAAACCTTTCCCCATCACACGGTGTACCATCTTCTTGGTTTCTCATGCATGTTTTCGATGTAGGAAGATGCCCTTGAACCTGGAGATTTGGGACCCATGCGATGGGTACCACGCAGTATTACTTTAAAGGGTCTGCGTTTGCTCACCCAACCTCACCAAACCTCTCAGCCCCAAGAGTGTCCACCCTTATGTCTCATCTAGCTGTGGGTCTAGATATGGTCAACCCAGGTTGCATCACAGCCCCTGAACGCATTGTGTAAGAATTTCTCTCTCTTTCACTGTCTTTGTTTCATGGGTGTTTCAAACTAATTTATTTTTATAATGGGGTTTAGCTGCTTTTCACTGCTGTGTTTATGCCCCTTTACACCCACTTGACACACTAACAGAGAGATATCAATACATAGGTTTTAAGATTATTACTAGTCAGATATATTCTTGTGCGGTGAATAGTGCGTGTTGAGTCCAGTTCTCTGAGAAAGGAGTAGGTCTTGTCTATTACATATTGGGTTTATGGAATGGTATCTGAGCTTATTTGAAACCCTTGTTTTATGTATCACCCCACCTCACCTTTCCCGTTAAGCAGGCATAGTGTGTTTTCTGCATGTGTGATTTTGTTCTGTTTTGTAATTCAGTTCAAGTGTAACGGTTTTTACATTCCCTCTATCAGTGATACCTTATGAGAAGTGTCCTTTTCTGTGTGACTTATTTCACTTAGAATCGTCGTACCTAAATCCACTCATCATGCTGCTACTAGCCTTATGACATTGATTTCATGGCTGAGTGATATTCCATTGTACATAAGGACCACAACTTCTTTATCCATTTTTCTCTTTCCTGGGATATTTAGGTGGAATGAAGTGGAGGGCCTTGTCAACAGAGCAGCCCTAAACTTTGGGGTGCTTGTGTCTTGCTGATGTTTAATTTTCCCAATTTTTACCCCCATGAGTGGAAGTGCCCTATGCTCTCTAAGCTGTGTTTTATATATGTTACAGGACTCACCGTACACTTCTCCAGAGTGGCTGTTGGCAATTTACATCCTGCTCATCAGTGTAACAAGGCTCCCATTTCTCCATGGCCTGTCCTGCATTTCTGGTTTTGACACTTTTTTCAGCATGGCCCTTTTGACCGATGGGAAGCGAGACTTCTTTGTAGCGCTGATTTGCCTTTCCAGGTTGCTTGGTTGGCCAAAAAGGGCGTATGCGTTTTTTCCTGAATATATTCAGGAAAAAACGCATACGCCCTTTTTGGCCAAGGGCATCATTGTCAACGTTTTGCCGCCTTTCATGTGCTTTAAAGGCGATTTGAATCTACCTCCTGAAATCTGTTTCCTGCAATTCTGCCTTGATTAAAAATCCTCTTCTTTGCCTTCCCTCAATATATTTGTGGACGAGAGTTCTCATTTATAACTCTGCAGGTTTGTGAATTGCAGTGCCCTGAAGCTCCATTTTACAACTCGCGTTTTTGGGAGCTGGCCGCAAAAGCGCAGGATGGCTTCAGGCCCTTTTCTGGTTCCGAGGGGCAGGATGAGCCTGTGGTTATTTCTTCTTCCTGATGGGAAAATAGAGTGACCTGTGCCTGTCCCAACACCAAGAGCTAGTCTCTCATTGGTTCCCCGTCTTCCGGTTCATCCTCAGGACAAATTGCAACCTGTACGGAACAGGAGGTTAAAGGTGCTGATGCTCCAAGTAGGGAGATTGCTAGTAAAGCGGCTGGAATGGCGAACCCGAGCACAAGGAGATGAGAAATGAGGTGCGTTTTAGAAACCTTTCCCCATCACACGGTGTACCATCTTCTTGGTTTCTCTTGCATGTTTTCGATGTAGGAAGATGCCCTTGAACCTGGAGATTTGGGACCCATGCGATGGGTACCACGGAGTATTACTTTAAAGGGTCTGCGTTTGCTCACCCAACCTCACCAAACCTCTCAGCCCCAAGAGTGTCCACCCTTATGTCTCATCCAGCTGTGGGTCTAGATATAGTCAATCCAGGTTGCATCACAGCCCCTGAACGCATTGTGTAATAATTTCTCTCTCTTTCACTGTCTTGGTTTCATGGGTTTTTCAAAGTAATTTATTTTTACATGGGGTTTAGCTGCTTTTCACTGCTGTGTTTTTGCCGCTTTACACCCACTTGACACACTAACAGAGAGATATCAATACATAGGTTTGAAGATTATTACTAGTCAGATATATTCTTGTGCGGTGAATAAGGCGTGTTATGTCCAGTTCTCTGAGCAAGGAGTAGGTCTTGTCTATTACATATTGGGTTTATGGAACGGTATCTGAGCTAATTTGAAACCCTTGTTTTATGTATCACCCCATCTCACCTTTCCCGTTAAGCAGCCATAGTGTGTTTTCTGCATGTGTGACTCTGTTCTGTTTTGTAATTCAGTTCAAGTGTAACGGTTTTTACATTCCCTCTATCAGTGATACCTTATGAGAAGTGTCCTTTTCTGTGTGACTTATTTCACTTAGATTCGTCGTACCTTAATCCACTCATCATGCTGCTACTAGCCTTATGACATTGATTTCATGGCTGAGTGATATTCCATTGTACATAAGGGCCACAACTTCTTTATCCATTTTTCTCTGTCATGGGATATTTAAGGTGGAATGAAGTGGAGGTCCTGGTCAACAGAGCAGCCCTAAACGTTGGGGTGCTTGTGTCTTGCTGATTTTTAATTTTCCCAATTTATACCCCCATGCGTGGAAGTGCCCTATGCTCTCTAAGCTGTGTTTTTTAGATGTTTCAGGACTCACCGTACACTTCTCCAGAGTGGCTGTTGCCAATTTACATCCCGCCCATCAGAGTAGCAAGGCTCCCATTTCTCCATGGCCTGTCCTGCATTTCTGGTTTTGACACGTTTTTCAGCATGGCCCTTTTGACCGATGGGTAGCGAGTCTTCTTTGTAGCCCTGATTTGCCTTTCCAGGTTGCTTGGTTGGCCAAAAAGGGCGTATGCGTTTTTTCCTGAATATATTCAGGAAAAAACGCATACGCCCTTTTTGGCCAAGGGCATCATTGTCAACGTTTTGCCGCTTTTCATGTGCTTTAAAGGCGATTCGAATCTACCTCCTGAACTCTGTTTCCTGCAATTCTGCCTTGATTTCAAATCCTCTTCTTTGCCTTCCCTCAATATATCTGTGGATGAGAGTTATCATTTATAACTCTGCAGGTTTGTGAATTGCATTGCCCTGAACCTCCATTTTTCAACTCGCGTTTTTGGGAGCTGTCCGCAAAAGCGCAGGATGGCTTCAGGCCCTGTTCTGTTTCCGGGGGGCAGAATGAGCCAGTGGTTAATTCTTCTTCCTGATGGGAAAATAGAGTGACCTGTGCCTGTCCCAACACCAAGAGCTAGTCTCTCATTGGTTCCCCGTCTTCCCGTTCATCCTCAGGACAAATTGCAACCTGTACGGAACAGGAGGTTAAAGGTGCTGATGCTCCAAGTAGGGAGCTTGCTAGTAAAGCGGCTGGAATGGCGAACCCGGGCACAAGGAGATGAGAAATGAGGTGCGTTTTAGAAACCTTTCCCCATCACATGGTGTACCATCTTCTGGGTTTCTCATGCATGTTTTCGATGTAGGAAGATGCCCTTGAACCTGGAGATTTGGGACCCATGCGATGGGTACCACGCAGTATTACTTTAAAGGGTCTGCGTTTGCTCACCCAACCTCACCAAACCTCTCAGCCCCAAGAGTGTCCACCCTTATGTCTCATCCAGCTGTGGGTCTAGATATGGTCAATCCAGCTTGCATCACAGCCCCTGAACGCATTGTGTAAGAATTTCTCTCTCTTTCACTGTCTTTGTTTCATGGGTTTTTCAAAGTAATTTATTTTTATAATGGGGTTTAGCTGCTTTTCACTGCTGTGTTTATGCCGCTTTACACCCACTTGACACACTAACAGAGAGATATCAATACATAGGTTTTAAGATTATTACTAGTCAGATATATTCTTGTGCGGTGAATAGGGCGTGTTGAGTCCAGTTCTCTGAGCAAGGAGTAGGTCTTGTCTATTACATATTGGGTTTATGGAACGGTATCTGAGCTAATTTGAAACCCTTGTTTTATGTATCACCCCACCTCACCTTTCCCGTTAAGCAGCCATAGTGTGTTTTCTGCATGTGTGACTCTGTTCTGTTTTGTAATTCAGTTCATGTGTAACGGTTTTTACATTCCCTCTATCAGTGATACCTTATGAGAAGTGTCCTTTTCTGTGTGACTTATTTCACTTAGAATCGTCGTACCTAAATCCACTCATCATGCTGCTACTAACCTTACGACATTGATTTCCTTGCTGAGTGATATTCCATTGTACATAAGGACCACAGCTTCTTTATCCATTTTTCTCTTTCCTGGGATATTTAAGGTGGAATGAAGTGGAGGTCCTGGTCAACAGAGCAGCCCTAAACTTTGGGGTGCTTGTGTCTTGCTGAGTTTTAATTTTCCCAATTTATACCCCCATGAGTGGAAGTGCCCTATGCTCTCTAAGCTGTGTTTTTCAGATGTTTCAGGACTCACCGGACACTTCTCCAGAGTGGCTCTTGGCAATTTACATCCCGCCCATCAGTGTAGCAAGGCTCCCATTTCTCCATGGCCTGTCCTGCATTTCTGGTTTTGACACTTTTTTCAGCATGGCCCTTTTGACCGATGGGAAGCGAGACTTCTTTGTAGCGCTGATTTGACTTTCCAGGTTGCTTGGTTGGCCAAAAAGGGCGTATGCGTTTTTTCCTGAATATATTCAGGAAAAAACGCATACGCCCTTTTTGGCCAAGGGCATCATTGTCAACGTTTTGCCGCTTTTCATGTGCTTTAAAGGCGATTTGTATCTACCTCCTGAAATCTGTTTCCTGCAATTCTGCCTTGATTTCAAATCCTCTTCTTTGCCTTCCCTCAATATATTTGTGGACGAGAGTTATCATTTATAACTCTGCAGGTTTGTGAATTGCAGTGCCCTGAACCTCCATTTTACAACTCGTTTTTATGGGACCTGGCCGCAAAAGCGCAGGATGGCTTCAGGCCCTTTTCTGGTTCCGAGGGGCAGGATGAGCCTGTGGTTATTTCTTCTTCCTGATGGGAAAATAGAGTGACCTGTGCCTGTCCCAACACCAAGAGCTAGTCTCTCATTGGTTCCCCGTTTTCCCGTTCATCCTCAGGACAAATTGCAACCTGTACGGAACAGGAGGTTAAAGGTGCTGATGCTCCAAGTAGGGAGCTTGCTAGTAAAGCGGCTGGAATGGTGAACCCGGGCACAAGGAGATGAGAAATGAGGTGCGTTTTAGAAACCATTCCCGATAACACGGTGTACCATCTTCTTGGTTTCTCATGCATGTTTTTGATGTAGGAAGATGCCCTTGAACCTGCAGATTTGGGACCCATGCGATGGGTACCACGCAGTATTACTTTAAAGGGTCTGCGTTTGCTCACCCAACCTCACCAAACCTCTCAGCCCCAAGAGTGTCCACCCTTATGTCTCATCCAGCTGTGGGTCTAGATATGGTCAATCCAGGTTGCATCACAGCCCCTGAACGCATTGTGTAAGAATTTCTCTCTCTTTCACTGTCTTTGTTTCATGGGTGTTTCAAAGTAATTTATTTTTATAATGGGGTTTAGCTGCTTTTCACTGCTGTGTTTATGCCGCTTTACACCCACTTGACACACTAACAGAGAGATATCAATACATAGGTTTTAAGATTATTACTAGTCAGATATATTCTTGTGCGGTGAATAGGGCGTGTTATGTCCAGTTCTCTGAGCAAGGAGTAGGTCTTGTCTATTACATATTGGGTTTATGGAACGGTATCTGAGCTAAATTGAAACCCTTGTTTTATGTATCACCCCACCTCACCTTTCCCGTTAAGCAGCCATAGTGTGTTTTCTGCATCTGTGACTCTGTTCTGTTTTGTAATTCAGTTCATGTGTAACGGTTTTTACATTCCCTCTATCAGTGATACCTTATGAGAAGTGTCCTTTTCTGTGTGACTTATTTCACTTAGAATCGTCGTACCTAAATCCACTCATCATGCTGCTACTAGCCTTATGACATTGATTTCATGGCTGAGTGATATTCCATTGTACATAAGGACCACAACTTCTTTATCCATTTTTCTCTTTCCTGGGATATTTAAGGTGGAATGAAGTGGAGGTCCTTGTCAACAGAGCAGCCCTAACTTTGGGGTGCTTGTGTCTTGCTGATTTTTAATTTTCCCAATTTATACCCCCATGAGTGGAAGTGCCCTATGCTCTCTAAGCTGTGTTTTTTAGATGTTTCAGGACTCACCGTACACTTCTCCAGAGTGGCTGTTGCCAATTTACATCCCGCCCATCAGAGTAGCAAGGCTCCCATTTCTCCATGGCCTGTCCTGCATTTCTGGTTTTGACACTTTTTTCAGCATGGCCCTTTTGACCGATGGGAAGCGAGACTTCTTTGTAGCGCTGATTTGCCGTTCCAGGTTGCTTGGTTGGCCAAAAAGGGCGTATGCGTTTTTTCCTGAATATATTCAGGAAAAAACGCATACGCCCTTTTTGGCCAAGGGCATCATTGTCAACGTTTTGCCGTTTTTCATGTGCTTTAAAGGCGATTCGTATCTACCTCCTGAAATCTGTTTCCTGCAATTCTGCCTTGATTTCAAATCCTCTTCTTTGCCTTCCCTCAATATATTTGTGGACGAGAGTTATCATTTATAACTCTGCAGGTTTGTGAATTGCAGTGCCCTGAACCTCCATTTTACAACTCGTTTTTATGGGAGCTGGCCGCAAAATCGCAGAATGGCTTCAGGCCCTGTTCTGGTTCCGGGGGGCAGGCTGAGCCTGTGGTTAATTCTTCTTTCTGATGGGAAAATAGAGTGACCTGTGCCTGTCCCAACACCAAGAGCTAGTCTCACGTTGGTTCCACGTCTTCCCGTTTATCCTCAGGACAAATTGCAACCTGTACGGAACAGGAGGTTAAAGGTGCTGTTGCTCCAAGTAGGGAGCTTGCTAGTAAAGCGGCTGGAATGGCGAACCCGGGCACAAGGAGATGAGAAATGAGGTGCGTTTTAGAAACATTTCCCCATCACACGACGTACCATCTTCTGGGTTTCTCATGCATGTTTTTGATGTAGGAAGATGCCCTTGAACCTGGAGATTTGGGACCCATGCGATGGGTACCACGCAGTATTACTTTAAAGGGTCTGCGTTTGCTCACCCAACCTCACCAAACCTCTCATCCCCAAGAGTGTCCACCCTTATGTCTCATCCAGCTGTGGGTCTAGATATGGTCAATCCAGGTTGCATCACAGCCCCTGAAAGCATTGTGTAAGAATTTCTCTCTCTTTCACTGTCTTTGTTTCATGGGTGTTTCAAAGTAATTTATTTTTATAATGGGGTTTAGCTGCTTTTCACTGCTGTGTTTATGCCACTTTACACCCACTTGACACACTAACAGAGAGATATCAATACATAGGTTTTACGATTATTATTAGTCAGATATATTCTTGTGCGGTGAATAGGGCATGTTGAGTCCAGTTCTCTGAGCAAGGAGTAGGTCTTGTCTATTACATATTGGGTTTATGGAACGGTATCTGAGCTAATTTGATACCCTTGTTTTATGTATCACCCCACCTCACCTTTCCCGTTAAGCAGCCATAGTGTGTTTTCTGCATGTGTGACTCTGTTCTGTTTTGTAATTCAGTTCAAGTGTAATGGTTTTTACATTCCCTCTATCAGTGATACCTTATGAGAAGTGTCCTTTTCTGTGTGACTTATTTCACTTAGAATCGTCGTACCTAAATCCACTCATCATGCTGCTACTAACCTTACGACATTGATTTCCTGGCTGAGTGATATTCCATTGTACATAAGGACCACAACTTCTTTATCCATTTTTCTCTTTCCTGGGATATTTAAGGTGGAATGAAGTGGAGGTCCTGGTCAACAGAGCAGCCCTAAACTTTGGGGTGCTTGTGTCTTGCTGATTTTTAATTTTCCCAATTTATACCCCCATGAGTGGAAGTGCCCTATGCTCTCTGAGCTGTGTTTTTCAGATGTTTCAGGACTCACCGGACACTTCCCCAGAGTGGCTCTTGGCAATTTACATCCCGCCCATCAGTGTAGCAAGGCTCCCATTTCTCCATGGCCTGTCCTGCATTTCTGGTTTTGACACTTTTTTCAGCATGGCCCTTTTGACCGATGGGAAGCGAGACTTCTTTGTAGCGCTGATTTGCCTTTCCAGGTTGCTTGGTTGGCCAAAACGGGCGTATGCGTTTTTTCCTGAATATATTCAGGAAAAAACGCATACGCCCTTTTTGGCCAAGGGCATCATTGTCAACGTTTTGCCGCTTTTCATGTGCTTTAAAGGCGATTCGTATCTACCTCCTGAAATCTGTTTCCTGCAATTCTGCCTTGATTTCAAATCCTCTTCTTTGCCTTCCCTCAATATATTTGTGGACGAGAGTTATCATTTATAACTCTGCAGGTTTGTGATTTGCAGTGCCCTGAACCTCCATTTTACAACTCGTTTTTATGGGAGCTGGCCGCAGAATCGCAGAATGGCTTCAGGCCCTGTTCTGGTTCCGGGGGGCAGGCTGAGCCTGTGGTTAATTCTTCTTTCTGATGGGAAAATAGAGTGAACAGTGCCTGTCCCAACACCAAGAGCTAGTCTCACGTTGGTTCCACGTCTTCCCGTTTATCCTCAGGACAAATTGCAACCTGTACGGAACAGGAGGTTAAAGGTGCTGATGCTCCAAGTAGGGAGCTTGCTAGTAAAGCGGCTGGAATGGCGAACCCGGGCACAAGGAGATGAGAAATGAGGTGCGTTTTAGAAACATTTCCCCATCACACGATGTACCATCTTCTGGGTTTCTCATGCATGTTTTTGATGTAGGAAGATGCCCTTGAACCTGGAGATTTGGGACCCATGCGATGGGTACCACGCAGTATTACTTTAAAGGGTCTGCGTTTGCTCACCCAACCTCACCAAACCTCTCATCCCCAAGAGTGTCCACCCTTATGTCTCATCCAGCTGTGGGTCTAGATATGGTCAATCCAGGTTGCATCACAGCCCCTGAACGCATTGTGTAAGAATTTCTCTCTCTTTCACTGCCTTTGTTTCATGGGTTTTTCAAAGTAATTTATTTTTATAATGGGGTTTAGCTGCTTTTCACTGCTCTGTTTATGCTGCTTTACACTCACTTGACACACTAACAGAGAGATATCAATACATAGGTTTTAAGATTATTACTAGTCAGATATATTCTTGTGCGGTGAATAGGGCGTGTTGAGTCCAGTTCTCTGAGCAAGGAGTAGGTCTTGTCTATTACATATTGGGTTTATGGAACGGTATCTGAGCTAATTTGAAACCCTTGTTTTATGTATCACCCCATCTCACCTTTCCCGTTAAGCAGCCATAGTGTGTTTTCTGCATGTGTGACTCTGTTCTGTTTTGTAATTCAGTTCAAGTGTAACGGTTTTTACATTCCCTCTATCAGTGATACCTTATGAGAAGTGTCCTTTTCTGTGTGACTTATTTCACTTAGATTCGTCGTACCTTAATCCACTCATCATGCTGCTACTAGCCTTATGACATTGATTTCATGGCTGAGTGATATTCCATTGTACATAAGGACCACAACTTCTTTATCCATTTTTCTCTGTCATGGGATATTTAAGGTGGAATGAAGTGGAGGTCCTTGTCAACAGAGCAGCCCTAAACTTTGGGGTGCTTGTGTCTTGCTGACTTTTAATTTTCCCAATTTATACCCCCATGAGTGGAAGTGCCCTATGCTCTCTAAGCTGTGTTTTTCAGATGTTTCAGGACTCACCGGACACTTCTCCAGAGTGGCTCTTGGCAATTTACATCCCGCCCATCAGTGTAGCAAGGCTCCCATTTCTCCATGGCCTGTCCTGCATTTCTGGTTTTGACACTTTTTTCAGCATGGCCCTTTTGACCGATGGGAAGCGAGACTTCTTTGTAGCGCTGATTTGCCTTTCCAGGTTGCTTGGTTGGCCAAAAAGGGCGTATGCGTTTTTTCCTGAATATATTCAGGAAAAAACGCATACGCCCTTTTTGGCCAAGGGCATCATTGTCAACGTTTTGCCGCTTTTCATGTGCTTTAAAGGCGATTCGTATCTACCTCCTGAAATCTGTTTCCTGCAATTCTGCCTTGATTTCAAATCCTCTTCTTTGCCTTCCCTCAATATATTTGTGGACGAGAGTTATCATTTATAACTCTGCAGGTTTGTGATTTGCAGTGCCCTGAACCTCCATTTTACAACTCGTTTTTATGGGAGCTGGCCGCAAAATCGCAGAATGGCTTCAGACCCTGTTCTGGTTCTGGGGGGCAGGCTGAGCCTGTGGTTAATTCTTCTTTCTGATGGGAAAATAGAGTGAACTGTGCCTGTCCCAACACCAAGAGCTAGTCTCACGTTTGTTCCACGTCTTCCCGTTTATCCTCAGGACAAATTGCAACCTGTATGGAACAGGAGGTTAAAGGTGCTGATGCTCCAAGTAGGGAGCTTGCTAGTAAAGCGGCTGGAATGGCGAACCCGGGCACAAGGAGATGAGAAATGAGGTGCGTTTTAGAAACATTTCCCCATCACACGATGTACCATCTTCTGGGTTTCTCATGCATGTTTTTGATGTAGAAAGATGCCCTTGAACCTGCAGATTTGGGACCCATGCGATGGGTACCACGCAGTATTACTTTAAAGGGTCTGCGTTTGCTCACCCAACCTCACCAAACCTCTCATCCCCAAGAGTGTCCACCCTTATGTCTCATCCAGCTGTGGGTCTAGATATGGTCAATCCAGGTTGCATCACAGCCCCTGAACGCATTGTGTAAGAATTTCTCTCTCTTTCACTGTCTTTGTTTCATGGGTGTTTCAAAGTAATTTATTTTTATAATGGGGTTTAGCTGCTTTTCACTGCTGTGTTTATGCCGCTTTTTACCCACTTGACACACTAACAGAGAGATATCAATACATAGGTTTTAAGATTATTACTAGTCAGATATATTCTTGTGCGGTGAATAGGGCGTGTTGAGTCCAGTTCTCTGAGCAAGGAGTAGGTCTTGTCTATTACATATTGGGTTTATGGAACGGTATCTGAGCTAATTTGAAACCCTTGTTTTATGTATCACCCCATCTCACCTTTCCCGTTAAGCAGCCATAGTGTGTTTTCTGCATGTGTGACTCTGTTCTGTTTTGTAATTCAGTTCAAGTGTAACGGTTTTTACATTCCCTCTATCAGTGATACCTTATGAGAAGTGTCCTTTTCTGTGTGACTTATTTCACTTAGATTCGTCGTACCTTAATCCACTCATCATGCTGCTACTAGCCTTATGACATTGATTTCCTGGCTGAGTGATATTCCATTGTACATAAGGGCCACAACTTCTTTATCCATTTTTCTCTTTCCTGGGATATTGAAGGTGGAATGAAGTGGAGGTCCTTGTCAACAGAGCAGCCCTAAACTTTGGGGTGCTTGTGTCTTGCTGATTTTTAATTTTCCCAATTTATACCCCCATGCGTGGAAGTGCCCTATGCTCTCTAAGCTGTGTTTTTTAGATGTTTCAGGACTCACCGTACACTTCTCCAGAGTGGCTGTTGCCAATTTACATCCCGCCCATCAGAGTAGCAAGGCTCCCATTTCTCCATGGCCTGTCCTGCATTTCTGGTTTTGACACTTTTTTCAGCATGGCCCTTTTGACCGATGGGAAGCGAGACTTCTTTGTAGCGCTGATTTGCCTTTCCAGGTTGCTTGGTTGGCCAAAAAGGGCGTATGCGTTTTTTCCTGAATATATTCAGGAAAAAACGCATACGCCCTTTTTGGCCAAGGGCATCATTGTCAACGTTTTGCCGCCTTTCATGTGCTTTAAAGGCGATTCGTATCTACCTCCTGAAATCTGTTTCCTGCAATTCTGCCTTGATTTCAAATCCTCTTCTTTGCCTTCCCTCAATATATTTGTGGACGAGAGTTATCATTTATAACTCTGCAGGTATGTGAATTGCAGTGCCCTGAACCTCCATTTTACAACTCGTTTTTATGGGAGCTGGCCGCAAAATCGCAGAATGGCTTCAGGCCCTGTTCTGGTTCCGGGGGGCAGGCTGAGCCTGTGGTTAATTCTTCTTTCTGATGGGAAAATAGAGTGACCTGTGCCTGTCCCAACACCAAGAGCTAGTCTCACGTTGGTTCCACGTCTTCCCGTTTATCCTCAGGACAAATTGCAACCTGTACGGAACAGGAGGTTAAAGGTGCTGTTGCTCCAAGTAGGGAGCTTGCTAGTAAAGCGGCTGGAATGGCGAACCCGGGCACAAGGAGATGAGAAATGAGGTGCGTTTTAGAAACATTTCCCCATCACACGACGTACCATCTTCTGGGTTTCTCATGCATGTTTTTGATGTAGGAAGATGCCCTTGAACCTGGAGATTTGGGACCCATGCGATGGGTACCACGCAGTATTACTTTAAAGGGTCTGCGTTTGCTCACCCAACCTCACCAAACCTCTCATCCCCAAGAGTGTCCACCCTTATGTCTCATCCAGGTGTGGGTCTAGATATGGTCAATCCAGGTTGCATCACAGCCCCTGAAAGCATTGTGTAAGAATTTCTCTCTCTTTCACTGTCTTTGTTTCATGGGTGTTTCAAAGTAATTTATTTTTATAATGGGGTTTAGCTGCTTTTCACTGCTGTGTTTATGCCACTTTACACCCACTTGACACACTAACAGAGAGATATCAATACATAGGTTTTACGATTATTATTAGTCAGATATATTCTTGTGCGGTGAATAGGGCGTGTTGAGTCCAGTTCTCTGAGCAAGGAGTAGGTCTTGTCTATTACATATTGGGTTTATGGAACGGTATCTGAGCTAATTTGATACCCTTGTTTTATGTATCACCCCACCTCACCTTTCCCGTTAAGCAGCCATAGTGTGTTTTCTGCATGTGTGACTCTGTTCTGTTTTGTAATTCAGTTCAAGTGTAACGGTTTTTACATTCCCTCTATCAGTGATACCTTATGAGAAGTGTCCTTTTCTGTGTGACTTATTTCACTTAGAATCGTCGTACCTAAATCCACTCATCATGCTGCTACTAACCTTACGACATTGATTTCCTGGCTGAGTGATATTCCATTGTACATAAGGACCACAACTTCTTTATCCATTTTTCTCTTTCCTGGGATATTTAAGGTGGAATGAAGTGGAGGTCCTGGTCAACAGAGCAGCCCTAAACTTTGGGGTGCTTGTGTCTTGCTGATTTTTCATTTTCCCAATTTATACCCCCATGAGTGGAAGTGCCCTATGCTCTCTAAGCTGTGTTTTTCAGATGTTTCAGGACTCACCGGACACTTCCCCAGAGTGGCTCTTGGCAATTTACATCCCGCCCATCAGTGTAGCAAGGCTCCCATTTCTCCATGGCCTGTCCTGCATTTCTGGTTTTGACACTTTTTTCAGCATGGCCCTTTTGACCAATGGGAAGCGAGACTTCTTTGTAGCGCTGATTTGCCTTTCCAGGTTGCTTGGTTGGCCAAAAAGGGCGTATGCGTTTTTTCCTGAATATATTCAGGAAAAAACGCATACGCCCTTTTTGGCCAAGGGCATCATTGTCAACGTTTTGCCGCTTTTCATGTGCTTTAAAGGCGATTCATATCTACCTCCTGAAATCTGTTTCCTGCAATTCTGCCTTGATTTCAAATCCTCTTCTTTGCCTTCCCTCAATATATTTGTGGACGAGAGTTATCATTTATAACTCTGCAGGTTTGTGATTTGCAGTGCCCTGAACCTCCATTTTACAACTCGTTTTTATGGGAGCTGGCCGCAGAATCGCAGAATGGCTTCAGGCCCTGTTCTGGTTCCGGGGGGCAGGCTGAGCCTGTGGTTAATTCTTCTTTCTGATGGGAAAATAGAGTGAACTGTGCCTGTCCCAACACCAAGAGCTAGTCTCACGTTGGTTCCACGTCTTCCCGTTTATCCTCAGGACAAATTGCAACCTGTACGGAACAGGAGGTTAAAGGTGCTGATGCTCCAAGTAGGGAGCTTGCTAGTAAAGCGGCTGGAATGGCGAACCCGGGCACAAGGAGATGAGAAATGAGGTGCGTTTTAGAAACATTTCCCCATCACACGATGTACCATCTTCTGGGTTTCTCATGCATGTTTTTGATGTAGGAAGATGCCCTTGAACCTGCAGATTTGGGACCCATGCGATGGGTACCACGCAGTATTACTTTAAAGTGTCTGCGTTTGCTCACCCAACCTCACCAAACCTCTCATCCCCAAGAGTGTCCACCCTTATGTCTCATCCAGCTGTGGGTCTAGATATGGTCAATCCAGGTTGCATCACAGCCCCTGAACGCATTGTGTAAGAATTTCTCTCTCTTTCACTGTCTTTGTTTCATGGGTGTTTCAAAGTAATTTATTTTTATAATGGGGTTTAGCTGCTTTTCACTGCTGTGTTTATGCCACTTTACACCCACTTGACACACTAACAGAGAGATATCAATACATAGGTTTTACGATTATTATTAGTCAGATATATTCTTGTGCGGTGAATAGGGCGTGTTGAGTCCAGTTCTCTGAGCAAGGAGTAGGTCTTGTCTATTACATATTGGGTTTATGGAACGGTATCTGAGCTAATTTGATACCCTTGTTTTATGTATCACCCCACCTCACCTTTCCCGTTAAGCAGCCATAGTGTGTTTTCTGCATGTGTGACTCTGTTCTGTTTTGTAATTCAGTTCAAGTGTAATGGTTTTTACATTCCCTCTATCAGTGATACCTTATGAGAAGTGTCCTTTTCTGTGTGACTTATTTCACTTAGAATCGTCGTACCTAAATCCACTCATCATGCTGCTACTAACCTTACGACATTGATTTCCTGGCTGAGTGATATTCCATTGTACATAAGGACCACAACTTCTTTATCCATTTTTCTCTTTCCTGGGATATTTAAGGTGGAATGAAGTGGAGGTCCTGGTCAACAGAGCAGCCCTAAACTTTGGGGTGCTTGTGTCTTGCTGATTTTTAATTTTCCCAATTTATACCCCCATGAGTGGAAGTGCCCTATGCTCTCTGAGCTGTGTTTTTCAGATGTTTCAGGACTCACCGGACACTTCCCCAGAGTGGCTCTTGGCAATTTACATCCCGCCCATCAGTGTAGCAAGGCTCCCATTTCTCCATGGCCTGTCCTGCATTTCTGGTTTTGACACTTTTTTCAGCATGGCCCTTTTGACCAATGGGAAGCGAGACTTCTTTGTAGCGCTGATTTGCCTTTCCAGGTTGCTTGGTTGGCCAAAAAGGGCGTATGCGTTTTTTCCTGAATATATTCAGGAAAAAACGCATACGCCCTTTTTGGCCAAGGGCATCATTGTCAACGTTTTGCCGCTTTTCATGTGCTTTAAAGGCGATTCATATCTACCTCCTGAAATCTGTTTCCTGCAATTCTGCCTTGATTTCAAATCCTCTTCTTTGCCTTCCCTCAATATATTTGTGGACGAGAGTTATCATTTATAACTCTGCAGGTTTGTGATTTGCAGTGCCCTGAACCTCCATTTTACAACTCGTTTTTATGGGAGCTGGCCGCAGAATCGCAGAATGGCTTCAGGCCCTGTTCTGGTTCCGGGGGGCAGGCTGAGCCTGTGGTTAATTCTTCTTTCTGATGGGAAAATAGAGTGAACTGTGCCTGTCCCAACACCAAGAGCTAGTCTCACGTTGGTTCCACGTCTTCCCGTTTATCCTCAGGACAAATTGCAACCTGTACGGAACAGGAGGTTAAAGGTGCTGATGCTCCAAGTAGGGAGCTTGCTAGTAAAGCGGCTGGAATGGCGAACCCGGGCACAAGGAGATGAGAAATGAGGTGCGTTTTAGAAACATTTCCCCATCACACGATGTACCATCTTCTGGGTTTCTCATGCATGTTTTTGATGTAGGAAGATGCCCTTGAACCTGCAGATTTGGGACCCATGCGATGGGTACCACGCAGTATTACTTTAAAGTGTCTGCGTTTGCTCACCCAACCTCACCAAACCTCTCATCCCCAAGAGTGTCCACCCTTATGTCTCATCCAGCTGTGGGTCTAGATATGGTCAATCCAGGTTGCATCACAGCCCCTGAACGCATTGTGTAAGAATTTCTCTCTCTTTCACTGTCTTTGTTTCATGGGTGTTTCAAAGTAATTTATTTTTATAATGGGGTTTAGCTGCTTTTCACTGCTGTGTTTATGCCACTTTACACCCACTTGACACACTAACAGAGAGATATCAATACATAGGTTTTACGATTATTATTAGTCAGATATATTCTTGTGCGGTGAATAGGGCGTGTTGAGTCCAGTTCTCTGAGCAAGGAGTAGGTCTTGTCTATTACATATTGGGTTTATGGAACGGTATCTGAGCTAATTTGATACCCTTGTTTTATGTATCACCCCACCTCACCTTTCCCGTTAAGCAGCCATAGTGTGTTTTCTGCATGTGTGACTCTGTTCTGTTTTGTAATTCAGTTCAAGTGTAATGGTTTTTACATTCCCTCTATCAGTGATACCTTATGAGAAGTGTCCTTTTCTGTGTGACTTATTTCACTTAGAATCGTCGTACCTAAATCCACTCATCATGCTGCTACTAACCTTACGACATTGATTTCCTGGCTGAGTGATATTCCATTGTACATAAGGACCACAACTTCTTTATCCATTTTTCTCTTTCCTGGGATATTTAAGGTGGAATGAAGTGGAGGTCCTGGTCAACAGAGCAGCCCTAAACTTTGGGGTGCTTGTGTCTTGCTGATTTTTAATTTTCCCAATTTATACCCCCATGAGTGGAAGTGCCCTATGCTCTCTGAGCTGTGTTTTTCAGATGTTTCAGGACTCACCGGACACTTCCCCAGAGTGGCTCTTGGCAATTTACATCCCGCCCATCAGTGTAGCAAGGCTCCCATTTCTCCATGGCCTGTCCTGCATTTCTGGTTTTGACACTTTTTTCAGCATGGCCCTTTTGACCGATGGGAAGCGAGACTTCTTTGTAGCGCTGATTTGCCTTTCCAGGTTGCTTGGTTGGCCAAAACGGGCGTATGCGTTTTTTCCTGAATATATTCAGGAAAAAACGCATACGCCCTTTTTGGCCAAGGGCATCATTGTCAACGTTTTGCCGCTTTTCATGTGCTTTAAAGGCGATTCGTATCTACCTCCTGAAATCTGTTTCCTGCAATTCTGCCTTGATTTCAAATCCTCTTCTTTGCCTTCCCTCAATATATTTTTGGACGAGAGTTATCATTTATAACTCTGCAGGTTTGTGATTTGCAGTGCCCTGAACCTCCATTTTACAACTCGTTTTTATGGGAGCTGGCCGCAGAATCGCAGAATGGCTTCAGGCCCTGTTCTGGTTCCGGGGGGCAGGCTGAGCCTGTGGTTAATTCTTCTTTCTGATGGGAAAATAGAGTGAACAGTGCCTGTCCCAACACCAAGAGCTAGTCTCACGTTGGTTCCACGTCTTCCCGTTTATCCTCAGGACAAATTGCAACCTGTACGGAACAGGAGGTTAAAGGTGCTGATGCTCCAAGTAGGGAGCTTGCTAGTAAAGCGGCTGGAATGGCGAACCCGGGCACAAGGAGATGAGAAATGAGGTGCGTTTTAGAAACATTTCCCCATCACACGATGTACCATCTTCTGGGTTTCTCATGCATGTTTTTGATGTAGGAAGATGCCCTTGAACCTGGAGATTTGGGACCCATGCGATGGGTACCACGCAGTATTACTTTAAAGGGTCTGCGTTTGCTCACCCAACCTCACCAAACCTCTCATCCCCAAGAGTGTCCACCCTTATGTCTCATCCAGCTGTGGGTCTAGATATGGTCAATCCAGGTTGCATCACAGCCCCTGAACGCATTGTGTAAGAATTTCTCTCTCTTTCACTGTCTTTGTTTCATGGGTGTTTCAAAGTAATTTATTTTTATAATGGGGTTTAGCTGCTTTTCACTGCTGTGTTTATGCCACTTTACACCCACTTGACACACTAACAGAGAGATATCAATACATAGGTTTTACGATTATTATTAGTCAGATATATTCTTGTGTGGTGAATAGGGCGTGTTGAGTCCAGTTCTCTGAGCAAGGAGTAGGTCTTGTCTATTACATATTGGGTTTATGGAACGGTATCTGAGCTAATTTGATACCCTTGTTTTATGTATCACCCCACCTCACCTTTCCCGTTAAGCAGCCATAGTGTGTTTTCTGCATGTGTGACTCTGTTCTGTTTTGTAATTCAGTTCAAGTGTAATGGTTTTTACATTCCCTCTATCAGTGATACCTTATGAGAAGTGTCCTTTTCTGTGTGACTTATTTCACTTAGAATCGTCGTACCTAAATCCACTCATCATGCTGCTACTAACCTTACGACATTGATTTCATGGCTGAGTGATATTCCATTGTACATAAGGACCACAACTTCTTTATCCATTTTTCTCTTTCCTGAGATATTTAAGGAGGAATGAAGTGGAGGTCCTGGTCAACAGAGCAGCCCTAAACTTTGGGGTGCTTGTGTCTTGCTGATTTTTAATTTTCCCAATTTATACCCCCATGAGTGGAAGTGCCCTATGCTCTCTAAGCTGTGTTTTTCAGATGTTTCAGGACTCACCGGACACTTCCCCAGAGTGGCTCTTGGCAATTTACATCCCGCCCGTCAGTGTAGCAAGGCTCCCATTTCTCCATGGCCTGTCCTGCATTTCTGGTTTTGACACTTTTTTCAGCATGGCCCTTTTGACCGATGGGAAGCGAGACTTCTTTGTAGCGCTGATTTGCCTTTCCAGGTTGCTTGGTTGGCCAAAAAGGGCGTATGCGTTTTTTCCTGAATATATTCAGGAAAAAACGCATACGCCCTTTTTGGCCAAGGGCATCATTGTCAACGTTTTGCCGCTTTTCATGTGCTTTAAAGGCGATTCGTATCTACCTCCTGAAATCTGTTTCCTGCAATTCTGCCTTGATTTCAAATCCTCTTCTTTGCCTTCCCTCAATATATTTGTGGATGAGAATTATCATTTATAACTCTGCAGGTTTGTGAATTGCAGTGCCCTGAACCTCCATTTTACAACTCGTTTTTATGGGAGCTGGCCGCAAAATCGCAGAATGGCTTCAGGCCCTGTTCTGGTTCCGGGGGTCAGGCTGAGCCTGTGGTTAATTCTTCTTTCTGATGGGAAAATAGAGTGACCTGTGCCTGTCCCAACACCAAGAGCTAGTCTCTCGTTGGTTCCACGTCTTCCCGTTTATCCTCAGGACAAATTGCAACCTGTACGGAACAGGAGGTTAAAGGTGCTGATGCTCCAAGTAGGGAGCTTGCTAGTAAAGCGGCTGGAATGGCGAACCCGTGCACAAGGAGATGAGAAATGAGTTGCGTTTTAGAAACCTTTCCCCATCACACGGTGTACCATCTTCTGGGTTTCTCATGCATGTTTTTGATGTAGGAAGATGCCCTTGAACCTGGAGATTTGGGACCCATGCGATGGGTACCACGCAGTATTACTTTAAAGGGTCTGCGTTTGCTCACCCAACCTCACCAAACCTCTCATCCCCAAGAGTGTCCACCCTTATGTCTCATCCAGGTGTGGGTCTAGATATGGTCAATCCAGGTTGCATCACAGCCCCTGAAAGCATTGTGTAAGAATTTCTCTCTCTTTCACTGTCTTTGTTTCATGGGTGTTTCAAAGTAATTTATTTTTATAATGGGGTTTAGCTGCTTTTCACTGCTGTGTTTATGCCACTTTACACCCACTTGACACACTAACAGAGAGATATCAATACATAGGTTTTACGATTATTATTAGTCAGATATATTCTTGTGCGGTGAATAGGGCGTGTTGAGTCCAGTTCTCTGAGCAAGGAGTAGGTCTTGTCTATTACATATTGGGTTTATGGAATGGTATCTGAGCTAATTTGATACCCTTGTTTTATGTATCACCCCACCTCACCTTTCCCGTTAAGCAGCCATAGTGTGTTTTCTGCATGTGTGACTCTGTTCTGTTTTGTAATTCAGTTCAAGTGTAACGGTTTTTACATTCCCTCTATCAGTGATACCTTATGAGAAGTGTCCTTTTCTGTGTGACTTATTTCACTTAGAATCGTCGTACCTAAATCCACTCATCATGCTGCTACTAACCTTACGACATTGATTTCCTGGCTGAGTGATATTCCATTGTACATAAGGACCACAACTTCTTTATCCATTTTTCTCTTTCCTGGGATATTTAAGGTGGAATGAAGTGGAGGTCCTGGTCAACAGAGCAGCCCTAAACTTTGGGGTGCTTGTGTCTTGCTGATTTTTAATTTTCCCAATTTATACCCCCATGAGTGGAAGTGCCCTATGCTCTCTAAGCTGTGTTTTTCAGATGTTTCAGGACTCACCGGACACTTCCCCAGAGTGGCTCTTGGCAATTTACATCCCGCCCATCAGTGTAGCAAGGCTCCCATTTCTCCATGGCCTGTCCTGCATTTCTGGTTTTGACACTTTTTTCAGCATGGCCCTTTTGACCAATGGGAAGCGAGACTTCTTTGTAGCGCTGATTTGCCTTTCCAGGTTGCTTGGTTGGCCAAAAAGGGCGTATGCGTTTTTTCCTGAATATATTCAGGAAAAAACGCATACGCCCTTTTTGGCCAAGGGCATCATTGTCAACGTTTTGCCGCTTTTCATGTGCTTTAAAGGCGATTCATATCTACCTCCTGAAATCTGTTTCCTGCAATTCTGCCTTGATTTCAAATCCTCTTCTTTGCCTTCCCTCAATATATTTGTGGACGAGAGTTATCATTTATAACTCTGCAGGTTTGTGATTTGCAGTGCCCTGAACCTCCATTTTACAACTCGTTTTTATGGGAGCTGGCCGCAGAATCGCAGAATGGCTTCAGGCCCTGTTCTGGTTCCGGGGGGCAGGCTGAGCCTGTGGTTAATTCTTCTTTCTGATGGGAAAATAGAGTGAACTGTGCCTGTCCCAACACCAAGAGCTAGTCTCACGTTGGTTCCACGTCTTCCCGTTTATCCTCAGGACAAATTGCAACCTGTACGGAACAGGAGGTTAAAGGTGCTGATGCTCCAAGTAGGGAGCTTGCTAGTAAAGCGGCTGGAATGGCGAACCCGGGCACAAGGAGATGAGAAATGAGGTGCGTTTTAGAAACATTTCCCCATCACACGATGTACCATCTTCTGGGTTTCTCATGCATGTTTTTGATGTAGGAAGATGCCCTTGAACCTGGAGATTTGGGACCCATGCGATGGGTACCACGCAGTATTACTTTAAAGTGTCTGCGTTTGCTCACCCAACCTCACCAAACCTCTCATCCCCAAGAGTGTCCACCCTTATGTCTCATCCAGCTGTGGGTCTAGATATGGTCAATCCAGGTTGCATCACAGCCCCTGAACGCATTGTGTAAGAATTTCTCTCTCTTTCACTGTCTTTGTTTCATGGGTGTTTCAAAGTAATTTATTTTTATAATGGGGTTTAGCTGCTTTTCACTGCTGTGTTTATGCCACTTTACACCCACTTGACACACTAACAGAGAGATATCAATACATAGGTTTTACGATTATTATTAGTCAGATATATTCTTGTGCGGTGAATAGGGCGTGTTGAGTCCAGTTCTCTGAGCAAGGAGTAGGTCTTGTCTATTACATATTGGGTTTATGGAACGGTATCTGAGCTAATTTGATACCCTTGTTTTATGTATCACCCCACCTCACCTTTCCCGTTAAGCAGCCATAGTGTGTTTTCTGCATGTGTGACTCTGTTCTGTTTTGTAATTCAGTTCAAGTGTAATGGTTTTTACATTCCCTCTATCAGTGATACCTTATGAGAAGTGTCCTTTTCTGTGTGACTTATTTCACTTAGAATCGTCGTACCTAAATCCACTCATCATGCTGCTACTAACCTTACGACATTGATTTCCTGGCTGAGTGATATTCCATTGTACATAAGGACCACAACTTCTTTATCCATTTTTCTCTTTCCTGGGATATTTAAGGTGGAATGAAGTGGAGGTCCTGGTCAACAGAGCAGCCCTAAACTTTGGGGTGCTTGTGTCTTGCTGATTTTTAATTTTCCCAATTTATACCCCCATGAGTGGAAGTGCCCTATGCTCTCTGAGCTGTGTTTTTCAGATGTTTCAGGACTCACCGGACACTTCCCCAGAGTGGCTCTTGGCAATTTACATCCCGCCCATCAGTGTAGCAAGGCTCCCATTTCTCCATGGCCTGTCCTGCATTTCTGGTTTTGACACTTTTTTCAGCATGGCCCTTTTGACCAATGGGAAGCGAGACTTCTTTGTAGCGCTGATTTGCCTTTCCAGGTTGCTTGGTTGGCCAAAAAGGGCGTATGCGTTTTTTCCTGAATATATTCAGGAAAAAACGCATACGCCCTTTTTGGCCAAGGGCATCATTGTCAACGTTTTGCCGCTTTTCATGTGCTTTAAAGGCGATTCATATCTACCTCCTGAAATCTGTTTCCTGCAATTCTGCCTTGATTTCAAATCCTCTTCTTTGCCTTCCCTCAATATATTTGTGGACGAGAGTTATCATTTATAACTCTGCAGGTTTGTGATTTGCAGTGCCCTGAACCTCCATTTTACAACTCGTTTTTATGGGAGCTGGCCGCAGAATCGCAGAATGGCTTCAGGCCCTGTTCTGGTTCCGGGGGGCAGGCTGAGCCTGTGGTTAATTCTTCTTTCTGATGGGAAAATAGAGTGAACTGTGCCTGTCCCAACACCAAGAGCTAGTCTCACGTTGGTTCCACGTCTTCCCGTTTATCCTCAGGACAAATTGCAACCTGTACGGAACAGGAGGTTAAAGGTGCTGATGCTCCAAGTAGGGAGCTTGCTAGTAAAGCGGCTGGAATGGCGAACCCGGGCACAAGGAGATGAGAAATGAGGTGCGTTTTAGAAACATTTCCCCATCACACGATGTACCATCTTCTGGGTTTCTCATGCATGTTTTTGATGTAGGAAGATGCCCTTGAACCTGCAGATTTGGGACCCATGCGATGGGTACCACGCAGTATTACTTTAAAGTGTCTGCGTTTGCTCACCCAACCTCACCAAACCTCTCATCCCCAAGAGTGTCCACCCTTATGTCTCATCCAGCTGTGGGTCTAGATATGGTCAATCCAGGTTGCATCACAGCCCCTGAACGCATTGTGTAAGAATTTCTCTCTCTTTCACTGTCTTTGTTTCATGGGTGTTTCAAAGTAATTTATTTTTATAATGGGGTTTAGCTGCTTTTCACTGCTGTGTTTATGCCACTTTACACCCACTTGACACACTAACAGAGAGATATCAATACATAGGTTTTACGATTATTATTAGTCAGATATATTCTTGTGCGGTGAATAGGGCGTGTTGAGTCCAGTTCTCTGAGCAAGGAGTAGGTCTTGTCTATTACATATTGGGTTTATGGAACGGTATCTGAGCTAATTTGATACCCTTGTTTTATGTATCACCCCACCTCACCTTTCCCGTTAAGCAGCCATAGTGTGTTTTCTGCATGTGTGACTCTGTTCTGTTTTGTAATTCAGTTCAAGTGTAATGGTTTTTACATTCCCTCTATCAGTGATACCTTATGAGAAGTGTCCTTTTCTGTGTGACTTATTTCACTTAGAATCGTCGTACCTAAATCCACTCATCATGCTGCTACTAACCTTACGACATTGATTTCCTGGCTGAGTGATATTCCATTGTACATAAGGACCACAACTTCTTTATCCATTTTTCTCTTTCCTGGGATATTTAAGGTGGAATGAAGTGGAGGTCCTGGTCAACAGAGCAGCCCTAAACTTTGGGGTGCTTGTGTCTTGCTGATTTTTAATTTTCCCAATTTATACCCCCATGAGTGGAAGTGCCCTATGCTCTCTGAGCTGTGTTTTTCAGATGTTTCAGGACTCACCGGACACTTCCCCAGAGTGGCTCTTGGCAATTTACATCCCGCCCATCAGTGTAGCAAGGCTCCCATTTCTCCATGGCCTGTCCTGCATTTCTGGTTTTGACACTTTTTTCAGCATGGCCCTTTTGACCAATGGGAAGCGAGACTTCTTTGTAGCGCTGATTTGCCTTTCCAGGTTGCTTGGTTGGCCAAAAAGGGCGTATGCGTTTTTTCCTGAATATATTCAGGAAAAAACGCATACGCCCTTTTTGGCCAAGGGCATCATTGTCAACGTTTTGCCGCTTTTCATGTGCTTTAAAGGCGATTCATATCTACCTCCTGAAATCTGTTTCCTGCAATTCTGCCTTGATTTCAAATCCTCTTCTTTGCCTTCCCTCAATATATTTGTGGACGAGAGTTATCATTTATAACTCTGCAGGTTTGTGATTTGCAGTGCCCTGAACCTCCATTTTACAACTCGTTTTTATGGGAGCTGGCCGCAGAATCGCAGAATGGCTTCAGGCCCTGTTCTGGTTCCGGGGGGCAGGCTGAGCCTGTGGTTAATTCTTCTTTCTGATGGGAAAATAGAGTGAACTGTGCCTGTCCCAACACCAAGAGCTAGTCTCACGTTGGTTCCACGTCTTCCCGTTTATCCTCAGGACAAATTGCAACCTGTACGGAACAGGAGGTTAAAGGTGCTGATGCTCCAAGTAGGGAGCTTGCTAGTAAAGCGGCTGGAATGGCGAACCCGGGCACAAGGAGATGAGAAATGAGGTGCGTTTTAGAAACATTTCCCCATCACACGATGTACCATCTTCTGGGTTTCTCATGCATGTTTTTGATGTAGGAAGATGCCCTTGAACCTGCAGATTTGGGACCCATGCGATGGGTACCACGCAGTATTACTTTAAAGTGTCTGCGTTTGCTCACCCAACCTCACCAAACCTCTCATCCCCAAGAGTGTCCACCCTTATGTCTCATCCAGCTGTGGGTCTAGATATGGTCAATCCAGGTTGCATCACAGCCCCTGAACGCATTGTGTAAGAATTTCTCTCTCTTTCACTGTCTTTGTTTCATGGGTGTTTCAAAGTAATTTATTTTTATAATGGGGTTTAGCTGCTTTTCACTGCTGTGTTTATGCCACTTTACACCCACTTGACACACTAACAGAGAGATATCAATACATAGGTTTTACGATTATTATTAGTCAGATATATTCTTGTGCGGTGAATAGGGCGTGTTGAGTCCAGTTCTCTGAGCAAGGAGTAGGTCTTGTCTATTACATATTGGGTTTATGGAACGGTATCTGAGCTAATTTGATACCCTTGTTTTATGTATCACCCCACCTCACCTTTCCCGTTAAGCAGCCATAGTGTGTTTTCTGCATGTGTGACTCTGTTCTGTTTTGTAATTCAGTTCAAGTGTAATGGTTTTTACATTCCCTCTATCAGTGATACCTTATGAGAAGTGTCCTTTTCTGTGTGACTTATTTCACTTAGAATCGTCGTACCTAAATCCACTCATCATGCTGCTACTAACCTTACGACATTGATTTCCTGGCTGAGTGATATTCCATTGTACATAAGGACCACAACTTCTTTATCCATTTTTCTCTTTCCTGGGATATTTAAGGTGGAATGAAGTGGAGGTCCTGGTCAACAGAGCAGCCCTAAACTTTGGGGTGCTTGTGTCTTGCTGATTTTTAATTTTCCCAATTTATACCCCCATGAGTGGAAGTGCCCTATGCTCTCTGAGCTGTGTTTTTCAGATGTTTCAGGACTCACCGGACACTTCCCCAGAGTGGCTCTTGGCAATTTACATCCCGCCCATCAGTGTAGCAAGGCTCCCATTTCTCCATGGCCTGTCCTGCATTTCTGGTTTTGACACTTTTTTCAGCATGGCCCTTTTGACCGATGGGAAGCGAGACTTCTTTGTAGCGCTGATTTGCCTTTCCAGGTTGCTTGGTTGGCCAAAACGGGCGTATGCGTTTTTTCCTGAATATATTCAGGAAAAAACGCATACGCCCTTTTTGGCCAAGGGCATCATTGTCAACGTTTTGCCGCTTTTCATGTGCTTTAAAGGCGATTCGTATCTACCTCCTGAAATCTGTTTCCTGCAATTCTGCCTTGATTTCAAATCCTCTTCTTTGCCTTCCCTCAATATATTTGTGGACGAGAGTTATCATTTATAACTCTGCAGGTTTGTGATTTGCAGTGCCCTGAACCTCCATTTTACAACTCGTTTTTATGGGAGCTGGCCGCAGAATCGCAGAATGGCTTCAGGCCCTGTTCTGGTTCCGGGGGGCAGGCTGAGCCTGTGGTTAATTCTTCTTTCTGATGGGAAAATAGAGTGAACAGTGCCTGTCCCAACACCAAGAGCTAGTCTCACGTTGGTTCCACGTCTTCCCGTTTATCCTCAGGACAAATTGCAACCTGTACGGAACAGGAGGTTAAAGGTGCTGATGCTCCAAGTAGGGAGCTTGCTAGTAAAGCGGCTGGAATGGCGAACCCGGGCACAAGGAGATGAGAAATGAGGTGCGTTTTAGAAACATTTCCCCATCACACGATGTACCATCTTCTGGGTTTCTCATGCATGTTTTTGATGTAGGAAGATGCCCTTGAACCTGGAGATTTGGGACCCATGCGATGGGTACCACGCAGTATTACTTTAAAGGGTCTGCGTTTGCTCACCCAACCTCACCAAACCTCTCATCCCCAAGAGTGTCCACCCTTATGTCTCATCCAGCTGTGGGTCTAGATATGGTCAATCCAGGTTGCATCACAGCCCCTGAACGCATTGTGTAAGAATTTCTCTCTCTTTCACTGTCTTTGTTTCATGGGTGTTTCAAAGTAATTTATTTTTATAATGGGGTTTAGCTGCTTTTCACTGCTGTGTTTATGCCACTTTACACCCACTTGACACACTAACAGAGAGATATCAATACATAGGTTTTACGATTATTATTAGTCAGATATATTCTTGTGTGGTGAATAGGGCGTGTTGAGTCCAGTTCTCTGAGCAAGGAGTAGGTCTTGTCTATTACATATTGGGTTTATGGAACGGTATCTGAGCTAATTTGATACCCTTGTTTTATGTATCACCCCACCTCACCTTTCCCGTTAAGCAGCCATAGTGTGTTTTCTGCATGTGTGACTCTGTTCTGTTTTGTAATTCAGTTCAAGTGTAATGGTTTTTACATTCCCTCTATCAGTGATACCTTATGAGAAGTGTCCTTTTCTGTGTGACTTATTTCACTTAGAATCGTCGTACCTAATTCCACTCATCATGCTGCTACTAACCTTACGACATTGATTTCATGGCTGAGTGATATTCCATTGTACATAAGGACCACAACTTCTTTATCCATTTTTCTCTTTCCTGAGATATTTAAGGAGGAATGAAGTGGAGGTCCTGGTCAACAGAGCAGCCCTAAACTTTGGGGTGCTTGTGTCTTGCTGATTTTTAATTTTCCCAATTTATACCCCCATGAGTGGAAGTGCCCTATGCTCTCTAAGCTGTGTTTTTCAGATGTTTCAGGACTCACCGGACACTTCCCCAGAGTGGCTCTTGGCAATTTACATCCCGCCCGTCAGTGTAGCAAGGCTCCCATTTCTCCATGGCCTGTCCTGCATTTCTGGTTTTGACACTTTTTTCAGCATGGCCCTTTTGACCGATGGGAAGCGAGACTTCTTTGTAGCGCTGATTTGCCTTTCCAGGTTGCTTGGTTGGCCAAAAAGGGCGTATGCGTTTTTTCCTGAATATATTCAGGAAAAAACGCATACGCCCTTTTTGGCCAAGGGCATCATTGTCAACGTTTTGCCGCTTTTCATGTGCTTTAAAGGCGATTCGTATCTACCTCCTGAAATCTGTTTCCTGCAATTCTGCCTTGATTTCAAATCCTCTTCTTTGCCTTCCCTCAATATATTTGTGGATGAGAATTATCATTTATAACTCTGCAGGTTTGTGAATTGCAGTGCCCTGAACCTCCATTTTACAACTCGTTTTTATGGGAGCTGGCCGCAAAATTGCAGAATGGCTTCAGGCCCTGTTCTGGTTCCGGGGGTCAGGCTGAGCCTGTGGTTAATTCTTCTTTCTGATGGGAAAATAGAGTGACCTGTGCCTGTCCCAACACCAAGAGCTAGTCTCTCGTTGGTTCCACGTCTTCCCGTTTATCCTCAGGACAAATTGCAACCTGTACGGAACAGGAGGTTAAAGGTGCTGATGCTCCAAGTAGGGAGCTTGCTAGTAAAGCGGCTGGAATGGCGAACCCGTGCACAAGGAGATGAGAAATGAGTTGCGTTTTAGAAACCTTTCCCCATCACACGGTGTACCATCTTCTGGGTTTCTCATGCATGTTTTTGATGTAGGAAGATGCCCTTGAACCTGGAGATTTGGGACCCATGCGATGGGTACCACGCAGTATTACTTTAAAGGGTCTGCGTTTGCTCACCCAACCTCACCAAACCTCTCATGCCCAAGAGTGTCCACCATTATGTCTCATCCAGCTGTGGGTCTAGATATGGTCAATCCAGGTTGCATCACAGCCCCTGAACGCATTGTGTAAGAATTTCTCTCTCTTTCACTGTCTTTGTTTCATGGGTGTTTCAAAGTAATTTATTTTTATAATGGGGTTTAGCTGCTTTTCACTGCTGTGTTTATGCCACTTTACACCCACTTGACACACTAACAGAGAGATATCAATACATAGGTTTTACGATTATTATTTGTCAGATATATTCTTGTGCGGTGAATAGGGCGTGTTGAGTCTAGTTCTCTGAGCAAGGAGTAGGTCTTGTCTATTACATATTGGGTTTATGGAACGGTATCTGAGCTAATTTGATACCCTTGTTTTATGTATCACCCCACCTCACCTTTCCCGTTAAGCAGCCATAGTGTGTTTTCTGCATGTGTGACTCTGTTCTGTTTTGTAATTCAGTTCAAGTGTAATGGTTTTTACATTCCCTCTATCAGTGATACCTTATGAGAAGTGTCCTTTTCTGTGTGACTTATTTCACTTAGAATCGTCGTACCTAAATCCACTCATCATGCTGCTACTAACCTTACGACATTGATTTCCTGGCTGAGTGATATTCCATTGTACATAAGGACCACAACTTCTTTATCCATTTTTCTCTTTCCTGGGATATTTAAGGTGGAATGAAGTGGAGGTCCTGGTCAACAGAGCAGCCCTAAACTTTGGGGTGCTTGTGTCTTGCTGATTTTTAATTTTCCCAATTTATACCCCCATGAGTGGAAGTGCCCTATGCTCTCTAAGCTGTGTTTTTCAGATGTTTCAGGACTCACCGGACACTTCCCCAGAGTGGCTCTTGGCAATTTACATCCCGCCCGTCAGTGTAGCAAGGCTCCCATTTCTCCATGGCCTGTCCTGCATTTCTGGTTTTGACACTTTTTTCAGCATGGCCCTTTTGACCGATGGGAAGCGAGACTTCTTTGTAGCGCTGATTTGCCTTTCCAGGTTGCTTGGTTGGCCAAAAAGGGCGTATGCGTTTTTTCCTGAATACATTCAGGAAAAAACGCATACGCCCTTTTTGGCCAAGGGCATCATTGTCAACGTTTTGCCGCTTTTCATGTGCTTTAAAGGCGATTCGTATCTACCTCCTGAAATCTGTTTCCTGCAATTCTGCCTTGATTTCAAATCCTCTTCTTTGCCTTCCCTCAATATATTTGTGGACGAGAGTTATCATTTATAACTCTGCAGGTTTGTGAATTGCAGTGCCCTGAACCTCCATTTTACAACTCGTTTTTATGGGAGCTGGCCGCAAAATCGCAGAATGGCTTCAGGCCCTGTTCTGGTTCCGGGGGGCAGGCTGAGCCTGTGGTTAATTCTTCTTTCTGATGGGAAAATAGAGTGACCTGTGCCTGTCCCAACACCAAGAGCTAGTCTCTCGTTGGTTCCCCGTCTTCCCGTTTATCCTCAGGACAAATTGCAACCTGTACGGAACAGGAGGTTAAAGGTGCTGATGCTCCAAGTAGGGAGCTTGCTAGTAAAGCGGCTGGAATGGCGAACTCGGGCACAAGGAGATGAGAAATGAGGTGCGTTTTAGAAACCTTTCCCCATCACACGGTGTAGCATCTTCTGGGTTACTCATGCATGTTTTTGATGTAGGAAGATGCCCTTGAACCTGGAGATTTGGGACCCATGCAATGGGTACCACGCAGTATTACTTTAAAGGGTCTGCGTTTGCTCACCCAACCTCACCAAACCTCTCATCCCCAAGAGTGTCCACCCTTATGTCTCATCCAGCTGTGGGTCTAGATATGGTCAATCCAGGTTGCATCACAGCCCCTGAACGCATTGTGTAAGAATTTCTCTCTCTTTCACTGTCTTTGTTTCATGGTTGTTTCAAAGTAATTTATTTTTATAATGGGGTTTAGCTGCTTTTCACTGCTGTGTTTATGCCACTTTACACCCACTTGACACACTAACAGAGAGATCTCAATACATAGGTTTTACGATTATTATTAGTCAGATATATTCTTGTGCGGTGAATAGGGCGTGTTGAGTCCAGTTCTCTGAGCAAGGAGTAGGTCTTGTCTATTACATATTGGGTTTATGGAACGGTATCTGAGCTAATTTGATACCCTTGTTTTATGTATCACCCCACCTCACCTTTCCCGTTAAGCAGCCATAGTGTGTTTTCTGCATGTGTGACTCTGTTCTGTTTTGTAATTCAGTTCAAGTGTAATGGTTTTTACATTCCCTCTATCAGTGATACCTTATGAGAAGTGTCCTTTTCTGTGTGACTTATTTCACTTAGAATCGTCGTACCTAAATCCACTCATCATGCTGCTACTAACCTTACGACATTGATTTCCTGGCTGAGTGATATTCCATTGTACATAAGGACCACAACTTCTTTATCCATTTTTCTCTTTCCTGGGATATTTAAGGTGGAATGAAGTGGAGGTCCTGGTCAACAGAGCAGCCCTAAACTTTGGGGTGCTTGTGTCTTGCTGATTTTTAATTTTCCCAATTTATACCCCCATGAGTGGAAGTGCCCTATGCTCTCTAAGCTGTGTTTTTCAGATGTTTCAGGACTCACCGGACACTTCCCCAGAGTGGCTCTTGGCAATTTACATCCCGCCCGTCAGTGTAGCAAGGCTCCCATTTCTCCATGGCCTGTCCTGCATTTCTGGTTTTGACACTTTTTTCAGCATGGCCCTTTTGACCGATGGGAAGCGAGACTTCTTTGTAGCGCTGATTTGCCTTTCCAGGTTGCTTGGTTGGCCAAAAAGGGCGTATGCGTTTTTTCCTGAATATATTCAGGAAAAAACGCATACGCCCTTTTTGGCCAAGGGCATCATTGTCAACGTTTTGCCGCTTTTCATGTGCTTTAAAGGTGATTCGTATCTACCTCCTGAAATCTGTTTCCTGCAATTCTGCCTTGATTTCAAATCCTCTTCTTTGCCTTCCCTCAATATATTTGTGGACGAGAGTTATCATTTATAACTCTGCAGGTTTGTGAATTGCAGTGCCCTGAACCTCCATTTTACAACTCGTTTTTATGGGAGCTGGCCGCAAAATCGCAGAATGGCTTCAGGCCCTGTTCTGGTTCCGGGGGGCAGGCTGAGCCTGTGGTTAATTCTTCTTTCTGATGGGAAAATAGAGTGACCTGTGCCTGTCCCAACACCAAGAGCTAGTCTCTCGTTGGTTCCACGTCTTCCCGTTTATCCTCAGGACAAATTGCAACCTGTACGGAACAGGAGGTTAAAGGTGCTGATGCTCCAAGTAGGGAGCTTGCTAGTAAAGCGGCTGGAATGGCGAACCCGGGCACAAGGAGATGAGAAATGAGGTGCATTTTAGAAACCTTTCCCCATCACACGGTGTACCATCTTCTGGGTTTCTCATGCATGTTTTTGATGTAGGAAGATGCCCTTGAACCTGGAGATTTGGCACCCATGCGATGGGTACCACGCAGTATTACTTTAAAGGGTCTGCGTTTGCTCACCCAACCTCACCAAACCTCTCATCCCCAAGAGTGTCCACCCTTATGTCTCATCCAGCTGTGGGTCTAGATATGGTCAATCCAGGTTGCATCACAGCCCCTGAACGCATTGTGTAAGAATTTCTCTCTCTTTCACTGTCTTTGTTTCATGGTTGTTTCAAAGTAATTTATTTTTATAATGGGGTTTAGCTGCTTTTCACTGCTGTGTTTATGCCACTTTACACCCACTTGACACACTAACAGAGAGATATCAATACATAGGTTTTACGATTATTATTAGTCAGATATATTCTTGTGCGGTGAATAGGGCGTGTTGAGTCCAGTTCTCTGAGCAAGGAGTAGGTCTTGTCTATTACATATTGGGTTTATGGAACGGTATCTGAGCTAATTTGATACCCTTGTTTTATGTATCACCCCACCTCACCTTTCCCGTTAAGCAGCCATAGTGTGTTTTCTGCATGTGTGACTCTGTTCTGTTTTGTAATTCAGTTCAAGTGTAATGGTTTTTACATTCCCTCTATCATTGATACCTTATGAGAAGTGTCCTTTTCGGTGTGACTTATTTCACTTAGAATCGTCGTACCTAAATCCACTCATCATGCTGCTACTAACCTTACGACATTGATTTCCTGGCTGAGTGATATTCCATTGTACATAAGGACCACATCTTCTTTATCCATTTTTCTCTTTCCTGGGATATTTAAGGTGGAATGAAGTGGAGGTCCTGGTCAACAGAGCAGCCCTAAACTTTGGGGTGCTTGTGTCTTGCTGATTTTTAATTTTCCCAATTTATACCCCCATGAGTGGAAGTGCCCTATGCTCTCTAAGCTGTGTTTTTCAGATGTTTCAGGACTCACCGGACACGTCCCCAGAGTGGCTCTTGGCAATTTACATCCCGCCCGTCACTGTAGCAAGGCTCCCATTTCTCCATGGCCTGTCCTGCATTTCTGGTTTTGACACTTTTTTCAGCATGGCCCTTTTGACCGATGGGAAGCGAGACTTCTTTGTAGCGCTGATTTGCCTTTCCAGGTTGCTTGGTTGGCCAAAAAGGGCGTATGCGTTTTTTCCTGAATATATTCAGGAAAAAACGCATACGCCCTTTTTGGCCAAGGGCATCATTGTCAACGTTTTGCCGCTTTTCATGTGCTTTAAAGGCGATTCGTATCTACCTCCTGAAATCTGTTTCCTGCAATTCTGCCTTGATTTCAAATCCTCTTCTTTGCCTTCCCTCAATATATTTGTGGACGAGAGTTATCATTTATAACTCTGCAGGTTTGTGAATTGCAGTGCCCTGAACCTCCATTTTACAACTCGTTTTTATGGGAGCTGGCCGCAAAATCGCAGAATGGCTTCAGGCCCTGTTCTGGTTCCGGGGGGCAGGCTGAGCCTGTGGTTAATTCTTCTTTCTGATGGGAAAATAGTGTGACCTGTGCCTGTCCCAACACCAAGAGCTAGTCTCTCGTTGGTTCCACGTCTTCCCGTTTATCCTCAGGACAAATTGCAACCTGTACGGAACAGGAGGTTAAAGGTGCTGATGCTCCAAGTAGGGAGCTTGCTAGTAAAGCGGCTGGAATGGCGAACCCGGGCACAAGGAGATGAGAAATGAGGTGCGTTTTAGAAACCTTTCCCCATCACACGGTGTACCATATTCTGGGATTCATGCATGTTTTTGATGTAGGAAGATGCCCTTGAACCTGGAGATTTGGGACCCATGCGATGGGTACCACGCAGTATTACTTTAAAGGGTCTGCGTTTGCTCACCCAACCTCACCAAACCTCTCATCCCCAAGAGTGTCCACCCTTATGTCTCATCCAGCTGTGGGTCTAAATATGGTCAATCCAGGTTGCATCACAGCCCCTGAACGCATTGTGTAAGAATTTCTCTCTCTTTCACTGTCTTTGTTTCATGGGTGTTTCAAAGTAATTTATTTTTATAATGGGGTTTAGCTGCTTTTCACTGCTGTGTTTATGCCGCTTTACACCCACTTGACACACTAACAGAGAGATATCAATACATAGGTTTTACGATTATTATTAGTCAGATATATTCTTGTGCGGTGAATAGGGCATGTTGAGTCCAGTTCTCTGAGCAAGGAGTAGGTCTTGTCTATTACATATTGGGTTTATGGAACGGTATCTGAGCTAATTTGATACCCTTGTTTTATGTATCACCCCACCTCACCTTTCCCGTTAAGCAGCCATAGTGTGTTTTCTGCATGTGTGACTCTGTTCTGTTTTGTAATTCAGTTCATGTGTAACGGTTTTTACATTCCCTCTATCAGTGATACCTTATGAGAAGTGTCCTTTTCTGTGTGACTTATTTCACTTAGAATCGTCGTACCTAAATCCACTCATCATGCTGCTACTAACCTTACGACATTGATTTCCTGGCTGAGTGATATTCCATTGTACATAAGGACCACAACTTCTTTATCCATTTTTCTCTTTCCTGGGATATTTAAGGTGGAATGAAGTGGAGGTCCTGGTCAACAGAGCAGCCCTAAACTTTGGGGTGCTTGTGTCTTGCTGATTTTTAATTTTCCCAATTTATACCCCCATGAGTGGAAGTGCCCTATGCTCTCTAAGCTGTGTTTTTCAGATGTTTCAGGACTCACCGGACACTTCCCCAGAGTGGCTCTTGGCAATTTACATCCCGCCCGTCAGTGTAGCAAGGCTCCCATTTCTCCATGGCCTGTCCTGCATTTCTGGTTTTGACACTTTTTTCAGCATGGCCCTTTTGACCGATGGGAAGCGAGACTTCTTTGTAGCGCTGATTTGCCTTTCCAGGTTGCTTGGTTGGCCAAAAAGGGCGTATGCGTTTTTTCCTGAATATATTCAGGAAAAAACGCATACGCCCTTTTTGGCCAAGGGCATCATTGTCAACGTTTTGCCGCTTTTCATGTGCTTTAAAGGCGATTCGTATCTACCTCCTGAAATCTGTTTCCTGCAATTCTGCCTTGATTTCAAATCCTCTTCTTTGCCTTCCCTCAATATATTTGTGGACGAGAGTTATCATTTATAACTCTGCAGGTTTGTGAATTGCAGTGCCCTGAACCTCCATTTTACAACTCGTTTTTATGGGAGCTGGCCGCAAAATCGCAGAATGGCTTCAGGCCCTGTTCTGGTTCCGGGGGGCAGGCTGAGCCTGTGGTTAATTCTTCTTTCTGATGGGAAAATAGAGTGACCTGTGCCTGTCCCAACACCAAGAGCTAGTCTCTCGTTGGTTCCACGTCTTCCCGTTTATCCTCAGGACAAATTGCAACCTGTACGGAACAGGAGGTTAAAGGTGCTGATGCTCCAAGTAGGGAGCTTGCTAGTAAAGCGGCTGGAATGGCGAACCCGGGCACAAGGAGATGAGAAATGAGGTGCGTTTTAGAAACCTTTCCCCATCACACGGTGTACCATCTTCTGGGTTTCTCATGCATGTTTTTGATGTAGGAAGATGCCCTTGAACCTGGAGATTTGGGACCCATGCGATGGGTACCACGCAGTATTACTTTAAAGGGTCTGCGTTTGCTCACCCAACCTCACCAAACCTCTCATCCCCAAGAGTGTCCACCCTTATGTCTCATCCAGCTGTGGGTCTAGATATGGTCAATCCAGGTTGCATCACAGCCCCTGAACGCATTGTGTAAGAATTTCTCTCTCTTTCACTGTCTTTGTTTCATGGTTGTTTCAAAGTAATTTATTTTTATAATGGGGTTTAGCTGCTTTTCACTGCTGTGTTTATGCCACTTTACACCCACTTGACACACTAACAGAGAGATCTCAATACATAGGTTTTACGATTATTATTAGTCAGATATATTGTTGTGCGGTGAATAGGGCGTGTTGAGTCCAGTTCTCTGAGCAAGGAGTAGGTCTTGTCTATTACATATTGGGTTTATGGAACGGTATCTGAGCTAATTTGATACCCTTGTTTTATGTATCACCCCACCTCACCTTTCCCGTTAAGCAGCCATAGTGTGTTTTCTGCATGTGTGACTCTGTTCTGTTTTGTAATTCAGTTCAAGTGTAATGGTTTTTACATTCCCTCTATCAGTGATACCTTATGAGAAGTGTCCTTTTCTGTGTGACTTATTTCACTTAGAATCGTCGTACCTAAATCCACTCATCATGCTGCTACTAACCTTACGACATTGATTTCCTGGCTGAGTGATATTCCATTGTACATAAGGACCACAACTTCTTTATCCATTTTTCTCTTTCCTGGGATATTTAAGGTGGAATGAAGTGGAGGTCCTGGTCAACAGAGCAGCCCTAAACTTTGGGGTGCTTGTGTCTTGCTGATTTTTAATTTTCCCAATTTATACCCCCATGAGTGGAAGTGCCCTATGCTCTCTAAGCTGTGTTTTTCAGATGTTTCAGGACTCACCGGACACTTCCCCAGAGTGGCTCTTGGCAATTTACATCCCGCCCGTCAGTGTAGCAAGGCTCCCATTTCTCCATGGCCTGTCCTGCATTTCTGGTTTTGACACTTTTTTCAGCATGGCCCTTTTGACCGATGGGAAGCGAGACTTCTTTGTAGCGCTGATTTGCCTTTCCAGGTTGCTTGGTTGGCCAAAAAGGGCGTATGCGTTTTTTCCTGAATATATTCAGGAAAAAACGCATACGCCCTTTTTGGCCAAGGGCATCATTGTCAACGTTTTGCCGCTTTTCATGTGCTTTAAAGGCGATTCGTATCTACCTCCTGAAATCTGTTTCCTGCAATTCTGCCTTGATTTCAAATCCTCTTCTTTGCCTTCCCTCAATATATTTGTGGACGAGAGTTATCATTTATAACTCTGCAGGTTTGTGAATTGCAGTGCCCTGAACCTCCATTTTACAACTCGTTTTTATGGGAGCTGGCCGCAAAATCGCAGAATGGCTTCAGGCCCTGTTCTGGTTCCGGGGGGCAGGCTGAGCCTGTGGTTAATTCTTCTTTCTGATGGGAAAATAGAGTGACCTGTGCCTGTCCCAACACCAAGAGCTAGTCTCTCGTTGGTTCCACGTCTTCCCGTTTATCCTCAGGACAAATTGCAACCTGTACGGAACAGGAGGTTAAAGGTGCTGATGCTCCAAGTAGGGAGCTTGCTAGTAAAGCGGCTGGAATGGCGAACCCGGGCACAAGGAGATGAGAAATGAGGTGCGTTTTAGAAACCTTTCCCCATCACACGGTGTACCATCTTCTGGGTTTCTCATGCATGTTTTTGATGTAGGAAGATGCCCTTGAACCTGGAGATTTGGGACCCATGCGATGGGTACCACGCAGTATTACTTTAAAGGGTCTGCGTTTGCTCACCCAACCTCACCAAACCTCTCATCCCCAAGAGTGTCCACCCTTATGTCTCATCCAGCTGTGGGTCTAGATATGGTCAATCCAGGTTGCATCACAGCCCCTGAACGCATTGTGTAAGAATTTCTCTCTCTTTCACTGTCTTTGTTTCATGGGTGTTTCAAAGTAATTTATTTTTATAATGGGGTTTAGCTGCTTTTCACTGCTGTGTTTATGCCACTTTACACCCACTTGACACACTAACAGAGAGATATCAATACATAGGTTTTACGATTATTATTAGTCAGATATATTCTTGTGCGGTGAATAGGGCGTGTTGAGTCCAGTTCTCTGAGCAAGGAGTAGGTCTTGTCTATTACATATTGGGTTTATGGAACGGTATCTGAGGTAATTTGATACCCTTGTTTTATGTATCACCCCACCTCACCTTTCCCGTTAAGCAGCCATAGTGTGTTTTCTGCATGTGTGACTCTGTTCTGTTTTGTAATTCAGTTCAAGTGTAACGGTTTTTACATTCCCTCTATCAGTGATACCTTATGAGAAGTGTCCTTTTCTGTGTGACTTATTTCACTTAGAATCGTCGTACCTAAATCCACTCATCATGCTGCTACTAACCTTACGACATTGATTTCCTGGCTGAGTGATATTCCTTTGTACATAAGGACCACAACTTCTTTATCCATTTTTCTCTTTCCTGGGATATTTAAGGTGGAATGAAGTGGAGGTCCTGGTCAACAGAGCAGCCCTAAACTTTGGGGTGCTTGTGTCTTGCTGAGTTTTAATTTTCCCAATTTATACCCCCATGAGTGGAAGTGCCCTATGCTCTCTAAGCTGTGTTTTTCAGATGTTTCAGGACTCACCGGACACTTCTCCAGAGTGGCTCTTGGCAATTTACATCCCGCCCGTCAGTGTAGCAAGGCTCCCATTTCTCCATGGCCTGTCCTGCATTTCTGGTTTTGACACGTTTTTCAGCATGGCCCTTTTGACCGATGGGAAGCGAGACTTCTTTGTAGCGCTGATTTGCCTTTCCAGGTTGCTTGGTTGGCCAAAAAGGACGTATGCGTTTTTTCCTGAATATATTCAGGAAAAAACGCATACGCCCTTTTTGGCCAAGGGCATCATTGTCAACGTTTTGCCGCTTTTCATGTGCTTTAAAGGCGATTCGTATCTACCTCCTGAAATCTGTTTCCTGCAATTCTGCCTTGATTTCAAATCCTCTTCTTTGCCTTCCCTCAATATATTTGTGGACGAGAGTTATCATTTATAACTCTGCAGGTTTGTGAATTGCAGTGCCCTGAACCTCCATTTTACAACTCGTTTTTATGGGAGCTGGCCGCAAAATCGCAGAATGGCTTCAGGCCCTGTTCTGGTTCCGGGGGGCAGGCTGAGCCTGTGGTTAATTCTTCTTTCTGATGGGAAAATAGAGTGACCTGTGCCTGTCCCAACACCAAGAGCTAGTCTCTCGTTGGTTCCACGTCTTCCCGTTTATCCTCAGGACAAATTGCAACCTGTACGGAACAGGAGGTTAAAGGTGCTGATGCTCCAAGTAGGGAGCTTGCTAGTAAAGCGGCTGGAATGGCGAACCCGGGCACAAGGAGATGAGAAATGAGGTGCGTTTTAGAAACCTTTCCCCATCACACGGTGTACCATCTTCTGGGTTTCTCATGCATGTTTTTGATGTAGGAAGATGCCCTTGAACCTGGAGATTTGGGACCCATGCGATGGGTACCACGCAGTATTACTTTAAAGGGTCTGCGTTTGCTCACCCAACCTCACCAAACCTCTCATCCCCAAGAGTGTCCACCCTTATGTCTCATCCAGCTGTGGGTCTAGATATGGTCAATCCAGGTTGCATCACAGCCCCTGAACGCATTGTGTAAGAATTTCTCTCTCTTTCACTGTCTTTGTTTCATGGGTGTTTCAAAGTAATTTATTTTTATAATGGGGTTTAGCTGCTTTTCACTGCTGTGTTTATGCCACTTTACACCCACTTGACACACTAACAGAGAGATCTCAATACATAGGTTTTACGATTATTATTAGTCAGATATATTCTTGTGCGGTGAATAGGGCGTGTTGAGTCCAGTTCTCTGAGCAAGGAGTAGGTCTTGTCTATTACATATTGGGTTTATGGAACGGTATCTGAGCTAATTTGATACCCTTGTTTTATGTATCACCCCACCTCACCTTTCCCGTTAAGCAGCCATAGTGTGTTTTCTGCATGTGTGACTCTGTTCTGTTTTGTAATTCAGTTCAAGTGTAATGGTTTTTACATTCCCTCTATCAGTGATACCTTATGAGAAGTGTCCTTTTCTGTGTGACTTATTTCACTTAGAATCGTCGTACCTAAATCCACTCATCATGCTGCTACTAACCTTACGACATTGATTTCCTGGCTGAGTGATATTCCATTGTACATAAGGACCACAACTTCTTTATCCATTTTTCTCTTTCCTGGGATATTTAAGGTGGAATGAAGTGGAGGTCCTGGTCAACAGAGCAGCCCTAAACTTTGGGGTGCTTGTGTCTTGCTGATTTTTAATTTTCCCAATTTATACCCCCATGAGTGGAAGTGCCCTATGCTCTCTAAGCTGTGTTTTTCAGATGTTTCAGGACTCACCGGACACTTCCCCAGAGTGGCTCTTGGCAATTTACATCCCGCCCGTCAGTGTAGCAAGGCTCCCATTTCTCCATGGCCTGTCCTGCATTTCTGGTTTTGACACTTTTTTCAGCATGGCCCTTTTGACCGATGGGAAGCGAGACTTCTTTGTAGCGCTGATTTGCCTTTCCAGGTTGCTTGGTTGGCCAAAAAGGGCGTATGCGTTTTTTCCTGAATATATTCAGGAAAAAACGCATACGCCCTTTTTGGCCAAGGGCATCATTGTCAACGTTTTGCCGCTTTTCATGTGCTTTAAAGGCGATTCGTATCTACCTCCTGAAATCTGTTTCCTGCAATTCTGCCTTGATTTCAAATCCTCTTCTTTGCCTTCCCTCAATATATTTGTGGACGAGAGTTATCATTTATAACTCTGCAGGTTTGTGAATTGCAGTGCCCTGAACCTCCATTTTACAACTCGTTTTTATGGGAGCTGGCCGCAAAATCGCAGAATGGCTTCAGGCCCTGTTCTGGTTCCGGGGGGCAGGCTGAGCCTGTGGTTAATTCTTCTTTCTGATGGGAAAATAGAGTGACCTGTGCCTGTCCCAACACCAAGAGCTAGTCTCTCGTTGGTTCCACGTCTTCCCGTTTATCCTCAGGACAAATTGCAACCTGTACGGAACAGGAGGTTAAAGGTGCTGATGCTCCAAGTAGGGAGCTTGCTAGTAAAGCGGCTGGAATGGCGAACCCGGGCACAAGGAGATGAGAAATGAGGTGCGTTTTAGAAACCTTTCCCCATCACACGGTGTACCATCTTCTGGGTTTCTCATGCATGTTTTTGATGTAGGAAGATGCCCTTGAACCTGGAGATTTGGGACCCATGCGATGGGTACCACGCAGTATTACTTTAAAGGGTCTGCGTTTGCTCACCCAACCTCACCAAACCTCTCATCCCCAAGAGTGTCCACCCTTATGTCTCATCCAGCTGTGGGTCTAGATATGGTCAATCCAGGTTGCATCACAGCCCCTGAACGCATTGTGTAAGAATTTCTCTCTCTTTCACTGTCTTTGTTTCATGGGTGTTTCAAAGTAATTTATTTTTATAATGGGGTTTAGCTGCTTTTCACTGCTGTGTTTATGCCACTTTACACCCACTTGACACACTAACAGAGAGATATCAATACATAGGTTTTACGATTATTATTAGTCAGATATATTCTTGTGCGGTGAATAGGGCGTGTTGAGTCCAGTTCTCTGAGCAAGGAGTAGGTCTTGTCTATTACATATTGGGTTTATGGAACGGTATCTGAGGTAATTTGATACCCTTGTTTTATGTATCACCCCACCTCACCTTTCCCGTTAAGCAGCCATAGTGTGTTTTCTGCATGTGTGACTCTGTTCTGTTTTGTAATTCAGTTCAAGTGTAACGGTTTTTACATTCCCTCTATCAGTGATACCTTATGAGAAGTGTCCTTTTCTGTGTGACTTATTTCACTTAGAATCGTCGTACCTAAATCCACTCATCATGCTGCTACTAACCTTACGACATTGATTTCCTGGCTGAGTGATATTCCTTTGTACATAAGGACCACAACTTCTTTATCCATTTTTCTCTTTCCTGGGATATTTAAGGTGGAATGAAGTGGAGGTCCTGGTCAACAGAGCAGCCCTAAACTTTGGGGTGCTTGTGTCTTGCTGAGTTTTAATTTTCCCAATTTATACCCCCATGAGTGGAAGTGCCCTATGCTCTCTAAGCTGTGTTTTTCAGATGTTTCAGGACTCACCGGACACTTCTCCAGAGTGGCTCTTGGCAATTTACATCCCGCCCGTCAGTGTAGCAAGGCTCCCATTTCTCCATGGCCTGTCCTGCATTTCTGGTTTTGACACTTTTTTCAGCATGGCCCTTTTGACCGATGGGAAGCGAGACTTCTTTGTAGCGCTGATTTGCCTTTCCAGGTTGCTTGGTTGGCCAAAAAGGACGTATGCGTTTTTTCCTGAATATATTCAGGAAAAAACGCATACGCCCTTTTTGGCCAAGGGCATCATTGTCAACGTTTTGCCGCTTTTCATGTGCTTTAAAGGCGATTCGTATCTACCTCCTGAAATCTGTTTCCTGCAATTCTGCCTTGATTTCAAATCCTCTTCTTTGCCTTCCCTCAATATATTTGTGGACGAGAGTTATCATTTATAACTCTGCAGGTTTGTGAATTGCAGTGCCCTGAACCTCCATTTTACAACTCGTTTTTATGGGAGCTGGCCGCAAAATCGCAGAATGGCTTCAGGCCCTGTTCTGGTTCCGGGGGGCAGGCTGAGCCTGTGGTTAATTCTTCTTTCTGATGGGAAAATAGAGTGACCTGTGCCTGTCCCAACACCAAGAGCTAGTCTCTCGTTGGTTCCACGTCTTCCCGTTTATCCTCAGGACAAATTGCAACCTGTATGGAACAGGAGGTTAAAGGTGCTGATGCTCCAAGTAGGGAGCTTGCTAGTAAAGCGGCTGGAATGGCGAACCCGGGCACAAGGAGATGAGAAATGAGGTGCGTTTTAGAAACCTTTCCCCATCACACGGTGTACCATCTTCTGGGTTTCTCATGCATGTTTTTGATGTAGGAAGATGCCCTTGAACCTGGAGATTTGGGACCCATGCGATGGGTACCACGCAGTATTACTTTAAAGGGTCTGCGTTTGCTAACCCAACCTCACCAAACCTCTCATCCCCAAGAGTGTCCACCCTTATGTCTCATCCAGCTGTGGGTCTAGATATGGTCAATCCAGGTTGCATCACAGCCCCTGAACGCATTGTGTAAGAATTTCTCTCTCTTTCACTGTCTTTGTTTCATGGTTGTTTCAAAGTAATTTATTTTTATAATGGGGTTTAGCTGCTTTTCACTGCTGTGTTTATGCCGCTTTACACCCACTTGACACACTAACAGAGAGATATCAATACATAGGTTTTACGATTATTATTAGTCAGATATATTCTTGTGCGGTGAATAGGGCGTGTTGAGTCCAGTTCTCTGAGCAAGGAGTAGGTCTTGTCTATTACATTTTGGGTTTATGGAACGGTATCTGAGCTAATTTGATACCCTTGTTTTATGTATCACCCCACCTCACCTTTCCCGTTAAGCAGCCATAGTGTGTTTTCTGCATGTGTGACTCTGTTCTGTTTTGTAATTCAGTTCAAGTGTAACGGTTTTTACATTCCCTCTATCAGTGATACCTTATGAGAAGTGTCCTTTTCTGTGTGACTTATTTCACTTAGAATCGTCGTACCTAAATCCACTCATCATGCTGCTACTAACCTTACGACATTGATTTCCTGGCTGAGTGATATTCCTTTGTACATAAGGACCACAACTTCTTTATCCATTTTTCTCTTTCCTGGGATATTTAAGGTGGAATGAAGTGGAGGTCCTGGTCAACAGAGCAGCCCTAAACTTTGGGGTGCTTGTGTCTTGCTGATTTTTAATTTTCCCAATTTATACCCCCATGAGTGGAAGTGCCCTATGCTCTCTGAGCTGTGTTTTTCAGATGTTTCAGGACTCACCGGACACTTCTCCAGAGTGGCTCTTGGCAATTTACATCCCGCCCATCAGTGTAGCAAGGCTCCCATTTCTCCATGGCCTGTCCTGCATTTCTGGTTTTGACACTTTTTTCAGCATGGCCCTTTTGACCGATGGGAAGCGAGACTTCTTTGTAGCGCTGATTTGCCTTTCCAGGTTGCTTGGTTGGCCAAAAAGGGCGTATGCGTTTTTTCCTGAATATATTCAGGAAAAAACGCATACGCCCTTTTTGGCCAAGGGCATCATTGTCAACGTTTTGCCGCTTTTCATGTGCTTTAAAGGCGATTCGTATCTACCTCCTGAAATCTGTTTCCTGCAATTCTGCCTTGATTTCAAATCCTCTTCTTTGCCTTCCCTCAATATATTTGTGGACGAGAGTTATCATTTATAACTCTTCAGGTTTGTGAATTGCAGTGCCCTGAACCTCCATTTTACAACTCGTTTTTATGGGAGCTGGCCGCAAAATCGCAGAATGGCTTCAGGCCCTATTCTGGTTCCGGGGGTCAGGCTGAGCCTGTGGTTAATTCTTCTTTCTGATGGGAAAATAGAGTGACCTGTGCCTGTCCCAACACCAAGAGCTAGTCTCTCGTTGGTTCCACGTCTTCCCGTTTATCCTCAGGACAAATTGCAACCTGTACGGAACAGGAGGTTAAAGGTGCTGATGCTCCAAGTAGGGAGCTTGCTAGTAAAGCGGCTGGAATGGCGAACCCGGGCACAAGGAGATGAGAAATGAGGTGCGTTTTAGAAACCTTTCCCCATCACACGGTGTACCATCTTCTGGGTTTCTCATGCATGTTTTTGATGTAGGAAGATGCCCTTGAACCTGGAGATTTGGGACCCATGCGATGGGTACCACGCAGTATTACTTTAAAGGGTGTGCGTTTGCTCACCCAACCTCACCAAACCTCTCAGCCCCAAGAGTGTCCACCCTTATGTCTCATCCAGCTGTGCGTCTAGATATGGTCAATCCAGGTTGCATCACAGCCCCTGAACGCATTGTGTAAGAATTTCTCTCTCTTTCACTGTCTTTGTTTCATTGGTGTTTCAAAGTAATTTATTTTTATAATGGGATTTAGCTGCTTTTCACTGCTGTGTTTATGCCGCTTTACACCCACTTGACACACTAACAGAGAGATATCAATACATAGGTTTTACGATTATTATTAGTCAGATATATTCTTGTGCGGTGAATAGGGCGTGTTGAGTCCAGTTCTCTGAGCAAGGAGTAGGTCTTGTCTATTACATATTGGGTTTATGGAATGGTATCTGAGCTAATTTGATATCCTTGTTTTATGTATCACCCCACCTCACCTTTCCCGTTAAGCAGCCATAGTGTGTTTTCTGCATGTGTGACTCTGTTCTGTTTTGTAATTCAGTTCAAGTGTAACGGTTTTTACATTCCCTCTATCAGTGATACCTTATGAGAAGTGTCCTTTTCTGTGTGACTTATTTCACTTAGAATCGTCGTACCTAAATCCACTCATCATGCTGCTACTAACCTTACGACATTGATTTCCTGGCTGAGTGATATTCCATTGTACATAAGGACCACAACTTCTTTATCCATTTTTCTCTTTCCTGGGATATTTAAGGTGGAATGAAGTGGAGGTCCTGGTCAACAGAGCAGCCCTAAACTTTGGGGTGCTTGTGTCTTGCTGATTTTTAATTTTCCCAATTTATACCCCCATGAGTGGAAGTGCCCTATGCTCTCTGAGCTGTGTTTTTCAGATGTTTCAGGACTCACCGGACACTTCTCCAGAGTGGCTCTTGGCAATTTACATCCCGCCCATCAGTGTAGCAAGGCTCCCATTTCTCCATGGCCTGTCCTGCATTTCTGGTTTTGACACTTTTTTCAGCATGGCCCTTTTGACCGATGGGAAGCAAGACTTCTTTGTAGCGCTGATTTGCCTTTCCAGGTTGCTTGGTTGGCCAAAAAGGGCGTATGCGTTTTTTCCTGAATATATTCAGGAAAAAACGCATACGCCCTTTTTGGCCAAGGGCATCATTGTCAACGTTTTGCCGCTTTTCATGTGCTTTAAAGGCGATTCGTATCTACCTCCTGAAATCTGTTTCCTGCAATTCTGCCTTGATTTCAAATCCTCTTCTTTGCCTTCCCTCAATATATTTGTGGACGAGAGTTATCATTTATAACTCTGCAGGTTTGTGAATTGCAGTGCCCTGAACCTCCATTTTACAATTCGTTTTTATGGGAGCTGGCCGCAAAATCGCAGAATGGCTTCAGGCCCTGTTCTGGTTCCGGGGGGCAGGCTGAGCCTGTGGTTAATTCTTCTTTCTGATGGGAAAATAGAGTGACCTGTGCCTGTCCCAACACCAAGAGCTAGTCTCACGTTGGTTCCACATCTTCCCGTTTATACTCAGGACAAATTGCAACCTGTACGGAACAGGAGGTTAAAGGTGCTGATGCTCCAAGTAGGGAGCTTGCTAGTAAAGCGGCTGGAATGGCGAACCCGGGCACAAGGAGATGAGAAATGAGGTGCGTTTTAGAAACCTTTCCCCATCACACGGTGTACCATCTTCTGGGTTTCTCATGCATGTTTTTGATGTAGGAAGATGCCCTTGAACCTGGAGATTTGGGACCCATGCGATGGGTACCACGCAGTATTCCTTTAAAGGGTCTGCGTTTGCTCACCCAACCTCACCAAACCTCTCAGCCCCAAGAGTGTCCACCCTTATGTCTCATCCAGCTGTGCGTCTAGATATGGTCAATCCAGGTTGCATCACAGCCCCTGAACGCATTGTGTAAGAATTTCTCTCTCTTTCACTGTCTTTGTTTCATGGGTGTTTCAAAGTAATTTATTTTTATAATGGGGTTTAGCTGCTTTTCACTGCTGTGTTTATGCCGCTTTACACCCACTTGACACACTAACAGAGAGATATCAATACATAGGTTTTACGATTATTATTAGTCAGATATATTCTTGTGCGGTGAATAGGGCGTGTTGAGTCCAGTTCTCTGAGCAAGGAGTAGGTCTTGTCTATTACATTTTGGGTTTATGGAACGGTATCTGAGGTAATTTGATACCCTTGTTTTATGTATCACCCCACCTCACCTTTCCCGTTAAGCAGCCATAGTGTGTTTTCTGCATGTGTGACTCTGTTCTGTTTTGTAATTCAGTTCAAGTGTAACGGTTTTTACATTCCCTCTATCAGTGATACCTTATGAGAAGTGTCCTTTTCTGTGTGACTTATTTCACTTAGAATCGTCGTACCTAAATCCACTCATCATGCTGCTACTAACCTTACGACATTGATTTCATGGCTGAGTGATATTCCATTGTACATAAGGACCACAACTTCTTTATCCATTTTTCTCTTTCCTGGGATATTTAAGGTGGAATGAAGTGGAGGTCCTGGTCAACAGAGCAGCCCTAAACTTTGGGGTGCTTGTGTCTTGCTGATTTTTAATTTTCCCAATTTATACCCCCATGAGTGGAAGTGCCCTATGCTCTCTGAGCTGTGTTTTTCAGATGTTTCAAGACTCACCGGACACTTCTCCAGAGTGGCTCTTGGCAATTTACATCCCGCCCATCAGTGTAGCAAGGCTCCCATTTCTCCATGGCCTGTCCTGCATTTCTGGTTTTGACACTTTTTTCAGCATGGCCCTTTTGACCGATGGGAAGCGAGACTTCTTTGTAGCGCTGATTTGCCTTTCCAGGTTGCTTGGTTGGCCAAAAAGGGCGTATGCGTTTTTTCCTGAATATATTCAGGAAAAAACGCATACGCCCTTTTTGGCCAAGGGCATCATTGTCAACGTTTTGCCGCTTTTCATGTGCTTTAAAGGCGATTCGTATCTACCTCCTGAAATCTGTTTCCTGCAATTCTGCCTTGATTTCAAATCCTCTTCTTTGCCTTCCCTCAATATATTTGTGGACGAGAGTTATCATTTATAACTCTGCAGGTTTGTGAATTGCAGTGCCCTGAACCTCCATTTTACAACTCGTTTTTATGGGAGCTGGCCGCAAAATCGCAGAATGGCTTCAGGCCCTGTTCTGGTTCCGGGGGGCAGGCTGAGCCTGTGGTTAATTCTTCTTTCTGATGGGAAAATAGAGTGACCTGTGCCTGTCCCAACACCAAGAGCTAGTCTCTCGTTGGTTCCACGTCTTCCCGTTTATCCTCAGGACAAATTGCAACCTGTACGGAACAGGAGGTTAAAGGTGCTGATGCTCCAAGTAGGGAGCTTGCTAGTAAAGCGGCTGGAATGGCGAACCCGGGCACAAGGCGATGAGAAATGAGGTGCGTTTTAGAAACCTTTCCCCATCACACGGTGTAGCATCTTCTGGGTTTCTCATGCATGTTTTTGATGTAGGAAGATGCCCTTGAACCTGGAGATTTGGGACCCATGCGATGGGTACCACGCAGTATTACTTTAAAGGGTCTGCGTTTGCTCACCCAACCTCACCAAACCTCTCAGCCCCAAGAGTGTCCACCCTTATGTCTCATCCAGCTGTGCGTCTAGATATGGTCAATCCAGGTTGCATCACAGCCCCTGAACGCATTGTGTAAGAATTTCTCTCTCTTTCACTGTCTTTGTTTCATGGGTGTTTCAAAGTAATTTATGTTTATAATGGGGTTTAGCTGCTTTTCACTGCTGTGTTTATGCCACTTTACACCCACTTGACACACTAACAGAGAGATATCAATACATAGGTTTTACGATTATTATTAGTCAGATATATTCTTGTGCGGTGAATAGGGCGTGTTGAGTCCAGTTCTCTGAGCAAGGAGTAGGTCTTGTCTATTACATTTTGGGTTTATGGAACGGTATCTGAGCTAATTTGATACCCTTGTTTTATGTATCACCCCACCTCACCTTTCCCGTTAAGCAGCCATAGTGTGTTTTCTGCATGTGTGACTCTGTTCTGTTTTGTAATTCAGTTCAAGTGTAATGGTTTTTACATTCCCTCTATCAGTGATACCTTATGAGAAGTGTCCTTTTCTGTGTGACTTATTTCACTTAGAATCGTCGTACCTAAATCCACTCATCATGCTGCTACTAACCTTACGACATTGATTTCCTGGCTGAGTGATATTCCATTGTACATAAGGACCACAACTTCTTTATCCATTTTTCTCTTTCCTGGGATATTTAAGGTGGAATGAAGTGGAGGTCCTGGTCAACAGAGCAGCCCTAAACTTTGGGGTGCTTGTGTCTTGCTGATTTTTAATTTTCCCAATTTATACCCCCATGAGTGGAAGTGCCCTATGCTCTCTAAGCTGTGTTTTTCAGATGTTTCAGGACTCACCGGACACTTCCCCAGAGTGGCTCTTGGCAATTTACATCCCGCCCGTCAGTGTAGCAAGGCTCCCATTTCTCCATGGCCTGTCCTGCATTTCTGGTTTTGACACTTTTTTCAGCATGGCCCTTTTGACCGATGGGAAGCGAGACTTCTTTGTAGCGTTGATTTGCCTTTCCAGGTTGCTTGGTTGGCCAAAAAGGGCGTATGCGTTTTTTCCTGAATATATTCAGGAAAAAACGCATACGCCCTTTTTGGCCAAGGGCATCATTGTCAACGTTTTGCCGCTTTTCATGTGCTTTAAAGGCGATTCGTATCTACCTCCTGAAATCTGTTTCCTGCAATTCTGCCTTGATTTCAAATCCTCTTCTTTGCCTTCCCTCAATATATTTGTGGACGAGAGTTATCATTTATAACTCTGCAGGTTTGTGAATTGCAGTGCCCTGAACCTCCATTTTACAACTCGTTTTTATGGGAGCTGGCCGCAAAATCGCAGAATGGCTTCAGGCCCTGTTCTGGTTCCGGGGGGCAGGCTGAGCCTGTGGTTAATTCTTCTTTCTGATGGGAAAATAGAGTGACCTGTGCCTGTCCCAACACCAAGAGCTAGTCTCTCGTTGGTTCCACGTCTTCCCGTTTATCCTCAGGACAAATTGCAACCTGTACGGAACAGGAGGTTAAAGGTGCTGATGCTCCAAGTAGGGAGCTTGCTAGTAAAGCGGCTGGAATGGCGAACCCGGGCACAAGGAGATGAGAAATGAGGTGCGTTTTAGAAACCTTTCCCCATCACACGGTGTACCATCTTCTGGGTTTCTCATGCATGTTTTTGATGTAGGAAGATGCCCTTGAACCTGGAGATTTGGGACCCATGCGATGGGTACCACGCAGTATTACTTTAAAGGGTGTGCGTTTGCTCACCCAACCTCACCAAACCTCTCAGCCCCAAGAGTGTCCACCCTTATGTCTCATCCAGCTGTGCGTCTAGATATGGTCAATCCAGGTTGCATCACAGCCCCTGAACGCATTGTGTAAGAATTTCTCTCTCTTTCACTGTCTTTGTTTCATTGGTGTTTCAAAGTAATTTATTTTTATAATGGGATTTAGCTGCTTTTCACTGCTGTGTTTATGCCGCTTTACACCCACTTGACACACTAACAGAGAGATATCAATACATAGGTTTTACGATTATTATTAGTCAGATATATTCTTGTGCGGTGAATAGGGCGTGTTGAGTCCAGTTCTCTGAGCAAGGAGTAGGTCTTGTCTATTACATATTGGGTTTATGGAATGGTATCTGAGCTAATTTGATATCCTTGTTTTATGTATCACCCCACCTCACCTTTCCCGTTAAGCAGCCATAGTGTGTTTTCTGCATGTGTGACTCTGTTCTGTTTTGTAATTCAGTTCAAGTGTAACGGTTTTTACATTCCCTCTATCAGTGATACCTTATGAGAAGTGTCCTTTTCTGTGTGACTTATTTCACTTAGAATCGTCGTACCTAAATCCACTCATCATGCTGCTACTAACCTTACGACATTGATTTCCTGGCTGAGTGATATTCCATTGTACATAAGGACCACAACTTCTTTATCCATTTTTCTCTTTCCTGGGATATTTAAGGTGGAATGAAGTGGAGGTCCTGGTCAACAGAGCAGCCCTAAACTTTGGGGTGCTTGTGTCTTGCTGATTTTTAATTTTCCCAATTTATACCCCCATGAGTGGAAGTGCCCTATGCTCTCTGAGCTGTGTTTTTCAGATGTTTCAGGACTCACCGGACACTTCTCCAGAGTGGCTCTTGGCAATTTACATCCCGCCCATCAGTGTAGCAAGGCTCCCATTTCTCCATGGCCTGTCCTGCATTTCTGGTTTTGACACTTTTTTCAGCATGGCCCTTTTGACCGATGGGAAGCAAGACTTCTTTGTAGCGCTGATTTGCCTTTCCAGGTTGCTTGGTTGGCCAAAAAGGGCGTATGCGTTTTTTCCTGAATATATTCAGGAAAAAACGCATACGCCCTTTTTGGCCAAGGGCATCATTGTCAACGTTTTGCCGCTTTTCATGTGCTTTAAAGGCGATTCGTATCTACCTCCTGAAATCTGTTTCGTGCAATTCTGCCTTGATTTCAAATCCTCTTCTTTGCCTTCCCTCAATATATTTGTGGACGAGAGTTATCATTTATAACTCTGCAGGTTTGTGAATTGCAGTGCCCTGAACCTCCATTTTACAACTCGCTTTTTTGGGAGCTGGCCGCAAAAGCGCAGGATGGCTTCAGGCCCTGTTCTGGTTCCGGGGGGCAGGCTGAGCCTGTGGTTAATTCTTCTTCCTGATGGGAAAATAGAGTGACCTGTGCCTGTCCCGACACCAAGAGCTAGTCTCTCGTTGGTTCCCCGTCTTCCCGTTCATCCTCAGGACAAATTGCAACCTGTACGGAACAGGAGGTTAAAGGTGCTGATGCTCCAAGTAGGGAGATTGCTAGTTAAGCGGCTGGAATGGCGAACCCGGGCACAAGGAGATGAGAAATGAGGTGCGTTTTAGAAACCTTTCCCCATCACACGGTGTACCATCTTCTGGGTTTCTCATGCATGTTTTCGATGTAGGAAGATGCCCTTGAACCTGGAGATTTGGGACCTATGCGATGGGTACCACGCAGTATTACTTTAAAGGGTCTGCGTTTGCTCACCCAACCTCACCAAACCTCTCAGCCCCAAGAGTGTCCACCCTTATGTCTCATCCAGCTGTGGGTCTAGATATGGTCAATCCAGGTTGCATCACAGCCCCTGAACGCATTGTGTAAGAATTTCTCTCTCTTTCACTGTCGTTGTTTCATGGGTTTTTCAAAGTAATTTATTTTCATAATGGGGTTTAGCTGCTTTTCACTGCTGTGTTTATGCCGCTTTACACCCACTTGACACACTAACAGAGAGATATCAATACATAGGTTTTAAGATTATTACTAGTCAGATATATTCTTGTGTGGTGAATAGGGCGTGTTGAGTCCAGTTCTCTGAGCAAGGAGTAGGTCTTGTCTATTACATATTGGGTTTATGGAACGGTATCTGAGCTAATTTGATACCCTTGTTTTATGTATCACCCCACCTCACCTTTCCCGTTAAGCAGCCATAGTGTGTTTTCTGCATGTGTGACTCTGTTCTGTTTTGTAATTCAGTTCAAGTGTAACGGTTTTTACATTCCCTCTATCAGTGATACCTTATGAGAAGTGTCCTTTTCTGTGTGACTTATTTCACTTAGAATCGTCGTACCTAAATCCACTCATCATGCTGCTACTAACCTTATGACATTGATTTCACGGCTGAGTGATATTCCATTGTACATAAGGACCACAACTTCTTTATCCATTTTTCTCTTTCCTGGGATATTTAAGGTGGAATGAAGTGGAGGTCCTTGTCAACAGAGCAGCCCTCAACTTTGGGGTGCTTGTGTCTTGCTGATTTTTAATTTTTCCAATTTATACCCCCATGAGTGGAAGTGCCCTATGCTCTCTAAGCTGTGTTTTTCAGATGTTTCAGGACACACCGTACACTTCTCCAGAGTGGCTGTTGGCAATTTACATCCCGCCCATCAGTGTAGCAAGGCTCCCATTTCTCCATGGCCTGTCCTGCATTTCTGGTTTTGACACTTTTTTCAGGATGGCCCTTTTGACCGATGGGAAGCGAGACTTCTCTGTAGCGCTGATTTGCCTTTCCAGGTTGCTTGGTTGGCCAAAAAGGGCGTATGCGTTTTTTCCTGAATATATTCAGGAAAAAACGCATACGCCCTTTTTGGCCAAGGGCATCATTGTCAACGTTTTGCCGCTTTTCATGTGCTTTAAAGGCGATTCGTATCTACCTCCTGAAATCTGTTTCGTGCAATTCTGCCTTGATTTCAAATCCTCTTCTTTGCCTTCCCTCAATATATTTGTGGACGAGAGTTATCATTTATAACTCTGCAGGTTTGTGAATTGCAGTGCCCTGAACCTCCATTTTACAACTCGATTTTTTGGGAGCTGGCCGCAAAAGCGCAGGATGGCTTCAGGCCCTGTTCTGGTTCCGGGGGGCAGGCTGAGCCTGTGGTTAATTCTTCTTCCTGATGGGAAAATAGAGTGACCTGTGCCTGTCCCGACACCAAGAGCTAGTCTCTCGTTGGTTCCCCGTCTTCCCGTTCATCCTCAGGACAAATTGCAACCTGTACGGAACAGGAGGTTAAAGGTGCTGATGCTCCAAGTAGGGAGATTGCTAGTTAAGCGGCTGGAATGGCGAACCCGGGCACAAGGAGATGAGAAATGAGGTGCGTTTTAGAAACCTTTCCCCATCACACGGTGTACCATCTTCTGGGTTTCTCATGCATGTTTTCGATGTAGGAAGATGCCCTTGAACCTGGAGATTTGGGACCTATGCGATGGGTACCACGCAGTATTACTTTAAAGGGTCTGCGTTTGCTCACCCAACCTCACCAAACCTCTCAGCCCCAAGAGTGTCCACCCTTATGTCTCATCCAGCTGTGGGTCTAGATATGGTCAATCCAGGTTGCATCACAGCCCCTGAACGCATTGTGTAAGAATTTCTCTCTCTTTCACTGTCGTTGTTTCATGGGTTTTTCAAAGTAATTTATTTTCATAATGGGGTTTAGCTGCTTTTCACGGCTGTGTTTATGCCGCTTTACACCCACTTGACACACTAACAGAGAGATATCAATACATAGGTTTTAAGATTATTACTAGTCAGATATATTCTTGTGCGGTGAATAGGGCGTGTTGAGTCCAGTTCTCTGAGCAAGGAGTAGGTCTTGTCTATTACATATTGGGTTTATGGAACGGTATCTGAGCTAATTTGATACCCTTGTTTTATGTATCACCCCACCTCACCTTTCCCGTTAAGCAGCCATAGTGTGTTTTCTGCATGTGTGACTCTGTTCTGTTTTGTAATTCAGTTCAAGTGTAACGGTTTTTACATTCCCTCTATCAGTGATACCTTATGAGAAGTGTCCTTTTCTGTGTGACTTATTTCACTTAGAATCGTCGTACCTAAATCCACTCATCATGCTGCTACTAACCTTATGACATTGATTTCATGGCTGAGTGATATTCCATTGTACATAAGGACCACAACTTCTTTATCCATTTTTCTCTTTCCTGGGATATTTAAGGTGGAATGAAGTGGAGGTCCTTGTCAACAGAGCAGCCCTCAACTTTGGGGTGCTTGTGTCTTGCTGATTTTTAATTTTTCCAATTTATACCCTCATGAGTGGAAGTGCCCTATGCTCTCTAAGCTGTGTTTTTCAGATGTTTCAGGACACACCGTACACTTCTCCAGAGTGGCTGTTGGCAATTTACATCCCGCCCATCAGTGTAGCAAGGCTCCCATTTCTCCATGGCCTGTCCTGCATTTCTGGTTTTGACACTTTTTTCAGCATGGCCCTTTTGACCGATGGGAAGCGAGACTTCTCTGTAGCGCTGATTTGCCTTTCCAGGTTGCTTGGTTGGCCAAAAAGGGCGTATGCGTTTTTTCCTGAATATATTCAGGAAAAAACGCATACGCCCTTTTTGGCCAAGGGCATCATTGTCAACGTTTTGCCGCTTTTCATGTGCTTTAAAGGCGATTCGTATCTACCTCCTGAAATCTGTTTCATGCAATTCTGCCTTGATTTCAAATCCTCTTCTTTGCCTTCCCTCAATATATTTGTGGACGAGAGTTATCATTTATAACTCTGCAGGTTTGTGAATTGCAGTGCCCTGAACCTCCATTTTACAACTCGCTTTTTTGGGAGCTGGCCGCAAAAGCGCAGGATGGCTTCAGGCCCTGTTCTGGTTCCGGGGGGCAGGCTGAGCCTGTGGTTAATTCTTCTTCCTGATGGGAAAATAGAGTGACCTGTGCCTGTCCCGACACCAAGAGCTAGTCTCTCGTTGGTTCCCCGTCTTCCCGTTCATCCTCAGGACAAATTGCAACCTGTACGGAACAGGAGGTTAAAGGTGCTGATGCTCCAAGTAGGGAGATTGCTAGTAAAGCGGCTGGAAAGGCGAACCCGGGCACAAGGAGATGAGAAATGAGGTGCGTTTTAGAAACCTTTCCCCATCACACGGTGTACCATCTTCTGGGTTTCTCATGCATGTTTTCGATGTAGGAAGATGCCCTTGAACCTGGAGATTTGGGACCTATGCGATGGGTACCACGCAGTATTACTTTAAAGGGTCTGCGTTTGCTCACCCAACCTCACCAAACCTCTCAGCCCCAAGAGTGTCCACCCTTATGTCTCATCCAGCTGTGGGTCTAGATATGGTCAATCCAGGTTGCATCACAGCCCCTGAACGCATTGTGTAAGAATTTCTCTCTCTTTCACTGTCGTTGTTTCATGGGTTTTTCAAAGTAATTTATTTTCATAATGGGGTTTAGCTGCTTTTCACGGCTGTGTTTATGCCGCTTTACACCCACTTGACACACTAACAGAGAGATATCAATACATAGGTTTTAAGATTATTACTAGTCAGATATATTCTTGTGCGGTGAATAGGGCGTGTTGAGTCCAGTTCTCTGAGCAAGGAGTAGGTCTTGTCTACTACATATTGGGTTTATGGAACGGTATCTGAGCTAATTTGATACCCTTGTTTTATGTATCACCCCACCTCACCTTTCCCGTTAAGCAGCCATAGTCTGTTTTCTGCATGTGTGACTCTGTTCTGTTTTGTAATTCAGTTCAAGTGTAACGGTTTTTACATTCCCTCTAAAAGTGATACCTTATGAGAAGTGTCCTTTTCTGTGTGACTTATTTCAGTTAGAATCGTCGTACCTAAATCCACTCATCATGCTGCTACTAACCTTATGACATTGATTTCATGGCTGAGTGATATTCCATTGTACATAAGGACCACAACTTCTTTATCCATTTTTCTCTTTCCTGGGATATTTAAGGTGGAATGAAGTGGAGGTCCTTGTCAACAGAGCAGCCCTCAACTTTGGGGTGCTTGTGTCTTGCTGATTTTTCATTTTCCCAATTTATACCCCCATGAGTGGAAGTGCCCTATGCTCTCTAAGCTGTGTTTTTCAGATGTTTCAGGACACACCGTACACTTCTCCAGAGTGGCTGTTGGCAATTTACATCCCGCCCATCAGTGTAGCAAGGCTCCCATTTCTCCATGGCCTGTCCTGCATTTCTGGTTTTGACACTTTTTTCAGCATGGCCCTTTTGACCGATGGGAAGCGAGACTTCTCTGTAGCGCTGATTTGCCTTTCCAGGTTGCTTGGTTGGCCAAAAAGGGCGTATGCGTTTTTTCCTGAATATATTCAGGAAAAAACGCATACGCCCTTTTTGGCCAAGGGCATCATTGTCAACGTTTTGCCGCTTTTCATGTGCTTTAAAGGCGATTCGTATCTACCTCCTGAAATCTGTTTCGTGCAATTCTGCCTTGATTTCAAATCCTCTTCTTTGCCTTCCCTCAATATATTTGTGGACGAGAGTTATCATTTATAACTCTGCAGGTTTGTGAATTGCAGTGCCCTGAACCTCCATTTTACAACTCGCTTTTTTGGGAGCTGGCCGCAAAAGCGCAGGATGGCTTCAGGCCCTGTTCTGGTTCCGGGGGGCAGGCTGAGCCTGTGGTTAATTCTTCTTCCTGATGGGAAAATAGAGTGACCTGTGCCTGTCCCGACACCAAGAGCTAGTCTCTCGTTGGTTCCCCGTCTTCCCGTTCATCCTCAGGACAAATTGCAACCTGTACGGAACAGGAGGTTAAAGGTGCTGATGCTCCAAGTAGGGAGATTGCTAGTAAAGCGGCTGGAAAGGTGAACCCGGGCACAAGGAGATGAGAAATGAGGTGCGTTTTAGAAACCTTTCCCCATCACACGGTGTACCATCTTCTGGGTTTCTCATGCATGTTTTCGATGTAGGAAGATGCCCTTGAACCTGGAGATTTGGGACCCATGCGATGGGTACCACGCAGTATTACTTTAAAGGGTCTGCGTTTGCTCACCCAACCTCACCAAACCTCTCAGCCCCAAGAGTGTCCACCCTTATGTCTCATCCAGCTGTGGGTCTAGATATGGTCAATCCAGGTTGCATCACAGCCCCTGAACGCATTGTGTAAGAATTTCTCTCTCTTTCACTGTCGTTGTTTCATGGGTTTTTCAAAGTAATTTATATTCATAATGGGGTTTAGCTGCTTTTCACTGCTGTGTTTATGTCGCTTTACACCCACTTGACACACTAACAGAGAGATATCAATACATAGGTTTTAAGATTATTACTAGTCAGATATATTCTTGTGCGGTGAATAGGGCGTGTTGAGTCCAGTTCTCTGAGCAAGGAGTAGGTCTTGTCTATTACATATTGGGTTTATGGAACGGTATCTGAGCTAATTTGATACCCTTGTTTTATGTATCACCCCACCTCACCTTTCCCATTAAGCAGCCATAGTGTGTTTTCTGCATGTGTGACTCTGTTCTGTTTTGTAATTCAGTTCAAGTGTAACGGTTTTTACATTCCCTCTATCAGTGATACCTTATGAGAAGTGTCCTTTTCTGTGTGACTTATTTCAGTTAGAATCGTCGTACCTAAATCCACTCATCATGCTGCTACTAACCTTATGACATTGATTTCATGGCTGAGTGATATTCCATTGTACATAAGGACCACAACTTCTTTATCCATTTTTCTCTTTCCTGGGATATTTAAGGTGGAATGAAGTGGAGGTCCTTGTCAACAGAGCAGCCCTCAACTTTGGGGTGCTTGTGTCTTGCTGATTTTTCATTTTCCCAATTTATAACCCCATGAGTGGAAGTGCCCTATGCTCTCTAAACTGTGTTTTTCAGATGTTTCAGGACACACCGTACACTTCTCCAGAGTGGCTGTTGGCAATTTACATCCCGCCCATCAGTGTAGCAAGGCTCCCATTTCTCCATGGCCTGTCCTGCATTTCTGGTTTTGACACTTTTTTCAGCATGGCCCTTTTGACCGATGGGAAGCGAGACTTCTCTGTAGCGCTGATTTGCCTTTCCAGGTTGCTTGGTTGGCCAAAAAGGGCGTATGCGTTTTTTCCTGAATATATTCAGGAAAAAACGCATACGCCCTTTTTGGCCAAGGGCATCATTGTCAACGTTTTGCCGCTTTTCATGTGCTTTAAAGGCGATTCGTATCTACCTCCTGAAATCTGTTTCGTGCAATTCTGCCTTGATTTCAAATCCTCTTCTTTGCCTTCCCTCAATATATTTGTGGACGAGAGTTATCATTTATAACTCTGCAGGTTTGTGAATTGCAGTGCCCTGAACCTCCATTTTACAACTCGCTTTTTTGGGAGCTGGCCGCAAAAGCGCAGGATGGCTTCAGGCCCTGTTCTGGTTCCGGGGGGCAGGCTGAGCCTGTGGTTAATTCTTCTTCCTGATGGGAAAATAGAGTGACCTGTGCCTGTCCCGACACCAAGAGCTAGTCTCTCGTTGGTTCCCCGTCTTCCCGTTCATCCTCAGGACAAATTGCAACCTGTACGGAACAGGAGGTTAAAGGTGCTGATGCTCCAAGTAGGGAGATTGCTAGTAAAGCGGCTGGAATGGCGAACCCGGGCACAAGGAGATGAGAAATGAGGTGCGTTTTAGAAACCTTTCCCCATCACACGGTGTACCATCTTCTGGGTTTCTCATGCATGTTTTTGATGTAGGAAGATGCCCTTGAACCTGGAGATTTGGGACCCATGCGATGGGTACCACGCAGTATTACTTTAAAGGGTCTGCGTTTGCTCACCCAACCTCACCAAACCTCTCAGCCCCAAGAGTGTCCACCCTTATGTCTCATCCAGCTGTGCGTCTAGATATGGTCAATCCAGGTTGCATCACAGCCCCTGAACGCATTGTGTAAGAATTTCTCTCTCTTTCACTGTCGTTGTTTCATGGGTTTTTCAAAGTAATTTATTTTCATAATGGGGTTTAGCTGCTTTTCACTGCTGTGTTTATGCCGCTTTACACCCACTTGACACACTAACAGAGAGATATCAATACATAGGTTTTAAGATTATTACTAGTCAGATATATTCTTGTGTGGTGAATAGGGCGTGTTGAGTCCAGTTCTCTGAGCAAGGAGTAGGTCTTGTCTATTACATATTGGGTTTATGGAACGGTATCTGAGCTAATTTGATACCCTTGTTTTATGTATCACCCCACCTCACCTTTCCCGTTAAGCAGCCATAGTGTGTTTTCTGCATGTGTGACTCTGTTCTGTTTTGTAATTCAGTTCAAGTGTAACGGTTTTTACATTCCCTCTATCAGTGATACCTTATGAGAAGTGTCCTTTTCTGTGTGACTTATTTCACTTAGAATCGTCGTACCTAAATCCACTCATCATGCTGCTACTAACCTTATGACATTGATTTCACGGCTGAGTGATATTCCATTGTACATAAGGACCACAACTTCTTTATCCATTTTTCTCTTTCCTGGGATATTTAAGGTGGAATGAAGTGGAGGTCCTTGTCAACAGAGCAGCCCTCAACTTTGGGGTGCTTGTGTCTTGCTGATTTTTAATTTTTCCAATTTATACCCCCATGAGTGGAAGTGCCCTATGCTCTCTAAGCTGTGTTTTTCAGATGTTTCAGGACACACCGTACACTTCTCCAGAGTGGCTGTTGGCAATTTACATCCCGCCCATCAGTGTAGCAAGGCTCCCATTTCTCCATGGCCTGTCCTGCATTTCTGGTTTTGACACTTTTTTCAGCATGGCCCTTTTGACCGATGGGAAGCGAGACTTCTCTGTAGCGCTGATTTGCCTTTCCAGGTTGCTTGGTTGGCCAAAAGGGCGTATGCGTTTTTTCCTGAATATATTCAGGAAAAAACGCATACGCCCTTTTTGGCCAAGGGCATCATTGTCAACGTTTTGCCGCTTTTCATGTGCTTTAAAGGCGATTCGTATCTACCTCCTGAAATCTGTTTCGTGCAATTCTGCCTTGATTTCAAATCCTCTTCTTTGCCTTCCCTCAATATATTTGTGGACGAGAGTTATCATTTATAACTCTGCAGGTTTGTGAATTGCAGTGCCCTGAACCTCCATTTTACAACTCGCTTTTTTGGGAGCTGGCCGCAAAAGCGCAGGATGGCTTCAGGCCCTGTTCTGGTTCCGGGGGGCAGGCTGAGCCTGTGGTTAATTCTTCTTCCTGATGGGAAAATAGAGTGACCTGTGCCTGTCCCGACACCAAGAGCTAGTCTCTCGTTGGTTCCCCGTCTTCCCATTCATCCTCAGGACAAATTGCAACCTGTACGGAACAGGAGGTTAAAGGTGCTGATGCTCCAAGTAGGGAGATTGCTAGTTAAGCGGCTGGAATGGCGAACCCGGGCACAAGGAGATGAGAAATGAGGTGCGTTTTAGAAACCTTTCCCCATCACACGGTGTACCATCTTCTGGGTTTCTCATGCATGTTTTCAATGTAGGAAGATGCCCTTGAACCTGGAGATTTGGGACCTATGCGATGGGTACCACGCAGTATTACTTTAAAGGGTCTGCGTTTGCTCACCCAACCTCACCAAACCTCTCAGCCCCAAGAGTGTCCACCCTTATGTCTCATCCAGCTGTGGGTCTAGATATGGTCAATCCAGGTTGCATCACAGCCCCTGAACGCATTGTGTAAGAATTTCTCTCTCTTTCACTGTCGTTGTTTCATGGGTTTTTCAAAGTAATTTATTTTCATAATGGGGTTTAGCTGCTTTTCACGGCTGTGTTTATGCCGCTTTACACCCACTTGACACACTAACAGAGAGATATCAATACATAGGTTTTAAGATTATTACTAGTCAGATATATTCTTGTGCGGTGAATAGGGCGTGTTGAGTCCAGTTCTCTGAGCAAGGAGTAGGTCTTGTCTATTACATATTGGGTTTATGGAACGGTATCTGAGCTAATTTGATACCCTTGTTTTATGTATCACCCCACCTCACCTTTCCCGTTAAGCAGCCATAGTGTGTTTTCTGCATGTGTGACTCTGTTCTGTTTTGTAATTCAGTTCAAGTGTAACGGTTTTTACATTCCCTCTATCAGTGATACCTTATGAGAAGTGTCCTTTTCTGTGTGACTTATTTCACTTAGAATCGTCGTACCTAAATCCACTCATCATGCTGCTACTAACCTTATGACATTGATTTCATGGCTGAGTGATATTCCATTGTACATAAGGACCACAACTTCTTTATCCATTTTTCTCTTTCCTGGGATATTTAAGGTGGAATGAAGTGGAGGTCCTTGTCAACAGAGCAGCCCTCAACTTTGGGGTGCTTGTGTCTTGCTGATTTTTAATTTTTCCAATTTATACCCCCATGAGTGGAAGTGCCCTATGCTCTCTAAGCTGTGTTTTTCAGATGTTTCAGGACACACCGTACACTTCTCCAGAGTGGCTGTTGGCAATTTACATCCCGCCCATCAGTGTAGCAAGGCTCCCATTTCTCCATGGCCTGTCCTGCATTTCTGGTTTTGACACTTTTTTCAGCATGGCCCTTTTGACCGATGGGAAGCGAGACTTCTCTGTAGCGCTGATTTGCCTTTCCAGGTTGCTTGGTTGGCCAAAAAGGGCGTATGCGTTTTTTCCTGAATATATTCAGGAAAAAACGCATACGCCCTTTTTGGCCAAGGGCATCATTGTCAACGTTTTGCCGCTTTTCATGTGCTTTAAAGGCGATTCGTATCTACCTCCTGAAATCTGTTTCATGCAATTCTGCCTTGATTTCAAATCCTCTTCTTTGCCTTCCCTCAATATATTTGTGGACGAGAGTTATCATTTATAACTCTGCAGGTTTGTGAATTGCAGTGCCCTGAACCTCCATTTTACAACTCGCTTTTTTGGGAGCTGGCCGCAAAAGCGCAGGATGGCTTCAGGCCCTGTTCTGGTTCCGGGGGGCAGGCTGAGCCTGTGGTTAATTCTTCTTCCTGATGGGAAAATAGAGTGACCTGTGCCTGTCCCGACACCAAGAGCTAGTCTCTCGTTGGTTCCCCGTCTTCCCGTTCATCCTCAGGACAAATTGCAACCTGTACGGAACAGGAGGTTAAAGGTGCTGATGCTCCAAGTAGGGAGATTGCTAGTAAAGCGGCTGGAAAGGCGAACCCGGGCACAAGGAGATGAGAAATGAGGTGCGTTTTAGAAACCTTTCCCCATCACACGGTGTACCATCTTCTGGGTTTCTCATGCATGTTTTCGATGTAGGAAGATGCCCTTGAACCTGGAGATTTGGGACCTATGCGATGGGTACCACGCAGTATTACTTTAAAGGGTCTGCGTTTGCTCACCCAACCTCACCAAACCTCTCAGCCCCAAGAGTGTCCACCCTTATGTCTCATCCAGCTGTGGGTCTAGATATGGTCAATCCAGGTTGCATCACAGCCCCTGAACGCATTGTGTAAGAATTTCTCTCTCTTTCACTGTCGTTGTTTCATGGGTTTTTCAAAGTAATTTATTTTCATAATGGGGTTTAGCTGCTTTTCACGGCTGTGTTTATGCCGCTTTACACCCACTTGACACACTAACAGAGAGATATCAATACATAGGTTTTAAGATTATTACTAGTCAGATATATTCTTGTGCGGTGAATAGGGCGTGTTGAGTCCAGTTCTCTGAGCAAGGAGTAGGTCTTGTCTACTACATATTGGGTTTATGGAACGGTATCTGAGCTAATTTGATACCCTTGTTTTATGTATCACCCCACCTCACCTTTCCCGTTAAGCAGCCATAGTCTGTTTTCTGCATGTGTGACTCTGTTCTGTTTTGTAATTCAGTTCAAGTGTAACGGTTTTTACATTCCCTCTAAAAGTGATACCTTATGAGAAGTGTCCTTTTCTGTGTGACTTATTTCAGTTAGAATCGTCGTACCTAAATCCACTCATCATGCTGCTACTAACCTTATGACATTGATTTCATGGCTGAGTGATATTCCATTGTACATAAGGACCACAGCTTCTTTATCCATTTTTCTCTTTCCTGGGATATTTAAGGTGGAATGAAGTGGAGGTCCTTGTCAACAGAGCAGCCCTCAACTTTGGGGTGCTTGTGTCTTGCTGATTTTTCATTTTCCCAATTTATACCCCCATGAGTGGAAGTGCCCTATGCTCTCTAAGCTGTGTTTTTCAGATGTTTCAGGACACACCGTACACTTCTCCAGAGTGGCTGTTGGCAATTTACATCCCGCCCATCAGTGTAGCAAGGCTCCCATTTCTCCATGGCCTGTCCTGCATTTCTGGTTTTGACACTTTTTTCAGCATGGCCCTTTTGACCGATGGGAAGCGAGACTTCTCTGTAGCGCTGATTTGCCTTTCCAGGTTGCTTGGTTGGCCAAAAAGGGCGTATGCGTTTTTTCCTGAATATATTCAGGAAAAAACGCATACGCCCTTTTTGGCCAAGGGCATCATTGTCAACGTTTTGCCGCTTTTCATGTGCTTTAAAGGCGATTCGTATCTACCTCCTGAAATCTGTTTCGTGCAATTCTGCCTTGATTTCAAATCCTCTTCTTTGCCTTCCCTCAATATATTTGTGGACGAGAGTTATCATTTATAACTCTGCAGGTTTGTGAATTGCAGTGCCCTGAACCTCCATTTTACAACTCGCTTTTTTGGGAGCTGGCCGCAAAAGCGCAGGATGGCTTCAGGCCCTGTTCTGGTTCCGGGGGGCAGGCTGAGCCTGTGGTTAATTCTTCTTCCTGATGGGAAAATAGAGTGACCTGTGCCTGTCCCGACACCAAGAGCTAGTCTCTCGTTGGTTCCCCGTCTTCCCGTTCATCCTCAGGACAAATTGCAACCTGTACGGAACAGGAGGTTAAAGGTGCTGATGCTCCAAGTAGGGAGATTGCTAGTAAAGCGGCTGGAAAGGCGAACCCGGGCACAAGGAGATGAGAAATGAGGTGCGTTTTAGAAACCTTTCCCCATCACACGGTGTACCATCTTCTGGGTTTCTCATGCATGTTTTCGATGTAGGAAGATGCCCTTGAACCTGGAGATTTGGGACCCATGCGATGGGTACCACGCAGTATTACTTTAAAGGGTCTGCGTTTGCTCACCCAACCTCACCAAACCTCTCAGCCCCAAGAGTGTCCACCCTTATGTCTCATCCAGCTGTGGGTCTAGATATGGTCAATCCAGGTTGCATCACAGCCCCTGAACGCATTGTGTAAGAATTTCTCTCTCTTTCACTGTCGTTGTTTCATGGGTTTTTCAAAGTAATTTATTTTCATAATGGGGTTTAGCTGCTTTTCACGGCTGTGTTTATGTCGCTTTACACCCACTTGACACACTAACAGAGAGATATCAATACATAGGTTTTAAGATTATTACTAGTCAGATATATTCTTGTGCGGTGAATAGGGCGTGTTGAGTCCAGTTCTCTGAGCAAGGAGTAGGTCTTGTCTATTACATATTGGGTTTATGGAACGGTATCTGAGCTAATTTGATACCCTTGTTTTATGTATCACCCCACCTCACCTTTCCCATTAAGCAGCCATAGTGTGTTTTCTGCATGTGTGACTCTGTTCTGTTTTGTAATTCAGTTCAAGTGTAACGGTTTTTACATTCCCTCTATCAGTGATACCTTATGAGAAGTGTCCTTTTCTGTGTGACTTATTTCACTTAGAATCGTCGTACCTAAATCCACTCATCATGCTGCTACTAACCTTATGACATTGATTTCACGGCTGAGTGATATTCCATTGTACATAAGGACCACAACTTCTTTATCCATTTTTCTCTTTCCTGGGATATTTAAGGTGGAATGAAGTGGAGGTCCTTGTCAACAGAGCAGCCCTCAACTTTGGGGTGCTTGTGTCTTGCTGATTTTTAATTTTTCCAATTTATACCCCCATGAGTGGAAGTGCCCTATGCTCTCTAAGCTGTGTTTTTCAGATGTTTCAGGACACACCGTACACTTCTCCAGAGTGGCTGTTGGCAATTTACATCCCGCCCATCAGTGTAGCAAGGCTCCCATTTCTCCATGGCCTGTCCTGCATTTCTGGTTTTGACACTTTTTTCAGCATGGCCCTTTTGACCGATGGGAAGCGAGACTTCTCTGTAGCGCTGATTTGCCTTTCCAGGTTGCTTGGTTGGCCAAAAGGGCGTATGCGTTTTTTCCTGAATATATTCAGGAAAAAACGCATACGCCCTTTTTGGCCAAGGGCATCATTGTCAACGTTTTGCCGCTTTTCATGTGCTTTAAAGGCGATTCGTATCTACCTCCTGAAATCTGTTTCGTGCAATTCTGCCTTGATTTCAAATCCTCTTCTTTGCCTTCCCTCAATATATTTGTGGACGAGAGTTATCATTTATAACTCTGCAGGTTTGTGAATTGCAGTGCCCTGAACCTCCATTTTACAACTCGCTTTTTTGGGAGCTGGCCGCAAAAGCGCAGGATGGCTTCAGGCCCTGTTCTGGTTCCGGGGGGCAGGCTGAGCCTGTGGTTAATTCTTCTTCCTGATGGGAAAATAGAGTGACCTGTGCCTGTCCCGACACCAAGAGCTAGTCTCTCGTTGGTTCCCCGTCTTCCCATTCATCCTCAGGACAAATTGCAACCTGTACGGAACAGGAGGTTAAAGGTGCTGATGCTCCAAGTAGGGAGATTGCTAGTTAAGCGGCTGGAATGGCGAACCCGGGCACAAGGAGATGAGAAATGAGGTGCGTTTTAGAAACCTTTCCCCATCACACGGTGTACCATCTTCTGGGTTTCTCATGCATGTTTTCGATGTAGGAAGATGCCCTTGAACCTGGAGATTTGGGACCTATGCGATGGGTACCACGCAGTATTACTTTAAAGGGTCTGCGTTTGCTCACCCAACCTCACCAAACCTCTCAGCCCCAAGAGTGTCCACCCTTATGTCTCATCCAGCTGTGGGTCTAGATATGGTCAATCCAGGTTGCATCACAGCCCCTGAACGCATTGTGTAAGAATTTCTCTCTCTTTCACTGTCGTTGTTTCATGGGTTTTTCAAAGTAATTTATTTTCATAATGGGGTTTAGCTGCTTTTCACGGCTGTGTTTATGCCGCTTTACACCCACTTGACACACTAACAGAGAGATATCAATACATAGGTTTTAAGATTATTACTAGTCAGATATATTCTTGTGCGGTGAATAGGGCGTGTTGAGTCCAGTTCTCTGAGCAAGGAGTAGGTCTTGTCTATTACATATTGGGTTTATGGAACGGTATCTGAGCTAATTTGATACCCTTGTTTTATGTATCACCCCACCTCACCTTTCCCGTTAAGCAGCCATAGTGTGTTTTCTGCATGTGTGACTCTGTTCTGTTTTGTAATTCAGTTCAAGTGTAACGGTTTTTACATTCCCTCTATCAGTGATACCTTATGAGAAGTGTCCTTTTCTGTGTGACTTATTTCACTTAGAATCGTCGTACCTAAATCCACTCATCATGCTGCTACTAACCTTATGACATTGATTTCATGGCTGAGTGATATTCCATTGTACATAAGGACCACAACTTCTTTATCCATTTTTCTCTTTCCTGGGATATTTAAGGTGGAATGAAGTGGAGGTCCTTGTCAACAGAGCAGCCCTCAACTTTGGGGTGCTTGTGTCTTGCTGATTTTTAATTTTTCCAATTTATACCCCCATGAGTGGAAGTGCCCTATGCTCTCTAAGCTGTGTTTTTCAGATGTTTCAGGACACACCGTACACTTCTCCAGAGTGGCTGTTGGCAATTTACATCCCGCCCATCAGTGTAGCAAGGCTCCCATTTCTCCATGGCCTGTCCTGCATTTCTGGTTTTGACACTTTTTTCAGCATGGCCCTTTTGACCGATGGGAAGCGAGACTTCTCTGTAGCGCTGATTTGCCTTTCCAGGTTGCTTGGTTGGCCAAAAAGGGCGTATGCGTTTTTTCCTGAATATATTCAGGAAAAAACGCATACGCCCTTTTTGGCCAAGGGCATCATTGTCAACGTTTTGCCGCTTTTCATGTGCTTTAAAGGCGATTCGTATCTACCTCCTGAAATCTGTTTCATGCAATTCTGCCTTGATTTCAAATCCTCTTCTTTGCCTTCCCTCAATATATTTGTGGACGAGAGTTATCATTTATAACTCTGCAGGTTTGTGAATTGCAGTGCCCTGAACCTCCATTTTACAACTCGCTTTTTTGGGAGCTGGCCGCAAAAGCGCAGGATGGCTTCAGGCCCTGTTCTGGTTCCGGGGGGCAGGCTGAGCCTGTGGTTAATTCTTCTTCCTGATGGGAAAATAGAGTGACCTGTGCCTGTCCCGACACCAAGAGCTAGTCTCTCGTTGGTTCCCCGTCTTCCCGTTCATCCTCAGGACAAATTGCAACCTGTACGGAACAGGAGGTTAAAGGTGCTGATGCTCCAAGTAGGGAGATTGCTAGTAAAGCGGCTGGAAAGGCGAACCCGGGCACAAGGAGATGAGAAATGAGGTGCGTTTTAGAAACCTTTCCCCATCACACGGTGTACCATCTTCTGGGTTTCTCATGCATGTTTTCGATGTAGGAAGATGCCCTTGAACCTGGAGATTTGGGACCTATGCGATGGGTACCACGCAGTATTACTTTAAAGGGTCTGCGTTTGCTCACCCAACCTCACCAAACCTCTCAGCCCCAAGAGTGTCCACCCTTATGTCTCATCCAGCTGTGGGTCTAGATATGGTCAATCCAGGTTGCATCACAGCCCCTGAACGCATTGTGTAAGAATTTCTCTCTCTTTCACTGTCGTTGTTTCATGGGTTTTTCAAAGTAATTTATTTTCATAATGGGGTTTAGCTGCTTTTCACGGCTGTGTTTATGCCGCTTTACACCCACTTGACACACTAACAGAGAGATATCAATACATAGGTTTTAAGATTATTACTAGTCAGATATATTCTTGTGCGGTGAATAGGGCGTGTTGAGTCCAGTTCTCTGAGCAAGGAGTAGGTCTTGTCTACTACATATTGGGTTTATGGAACGGTATCTGAGCTAATTTGATACCCTTGTTTTATGTATCACCCCACCTCACCTTTCCCGTTAAGCAGCCATAGTCTGTTTTCTGCATGTGTGACTCTGTTCTGTTTTGTAATTCAGTTCAAGTGTAACGGTTTTTACATTCCCTCTAAAAGTGATACCTTATGAGAAGTGTCCTTTTCTGTGTGACTTATTTCAGTTAGAATCGTCGTACCTAAATCCACTCATCATGCTGCTACTAACCTTATGACATTGATTTCATGGCTGAGTGATATTCCATTGTACATAAGGACCACAGCTTCTTTATCCATTTTTCTCTTTCCTGGGATATTTAAGGTGGAATGAAGTGGAGGTCCTTGTCAACAGAGCAGCCCTCAACTTTGGGGTGCTTGTGTCTTGCTGATTTTTCATTTTCCCAATTTATACCCCCATGAGTGGAAGTGCCCTATGCTCTCTAAGCTGTGTTTTTCAGATGTTTCAGGACACACCGTACACTTCTCCAGAGTGGCTGTTGGCAATTTACATCCCGCCCATCAGTGTAGCAAGGCTCCCATTTCTCCATGGCCTGTCCTGCATTTCTGGTTTTGACACTTTTTTCAGCATGGCCCTTTTGACCGATGGGAAGCGAGACTTCTCTGTAGCGCTGATTTGCCTTTCCAGGTTGCTTGGTTGGCCAAAAAGGGCGTATGCGTTTTTTCCTGAATATATTCAGGAAAAAACGCATACGCCCTTTTTGGCCAAGGGCATCATTGTCAACGTTTTGCCGCTTTTCATGTGCTTTAAAGGCGATTCGTATCTACCTCCTGAAATCTGTTTCGTGCAATTCTGCCTTGATTTCAAATCCTCTTCTTTGCCTTCCCTCAATATATTTGTGGACGAGAGTTATCATTTATAACTCTGCAGGTTTGTGAATTGCAGTGCCCTGAACCTCCATTTTACAACTCGCTTTTTTGGGAGCTGGCCGCAAAAGCGCAGGATGGCTTCAGGCCCTGTTCTGGTTCCGGGGGGCAGGCTGAGCCTGTGGTTAATTCTTCTTCCTGATGGGAAAATAGAGTGACCTGTGCCTGTCCCGACACCAAGAGCTAGTCTCTCGTTGGTTCCCCGTCTTCCCGTTCATCCTCAGGACAAATTGCAACCTGTACGGAACAGGAGGTTAAAGGTGCTGATGCTCCAAGTAGGGAGATTGCTAGTAAAGCGGCTGGAAAGGCGAACCCGGGCACAAGGAGATGAGAAATGAGGTGCGTTTTAGAAACCTTTCCCCATCACACGGTGTACCATCTTCTGGGTTTCTCATGCATGTTTTCGATGTAGGAAGATGCCCTTGAACCTGGAGATTTGGGACCCATGCGATGGGTACCACGCAGTATTACTTTAAAGGGTCTGCGTTTGCTCACCCAACCTCACCAAACCTCTCAGCCCCAAGAGTGTCCACCCTTATGTCTCATCCAGCTGTGGGTCTAGATATGGTCAATCCAGGTTGCATCACAGCCCCTGAACGCATTGTGTAAGAATTTCTCTCTCTTTCACTGTCGTTGTTTCATGGGTTTTTCAAAGTAATTTATTTTCATAATGGGGTTTAGCTGCTTTTCACGGCTGTGTTTATGTCGCTTTACACCCACTTGACACACTAACAGAGAGATATCAATACATATGTTTTAAGATTATTACTAGTCAGATATATTCTTGTGCGGTGAATAGGGCGTGTTGAGTCCAGTTCTCTGAGCAAGGAGTAGGTCTTGTCTATTACATATTGGGTTTATGGAACGGTATCTGAGCTAATTTGATACCCTTGTTTTATGTATCACCCCACCTCACCTTTCCCATTAAGCAGCCATAGTGTGTTTTCTGCATGTGTGACTCTGTTCTGTTTTGTAATTCAGTTCAAGTGTAACGGTTTTTACATTCCCTCTATCAGTGATACCTTATGAGAAGTGTCCTTTTCTGTGTGACTTATTTCAGTTAGAATCGTCGTACCTAAATCCACTCATCATGCTGCTACTAACCTTTGACATTGATTTCATGGCTGAGTGATATTCCATTGTACATAAGGACCACAACTTCTTTATCCATTTTTCTCTTTCCTGGGATATTTAAGGTGGAATGAAGTGGAGGTCCTTGTCAACAGAGCAGCCCTCAACTTTGGGGTGCTTGTGTCTTGCTGATTTTTCATTTTCCCAATTTATAACCCCATGAGTGGAAGTGCCCTATGCTCTCTAAACTGTGTTTTTCAGATGTTTCAGGACACACCGTACACTTCTCCAGAGTGGCTGTTGGCAATTTACATCCCGCCCATCAGTGTAGCAAGGCTCCCATTTCTCCATGGCCTGTCCTGCATTTCTGGTTTTGACACTTTTTTCAGCATGGCCCTTTTGACCGATGGGAAGCGAGACTTCTCTGTAGCGCTGATTTGCCTTTCCAGGTTGCTTGGTTGGCCAAAAAGGGCGTATGCGTTTTTTCCTGAATATATTCAGGAAAAAACGCATACGCCCTTTTTGGCCAAGGGCATCATTGTCAACGTTTTGCCGCTTTTCATGTGCTTTAAAGGCGATTCGTATCTACCTCCTGAAATCTGTTTCGTGCAATTCTGCCTTGATTTCAAATCCTCTTCTTTGCCTTCCCTCAATATATTTGTGGACGAGAGTTATCATTTATAACTCTGCAGGTTTGTGAATTGCAGTGCCCTGAACCTCCATTTTACAACTCGCTTTTTTGGGAGCTGGCCGCAAAAGCGCAGGATGGCTTCAGGCCCTGTTCTGGTTCCGGGGGGCAGGCTGAGCCTGTGGTTAATTCTTCTTCCTGATGGGAAAATAGAGTGACCTGTGCCTGTCCCGACACCAAGAGCTAGTCTCTCGTTGGTTCCCCGTCTTCCCGTTCATCCTCAGGACAAATTGCAACCTGTACGGAACAGGAGGTTAAAGGTGCTGATGCTCCAAGTAGGGAGATTGCTAGTAAAGCGGCTGGAATGGCGAACCCGGGCACAAGGAGATGAGAAATGAGGTGCGTTTTAGAAACCTTTCCCCATCACACGGTGTACCATCTTCTGGGTTTCTCATGCATGTTTTTGATGTAGGAAGATGCCCTTGAACCTGGAGATTTGGGACCCATGCGATGGGTACCACGCAGTATTACTTTAAAGGGTCTGCGTTTGCTCACCCAACCTCACCAAACCTCTCAGCCCCAAGAGTGTCCACCCTTATGTCTCATCCAGCTGTGCGTCTAGATATGGTCAATCCAGGTTGCATCACAGCCCCTGAACGCATTGTGTAAGAATTTCTCTCTCTTTCACTGTCGTTGTTTCATGGGTTTTTCAAAGTAATTTATTTTCATAATGGGGTTTAGCTGCTTTTCACTGCTGTGTTTATGCCGCTTTACACCCACTTGACACACTAACAGAGAGATATCAATACATAGGTTTTAAGATTATTACTAGTCAGATATATTCTTGTGTGGTGAATAGGGCGTGTTGAGTCCAGTTCTCTGAGCAAGGAGTAGGTCTTGTCTATTACATATTGGGTTTATGGAACGGTATCTGAGCTAATTTGATACCCTTGTTTTATGTATCACCCCACCTCACCTTTCCCGTTAAGCAGCCATAGTGTGTTTTCTGCATGTGTGACTCTGTTCTGTTTTGTAATTCAGTTCAAGTGTAACGGTTTTTACATTCCCTCTATCAGTGATACCTTATGAGAAGTGTCCTTTTCTGTGTGACTTATTTCACTTAGAATCGTCGTACCTAAATCCACTCATCATGCTGCTACTAACCTTATGACATTGATTTCACGGCTGAGTGATATTCCATTGTACATAAGGACCACAACTTCTTTATCCATTTTTCTCTTTCCTGGGATATTTAAGGTGGAATGAAGTGGAGGTCCTTGTCAACAGAGCAGCCCTCAACTTTGGGGTGCTTGTGTCTTGCTGATTTTTAATTTTTCCAATTTATACCCCCATGAGTGGAAGTGCCCTATGCTCTCTAAGCTGTGTTTTTCAGATGTTTCAGGACACACCGTACACTTCTCCAGAGTGGCTGTTGGCAATTTACATCCCGCCCATCAGTGTAGCAAGGCTCCCATTTCTCCATGGCCTGTCCTGCATTTCTGGTTTTGACACTTTTTTCAGCATGGCCCTTTTGACCGATGGGAAGCGAGACTTCTCTGTAGCGCTGATTTGCCTTTCCAGGTTGCTTGGTTGGCCAAAAAGGGCGTATGCGTTTTTTCCTGAATATATTCAGGAAAAAACGCATACGCCCTTTTTGGCCAAGGGCATCATTGTCAACGTTTTGCCGCTTTTCATGTGCTTTAAAGGCGATTCGTATCTACCTCCTGAAATCTGTTTCGTGCAATTCTGCCTTGATTTCAAATCCTCTTCTTTGCCTTCCCTCAATATATTTGTGGACGAGAGTTATCATTTATAACTCTGCAGGTTTGTGAATTGCAGTGCCCTGAACCTCCATTTTACAACTCGCTTTTTTGGGAGCTGGCCGCAAAAGCGCAGGATGGCTTCAGGCCCTGTTCTGGTTCCGGGGGGCAGGCTGAGCCTGTGGTTAATTCTTCTTCCTGATGGGAAAATAGAGTGACCTGTGCCTGTCCCGACACCAAGAGCTAGTCTCTCGTTGGTTCCCCGTCTTCCCATTCATCCTCAGGACAAATTGCAACCTGTACGGAACAGGAGGTTAAAGGTGCTGATGCTCCAAGTAGGGAGATTGCTAGTTAAGCGGCTGGAATGGCGAACCCGGGCACAAGGAGATGAGAAATGAGGTGCGTTTTAGAAACCTTTCCCCATCACACGGTGTACCATCTTCTGGGTTTCTCATGCATGTTTTCGATGTAGGAAGATGCCCTTGAACCTGGAGATTTGGGACCTATGCGATGGGTACCACGCAGTATTACTTTAAAGGGTCTGCGTTTGCTCACCCAACCTCACCAAACCTCTCAGCCCCAAGAGTGTCCACCCTTATGTCTCATCCAGCTGTGGGTCTAGATATGGTCAATCCAGGTTGCATCACAGCCCCTGAACGCATTGTGTAAGAATTTCTCTCTCTTTCACTGTCGTTGTTTCATGGGTTTTTCAAAGTAATTTATTTTCATAATGGGGTTTAGCTGCTTTTCACGGCTGTGTTTATGCCGCTTTACACCCACTTGACACACTAACAGAGAGATATCAATACATAGGTTTTAAGATTATTACTAGTCAGATATATTCTTGTGCGGTGAATAGGGCGTGTTGAGTCCAGTTCTCTGAGCAAGGAGTAGGTCTTGTCTACTACATATTGGGTTTATGGAACGGTATCTGAGCTAATTTGATACCCTTGTTTTATGTATCACCCCACCTCACCTTTCCCGTTAAGCAGCCATAGTCTGTTTTCTGCATGTGTGACTCTGTTCTGTTTTGTAATTCAGTTCAAGTGTAACGGTTTTTACATTCCCTCTAAAAGTGATACCTTATGAGAAGTGTCCTTTTCTGTGTGACTTATTTCAGTTAGAATCGTCGTACCTAAATCCACTCATCATGCTGCTACTAACCTTATGACATTGATTTCATGGCTGAGTGATATTCCATTGTACATAAGGACCACAGCTTCTTTATCCATTTTTCTCTTTCCTGGGATATTTAAGGTGGAATGAAGTGGAGGTCCTTGTCAACAGAGCAGCCCTCAACTTTGGGGTGCTTGTGTCTTGCTGATTTTTCATTTTCCCAATTTATACCCCCATGAGTGGAAGTGCCCTATGCTCTCTAAGCTGTGTTTTTCAGATGTTTCAGGACACACCGTACACTTCTCCAGAGTGGCTGTTGGCAATTTACATCCCGCCCATCAGTGTAGCAAGGCTCCCATTTCTCCATGGCCTGTCCTGCATTTCTGGTTTTGACACTTTTTTCAGCATGGCCCTTTTGACCGATGGGAAGCGAGACTTCTCTGTAGCGCTGATTTGCCTTTCCAGGTTGCTTGGTTGGCCAAAAAGGGCGTATGCGTTTTTTCCTGAATATATTCAGGAAAAAACGCATACGCCCTTTTTGGCCAAGGGCATCATTGTCAACGTTTTGCCGCTTTTCATGTGCTTTAAAGGCGATTCGTATCTACCTCCTGAAATCTGTTTCGTGCAATTCTGCCTTGATTTCAAATCCTCTTCTTTGCCTTCCCTCAATATATTTGTGGACGAGAGTTATCATTTATAACTCTGCAGGTTTGTGAATTGCAGTGCCCTGAACCTCCATTTTACAACTCGCTTTTTTGGGAGCTGGCCGCAAAAGCGCAGGATGGCTTCAGGCCCTGTTCTGGTTCCGGGGGGCAGGCTGAGCCTGTGGTTAATTCTTCTTCCTGATGGGAAAATAGAGTGACCTGTGCCTGTCCCGACACCAAGAGCTAGTCTCTCGTTGGTTCCCCGTCTTCCCGTTCATCCTCAGGACAAATTGCAACCTGTACGGAACAGGAGGTTAAAGGTGCTGATGCTCCAAGTAGGGAGATTGCTAGTAAAGCGGCTGGAAAGGCGAACCCGGGCACAAGGAGATGAGAAATGAGGTGCGTTTTAGAAACCTTTCCCCATCACACGGTGTACCATCTTCTGGGTTTCTCATGCATGTTTTCGATGTAGGAAGATGCCCTTGAACCTGGAGATTTGGGACCCATGCGATGGGTACCACGCAGTATTACTTTAAAGGGTCTGCGTTTGCTCACCCAACCTCACCAAACCTCTCAGCCCCAAGAGTGTCCACCCTTATGTCTCATCCAGCTGTGGGTCTAGATATGGTCAATCCAGGTTGCATCACAGCCCCTGAACGCATTGTGTAAGAATTTCTCTCTCTTTCACTGTCGTTGTTTCATGGGTTTTTCAAAGTAATTTATTTTCATAATGGGGTTTAGCTGCTTTTCACTGCTGTGTTTATGTCGCTTTACACCCACTTGACACACTAACAGAGAGATATCAATACATAGGTTTTAAGATTATTACTAGTCAGATATATTCTTGTGCGGTGAATAGGGCGTGTTGAGTCCAGTTCTCTGAGCAAGGAGTAGGTCTTGTCTATTACATATTGGGTTTATGGAACGGTATCTGAGCTAATTTGATACCCTTGTTTTATGTATCACCCCACCTCACCTTTCCCATTAAGCAGCCATAGTGTGTTTTCTGCATGTGTGACTCTGTTCTGTTTTGTAATTCAGTTCAAGTGTAACGGTTTTTACATTCCCTCTATCAGTGATACCTTATGAGAAGTGTCCTTTTCTGTGTGACTTATTTCAGTTAGAATCGTCGTACCTAAATCCACTCATCATGCTGCTACTAACCTTATGACATTGATTTCATGGCTGAGTGATATTCCATTGTACATAAGGACCACAACTTCTTTATCCATTTTTCTCTTTCCTGGGATATTTAAGGTGGAATGAAGTGGAGGTCCTTGTCAACAGAGCAGCCCTCAACTTTGGGGTGCTTGTGTCTTGCTGATTTTTCATTTTCCCAATTTATAACCCCATGAGTGGAAGTGCCCTATGCTCTCTAAACTGTGTTTTTCAGATGTTTCAGGACACACCGTACACTTCTCCAGAGTGGCTGTTGGCAATTTACATCCCGCCCATCAGTGTAGCAAGGCTCCCATTTCTCCATGGCCTGTCCTGCATTTCTGGTTTTGACACTTTTTTCAGCATGGCCCTTTTGACCGATGGGAAGTGAGACTTCTCTGTAGCGCTGATTTGCCTTTCCAGGTTGCTTGGTTGGCCAAAAAGGGCGTATGCGTTTTTTCCTGAATATATTCAGGAAAAAACGCATACGCCCTTTTTGGCCAAGGGCATCATTGTCAACGTTTTGCCGCTTTTCATGTGCTTTAAAGGCGATTCGTATCTACCTCCTGAAATCTGTTTCGTGCAATTCTGCCTTGATTTCAAATCCTCTTCTTTGCCTTCCCTCAATATATTTGTGGACGAGAGTTATCATTTATAACTCTGCAGGTTTGTGAATTGCAGTGCCCTGAACCTCCATTTTACAACTCGTTTTTTTGGGAGCTGGCCGCAAAAGCGCAGGATGGCTTCAGGCCCTGTTCTGGTTCCGGGGGGCAGGCTGAGCCTGTGGTTAATTCTTCTTCCTGATGGGAAAATAGAGTGACCTGTGCCTGTCCCGACACCAAGAGCTAGTCTCTCGTTGGTTCCCCGTCTTCCCGTTCATCCTCAGGACAAATTGCAACCTGTACGGAACAGGAGGTTAAAGGTGCTGATGCTCCAAGTAGGGAGATTGCTAGTAAAGCGGCTGGAAAGGCGAACCCGGGCACAAGGAGATGAGAAATGAGGTGCGTTTTAGAAACCTTTCCCCATCACACGGTGTACCATCTTCTGGGTTTCTCATGCATGTTTTCGATGTAGGAAGATGCCCTTGAACCTGGAGATTTGGGACCCATGCGATGGGTACCACGCAGTATTACTTTAAAGGGTCTGCGTTTGCTCACCCAACCTCACCAAACCTCTCAGCCCCAAGAGTGTCCACCCTTATGTCTCATCCAGCTGTGGGTCTAGATATGGTCAATCCAGGTTGCATCACAGCCCCTGAACTCATTGTGTAAGAATTTCTATCTCTTTCACTGTCGTTGTTTCATGGGTTTTTCAAAGTAATTTATTTTCATAATGGGGTTTAGCTGCTTTTCACGGCTGTGTTTATGCCGCTTTACACCCACTTGACACACTAACAGAGAGATATCAATACATAGGTTTTAAGATTATTACTAGTCAGATATATTCTTGTGCGGTGAATAGGGCGTGTTGAGTCCAGTTCTCTGAGCAAGGAGTAGGTCTTGTCTATTACATATTGGGTTTATGGAACGGTATCTGAGCTAATTTGATACCCTTGTTTTATGTATCACCCCACCTCACCTTTCCCGTGAAGCAGCCATAGTGTGTTTTCTGCATGTGTGACTGTGTTCTGTTTTGTAATTCAGTTCAAGTGTAACGGTTTTTACATTCCCTCTATCAGTGATAGCTTATGAGACGTGTCCTTTTCTGTGTGACTTATTTCACTTAGAATCGTCGTACCTAAACCCACTCATCATGCTGCTACTAACCTTATGACATTGATTTCATGGCTGAGTGATATTCCATTGTACATAAGGACCACAACTTCTTTATCCATTTTTCTCTTTCCTTGAATATTTAAGGTGGAATGAAGTGGAGGTCCTTGTCAACAGAGCAGCCCTAAACTTTGGGGTGCTTGTGTCTTGCTGATTTTTAATTTTCCCAATTTATACCCCCATGAGTGGAAGTGCCCTATGCTCTCTAAGCTGTGTTTTTCAGATGTTTCAGGACACACCGTACACTTCTCCAGAGTGGCTGTTGGCAATTTATATCCCGCCCATCAGTGTAGCAAGGCTCCCATTTCTCCATGGCCTGTCCTGCATTTCTGGTTTTGACAGTTTTTTCAGCATGGCCCTTTTGACCGATGGGAAGCGAGACTTCTCTGTAGCGCTGATTTGCCTTTCCAGGTTGCTTGGTTGGCCAAAAAGGGCGTATGCGTTTTTTCCTGAATATATTCAGGAAAAAACGCATACGCCCTTTTTGGCCAAGGGCATCATTGTCAACGTTTTGCCGCTTTTCATGTGCTTTAAAGGCGATTCGTATCTACCTCCTGAAATCTGTTTCGTGCAATTCTGCCTTGATTTCAAATCCTCTTCTTTGCCTTCCCTCAATATATTTGTGGACGAGAGTTATCATTTATAACTCTGCAGGTTTGTGAATTGCAGTGCCCTGAACCTCCATTTTACAACTCGCTTTTTTGGGAGCTGGCCGCAAAAGCGCAGGATGGCTTCAGGCCCTATTCTTGTTCCGGGGGGCAGGCTGAGCCTGTGGTTAATTCTTCTTCCTGATGGGAAAATAGAGTGACCTGTGCCTGTCCCGACACCAAGAGCTAGTCTCTCGTTGGTTCCCCGTCTTCCCGTTCATCCTCAGGACAAATTGCAACCTGTACGGAACAGGAGGTTAAAGGTGCTGATGCTCCAAGTAGGGAGATTGCTAGTAAAGCGGCTGGAAAGGCGAACCCGGGCACAAGGAGATGAGAAATGAGGTGCGTTTTAGAAACCTTTCCCCATCACACGGTGTACCATCTTCTGGGTTTCTCATGCATGTTTTCGATGTAGGAAGATGCCCTTGAACCTGGAGATTTGGGACCCATGCGATGGGTACCACGCAGTATTACTTTAAAGGGTCTGCGTTTGCTCACCCAACCTCACCAAACCTCTCAGCCCCAACAGTGTCCACCCTTATGTCTCATCCAGCTGTGGGTCTAGATATGGTGAATCCAGGTTGCATCACAGCCCCTGAACGCATTGTGTAAGAATTTCTCTCTCTTTCACTGTCGTTGTTTCATGGGTTTTTCAAAGTAATTTATTTTCATAATGGGGTTTAGCTGCTTTTCACTGCTGTGTTTATGTCGCTTTACACCCACTTGACACACTAACAGAGAGATATCAATACATAGGTTTTAAGATTATTACTAGTCAGATATATTCTTGTGCGGTGAATAGGGCGTGTTGAGTCCAGTTCTCTGAGCAAGGAGTAGGTCTTGTCTATTACATATTGGGTTTATGGAACGGTATCTGAGCTAATTTGATACCCTTGTTTTATGTATCACCCCACCTCACCTTTCCCGTTAAGCAGCCATAGTGTGTTTTCTGCATGTGTGACTCTGTTCTGTTTTGTAATTCAGTTCAAGTGTAACGGTTTTTACATTCCCTCTATCAGTGATACCTTATGAGAAGTGTCCTTTTCTGTGTGACTTATTTCAGTTAGAATCGTCGTACCTAAATCCACTCATCATGCTGCTACTAACCTTATGACATTGATTTCATGGCTGAGTGATATTCCATTGTACATAAGGACCACAACTTCTTTATCCATTTTTCTCTTTCCTGGGATATTTAAGGTGGAATGAAGTGGAGGTCCTTGTCAACAGAGCAGCCCTCAACTTTGGGGTGCTTGTGTCTTGCTGATTTTTAATTTTCCCAATTTATAACCCCATGAGTGGAAGTGCCCTATGCTCTCTAAGCTGTGTTTTTCAGATGTTTCAGGACACACCGTACACTTCTCCAGAGTGGCTGTTGGCAATTTACATCCCGCCCATCAGTGTAGCAAGGCTCCCATTTCTCCATGGCCTGTCCTGCATTTCTGGTTTTGACACTTTTTTCAGCATGGCCCTTTTGACCGATGGGAAGCGAGACTTCTCTGTAGCGCTGATTTGCCTTTCCAGGTTGCTTGGTTGGCCAAAAAGGGCGTATGCGTTTTTTCCTGAATATATTCAGGAAAAAACGCATACGCCCTTTTTGGCCAAGGGCATCATTGTCAACGTTTTGCCGCTTTTCATGTGCTTTAAAGGCGATTCGTATCTACCTCCTGAAATCTGTTTCGTGCAATTCTGCCTTGATTTCAAATCCTCTTCTTTGCCTTCCCTCAATATATTTGTGGACGAGAGTTATCATTTATAACTCTGCAGGTTTGTGAATTGCAGTGCCCTGAACCTCCATTTTACAACTCGCTTTTTTGGGAGCTGGCCGCAAAAGCGCAGGATGGCTTCAGGCCCTGTTCTGGTTCCGGGGGGCAGGCTGAGCCTGTGGTTATTTCTTTTCCTGATGGGAAAATAGAGTGACCTGTGCCTGTCCCGACACCAAGAGCTAGTCTCTCGTTGGTTCCCCGTCTTCCCGTTCATCCTCAGGACAAATTGCAACCTGTACGGAACAGGAGGTTAAAGGTGCTGATGCTCCAAGTAGGGAGATTGCTAGTAAAGCGGCTGGAAAGGCGAACCCGGGCACAAGGAGATGAGAAATGAGGTGCGTTTTAGAAACCTTTCCCCATCACACGGTGTACCATCTTCTGGGTTTCTCATGCATGTTTTCGATGTAGGAAGATGCCCTTGAACCTGGAGATTTGGGACCCATGCGATGGGTACCACGCAGTATTACTTTAAAGGGTCTGCGTTTGCTCACCCAACCTCACCAAACCTCTCAGCCCCAAGAGTGTCCACCCTTATGTCTCATCCAGCTGTGGGTCTAGATATGGTCAATCCAGGTTGCATCACAGCCCCTGAACTCATTGTGTAAGAATTTCTATCTCTTTCACTGTCGTTGTTTCATGGGTTTTTCAAAGTAATTTATTTTCATAATGGGGTTTAGCTGCTTTTCACGGCTGTGTTTATGCCGCTTTACACCCACTTGACACACTAACAGAGAGATATCAATACATAGGTTTTAAGATTATTACTAGTCAGATATATTCTTGTGCGGTGAATAGGGCGTGTTGAGTCCAGTTCTCTGAGCAAGGAGTAGGTCTTGTCTACTACATATTGGGTTTATGGAACGGTATCTGAGCTAATTTGATACCCTTGTTTTATGTATCACCCCACCTCACCTTTCCCGTGAAGCAGCCATAGTGTGTTTTCTGCATGTGTGACTGTGTTCTGTTTTGTAATTCAGTTCAAGTGTAACGGTTTTTACATTCCCTCTATCAGTGATAGCTTATGAGACGTGTCCTTTTCTGTGTGACTTATTTCACTTAGAATCGTCGTACCTAAACCCACTCATCATGCTGCTACTAACCTTATGACATTGATTTCATGGCTGAGTGATATTCCATTGTACATAAGGACCACAACTTCTTTATCCATTTTTCTCTTTCCTTGAATATTTAAGGTGGAATGAAGTGGAGGTCCTTGTCAACAGAGCAGCCCTAAACTTTGGGGTGCTTGTGTCTTGCTGATTTTTAATTTTCCCAATTTATACCCCCATGAGTGGAAGTGCCCTATGCTCTCTAAGCTGTGTTTTTCAGATGTTTCAGGACACACCGTACACTTCTCCAGAGTGGCTGTTGGCAATTTATATCCCGCCCATCAGTGTAGCAAGGCTCCCATTTCTCCATGGCCTGTCCTGCATTTCTGGTTTTGACAGTTTTTTCAGCATGGCCCTTTTGACCGATGGGAAGCGAGACTTCTCTGTAGCGCTGATTTGCCTTTCCAGGTTGCTTGGTTGGCCAAAAAGGGCGTATGCGTTTTTTCCTGAATATATTCAGGAAAAAACGCATACGCCCTTTTTGGCCAAGGGCATCATTGTCAACGTTTTGCCGCTTTTCATGTGCTTTAAAGGCGATTCGTATCTACCTCCTGAAATCTGTTTCGTGCAATTCTGCCTTGATTTCAAATCCTCTTCTTTGCCTTCCCTCAATATATTTGTGGACGAGAGTTATCATTTATAACTCTGCAGGTTTGTGAATTGCAGTGCCCTGAACCTCCATTTTACAACTCGCTTTTTTGGGAGCTGGCCGCAAAAGCGCAGGATGGCTTCAGGCCCTGTTCTGGTTCCGGGGGGCAGGCTGAGCCTGTGGTTAATTCTTCTTCCTGATGGGAAAATAGAGTGACCTGTGCCTGTCCCGACACCAAGAGCTAGTCTCTCGTTGGTTCCCCGTCTTCCCGTTCATCCTCAGGACAAATTGCAACCTGTACGGAACAGGAGGTTAAAGGTGCTGATGCTCCAAGTAGGGAGATTGCTAGTAAAGCGGCTGGAAAGGCGAACCCGGGCACAAGGAGATGAGAAATGAGGTGCGTTTTAGAAACCTTTCCCCATCACACGGTGTACCATCTTCTGGGTTTCTCATGCATGTTTTCGATGTAGGAAGATGCCCTTGAACCTGGAGATTTGGGACCCATGCGATGGGTACCACGCAGTATTACTTTAAAGGGTCTGCGTTTGCTCACCCAACCTCACCAAACCTCTCAGCCCCAACAGTGTCCACCCTTATGTCTCATCCAGCTGTGGGTCTAGATATGGTGAATCCAGGTTGCATCACAGCCCCTGAACGCATTGTGTAAGAATTTCTCTCTCTTTCACTGTCGTTGTTTCATGGGTTTTTCAAAGTAATTTATTTTCATAATGGGGTTTAGCTGCTTTTCACTGCTGTGTTTATGTCGCTTTACACCCACTTGACACACTAACAGAGAGATATCAATACATAGGTTTTAAGATTATTACTAGTCAGATATATTCTTGTGCGGTGAATAGGGCGTGTTGAGTCCAGTTCTCTGAGCAAGGAGTAGGTCTTGTCTATTACATATTGGGTTTATGGAACGGTATCTGAGCTAATTTGATACCCTTGTTTTATGTATCACCCCACCTCACCTTTCCCGTTAAGCAGCCATAGTGTGTTTTCTGCATGTGTGACTCTGTTCTGTTTTGTAATTCAGTTCAAGTGTAACGGTTTTTACATTCCCTCTATCAGTGATACCTTATGAGAAGTGTCCTTTTCTGTGTGACTTATTTCAGTTAGAATCGTCGTACCTAAATCCACTCATCATGCTGCTACTAACCTTATGACATTGATTTCATGGCTGAGTGATATTCCATTGTACATAAGGACCACAACTTCTTTATCCATTTTTCTCTTTCCTGGGATATTTAAGGTGGAATGAAGTGGAGGTCCTTGTCAACAGAGCAGCCCTCAACTTTGGGGTGCTTGTGTCTTGCTGATTTTTAATTTTCCCAATTTATAACCCCATGAGTGGAAGTGCCCTATGCTCTCTAAGCTGTGTTTTTCAGATGTTTCAGGACACACCGTACACTTCTCCAGAGTGGCTGTTGGCAATTTACATCCCGCCCATCAGTGTAGCAAGGCTCCCATTTCTCCATGGCCTGTCCTGCATTTCTGGTTTTGACACTTTTTTCAGCATGGCCCTTTTGACCGATGGGAAGCGAGACTTCTCTGTAGCGCTGATTTGCCTTTCCAGGTTGCTTGGTTGGCCAAAAAGGGCGTATGCGTTTTTTCCTGAATATATTCAGGAAAAAACGCATACGCCCTTTTTGGCCAAGGGCATCATTGTCAACGTTTTGCCGCTTTTCATGTGCTTTAAAGGCGATTCGTATCTACCTCCTGAAATCTGTTTCGTGCAATTCTGCCTTGATTTCAAATCCTCTTCTTTGCCTTCCCTCAATATATTTGTGGACGAGAGTTATCATTTATAACTCTGCAGGTTTGTGAATTGCAGTGCCCTGAACCTCCATTTTACAACTCGCTTTTTTGGGAGCTGGCCGCAAAAGCGCAGGATGGCTTCAGGCCCTGTTCTGGTTCCGGGGGGCAGGCTGAGCCTGTGGTTATTTCTTTTCCTGATGGGAAAATAGAGTGACCTGTGCCTGTCCCGACACCAAGAGCTAGTCTCTCGTTGGTTCCCCGTCTTCCCGTTCATCCTCAGGACAAATTGCAACCTGTACGGAACAGGAGGTTAAAGGTGCTGATGCTCCAAGTAGGGAGATTGCTAGTAAAGCGGCTGGAAAGGCGAACCCGGGCACAAGGAGATGAGAAATGAGGTGCGTTTTAGAAACCTTTCCCCATCACACGGTGTACCATCTTCTGGGTTTCTCATGCATGTTTTCGATGTAGGAAGATGCCCTTGAACCTGGAGATTTGGGACCCATGCGATGGGTACCACGCAGTATTACTTTAAAGGGTCTGCGTTTGCTCACCCAACCTCACCAAACCTCTCAGCCCCAAGAGTGTCCACCCTTATGTCTCATCCAGCTGTGGGTCTAGATATGGTCAATCCAGGTTGCATCACAGCCCCTGAACTCATTGTGTAAGAATTTCTATCTCTTTCACTGTCGTTGTTTCATGGGTTTTTCAAAGTAATTTATTTTCATAATGGGGTTTAGCTGCTTTTCACGGCTGTGTTTATGCCGCTTTACACCCACTTGACACACTAACAGAGAGATATCAATACATAGGTTTTAAGATTATTACTAGTCAGATATATTCTTGTGCGGTGAATAGGGCGTGTTGAGTCCAGTTCTCTGAGCAAGGAGTAGGTCTTGTCTACTACATATTGGGTTTATGGAACGGTATCTGAGCTAATTTGATACCCTTGTTTTATGTATCACCCCACCTCACCTTTCCCGTTAAGCAGCCATAGTCTGTTTTCTGCATGTGTGACTCTGTTCTGTTTTATAATTCAGTTCAAGTGTAACGGTTTTTACATTCCCTCTAAAAGTGATACCTTATGAGAAGTGTCCTTTTCTGTGTGACTTATTTCAGTTAGAATCGTCGTACCTAAATCCACTCATCATGCTGCTACTAACCTTATGACATTGATTTCATGGCTGAGTGATATTCCATTGTACATAAGGACCACAACTTCTTTATCCATTTTTCTCTTTCCTGGGATATTTAAGGTGGAATGAAGTGGAGGTCCTTGTCAACAGAGCAGCCCTCAACTTTGGGGTGCTTGTGTCTTGCTGATTTTTCATTTTCCCAATTTATACCCCCATGAGTGGAAGTGCCCTATGCTCTCTAAGCTGTGTTTTTCAGATGTTTCAGGACACACCGTACACTTCTCCAGAGTGGCTGTTGGCAATTTACATCCCGCCCATCAGTGTAGCAAGGCTCCCATTTCTCCATGGCCTGTCCTGCATTTCTGGTTTTGACACTTTTTTCAGCATGGCCCTTTTGACCGATGGGAAGCGAGACTTCTCTGTAGCGCTGATTTGCCTTTCCAGGTTGCTTGGTTGGCCAAAAAGGGCGTATGCGTTTTTTCCTGAATATATTCAGGAAAAAACCCATACGCCCTTTTTGGCCAAGGGCATCATTGTCAACGTTTTGCCGCTTTTCATGTGCTTTAAAGGCGATTCGTATCTACCTCCTGAAATCTGTTTCGTGCAATTCTGCCTTGATTTCAAATCCTCTTCTTTGCCTTCCCTCAATATATTTGTGGACGAGAGTTATCATTTATAACTCTGCAGGTTTGTGAATTGCAGTGCCCTGAACCTCCATTTTACAACTCGCTTTTTTGGGAGCTGGCCGCAAAAGCGCAGGATGGCTTCAGGCCCTGTTCTGGTTCCGGGGGGCAGGCTGAGCCTGTGGTTAATTCTTCTTCCTGATGGGAAAATAGAGTGACCTGTGCCTGTCCCGACACCAAGAGCTAGTCTCTCGTTGGTTCCCCGTCTTCCCGTTCATCCTCAGGACAAATTGCAACCTGTACGGAACAGGAGGTTAAAGGTGCTGATGCTCCAAGTAGGGAGATTGCTAGTAAAGCGGCTGGAAAGGCGAACCCGGGCACAAGGAGATGAGAAATGAGGTGCGTTTTAGAAACCTTTCCCCATCACACGGTGTACCATCTTCTGGGTTTCTCATGCATGTTTTCGATGTAGGAAGATGCCCTTGAACCTGGAGATTTGGGACCCATGCGATGGGTACCACGCAGTATTACTTTAAAGGGTCTGCGTTTGCTCACCCAACCTCACCAAACCTCTCAGCCCCAAGAGTGTCCACCCTTATGTCTCATCCAGCTGTGGGTCTAGATATGGTCAATCCAGGTTGCATCACAGCCCCTGAACTCATTGTGTAAGAATTTCTATCTCTTTCACTGTCGTTGTTTCATGGGTTTTTCAAAGTAATTTATTTTCATAATGGGGTTTAGCTGCTTTTCACGGCTGTGTTTATGCCGCTTTACACCCACTTGACACACTAACAGAGAGATATCAATACATAGGTTTTAAGATTATTACTAGTCAGATATATTCTTGTGCGGTGAATAGGGCGTGTTGAGTCCAGTTCTCTGAGCAAGGAGTAGGTCTTGTCTACTACATATTGGGTTTATGGAACGGTATCTGAGCTAATTTGATACCCTTGTTTTATGTATCACCCCACCTCACCTTTCCCGTTAAGCAGCCATAGTCTGTTTTCTGCATGTGTGACTCTGTTCTGTTTTGTAATTCAGTTCAAGTGTAACGGTTTTTACATTCCCTCTAAAAGTGATACCTTATGAGAAGTGTCCTTTTCTGTGTGACTTATTTCAGTTAGAATCGTCGTACCTAAATCCACTCATCATGCTGCTACTAACCTTATGACATTGATTTCATGGCTGAGTGATATTCCATTGTACATAAGGACCACAACTTCTTTATCCATTTTTCTCTTTCCTGGGATATTTAAGGTGGAATGAAGTGGAGGTCCTTGTCAACAGAGCAGCCCTCAACTTTGGGGTGCTTGTGTCTTGCTGATTTTTCATTTTCCCAATTTATACCCCCATGAGTGGAAGTGCCCTATGCTCTCTAAGCTGTGTTTTTCAGATGTTTCAGGACACACCGTACACTTCTCCAGAGTGGCTGTTGGCAATTTACATCCCGCCCATCAGTGTAGCAAGGCTCCCATTTCTCCATGGCCTGTCCTGCATTTCTGGTTTTGACACTTTTTTCAGCATGGCCCTTTTGACCGATGGGAAGCGAGACTTCTCTGTAGCGCTGATTTGCCTTTCCAGGTTGCTTGGTTGGCCAAAAAGGGCGTATGCGTTTTTTCCTGAATATATTCAGGAAAAAACGCATACGCCCTTTTTGGCCAAGGGCATCATTGTCAACGTTTTGCCGCTTTTCATGTGCTTTAAAGGCGATTCGTATCTACCTCCTGAAATCTGTTTCGTGCAATTCTGCCTTGATTTCAAATCCTCTTCTTTGCCTTCCCTCAATATATTTGTGGACGAGAGTTATCATTTATAACTCTGCAGGTTTGTGAATTGCAGTGCCCTGAACCTCCATTTTACAACTCGCTTTTTTGGGAGCTGGCCGCAAAAGCGCAGGATGGCTTCAGGCCCTGTTCTGGTTCCGGGGGGCAGGCTGAGCCTGTGGTTAATTCTTCTTTCTGATGGGAAAATAGAGTGACCTGTGCCTGTCCCGACACCAAGAGCTAGTCTCTCGTTGGTTCCCCGTCTTCCCGTTCATCCTCAGGACAAATTGCAACCTGTACGGAACAGGAGGTTAAAGGTGCTGATGCTCCAAGTAGGGAGATTGCTAGTAAAGCGGCTGGAATGGCGAACCCGGGCACAAGGAGATGAGAAATGAGGTGCGTTTTAGAAACCTTTCCCCATCACACGGTGTACCATCTTCTGGGTTTCTCATGCATGTTTTCGATGTAGGAAGATGCCCTTGAACCTGGAGATTTGGGACCCATGCGATGGGTACCACGCCGTATTAGTTTAAAGGGTCTGCATTTGCTCACCCAACCTCACCAAACCTCTCAGCCCCAAGAGTGTCCACCCTTATGTCTCATCCAGCTGTGGGTCTAGATATGGTCAACCCAGGTTGCATCACAGCCCCTGAACTCATTGTGTAAGAATTTCTATCTCTTTCACTGTCGTTGTTTCATGGGTTTTTCAAAGTAATTTATTTTCATAATGGGGTTTAGCTGCTTTTCACGGCTGTGTTTATGCCGCTTTACACCCACTTGACACACTAACAGAGAGATATCAATACATAGGTTTTAAGATTATTACTAGTCAGATATATTCTTGTGCGGTGAATAGGGCGTGTTGAGTCCAGTTCTCTGAGCAAGGAGTAGGTCTTGTCTACTACATATTGGGTTTATGGAACGGTATCTGAGCTAATTTGATACCCTTGTTTTATGTATCACCCCACCTCACCTTTCCCGTTAAGCAGCCATAGTCTGTTTTCTGCATGTGTGACTCTGTTCTGTTTTGTAATTCAGTTCAAGTGTAACGGTTTTTACATTCCCTCTAAAAGTGATACCTTATGAGAAGTGTCCTTTTCTGTGTGACTTATTTCAGTTAGAATCGTCGTACCTAAATCCACTCATCATGCTGCTACTAACCTTATGACATTGATTTCATGGCTGAGTGATATTCCATTGTACATAAGGACCACAACTTCTTTATCCATTTTTCTCTTTCCTGGGATATTTAAGGTGGAATGAAGTGGAGGTCCTTGTCAACAGAGCAGCCCTCAACTTTGGGGTGCTTGTGTCTTGCTGATTTTTCATTTTCCCAATTTATACCCCCATGAGTGGAAGTGCCCTATGCTCTCTAAGCTGTGTTTTTCAGATGTTTCAGGACACACCGTACACTTCTCCAGAGTGGCTGTTGGCAATTTACATCCCGCCCATCAGTGTAGCAAGGCTCCCATTTCTCCATGGCCTGTCCTGCATTTCTGGTTTTGACACTTTTTTCAGCATGGCCCTTTTGACCGATGGGAAGCGAGACTTCTCTGTAGCGCTGATTTGCCTTTCCAGGTTGCTTGGTTGGCCAAAAAGGGCGTATGCGTTTTTTCCTGAATATATTCAGGAAAAAACGCATACGCCCTTTTTGGCCAAGGGCATCATTGTCAACGTTTTGCCGCTTTTCATGTGCTTTAAAGGCGATTCGTATCTACCTCCTGAAATCTGTTTCGTGCAATTCTGCCTTGATTTCAAATCCTCTTCTTTGCCTTCCCTCAATATATTTGTGGACGAGAGTTATCATTTATAACTCTGCAGGTTTGTGAATTGCAGTGCCCTGAACCTCCATTTTACAACTCGCTTTTTTGGGAGCTGGCCGCAAAAGCGCAGGATGGCTTCAGGCCCTGTTCTGGTTCCGGGGGGCAGGCTGAGCCTGTGGTTAATTCTTCTTCCTGATGGGAAAATAGAGTGACCTGTGCCTGTCCCGACACCAAGAGCTAGTCTCTCGTTGGTTCCCCGTCTTCCCGTTCATCCTCAGGACAAATTGCAACCTGTACGGAACAGGAGGTTAAAGGTGCTGATGCTCCAAGTAGGGAGATTGCTAGTAAAGCGGCTGGAAAGGCGAACCCGGGCACAAGGAGATGAGAAATGAGGTGCGTTTTAGAAACCTTTCCCCATCACACGGTGTACCATCTTCTGGGTTTCTCATGCATGTTTTCGATGTAGGAAGATGCCCTTGAACCTGGAGATTTGGGACCCATGCGATGGGTACCACGCAGTATTCCTTTAAAGGGTCTGCGTTTGCTCACCCAACCTCACCAAACCTCTCAGCCCCAAGAGTGTCCACCCTTATGTCTCATCCAGCTGTGGGTCTAGATATGGTCAATCCAGGTTGCATCACAGCCCCTGAACGCATTGTGTAAGAATTTCTCTCTCTTTCACTGTCGTTGTTTCATGGGTTTTTCAAAGTAATTTATTTTCATAATGGGGTTTAGCTGCTTTTCACTGCTGTGTTTATGTCGCTTTACACCCACTTGACACACTAACAGAGAGATATCAATACATAGGTTTTAAGATTATTACTAGTCAGATATATTCTTGTGCGGTGAATAGGGCGTGTTGAGTCCAGTTCTCTGAGCAAGGAGTAAGTCTTGTCTATTACATATTGGGTTTATGGAACGGTATCTGAGCTAATTTGATACCCTTGTTTTATGTATCACCCCACCTCACCTTTCCCATTAAGCAGCCATAGTGTGTTTTCTGCATGTGTGACTCTGTTCTGTTTTGTAATTCAGTTCAAGTGTAACGGTTTTTACATTCCCTCTATCAGTGATACCTTATGAGAAGTGTCCTTTTCTGTGTGACTTATTTCAGTTAGAATCGTCGTACCTAAATCCACTCATCATGCTGCTACTAACCTTATGACATTGATTTCATGGCTGAGTGATATTCCATTGTACATAAGGACCACAACTTCTTTATCCATTTTTCTCTTTCCTGGGATATTTAAGGTGGAATGAAGTGGAGGTCCTTGTCAACAGAGCAGCCCTCAACTTTGGGGTGCTTGTGTCTTGCTGATTTTTCATTTTCCCAATTTATAACCCCATGAGTGGAAGTGCCCTATGCTCTCTAAGCTGTGTTTTTCAGATGTTTCAGGACACACCGGACACTTCTCCAGAGTGGCTGTTGGCAATTTACATCCCGCCCATCAGTGTAGCAAGGCTCCCATTTCTCCATGGCCTGTCCTGCATTTCTGGTTTTGACACTTTTTTCAGCATGGCCCTTTTGACCGATGGGAAGCGAGACTTCTCTGTAGCACTGATTTGCCTTTCCAGGTTGCTTGGTTGGCCAAAAAGGGCGTATGCGTTTTTTCCTGAATATATTCAGGAAAAAACGCATACGCCCTTTTTGGCCAAGGGCATCATTGTCAACGTTTTGCCGCTTTTCATGTGCTTTAAAGGCGATTCGTATCTACCTCCTGAAATCTGTTTCGTGCAATTCTGCCTTGATTTCAAATCCTCTTCTTTGCCTTCCCTCAATATATTTGTGGACGAGAGTTATCATTTATAACTCTGCAGGTTTGTGAATTGCAGTGCCCTGAACCTCCATTTTACAACTCGCTTTTTTGGGAGCTGGCCGCAAAAGCGCAGGATGGCTTCAGGCCCTGTTCTGGTTCCGGGGGGCAGGCTGAGCCTGTGGTTAATTCTTCTTCCTGATGGGAAAATAGAGTGACCTGTGCCTGTCCCGACACCAAGAGCTAGTCTCTCGTTGGTTCCCCGTCTTCCCGTTCATCCTCAGGACAAATTGCAACCTGTACGGAACAGGAGGTTAAAGGTGCTGATGCTCCAAGTAGGGAGATTGCTAGTAAAGCGGCTGGAAAGGCGAACCCGGGCACAAGGAGATGAGAAATGAGGTGCGTTTTAGAAACCTTTCCCCATCACACGGTGTACCATCTTCTGGGTTTCTCATGCATGTTTTCGATGTAGGAAGATGCCCTTGAACCTGGAGATTTGGGACCCATGCGATGGGTACCACGCAGTATTACTTTAAAGGGTCTGCGTTTGCTCACCCAACCTCACCAAACCTCTCAGCCCCAAGAGTGTCCACCCTTATGTCTCATCCAGCTGTGGGTCAAGATATGGTCAATCCAGGTTGCATCACAGCCCCTGAACGCATTGTGTAAGAATTTCTCTCTCTTTCACTGTCGTTGTTTCATGGGTTTTTCAAAGTAATTTATTTTCATAATGGGGTTTAGCTGCTTTTCACTGCTGTGTTTATGTCGCTTTACACCCACTTGACACACTAACAGAGAGATATCAATACATAGGTTTTAAGATTATTACTAGTCAGATATATTCTTGTGCGGTGAATAGGGCGTGTTGAGTCCAGTTCTCTGAGCAAGGAGTAGGTCTTGTCTATTACATATTGGGTTTATGGAACGGTATCTGAGCTAATTTGATACCCTTGTTTTATGTATCACCCCACCTCACCTTTCCCATTAAGCAGCCATAGTGTGTTTTCTGCATGTGTGACTCTGTTCTGTTTTGTAATTCAGTTCAAGTGTAACGGTTTTTACATTCCCTCTATCAGTGATACCTTATGAGAAGTGTCCTTTTCTGTGTGACTTATTTCAGTTAGAATCGTCGTACCTAAATCCACTCATCATGCTGCTACTAACCTTATGACATTGATTTCATGGCTGAGTGATATTCCATTGTACATAAGGACCACAACTTCTTTATCCATTTTTCTCTTTCCTGGGATATTTAAGGTGGAATGAAGTGGAGGTCCTTGTCAACAGAGCAGCCCTCAACTTTGGGGTGCTTGTGTCTTGCTGATTTTTCATTTTCCCAATTTATAACCCCATGAGTGGAAGTGCCCTATGCTCTCTAAGCTGTGTTTTTCAGATGTTTCAGGACACACCGGACACTTCTCCAGAGTGGCTGTTGGCAATTTACATCCCGCCCATCAGTGTAGCAAGGCTCCCATTTCTCCATGGCCTGTCCTGCATTTCTGGTTTTGACACTTTTTTCAGCATGGCCCTTTTGACCGATGGGAAGTGAGACTTCTCTGTAGCGCTGATTTGCCTTTCCAGGTTGCTTGGTTGGCCAAAAAGGGCGTATGCGTTTTTTCCTGAATATATTCAGGAAAAAACGCATACGCCCTTTTTGGCCAAGGGCATCATTGTCAACGTTTTGCCGCTTTTCATGTGCTTTAAAGGCGATTCGTATCTACCTCCTGAAATCTGTTTCGTGCAATTCTGCCTTGATTTCAAATCCTCTTCTTTGCCTTCCCTCAATATATTTGTGGACGAGAGTTATCATTTATAACTCTGCAGGTTTGTGAATTGCAGTGCCCTGAACCTCCATTTTACAACTCGTTTTTTTGGGAGCTGGCCGCAAAAGCGCAGGATGGCTTCAGGCCCTGTTCTGGTTCCGGGGGGCAGGCTGAGCCTGTGGTTAATTCTTCTTCCTGATGGGAAAATAGAGTGACCTGTGCCTGTCCCGACACCAAGAGCTAGTCTCTCGTTGGTTCCCCGTCTTCCCGTTCATCCTCAGGACAAATTGCAACCTGTACGGAACAGGAGGTTAAAGGTGCTGATGCTCCAAGTAGGGAGATTGCTAGTAAAGCGGCTGGAAAGGCGAACCCGGGCACAAGGAGATGAGAAATGAGGTGCGTTTTAGAAACCTTTCCCCATCACACGGTGTACCATCTTCTGGGTTTCTCATGCATGTTTTCGATGTAGGAAGATGCCCTTGAACCTGGAGATTTGGGACCCATGCGATGGGTACCACGCAGTATTACTTTAAAGGGTCTGCGTTTGCTCACCCAACCTCACCAAACCTCTCAGCCCCAAGAGTCTCCACCCTTATGTCTCATCCAGCTGTGGGTCTAGATATGGTCAATCCAGGTTGCATCACAGCCCCTGAACTCATTGTGTAAGAATTTCTATCTCTTTCACTGTCGTTGTTTCATGGGTTTTTCAAAGTAATTTATTTTCATAATGGGGTTTAGCTGCTTTTCACGGCTGTGTTTATGCCGCTTTACACCTACTTGACACACTAACAGAGAGATATCAATACATAGGTTTTAAGATTATTACTAGTCAGATATATTCTTGTGCGGTGAATAGGGCGTGTTGAGTCCAGTTCTCTGAGCAAGGAGTAGGTCTTGTCTACTACATATTGGGTTTATGGAACGGTATCTGAGCTAATTTGATACCCTTGTTTTATGTATCACCCCACCTCACCTTTCCCGTTAAGCAGCCATAGTCTGTTTTCTGCATGTGTGACTCTGTTCTGTTTTGTAATTCAGTTCAAGTGTAACGGTTTTTACATTCCCTCTAAAAGTGATACCTTATGAGAAGTGTCCTTTTCTGTGTGACTTATTTCACTTAGAATCGTCGTACCTAAATCCACTCATCATGCTGCTACTAACCTTATGACATTGATTTCATGGCTGAGTGATATTCCATTGTACATAAGGACCACAACTTCTTTATCCATTTTTCTCTTTCCTTGGATATTTAAGGTGGAATGAAGTGGAGGTCCTTGTCAACAGAGCAGCCCTAAACTTTGGGGTGCTTGTGTCTTGCTGATTTTTAATTTTCCCAATTTATACCCCCATGAGTGGAAGTGCCCTATGCTCTCTAAGCTGTGTTTTTCAGATGTTTCAGGACACACCGTACACTTCTCCAGAGTGGCTGTTGGCGATTTACATCCCGCCCATCAGTGTAGCAAGGCTCTCATTTCTCCATGGCCTGTCCTGCATTTCTGGTTTTGACACTTTTTTCAGCATGGCCCTTTTGACTGATGGGAAGCGAGACGTCTTTGTAGCGCTGATTTGCCTTTCCAGGTTGCTTGGTTGGCCAAAAAGGGCGTATGCGTTTTTTCCTGAATATATTCAGGAAAAAACGCATACGCCCTTTTTGGCCAAGGGCATCATTGTCAACATTTTGCTGCTTTTCATGTGCTTTAAAGGCGATTCGAATCTACCTCCTGAAATCTGTTTCCTGCAATTCTGCCTTGATTTCAAATCCTCTTCTTTGCCTTCCCTCAATATATTTGTGGACGAGAGTTATCATTTATAACTCTGCAGGTTTGTGAATTGCAGTGCCCTGAACCTCCATTTTACAACTCGCTTTTTTGGGAGCTGGCCGCAAAAGCGCAGGATGGCTTCAGGCCCTGTTCTGGTTCCGGGGGGCATGCTGAGCCTGTGGTTAATTCTTCTTCCTGATGGGAAAATAGAGTGACCTGTGCCTGTCCCAACACCAAGAGCTAGTCTCTCGTTGGTTCCCCGTCTTCCCGTTCATCCTCAGGACAAATTGCAACCTGTACGGAACAGGAGGTTAAAGGTGCTGATGCTCCAAGTAGGGAGATTGCTAGTAAAGCGGCTGGAATGGCGAACCCGGGCACAAGGAGATGAGAAATGAGGTGCGTTTTAGAAACCTTTCCCCATCACACGGTGTACCATCTTCTGGGTTTCTCATGCATGTTTTCGATGTAGGAAGATGCCCTTGAACCTGGAGATTTGGGACCCATGCGATGGGTACCACGCCGTATTACTTTAAAGGGTCTGCGTTTGCTCACCCAACCTCACCAAACCTCTCAGCCCCAAGAGTGTCCACCCTTATGTCTCATCCAGCTGTGGGTCTAGATATGGTGAATCCAGGTTGCATCACAGCCCCTGAACGCATTGTGTAAGAATTTCTCTCTCTTTCACTGTCGTTGTTTCATGGGTTTTTCAAAGTAATTTATTTTCATAATGGGGTTTAGCTGCTTTTCACTGCTGTGTTTATGTCGCTTTACACCCACTTGACACACTAACAGAGAGATATCAATACATAGGTTTTAAGATTATTACTAGTCAGATATATTCTTGTGCGGTGAATAGGGCGTGTTGAGTCCAGTTCTCTGAGCAAGGAGTAGGTCTTGTCTATTACATATTGGGTTTATGGAACGGTATCTGAGCTAATTTGATACCCTTGTTTTATGTATCACCCCACCTCACCTTTCCCGTTAAGCAGCCATAGTGTGTTTTCTGCATGTGTGACTCTGTTCTGTTTTGTAATTCAGTTCAAGTGTAACGGTTTTTACATTCCCTCTATCAGTGATACCTTATGAGAAGTGTCCTTTTCTGTGTGACTTATTTCAGTTAGAATCGTCGTACCTAAATCCACTCATCATGCTGCTACTAACCTTATGACATTGATTTCCTGGCTGAGTGATATTCCATTGTACATAAGGACCACAACTTCTTTATCCATTTTTCTCTTTCCTGGGATATTTAAGGTGGAATGAAGTGGAGGTCCTTGTCAACAGAGCAGCCCTCAACTTTGGGGTGCTTGTGTCTTGCTGATTTTTAATTTTCCCAATTTATAACCCCATGAGTGGAAGTGCCCTATGCTCTCTAAGCTGTGTTTTTCAGATGTTTCAGGACACACCGTACACTTCTCCAGAGTGGCTGTTGGCAATTTACATCCCGCCCATCAGTGTAGCAAGGCTCCCATTTCTCCATGGCCTGTCCTGCATTTCTGGTTTTGACACTTTTTTCAGCATGGCCCTTTTGACCGATGGGAAGCGAGACTTCTCTGTAGCGCTGATTTGCCTTTCCAGGTTGCTTGGTTGGCCAAAAAGGGCGTATGCGTTTTTTCCTGAATATATTCAGGAAAAAACGCATACGCCCTTTTTGGCCAAGGGCATCATTGTCAACGTTTTGCCGCTTTTCATGTGCTTTAAAGGCGATTCGTATCTACCTCCTGAAATCTGTTTCGTGCAATTCTGCCTTGATTTCAAATCCTCTTCTTTGCCTTCCCTCAATATATTTGTGGACGAGAGTTATCATTTATAACTCTGCAGGTTTGTGAATTGCAGTGCCCTGAACCTCCATTTTACAACTCGCTTTTTTGGGAGCTGGCCGCAAAAGCGCAGGATGGCTTCAGGCCCTGTTCTGGTTCCGGGGGGCAGGCTGAGCCTGTGGTTAATTCTTCTTTCTGATGGGAAAATAGAGTGACCTGTGCCTGTCCCGACACCAAGAGCTAGTCTCTCGTTGGTTCCCCGTCTTCCCGTTCATCCTCAGGACAAATTGCAACCTGTACGGAACAGGAGGTTAAAGGTGCTGATGCTCCAAGTAGGGAGATTGCTAGTAAAGCGGCTGGAATGGCGAACCCGGGCACAAGGAGATGAGAAATGAGGTGCGTTTTAGAAACCTTTCCCCATCACACGGTGTACCATCTTCTGGGTTTCTCATGCATGTTTTCGATGTAGGAAGATGCCCTTGAACCTGGAGATTTGGGACCCATGCGATGGGTACCACGCCGTATTAGTTTAAAGGGTCTGCATTTGCTCACCCAACCTCACCAAACCTCTCAGCCCCAAGAGTGTCCACCCTTATGTCTCATCCAGCTGTGGGTCTAGATATGGTCAACCCAGGTTGCATCACAGCCCCTGAACTCATTGTGTAAGAATTTCTATCTCTTTCACTGTCGTTGTTTCATGGGTTTTTCAAAGTAATTTATTTTCATAATGGGGTTTAGCTGCTTTTCACGGCTGTGTTTATGCCGCTTTACACCCACTTGACACACTAACAGAGAGATATCAATACATAGGTTTTAAGATTATTACTAGTCAGATATATTCTTGTGCGGTGAATAGGGCGTGTTGAGTCCAGTTCTCTGAGCAAGGAGTAGGTCTTGTCTACTACATATTGGGTTTATGGAACGGTATCTGAGCTAATTTGATACCCTTGTTTTATGTATCACCCCACCTCACCTTTCCCGTTAAGCAGCCATAGTCTGTTTTCTGCATGTGTGACTCTGTTCTGTTTTGTAATTCAGTTCAAGTGTAACGGTTTTTACATTCCCTCTAAAAGTGATACCTTATGAGAAGTGTCCTTTTCTGTGTGACTTATTTCAGTTAGAATCGTCGTACCTAAATCCACTCATCATGCTGCTACTAACCTTATGACATTGATTTCATGGCTGAGTGATATTCCATTGTACATAAGGACCACAACTTCTTTATCCATTTTTCTCTTTCCTGGGATATTTAAGGTGGAATGAAGTGGAGGTCCTTGTCAACAGAGCAGCCCTCAACTTTGGGGTGCTTGTGTCTTGCTGATTTTTCATTTTCCCAATTTATACCCCCATGAGTGGAAGTGCCCTATGCTCTCTAAGCTGTGTTTTTCAGATGTTTCAGGACACACCGTACACTTCTCCAGAGTGGCTGTTGGCAATTTACATCCCGCCCATCAGTGTAGCAAGGCTCCCATTTCTCCATGGCCTGTCCTGCATTTCTGGTTTTGACACTTTTTTCAGCATGGCCCTTTTGACCGATGGGAAGCGAGACTTCTCTGTAGCGCTGATTTGCCTTTCCAGGTTGCTTGGTTGGCCAAAAAGGGCGTATGCGTTTTTTCCTGAATATATTCAGGAAAAAACGCATACGCCCTTTTTGGCCAAGGGCATCATTGTCAACGTTTTGCCGCTTTTCATGTGCTTTAAAGGCGATTCGTATCTACCTCCTGAAATCTGTTTCGTGCAATTCTGCCTTGATTTCAAATCCTCTTCTTTGCCTTCCCTCAATATATTTGTGGACGAGAGTTATCATTTATAACTCTGCAGGTTTGTGAATTGCAGTGCCCTGAACCTCCATTTTACAACTCGCTTTTTTGGGAGCTGGCCGCAAAAGCGCAGGATGGCTTCAGGCCCTGTTCTGGTTCCGGGGGGCAGGCTGAGCCTGTGGTTAATTCTTCTTCCTGATGGGAAAATAGAGTGACCTGTGCCTGTCCCGACACCAAGAGCTAGTCTCTCGTTGGTTCCCCGTCTTCCCGTTCATCCTCAGGACAAATTGCAACCTGTACGGAACAGGAGGTTAAAGGTGCTGATGCTCCAAGTAGGGAGATTGCTAGTAAAGCGGCTGGAAAGGCGAACCCGGGCACAAGGAGATGAGAAATGAGGTGCGTTTTAGAAACCTTTCCCCATCACACGGTGTACCATCTTCTGGGTTTCTCATGCATGTTTTCGATGTAGGAAGATGCCCTTGAACCTGGAGATTTGGGACCCATGCGATGGGTACCACGCAGTATTCCTTTAAAGGGTCTGCGTTTGCTCACCCAACCTCACCAAACCTCTCAGCCCCAAGAGTGTCCACCCTTATGTCTCATCCAGCTGTGGGTCTAGATATGGTCAATCCAGGTTGCATCACAGCCCCTGAACGCATTGTGTAAGAATTTCTCTCTCTTTCACTGTCGTTGTTTCATGGGTTTTTCAAAGTAATTTATTTTCATAATGGGGTTTAGCTGCTTTTCACTGCTGTGTTTATGTCGCTTTACACCCACTTGACACACTAACAGAGAGATATCAATACATAGGTTTTAAGATTATTACTAGTCAGATATATTCTTGTGCGGTGAATAGGGCGTGTTGAGTCCAGTTCTCTGAGCAAGGAGTAAGTCTTGTCTATTACATATTGGGTTTATGGAACGGTATCTGAGCTAATTTGATACCCTTGTTTTATGTATCACCCCACCTCACCTTTCCCATTAAGCAGCCATAGTGTGTTTTCTGCATGTGTGACTCTGTTCTGTTTTGTAATTCAGTTCAAGTGTAACGGTTTTTACATTCCCTCTATCAGTGATACCTTATGAGAAGTGTCCTTTTCTGTGTGACTTATTTCAGTTAGAATCGTCGTACCTAAATCCACTCATCATGCTGCTACTAACCTTATGACATTGATTTCATGGCTGAGTGATATTCCATTGTACATAAGGACCACAACTTCTTTATCCATTTTTCTCTTTCCTGGGATATTTAAGGTGGAATGAAGTGGAGGTCCTTGTCAACAGAGCAGCCCTCAACTTTGGGGTGCTTGTGTCTTGCTGATTTTTCATTTTCCCAATTTATAACCCCATGAGTGGAAGTGCCCTATGCTCTCTAAGCTGTGTTTTTCAGATGTTTCAGGACACACCGGACACTTCTCCAGAGTGGCTGTTGGCAATTTACATCCCGCCCATCAGTGTAGCAAGGCTCCCATTTCTCCATGGCCTGTCCTGCATTTCTGGTTTTGACACTTTTTTCAGCATGGCCCTTTTGACCGATGGGAAGCGAGACTTCTCTGTAGCACTGATTTGCCTTTCCAGGTTGCTTGGTTGGCCAAAAAGGGCGTATGCGTTTTTTCCTGAATATATTCAGGAAAAAACGCATACGCCCTTTTTGGCCAAGGGCATCATTGTCAACGTTTTGCCGCTTTTCATGTGCTTTAAAGGCGATTCGTATCTACCTCCTGAAATCTGTTTCGTGCAATTCTGCCTTGATTTCAAATCCTCTTCTTTGCCTTCCCTCAATATATTTGTGGACGAGAGTTATCATTTATAACTCTGCAGGTTTGTGAATTGCAGTGCCCTGAACCTCCATTTTACAACTCGCTTTTTTGGGAGCTGGCCGCAAAAGCGCAGGATGGCTTCAGGCCCTGTTCTGGTTCCGGGGGGCAGGCTGAGCCTGTGGTTAATTCTTCTTCCTGATGGGAAAATAGAGTGACCTGTGCCTGTCCCGACACCAAGAGCTAGTCTCTCGTTGGTTCCCCGTCTTCCCGTTCATCCTCAGGACAAATTGCAACCTGTACGGAACAGGAGGTTAAAGGTGCTGATGCTCCAAGTAGGGAGATTGCTAGTAAAGCGGCTGGAAAGGCGAACCCGGGCACAAGGAGATGAGAAATGAGGTGCGTTTTAGAAACCTTTCCCCATCACACGGTGTACCATCTTCTGGGTTTCTCATGCATGTTTTCGATGTAGGAAGATGCCCTTGAACCTGGAGATTTGGGACCCATGCGATGGGTACCACGCAGTATTACTTTAAAGGGTCTGCGTTTGCTCACCCAACCTCACCAAACCTCTCAGCCCCAAGAGTGTCCACCCTTATGTCTCATCCAGCTGTGGGTCAAGATATGGTCAATCCAGGTTGCATCACAGCCCCTGAACGCATTGTGTAAGAATTTCTCTCTCTTTCACTGTCGTTGTTTCATGGGTTTTTCAAAGTAATTTATTTTCATAATGGGGTTTAGCTGCTTTTCACTGCTGTGTTTATGTCGCTTTACACCCACTTGACACACTAACAGAGAGATATCAATACATAGGTTTTAAGATTATTACTAGTCAGATATATTCTTGTGCGGTGAATAGGGCGTGTTGAGTCCAGTTCTCTGAGCAAGGAGTAGGTCTTGTCTATTACATATTGGGTTTATGGAACGGTATCTGAGCTAATTTGATACCCTTGTTTTATGTATCACCCCACCTCACCTTTCCCATTAAGCAGCCATAGTGTGTTTTCTGCATGTGTGACTCTGTTCTGTTTTGTAATTCAGTTCAAGTGTAACGGTTTTTACATTCCCTCTATCAGTGATACCTTATGAGAAGTGTCCTTTTCTGTGTGACTTATTTCAGTTAGAATCGTCGTACCTAAATCCACTCATCATGCTGCTACTAACCTTATGACATTGATTTCATGGCTGAGTGATATTCCATTGTACATAAGGACCACAACTTCTTTATCCATTTTTCTCTTTCCTGGGATATTTAAGGTGGAATGAAGTGGAGGTCCTTGTCAACAGAGCAGCCCTCAACTTTGGGGTGCTTGTGTCTTGCTGATTTTTCATTTTCCCAATTTATAACCCCATGAGTGGAAGTGCCCTATGCTCTCTAAGCTGTGTTTTTCAGATGTTTCAGGACACACCGGACACTTCTCCAGAGTGGCTGTTGGCAATTTACATCCCGCCCATCAGTGTAGCAAGGCTCCCATTTCTCCATGGCCTGTCCTGCATTTCTGGTTTTGACACTTTTTTCAGCATGGCCCTTTTGACCGATGGGAAGTGAGACTTCTCTGTAGCGCTGATTTGCCTTTCCAGGTTGCTTGGTTGGCCAAAAAGGGCGTATGCGTTTTTTCCTGAATATATTCAGGAAAAAACGCATACGCCCTTTTTGGCCAAGGGCATCATTGTCAACGTTTTGCCGCTTTTCATGTGCTTTAAAGGCGATTCGTATCTACCTCCTGAAATCTGTTTCGTGTAATTCTGCCTTGATTTCAAATCCTCTTCTTTGCCTTCCCTCAATATATTTGTGGACGAGAGTTATCATTTATAACTCTGCAGGTTTGTGAATTGCAGTGCCCTGAACCTCCATTTTACAACTCGTTTTTTTGGGAGCTGGCCGCAAAAGCGCAGGATGGCTTCAGGCCCTGTTCTGGTTCCGGGGGGCAGGCTGAGCCTGTGGTTAATTCTTCTTCCTGATGGGAAAATAGAGTGACCTGTGCCTGTCCCGACACCAAGAGCTAGTCTCTCGTTGGTTCCCCGTCTTCCCGTTCATCCTCAGGACAAATTGCAACCTGTACGGAACAGGAGGTTAAAGGTGCTGATGCTCCAAGTAGGGAGATTGCTAGTAAAGCGGCTGGAAAGGCGAACCCGGGCACAAGGAGATGAGAAATGAGGTGCGTTTTAGAAACCTTTCCCCATCACACGGTGTACCATCTTCTGGGTTTCTCATGCATGTTTTCGATGTAGGAAGATGCCCTTGAACCTGGAGATTTGGGACCCATGCGATGGGTACCACGCAGTATTACTTTAAAGGGTCTGCGTTTGCTCACCCAACCTCACCAAACCTCTCAGCCCCAAGAGTCTCCACCCTTATGTCTCATCCAGCTGTGGGTCTAGATATGGTCAATCCAGGTTGCATCACAGCCCCTGAACTCATTGTGTAAGAATTTCTATCTCTTTCACTGTCGTTGTTTCATGGGTTTTTCAAAGTAATTTATTTTCATAATGGGGTTTAGCTGCTTTTCACGGCTGTGTTTATGCCGCTTTACACCTACTTGACACACTAACAGAGAGATATCAATACATAGGTTTTAAGATTATTACTAGTCAGATATATTCTTGTGCGGTGAATAGGGCGTGTTGAGTCCAGTTCTCTGAGCAAGGAGTAGGTCTTGTCTACTACATATTGGGTTTATGGAACGGTATCTGAGCTAATTTGATACCCTTGTTTTATGTATCACCCCACCTCACCTTTCCCGTTAAGCAGCCATAGTCTGTTTTCTGCATGTGTGACTCTGTTCTGTTTTGTAATTCAGTTCAAGTGTAACGGTTTTTACATTCCCTCTAAAAGTGATACCTTATGAGAAGTGTCCTTTTCTGTGTGACTTATTTCACTTAGAATCGTCGTACCTAAATCCACTCATCATGCTGCTACTAACCTTATGACATTGATTTCATGGCTGAGTGATATTCCATTGTACATAAGGACCACAACTTCTTTATCCATTTTTCTCTTTCCTTGGATATTTAAGGTGGAATGAAGTGGAGGTCCTTGTCAACAGAGCAGCCCTAAACTTTGGGGTGCTTGTGTCTTGCTGATTTTTAATTTTCCCAATTTATACCCCCATGAGTGGAAGTGCCCTATGCTCTCTAAGCTGTGTTTTTCAGATGTTTCAGGACACACCGTACACTTCTCCAGAGTGGCTGTTGGCGATTTACATCCCGCCCATCAGTGTAGCAAGGCTCTCATTTCTCCATGGCCTGTCCTGCATTTCTGGTTTTGACACTTTTTTCAGCATGGCCCTTTTGACTGATGGGAAGCGAGACGTCTTTGTAGCGCTGATTTGCCTTTCCAGGTTGCTTGGTTGGCCAAAAAGGGCGTATGCGTTTTTTCCTGAATATATTCAGGAAAAAACGCATACGCCCTTTTTGGCCAAGGGCATCATTGTCAACATTTTGCTGCTTTTCATGTGCTTTAAAGGCGATTCGAATCTACCTCCTGAAATCTGTTTCCTGCAATTCTGCCTTGATTTCAAATCCTCTTCTTTGCCTTCCCTCAATATATTTGTGGACGAGAGTTATCATTTATAACTCTGCAGGTTTGTGAATTGCAGTGCCCTGAACCTCCATTTTACAACTCGCTTTTTTGGGAGCTGGCCGCAAAAGCGCAGGATGGCTTCAGGCCCTGTTCTGGTTCCGGGGGGCATGCTGAGCCTGTGGTTAATTCTTCTTCCTGATGGGAAAATAGAGTGACCTGTGCCTGTCCCAACACCAAGAGCTAGTCTCTCGTTGGTTCCCCGTCTTCCCGTTCATCCTCAGGACAAATTGCAACCTGTACGGAACAGGAGGTTAAAGGTGCTGATGCTCCAAGTAGGGAGATTGCTAGTAAAGCGGCTGGAATGGCGAACCCGGGCACAAGGAGATGAGAAATGAGGTGCGTTTTAGAAACCTTTCCCCATCACACGGTGTACCATCTTCTGGGTTTCTCATGCATGTTTTCGATGTAGGAAGATGCCCTTGAACCTGGAGATTTGGGACCCATGCGATGGGTACCACGCCGTATTACTTTAAAGGGTCTGCGTTTGCTCACCCAACCTCACCAAACCTCTCAGCCCCAAGAGTGTCCACCCTTATGTCTCATCCAGCTGTGGGTCTAGATATGGTGAATCCAGGTTGCATCACAGCCCCTGAACGCATTGTGTAAGAATTTCTCTCTCTTTCACTGTCGTTGTTTCATGGGTTTTTCAAAGTAATTTATTTTCATAATGGGGTTTAGCTGCTTTTCACTGCTGTGTTTATGTCGCTTTACACCCACTTGACACACTAACAGAGAGATATCAATACATAGGTTTTAAGATTATTACTAGTCAGATATATTCTTGTGCGGTGAATAGGGCGTGTTGAGTCCAGTTCTCTGAGCAAGGAGTAGGTCTTGTCTATTACATATTGGGTTTATGGAACGGTATCTGAGCTAATTTGATACCCTTGTTTTATGTATCACCCCACCTCACCTTTCCCGTTAAGCAGCCATAGTGTGTTTTCTGCATGTGTGACTCTGTTCTGTTTTGTAATTCAGTTCAAGTGTAACGGTTTTTACATTCCCTCTATCAGTGATACCTTATGAGAAGTGTCCTTTTCTGTGTGACTTATTTCAGTTAGAATCGTCGTACCTAAATCCACTCATCATGCTGCTACTAACCTTATGACATTGATTTCCTGGCTGAGTGATATTCCATTGTACATAAGGACCACAACTTCTTTATCCATTTTTCTCTTTCCTGGGATATTTAAGGTGGAATGAAGTGGAGGTCCTTGTCAACAGAGCAGCCCTCAACTTTGGGGTGCTTGTGTCTTGCTGATTTTTAATTTTCCCAATTTATAACCCCATGAGTGGAAGTGCCCTATGCTCTCTAAGCTGTGTTTTTCAGATGTTTCAGGACACACCGTACACTTCTCCAGAGTGGCTGTTGGCAATTTACATCCCGCCCATCAGTGTAGCAAGGCTCCCATTTCTCCATGGCCTGTCCTGCATTTCTGGTTTTGACACTTTTTTCAGCATGGCCCTTTTGACCGATGGGAAGCGAGACTTCTCTGTAGCGCTGATTTGCCTTTCCAGGTTGCTTGGTTGGCCAAAAAGGGCGTATGCGTTTTTTCCTGAATATATTCAGGAAAAAACGCATACGCCCTTTTTGGCCAAGGGCATCATTGTCAACGTTTTGCCGCTTTTCATGTGCTTTAAAGGCGATTCGTATCTACCTCCTGAAATCTGTTTCGTGCAATTCTGCCTTGATTTCAAATCCTCTTCTTTGCCTTCCCTCAATATATTTGTGGACGAGAGTTATCATTTATAACTCTGCAGGTTTGTGAATTGCAGTGCCCTGAACCTCCATTTTACAACTCGCTTTTTTGGGAACTGGCCGCAAAAGCGCAGGATGGCTTCAGGCCCTGTTCTGGTTCCGGGGGGCAGGCTGAGCCTGTGGTTAATTCTTCTTCCTGATGGGAAAATAGAGTGACCTGTGCCTGTCCCGACACCAAGAGCTAGTCTCTCGTTGGTTCCCCGTCTTCCCGTTCATCCTCAGGACAAATTGCAACCTGTACGGAACAGGAGGTTAAAGGTGCTGATGCTCCAAGTAGGGAGATTGCTAGTAAAGCGGCTGGAATGGCGAACCCGGGCACAAGGAGATGAGAAATGAGGTGCGTTTTAGAAACCTTTCCCCATCACACGGTGTACCATCTTCTGGGTTTCTCATGCATGTTTTCGATGTAGGAAGATGCCCTTGAACCTGGAGATTTGGGACCCATGCGATGGGTACCACGCCGTATTACTTTAAAGGGTCTGCGTTTGCTCACCCAACCTCACCAAAACTCTCAGCCCCAAGAGTGTCCACCCTTATGTCTCATCCAGCTGTGGGTCTAGATATGGTCAATCCAGGTTGCATCACAGCCCCTGAACTCATTGTGTAAGAATTTCTATCTCTTTCACTGTCGTTGTTTCATGGGTTTTTCAAAGTAATTTATTTTCATAATGGGGTTTAGCTGCTTTTCACGGCTGTGTTTATGCCGCTTTACACCCACTTGACACACTAACAGAGAGATATCAATACATAGGTTTTAAGATTATTACTAGTCAGATATATTCTTGTGCGGTGAATAGGGCGTGTTGAGTCCAGTTCTCTGAGCAAGGAGTAGGTCTTGTCTACTACATATTGGGTTTATGGAACGGTATCTGAGCTAATTTGATACCCTTGTTTTATGTATCACCCCACCTCACCTTTCCCGTTAAGCAGCCATAGTCTGTTTTCTGCATGTGTGACTCTGTTCTGTTTTGTAATTCAGTTCAAGTGTAACGGTTTTTACATTCCCTCTAAAAGTGATACCTTATGAGAAGTGTCCTTTTCTGTGTGACTTATTTCAGTTAGAATCGTCGTACCTAAATCCACTCATCATGCTGCTACTAACCTTATGACATTGATTTCATGGCTGAGTGATATTCCATTGTACATAAGGACCACAACTTCTTTATCCATTTTTCTCTTTCCTGGGATATTTAAGGTGGAATGAAGTGGAGGTCCTTGTCAACAGAGCAGCCCTCAACTTTGGGGTGCTTGTGTCTTGCTGATTTTTCATTTTCCCAATTTATACCCCCATGAGTGGAAGTGCCCTATGCTCTCTAAGCTGTGTTTTTCAGATGTTTCAGGACACACCGTACACTTCTCCAGAGTGGCTGTTGGCAATTTACATCCCGCCCATCAGTGTAGCAAGGCTCCCATTTCTCCATGGCCTGTCCTGCATTTCTGGTTTTGACACTTTTTTCAGCATGGCCCTTTTGACCGATGGGAAGCGAGACTTCTCTGTAGCGCTGATTTGCCTTTCCAGGTTGCTTGGTTGGCCAAAAAGGGCGTATGCGTTTTTTCCTGAATATATTCAGGAAAAAACGCATACGCCCTTTTTGGCCAAGGGCATCATTGTCAACGTTTTGCCGCTTTTCATGTGCTTTAAAGGCGATTCGTATCTACCTCCTGAAATCTGTTTCGTGCAATTCTGCCTTGATTTCAAATCCTCTTCTTTGCCTTCCCTCAATATATTTGTGGACGAGAGTTATCATTTATAACTCTGCAGGTTTGTGAATTGCAGTGCCCTGAACCTCCATTTTACAACTCGCTTTTTTGGGAACTGGCCGCAAAAGCGCAGGATGGCTTCAGGCCCTGTTCTGGTTCCGGGGGGCAGGCTGAGCCTGTGGTTATTTCTTTTCCTGATGGGAAAATAGAGTGACCTGTGCCTGTCCCGACACCAAGAGCTAGTCTCTCGTTGGTTCCCCGTCTTCCCGTTCATCCTCAGGACAAATTGCAACCTGTACGGAACAGGAGGTTAAAGGTGCTGATGCTCCAAGTAGGGAGATTGCTAGTAAAGCGGCTGGAAAGGCGAACCCGGGCACAAGGAGATGAGAAATGAGGTGCGTTTTAGAAACCTTTCCCCATCACACGGTGTACCATCTTCTGGGTTTCTCATGCATGTTTTCGATGTAGGAAGATGCCCTTGAACCTGGAGATTTGGGACCCATGCGATGGGTACCACGCCGTATTACTTTAAAGGGTCTGCGTTTGCTCACCCAACCTCACCAAACCTCTCAGCCCCAAGAGTGTCCACCCTTATGTCTCATCCAGCTGTGGGTCTAGATATGGTCAATCCAGGTTGCATCACAGCCCCTGGACTCATCGTGTAAGAATTCCTATCTCTTTCACTGTCGTTGTTTCATGGGTTTTTCAAAGTAATTTATTTTCATAATGGGGTTTAGCTGCTTTTCACGGCTGTGTTTATGCCGCTTTACACCCACTTGACACACTAACAGAGAGATATCAATACATAGGTTTTAAGATTATTACTAGTCAGATATATTCTTGTGCGGTGAATAGGGCGTGTTGAGTCCAGTTCTCTGAGCAAGGAGTAGGTCTTGTCTACTACATATTGGGTTTATGGAACGGTATCTGAGCTAATTTGATACCCTTGTTTTATGTATCACCCCACCTCACCTTTCCCGTTAAGCAGCCATAGTCTGTTTTCTGCATGTGTGACTCTGTTCTGTTTTGTAATTCAGTTCAAGTGTAACGGTTTTTACATTCCCTCTAAAAGTGATACCTTATGAGAAGTGTCCTTTTCTGTGTGACTTATTTCAGTTAGAATCGTCGTACCTAAATCCACTCATCATGCTGCTACTAACCTTATGACATTGATTTCATGGCTGAGTGATATTCCATTGTACATAAGGACCACAACTTCTTTATCCATTTTTCTCTTTCCTGGGATATTTAAGGTGGAATGAAGTGGAGGTCCTTGTCAACAGAGCAGCCCTCAACTTTGGGGTGCTTGTGTCTTGCTGATTTTTCATTTTCCCAATTTATACCCCCATGAGTGGAAGTGCCCTATGCTCTCTAAGCTGTGTTTTTCAGATGTTTCAGGACACACCGTACACTTCTCCAGAGTGGCTGTTGGCAATTTACATCCCGCCCATCAGTGTAGCAAGGCTCCCATTTCTCCATGGCCTGTCCTGCATTTCTGGTTTTGACACTTTTTTCAGCATGGCCCTTTTGACCGATGGGAAGCGAGACTTCTCTGTAGCGCTGATTTGCCTTTCCAGGTTGCTTGGTTGGCCAAAAAGGGCGTATGCGTTTTTTCCTGAATATATTCAGGAAAAAACGCATACGCCCTTTTTGGCCAAGGGCATCATTGTCAACGTTTTGCCGCTTTTCATGTGCTTTAAAGGCGATTCGAATCTACCTCCTGAAATCTGTTTCGTGCAATTCTGCCTTGATTTCAAATCCTCTTCTTTGCCTTCCCTCAATATATTTGTGGACGAGAGTTATCATTTATAACTCTGCAGGTTTGTGAATTGCAGTGCCCTGAACCTCCATTTTACAACTCGCTTTTTTGGGAGCTGGCCGCAAAAGCGCAGGATGGCTTCAGGCCCTGTTCTGGTTCCGGGGGGCAGGCTGAGCCTGTGGTTAATTCTTCTTCCTGATGGGAAAATAGAGTGACCTGTGCCTGTCCCGACACCAAGAGCTAGTCTCTCGTTGGTTCCCCGTCTTCCCGTTCATCCTCAGGACAAATTGCAACCTGTACGGAACAGGAGGTTAAAGGTGCTGATGCTCCAAGTAGGGAGATTGCTAGTAAAGCGGCTGGAAAGGCGAACCCGGGCACAAGGAGATGAGAAATGAGGTGCGTTTTAGAAACCTTTCCCCATCACACGGTGTACCATCTTCTGGGTTTCTCATGCATGTTTTCGATGTAGGAAGATGCCCTTGAACCTGGAGATTTGGGACCCATGCGATGGGTACCACGCAGTATTACTTTAAAGGGTCTGCGTTTGCTCACCCAACCTCACCAAACCTCTCAGCCCCAACAGTGTCCACCCTTATGTCTCATCCAGCTTTGGGTCTAGATATGGTGAATCCAGGTTGCATCACAGCCCCTGAACGCATTGTGTAAGAATTTCTCTCTCTTTCACTGTCGTTGTTTCATGGGTTTTTCAAAGTAATTTATTTTCATAATGGGGTTTAGCTGCTTTTCACTGCTGTGTTTATGTCGCTTTACACCCACTTGACACACTAACAGAGAGATATCAATACATAGGTTTTAAGATTATTACTAGTCAGATATATTCTTGTGCGGTGAATAGGGCGTGTTGAGTCCAGTTCTCTGAGCAAGGAGTAGGTCTTGTCTATTACATATTGGGTTTATGGAACGGTATCTGAGCTAATTTGATACCCTTGTTTTATGTATCACCCCACCTCACCTTTCCCGTTAAGCAGCCATAGTGTGTTTTCTGCATGTGTGACTCTGTTCTGTTTTGTAATTCAGTTCAAGTGTAACGGTTTTTACATTCCCTCTATCAGTGATACCTTATGAGAAGTGTCCTTTTCTGTGTGACTTATTTCAGTTAGAATCGTCGTACCTAAATCCACTCATCATGCTGCTACTAACCTTATGACATTGATTTCATGGCTGAGTGATATTCCATTGTACATAAGGACCACAACTTCTTTATCCATTTTTCTCTTTCCTGGGATATTTAAGGTGGAATGAAGTGGAGGTCCTTGTCAACAGAGCAGCCCTCAACTTTGGGGTGCTTGTGTCTTGCTGATTTTTAATTTTCCCAATTTATAACCCCATGAGTGGAAGTGCCCTATGCTCTCTAAGCTGTGTTTTTCAGATGTTTCAGGACACACCGTACACTTCTCCAGAGTGGCTGTTGGCAATTTACATCCCGCCCATCAGTGTAGCAAGGCTCCCATTTCTCCATGGCCTGTCCTGCATTTCTGGTTTTGACACTTTTTTCAGCATGGCCCTTTTGACCGATGGGAAGCGAGACTTCTCTGTAGCGCTGATTTGCCTTTCCAGGTTGCTTGGTTGGCCAAAAAGGGCGTATGCGTTTTTTCCTGAATATATTCAGGAAAAAACGCATACGCCCTTTTTGGCCAAGGGCATCATTGTCAACGTTTTGCCGCTTTTCATGTGCTTTAAAGGCGATTCGTATCTACCTCCTGAAATCTGTTTCCTGCAATTCTGCCTTGATTTCAAATCCTCTTCTTTGCCTTCCCTCAATATATTTGTGGACGAGAGTTATCATTTATAACTCTGCAGGTTTGTGAATTGCAGTGCCCTGAACCTCCATTTTACAACTCGCTTTTTTGGGAACTGGCCGCAAAAGCGCAGGATGGCTTCAGGCCCTGTTCTGGTTCCGGGGGGCAGGCTGAGCCTGTGGTTATTTCTTTTCCTGATGGGAAAATAGAGTGACCTGTGCCTGTCCCGACACCAAGAGCTAGTCTCTCGTTGGTTCCCCGTCTTCCCGTTCATCCTCAGGACAAATTGCAACCTGTACGGAACAGGAGGTTAAAGGTGCTGATGCTCCAAGTAGGGAGATTGCTAGTAAAGCGGCTGGAATGGCGAACCCGGGCACAAGGAGATGAGAAATGAGGTGCGTTTTAGAAACCTTTCCCCATCACACGGTGTACCATCTTCTGGGTTTCTCATGCATGTTTTCGATGTAGGAAGATGCCCTTGAACCTGGAGATTTGGGACCCATGCGATGGGTACCACGCCGTATTACTTTAAAGGGTCTGCGTTTGCTCACCCAACCTCACCAAAACTCTCAGCCCCAAGAGTGTCCACCCTTATGTCTCATCCAGCTGTGGGTCTAGATATGGTCAATCCAGGTTGCATCACAGCCCCTGAACTCATTGTGTAAGAATTTCTCTCTCTTTCACTGTCGTTGTTTCATGGGTTTTTCAAAGTAATTTATTTTCATAATGGGGTTTAGCTGCTTTTCACGGCTGTGTTTATGCCGCTTTACACCCACTTGACACACTAACAGAGAGATATCAATACATAGGTTTTAAGATTATTACTAGTCAGATATATTCTTGTGCGGTGAATAGGGCGTGTTGAGTCCAGTTCTCTGAGCAAGGAGTAGGTCTTGTCTACTACATATTGGGTTTATGGAACGGTATCTGAGCTAATTTGATACCCTTGTTTTATGTATCACCCCACCTCACCTTTCCCGTTAAGCAGCCATAGTCTGTTTTCTGCATGTGTGACTCTGTTCTGTTTTGTAATTCAGTTCAAGTGTAACGGTTTTTACATTCCCTCTATCAGTGATACCTTATGAGAAGTGTCCTTTTCTGTGTGACTTATTTCAGTTAGAATCGTCGTACCTAAATCCACTCATCATGCTGCTACTAACCTTATGACATTGATTTCATGGCTGAGTGATATTCCATTGTACATAAGGACCACAACTTCTTTATCCATTTTTCTCTTTCCTGGGATATTTAAGGTGGAATGAAGTGGAGGTCCTTGTCAACAGAGCAGCCCTCAACTTTGGGGTGCTTGTGTCTTGCTGATTTTTCATTTTCCCAATTTATACCCCCATGAGTGGAAGTGCCCTATGCTCTCTAAGCTGTGTTTTTCAGATGTTTCAGGACACACCGTACACTTCTCCAGAGTGGCTGTTGGCAATTTACATCCCGCCCATCAGTGTAGCAAGGCTCCCATTTCTCCATGGCCTGTCCTGCATTTCTGGTTTTGACACTTTTTTCAGCATGGCCCTTTTGACCGATGGGAAGCGAGACTTCTCTGTAGCGCTGATTTGCCTTTCCAGGTTGCTTGGTTGGCCAAAAAGGGCGTATGCGTTTTTTCCTGAATATATTCAGGAAAAAACGCATACGCCCTTTTTGGCCAAGGGCATCATTGTCAACGTTTTGCCGCTTTTCATGTGCTTTAAAGGCGATTCGTATCTACCTCCTGAAATCTGTTTCGTGCAATTCTGCCTTGATTTCAAATCCTCTTCTTTGCCTTCCCTCAATATATTTGTGGACGAGAGTTATCATTTATAACTCTGCAGGTTTGTGAATTGCAGTGCCCTGAACCTCCATTTTACAACTCGCTTTTTTGGGAACTGGCCGCAAAAGCGCAGGATGGCTTCAGGCCCTGTTCTGGTTCCGGGGGGCAGGCTGAGCCTGTGGTTATTTCTTTTCCTGATGGGAAAATAGAGTGACCTGTGCCTGTCCCGACACCAAGAGCTAGTCTCTCGTTGGTTCCCCGTCTTCCCGTTCATCCTCAGGACAAATTGCAACCTGTACGGAACAGGAGGTTAAAGGTGCTGATGCTCCAAGTAGGGAGATTGCTAGTAAAGCGGCTGGAATGGCGAACCCGGGCACAAGGAGATGAGAAATGAGGTGCGTTTTAGAAACCTTTCCCCATCACACGGTGTACCATCTTCTGGGTTTCTCATGCATGTTTTCGATGTAGGAAGATGCCCTTGAACCTGGAGATTTGGGACCCATGCGATGGGTACCACGCCGTATTACTTTAAAGGGTCTGCGTTTGCTCACCCAACCTCACCAAACCTCTCAGCCCCAAGAGTGTCCACCCTTATGTCTCATCCAGCTGTGGGTCTAGATATGGTCAATCCAGGTTGCATCACAGCCCCTGAACTCATTGTGTAAGAATTTCTATCTCTTTCACTGTCGTTGTTTCATGGGTTTTTCAAAGTAATTTATTTTCATAATGGGGTTTAGCTGCTTTTCACGGCTGTGTTTATGCCGCTTTACACCCACTTGACACACTAACAGAGAGATATCAATACATAGGTTTTAAGATTATTACTAGTCAGATATATTCTTGTGCGGTGAATAGGGCGTGTTGAGTCCAGTTCTCTGAGCAAGGAGTAGGTCTTGTCTACTACATATTGGGTTTATGGAACGGTATCTGAGCTAATTTGATACCCTTGTTTTATGTATCACCCCACCTCACCTTTCCCGTTAAGCAGCCATAGTCTGTTTTCTGCATGTGTGACTCTGTTCTGTTTTGTAATTCAGTTCAAGTGTAACGGTTTTTACATTCCCTCTAAAAGTGATACCTTATGAGAAGTGTCCTTTTCTGTGTGACTTATTTCACTTAGAATCGTCGTACCTAAATCCACTCATCATGCTGCTACTAACCTTATGACATTGATTTCATGGCTGAGTGATATTCCATTGTACATAAGGACCACAACTTCTTTATCCATTTTTCTCTTTCCTGGGATATTTAAGGTGGAATGAAGTGGAGGTCCTTGTCAACAGAGCAGCCCTCAACTTTGGGGTGCTTGTGTCTTGCTGATTTTTCATTTTCCCAATTTATACCCCCATGAGTGGAAGTGCCCTATGCTCTCTAAGCTGTGTTTTTCAGATGTTTCAGGACACACCGTACACTTCTCCAGAGTGGCTGTTGGCAATTTACATCCCGCCCATCAGTGTAGCAAGGCTCCCATTTCTCCATGGCCTGTCTTGCATTTCTGGTTTTGACACTTTTTTCAGCATGGCCCTTTTGACCGATGGGAAGCGAGACTTCTCTTTAGCGCTGATTTGCCTTTCCAGGTTGCTTGGTTGGCCAAAAAGGGCGTATGCGTTTTTTCCTGAATATATTCAGGAAAAAACGCATACGCCCTTTTTGGCCAAGGGCATCATTGTCAACGTTTTGCCGCTTTTCATGTGCTTTAAAGGCGATTCGTATCTACCTCCTGAAATCTGTTTCGTGCAATTCTGCCTTGATTTCAAATCCTCTTCTTTGCCTTCCCTCAATATATTTGTGGACGAGAGTTATCATTTATAACTCTGCAGGTTTGTGAATTGCAGTGCCCTGAACCTCCATTTTACAACTCGCTTTTTTGGGAGCTGGCCGCAAAAGCGCAGGATGGCTTCAGGCCCTGTTCTGGTTCCGGGGGGCAGGCTGAGCCTGTGGTTAATTCTTCTTCCTGATGGGAAAATAGAGTGACCTGTGCCTGTCCCGACACCAAGAGCTAGTCTCTCGTTGGTTCCCCGTCTTCCCGTTCATCCTCAGGACAAATTGCAACCTGTACGGAACAGGAGGTTAAAGGTGCTGATGCTCCAAGTAGGGAGATTGCTAGTAAAGCGGCTGGAAAGGCGAACCCGGGCACAAGGAGATGAGAAATGAGGTGCGTTTTAGAAACCTTTCCCCATCACACGGTGTACCATCTTCTGGGTTTCTCATGCATGTTTTCGATGTAGGAAGATGCCCTTGAACCTGGAGATTTGGGACCCATGCGATGGGTACCACGCAGTATTACTTTAAAGGGTCTGCGTTTGCTCACCCAACCTCACCAAACCTCTCAGCCCCAACAGTGTCCACCCTTATGTCTCATCCAGCTGTGGGTCTAGATATGGTGAATCCAGGTTGCATCACAGCCCCTGAACGCATTGTGTAAGAATTTCTCTCTCTTTCACTGTCGTAGTTTCATGGGTTTTTCAAAGTAATTTATTTTCATAATGGGGTTTAGCTGCTTTTCACTGCTGTGTTTATGTCGCTTTACACCCACTTGACACACTAACAGAGAGATATCAATACATAGGTTTTAAGATTATTACTAGTCAGATATATTCTTGTGCGGTGAATAGGGCGTGTTGAGTCCAGTTCTCTGAGCAAGGAGTAGGTCTTGTCTATTACATATTGGGTTTATGGAACGGTATCTGAGCTAATTTGATACCCTTGTTTTATGTATCACCCCACCTCACCTTTCCCGTTAAGCAGCCATAGTGTGTTTTCTGCATGTGTGACTCTGTTCTGTTTTGTAATTCAGTTCAAGTGTAACGGTTTTTACATTCCCTCTATCAGTGATACCTTATGAGAAGTGTCCTTTTCTGTGTGACTTATTTCAGTTAGAATCGTCGTACCTAAATCCACTCATCATGCTGCTACTAACCTTATGACATTGATTTCATGGCTGAGTGATATTCCATTGTACATAAAGACCACAACTTCTTTATCCATTTTTCTCTTTCCTGGGATATTTAAGGTGGAATGAAGTGGAGGTCCTTGTCAACAGAGCAGCCCTCAACTTTGGGGTGCTTGTGTCTTGCTGATTTTTAATTTTCCCAATTTATACCCCCATGCGTGGAAGTGCCCTATGCTCTCTAAGCTGTGTTTTTTAGATGTTTCAGGACTCACCGTACACTTCTCCAGAGTGGCTGTTGCCAATTTACATCCCGCCCATCAGAGTAGCAAGGCTCCCATTTCTCCATGGCCTGTCCTGCATTTCTGGTTTTGACACTTTTTTCAGCATGGCCCTTTTGACCGATGGGAAGCGAGACTTCTTTGTAGCGCTGATTTGCCTTTCCAGGTTGCTTGGTTGGCCAAAAAGGGCGTATGCGTTTTTTCCTGAATATATTCAGGAAAAAACGCATACGCCCTTTTTGGCCAAGGGCATCATTGTCAACGTTTTGCCGTTTTTCATGTGCTTTAAAGGCGATTCGTATCTACCTCCTGAAATCTGTTTCCTGCAATTCTGCCTTGATTTCAAATCCTCTTCTTTGCCTTCCCTCAATATATTTGTGGACGAGAGTTATCATTTATAACTCTGCAGGTTTGTGAATTGCAGTGCCCTGAACCTCCATTTTACAACTCGTTTTTATGGGAGCTGGCCGCAAAATCGCAGAATGGCTTCAGGCCCTGTTCTGGTTCCGGGGGGCAGGCTGAGCCTGTGGTTAATTCTTCTTTCTGATGGGAAAATAGAGTGACCTGTGCCTGTCCCAACACCAAGAGCTAGTCTCACGTTGGTTCCACGTCTTCCCGTTTATCCTCAGGACAAATTGCAACCTGTACGGAACAGGAGGTTAAAGGTGCTGTTGCTCCAAGTAGGGAGCTTGCTAGTAAAGCGGCTGGAATGGCGAACCCGGGCACAAGGAGATGAGAAATGAGGTGCGTTTTAGAAACATTTCCCCATCACACGACGTACCATCTTCTGGGTTTCTCATGCATGTTTTTGATGTAGGAAGATGCCCTTGAACCTGGAGATTTGGGACCCATGCGATGGGTACCACGCAGTATTACTTTAAAGGGTCTGCGTTTGCTCACCCAACCTCACCAAACCTCTCATCCCCAAGAGTGTCCACCCTTATGTCTCATCCAGGTGTGGGTCTAGATATGGTCAATCCAGGTTGCATCACAGCCCCTGAAAGCATTGTGTAAGAATTTCTCTCTCTTTCACTGTCTTTGTTTCATGGGTGTTTCAAAGTAATTTATTTTTATAATGGGGTTTAGCTGCTTTTCACTGCTGTGTTTATGCCACTTTACACCCACTTGACACACTAACAGAGAGATATCAATACATAGGTTTTACGATTATTATTAGTCAGATATATTCTTGTGCGGTGAATAGGGCGTGTTGAGTCCAGTTCTCTGAGCAAGGAGTAGGTCTTGTCTATTACATATTGGGTTTATGGAATGGTATCTGAGCTAATTTGATACCCTTGTTTTATGTATCACCCCACCTCACCTTTCCCGTTAAGCAGCCATAGTGTGTTTTCTGCATGTGTGACTCTGTTCTGTTTTGTAATTCAGTTCAAGTGTAACGGTTTTTACATTCCCTCTATCAGTGATACCTTATGAGAAGTGTCCTTTTCTGTGTGACTTATTTCACTTAGAATCGTCGTACCTAAATCCACTCATCATGCTGCTACTAACCTTACGACATTGATTTCCTGGCTGAGTGATATTCCATTGTACATAAGGACCACAACTTCTTTATCCATTTTTCTCTTTCCTGGGATATTTAAGGTGGAATGAAGTGGAGGTCCTGGTCAACAGAGCAGCCCTAAACTTTGGGGTGCTTGTGTCTTGCTGATTTTTAATTTTCCCAATTTATACCCCCATGAGTGGAAGTGCCCTATGCTCTCTAAGCTGTGTTTTTCAGATGTTTCAGGACTCACCGGACACTTCCCCAGAGTGGCTCTTGGCAATTTACATCCCGCCCATCAGTGTAGCAAGGCTCCCATTTCTCCATGGCCTGTCCTGCATTTCTGGTTTTGACACTTTTTTCAGCATGGCCCTTTTGACCAATGGGAAGCGAGACTTCTTTGTAGCGCTGATTTGCCTTTCCAGGTTGCTTGGTTGGCCAAAAAGGGCGTATGCGTTTTTTCCTGAATATATTCAGGAAAAAACGCATACGCCCTTTTTGGCCAAGGGCATCATTGTCAACGTTTTGCCGCTTTTCATGTGCTTTAAAGGCGATTCATATCTACCTCCTGAAATCTGTTTCCTGCAATTCTGCCTTGATTTCAAATCCTCTTCTTTGCCTTCCCTCAATATATTTGTGGACGAGAGTTATCATTTATAACTCTGCAGGTTTGTGATTTGCAGTGCCCTGAACCTCCATTTTACAACTCGTTTTTATGGGAGCTGGCCGCAGAATCGCAGAATGGCTTCAGGCCCTGTTCTGGTTCCGGGGGGCAGGCTGAGCCTGTGGTTAATTCTTCTTTCTGATGGGAAAATAGAGTGAACTGTGCCTGTCCCAACACCAAGAGCTAGTCTCACGTTGGTTCCACGTCTTCCCGTTTATCCTCAGGACAAATTGCAACCTGTACGGAACAGGAGGTTAAAGGTGCTGATGCTCCAAGTAGGGAGCTTGCTAGTAAAGCGGCTGGAATGGCGAACCCGGGCACAAGGAGATGAGAAATGAGGTGCGTTTTAGAAACATTTCCCCATCACACGATGTACCATCTTCTGGGTTTCTCATGCATGTTTTTGATGTAGGAAGATGCCCTTGAACCTGCAGATTTGGGACCCATGCGATGGGTACCACGCAGTATTACTTTAAAGTGTCTGCGTTTGCTCACCCAACCTCACCAAACCTCTCATCCCCAAGAGTGTCCACCCTTATGTCTCATCCAGCTGTGGGTCTAGATATGGTCAATCCAGGTTGCATCACAGCCCCTGAACGCATTGTGTAAGAATTTCTCTCTCTTTCACTGTCTTTGTTTCATGGGTGTTTCAAAGTAATTTATTTTTATAATGGGGTTTAGCTGCTTTTCACTGCTGTGTTTATGCCACTTTACACCCACTTGACACACTAACAGAGAGATATCAATACATAGGTTTTACGATTATTATTAGTCAGATATATTCTTGTGCGGTGAATAGGGCGTGTTGAGTCCAGTTCTCTGAGCAAGGAGTAGGTCTTGTCTATTACATATTGGGTTTATGGAACGGTATCTGAGCTAATTTGATACCCTTGTTTTATGTATCACCCCACCTCACCTTTCCCGTTAAGCAGCCATAGTGTGTTTTCTGCATGTGTGACTCTGTTCTGTTTTGTAATTCAGTTCAAGTGTAATGGTTTTTACATTCCCTCTATCAGTGATACCTTATGAGAAGTGTCCTTTTCTGTGTGACTTATTTCACTTAGAATCGTCGTACCTAAATCCACTCATCATGCTGCTACTAACCTTACGACATTGATTTCCTGGCTGAGTGATATTCCATTGTACATAAGGACCACAACTTCTTTATCCATTTTTCTCTTTCCTGGGATATTTAAGGTGGAATGAAGTGGAGGTCCTGGTCAACAGAGCAGCCCTAAACTTTGGGGTGCTTGTGTCTTGCTGATTTTTAATTTTCCCAATTTATACCCCCATGAGTGGAAGTGCCCTATGCTCTCTGAGCTGTGTTTTTCAGATGTTTCAGGACTCACCGGACACTTCCCCAGAGTGGCTCTTGGCAATTTACATCCCGCCCATCAGTGTAGCAAGGCTCCCATTTCTCCATGGCCTGTCCTGCATTTCTGGTTTTGACACTTTTTTCAGCATGGCCCTTTTGACCAATGGGAAGCGAGACTTCTTTGTAGCGCTGATTTGCCTTTCCAGGTTGCTTGGTTGGCCAAAAAGGGCGTATGCGTTTTTTCCTGAATATATTCAGGAAAAAACGCATACGCCCTTTTTGGCCAAGGGCATCATTGTCAACGTTTTGCCGCTTTTCATGTGCTTTAAAGGCGATTCATATCTACCTCCTGAAATCTGTTTCCTGCAATTCTGCCTTGATTTCAAATCCTCTTCTTTGCCTTCCCTCAATATATTTGTGGACGAGAGTTATCATTTATAACTCTGCAGGTTTGTGATTTGCAGTGCCCTGAACCTCCATTTTACAACTCGTTTTTATGGGAGCTGGCCGCAGAATCGCAGAATGGCTTCAGGCCCTGTTCTGGTTCCGGGGGGCAGGCTGAGCCTGTGGTTAATTCTTCTTTCTGATGGGAAAATAGAGTGAACTGTGCCTGTCCCAACACCAAGAGCTAGTCTCACGTTGGTTCCACGTCTTCCCGTTTATCCTCAGGACAAATTGCAACCTGTACGGAACAGGAGGTTAAAGGTGCTGATGCTCCAAGTAGGGAGCTTGCTAGTAAAGCGGCTGGAATGGCGAACCCGGGCACAAGGAGATGAGAAATGAGGTGCGTTTTAGAAACATTTCCCCATCACACGATGTACCATCTTCTGGGTTTCTCATGCATGTTTTTGATGTAGGAAGATGCCCTTGAACCTGGAGATTTGGGACCCATGCGATGGGTACCACGCAGTATTACTTTAAAGGGTCTGCGTTTGCTCACCCAACCTCACCAAACCTCTCATCCCCAAGAGTGTCCACCCTTATGTCTCATCCAGCTGTGGGTCTAGATATGGTCAATCCAGGTTGCATCACAGCCCCTGAACGCATTGTGTAAGAATTTCTCTCTCTTTCACTGTCTTTGTTTCATGGGTGTTTCAAAGTAATTTATTTTTATAATGGGGTTTAGCTGCTTTTCACTGCTGTGTTTATGCCACTTTACACCCACTTGACACACTAACAGAGAGATATCAATACATAGGTTTTACGATTATTATTAGTCAGATATATTCTTGTGTGGTGAATAGGGCGTGTTGAGTCCAGTTCTCTGAGCAAGGAGTAGGTCTTGTCTATTACATATTGGGTTTATGGAACGGTATCTGAGCTAATTTGATACCCTTGTTTTATGTATCACCCCACCTCACCTTTCCCGTTAAGCAGCCATAGTGTGTTTTCTGCATGTGTGACTCTGTTCTGTTTTGTAATTCAGTTCAAGTGTAATGGTTTTTACATTCCCTCTATCAGTGATACCTTATGAGAAGTGTCCTTTTCTGTGTGACTTATTTCACTTAGAATCGTCGTACCTAATTCCACTCATCATGCTGCTACTAACCTTACGACATTGATTTCATGGCTGAGTGATATTCCATTGTACATAAGGACCACAACTTCTTTATCCATTTTTCTCTTTCCTGAGATATTTAAGGAGGAATGAAGTGGAGGTCCTGGTCAACAGAGCAGCCCTAAACTTTGGGGTGCTTGTGTCTTGCTGATTTTTAATTTTCCCAATTTATACCCCCATGAGTGGAAGTGCCCTATGCTCTCTAAGCTGTGTTTTTCAGATGTTTCAGGACTCACCGGACACTTCCCCAGAGTGGCTCTTGGCAATTTACATCCCGCCCGTCAGTGTAGCAAGGCTCCCATTTCTCCATGGCCTGTCCTGCATTTCTGGTTTTGACACTTTTTTCAGCATGGCCCTTTTGACCGATGGGAAGCGAGACTTCTTTGTAGCGCTGATTTGCCTTTCCAGGTTGCTTGGTTGGCCAAAAAGGGCGTATGCGTTTTTTCCTGAATATATTCAGGAAAAAACGCATACGCCCTTTTTGGCCAAGGGCATCATTGTCAACGTTTTGCCGCTTTTCATGTGCTTTAAAGGCGATTCGTATCTACCTCCTGAAATCTGTTTCCTGCAATTCTGCCTTGATTTCAAATCCTCTTCTTTGCCTTCCCTCAATATATTTGTGGACGAGAGTTATCATTTATAACTCTGCAGGTTTGTGAATTGCAGTGCCCTGAACCTCCATTTTACAACTCGTTTTTATGGGAGCTGGCCGCAAAATCGCAGAATGGCTTCAGGCCCTGTTCTGGTTCCGGGGGTCAGGCTGAGCCTGTGGTTAATTCTTCTTTCTGATGGGAAAATAGAGTGACCTGTGCCTGTCCCAACACCAAGAGCTAGTCTCTCGTTGGTTCCACGTCTTCCCGTTTATCCTCAGGACAAATTGCAACCTGTACGGAACAGGAGGTTAAAGGTGCTGATGCTCCAAGTAGGGAGCTTGCTAGTAAAGCGGCTGGAATGGCGAACCCGTGCACAAGGAGATGAGAAATGAGTTGCGTTTTAGAAACCTTTCCCCATCACACGGTGTACCATCTTCTGGGTTTCTCATGCATGTTTTTGATGTAGGAAGATGCCCTTGAACCTGGAGATTTGGGACCCATGCGATGGGTACCACGCAGTATTACTTTAAAGGGTCTGCGTTTGCTCACCCAACCTCACCAAACCTCTCATCCCCAAGAGTGTCCACCCTTATGTCTCATCCAGGTGTGGGTCTAGATATGGTCAATCCAGGTTGCATCACAGCCCCTGAAAGCATTGTGTAAGAATTTCTCTCTCTTTCACTGTCTTTGTTTCATGGGTGTTTCAAAGTAATTTATTTTTATAATGGGGTTTAGCTGCTTTTCACTGCTGTGTTTATGCCACTTTACACCCACTTGACACACTAACAGAGAGATATCAATACATAGGTTTTACGATTATTATTAGTCAGATATATTCTTGTGCGGTGAATAGGGCGTGTTGAGTCCAGTTCTCTGAGCAAGGAGTAGGTCTTGTCTATTACATATTGGGTTTATGGAATGGTATCTGAGCTAATTTGATACCCTTGTTTTATGTATCACCCCACCTCACCTTTCCCGTTAAGCAGCCATAGTGTGTTTTCTGCATGTGTGACTCTGTTCTGTTTTGTAATTCAGTTCAAGTGTAACGGTTTTTACATTCCCTCTATCAGTGATACCTTATGAGAAGTGTCCTTTTCTGTGTGACTTATTTCACTTAGAATCGTCGTACCTAAATCCACTCATCATGCTGCTACTAACCTTACGACATTGATTTCCTGGCTGAGTGATATTCCATTGTACATAAGGACCACAACTTCTTTATCCATTTTTCTCTTTCCTGGGATATTTAAGGTGGAATGAAGTGGAGGTCCTGGTCAACAGAGCAGCCCTAAACTTTGGGGTGCTTGTGTCTTGCTGATTTTTAATTTTCCCAATTTATACCCCCATGAGTGGAAGTGCCCTATGCTCTCTAAGCTGTGTTTTTCAGATGTTTCAGGACTCACCGGACACTTCCCCAGAGTGGCTCTTGGCAATTTACATCCCGCCCATCAGTGTAGCAAGGCTCCCATTTCTCCATGGCCTGTCCTGCATTTCTGGTTTTGACACTTTTTTCAGCATGGCCCTTTTGACCAATGGGAAGCGAGACTTCTTTGTAGCGCTGATTTGCCTTTCCAGGTTGCTTGGTTGGCCAAAAAGGGCGTATGCGTTTTTTCCTGAATATATTCAGGAAAAAACGCATACGCCCTTTTTGGCCAAGGGCATCATTGTCAACGTTTTGCCGCTTTTCATGTGCTTTAAAGGCGATTCATATCTACCTCCTGAAATCTGTTTCCTGCAATTCTGCCTTGATTTCAAATCCTCTTCTTTGCCTTCCCTCAATATATTTGTGGACGAGAGTTATCATTTATAACTCTGCAGGTTTGTGATTTGCAGTGCCCTGAACCTCCATTTTACAACTCGTTTTTATGGGAGCTGGCCGCAGAATCGCAGAATGGCTTCAGGCCCTGTTCTGGTTCCGGGGGGCAGGCTGAGCCTGTGGTTAATTCTTCTTTCTGATGGGAAAATAGAGTGAACTGTGCCTGTCCCAACACCAAGAGCTAGTCTCACGTTGGTTCCACGTCTTCCCGTTTATCCTCAGGACAAATTGCAACCTGTACGGAACAGGAGGTTAAAGGTGCTGATGCTCCAAGTAGGGAGCTTGCTAGTAAAGCGGCTGGAATGGCGAACCCGGGCACAAGGAGATGAGAAATGAGGTGCGTTTTAGAAACATTTCCCCATCACACGATGTACCATCTTCTGGGTTTCTCATGCATGTTTTTGATGTAGGAAGATGCCCTTGAACCTGGAGATTTGGGACCCATGCGATGGGTACCACGCAGTATTACTTTAAAGGGTCTGCGTTTGCTCACCCAACCTCACCAAACCTCTCATCCCCAAGAGTGTCCACCCTTATGTCTCATCCAGCTGTGGGTCTAGATATGGTCAATCCAGGTTGCATCACAGCCCCTGAACGCATTGTGTAAGAATTTCTCTCTCTTTCACTGTCTTTGTTTCATGGGTGTTTCAAAGTAATTTATTTTTATAATGGGGTTTAGCTGCTTTTCACTGCTGTGTTTATGCCACTTTACACCCACTTGACACACTAACAGAGAGATATCAATACATAGGTTTTACGATTATTATTAGTCAGATATATTCTTGTGTGGTGAATAGGGCGTGTTGAGTCCAGTTCTCTGAGCAAGGAGTAGGTCTTGTCTATTACATATTGGGTTTATGGAACGGTATCTGAGCTAATTTGATACCCTTGTTTTATGTATCACCCCACCTCACCTTTCCCGTTAAGCAGCCATAGTGTGTTTTCTGCATGTGTGACTCTGTTCTGTTTTGTAATTCAGTTCAAGTGTAATGGTTTTTACATTCCCTCTATCAGTGATACCTTATGAGAAGTGTCCTTTTCTGTGTGACTTATTTCACTTAGAATCGTCGTACCTAATTCCACTCATCATGCTGCTACTAACCTTACGACATTGATTTCATGGCTGAGTGATATTCCATTGTACATAAGGACCACAACTTCTTTATCCATTTTTCTCTTTCCTGAGATATTTAAGGAGGAATGAAGTGGAGGTCCTGGTCAACAGAGCAGCCCTAAACTTTGGGGTGCTTGTGTCTTGCTGATTTTTAATTTTCCCAATTTATACCCCCATGAGTGGAAGTGCCCTATGCTCTCTAAGCTGTGTTTTTCAGATGTTTCAGGACTCACCGGACACTTCCCCAGAGTGGCTCTTGGCAATTTACATCCCGCCCGTCAGTGTAGCAAGGCTCCCATTTCTCCATGGCCTGTCCTGCATTTCTGGTTTTGACACTTTTTTCAGCATGGCCCTTTTGACCGATGGGAAGCGAGACTTCTTTGTAGCGCTGATTTGCCTTTCCAGGTTGCTTGGTTGGCCAAAAAGGGCGTATGCGTTTTTTCCTGAATATATTCAGGAAAAAACGCATACGCCCTTTTTGGCCAAGGGCATCATTGTCAACGTTTTGCCGCTTTTCATGTGCTTTAAAGGCGATTCATATCTACCTCCTGAAATCTGTTTCCTGCAATTCTGCCTTGATTTCAAATCCTCTTCTTTGCCTTCCCTCAATATATTTGTGGACGAGAGTTATCATTTATAACTCTGCAGGTTTGTGATTTGCAGTGCCCTGAACCTCCATTTTACAACTCGTTTTTATGGGAGCTGGCCGCAGAATCGCAGAATGGCTTCAGGCCCTGTTCTGGTTCCGGGGGGCAGGCTGAGCCTGTGGTTAATTCTTCTTTCTGATGGGAAAATAGAGTGAACTGTGCCTGTCCCAACACCAAGAGCTAGTCTCACGTTGGTTCCACGTCTTCCCGTTTATCCTCAGGACAAATTGCAACCTGTACGGAACAGGAGGTTAAAGGTGCTGATGCTCCAAGTAGGGAGCTTGCTAGTAAAGCGGCTGGAATGGCGAACCCGGGCACAAGGAGATGAGAAATGAGGTGCGTTTTAGAAACATTTCCCCATCACACGATGTACCATCTTCTGGGTTTCTCATGCATGTTTTTGATGTAGGAAGATGCCCTTGAACCTGGAGATTTGGGACCCATGCGATGGGTACCACGCAGTATTACTTTAAAGGGTCTGCGTTTGCTCACCCAACCTCACCAAACCTCTCATCCCCAAGAGTGTCCACCCTTATGTCTCATCCAGCTGTGGGTCTAGATATGGTCAATCCAGGTTGCATCACAGCCCCTGAACGCATTGTGTAAGAATTTCTCTCTCTTTCACTGTCTTTGTTTCATGGGTGTTTCAAAGTAATTTATTTTTATAATGGGGTTTAGCTGCTTTTCACTGCTGTGTTTATGCCACTTTACACCCACTTGACACACTAACAGAGAGATATCAATACATAGGTTTTACGATTATTATTAGTCAGATATATTCTTGTGTGGTGAATAGGGCGTGTTGAGTCCAGTTCTCTGAGCAAGGAGTAGGTCTTGTCTATTACATATTGGGTTTATGGAACGGTATCTGAGCTAATTTGATACCCTTGTTTTATGTATCACCCCACCTCACCTTTCCCGTTAAGCAGCCATAGTGTGTTTTCTGCATGTGTGACTCTGTTCTGTTTTGTAATTCAGTTCAAGTGTAATGGTTTTTACATTCCCTCTATCAGTGATACCTTATGAGAAGTGTCCTTTTCTGTGTGACTTATTTCACTTAGAATCGTCGTACCTAATTCCACTCATCATGCTGCTACTAACCTTACGACATTGATTTCATGGCTGAGTGATATTCCATTGTACATAAGGACCACAACTTCTTTATCCATTTTTCTCTTTCCTGAGATATTTAAGGAGGAATGAAGTGGAGGTCCTGGTCAACAGAGCAGCCCTAAACTTTGGGGTGCTTGTGTCTTGCTGATTTTTAATTTTCCCAATTTATACCCCCATGAGTGGAAGTGCCCTATGCTCTCTAAGCTGTGTTTTTCAGATGTTTCAGGACTCACCGGACACTTCCCCAGAGTGGCTCTTGGCAATTTACATCCCGCCCGTCAGTGTAGCAAGGCTCCCATTTCTCCATGGCCTGTCCTGCATTTCTGGTTTTGACACTTTTTTCAGCATGGCCCTTTTGACCGATGGGAAGCGAGACTTCTTTGTAGCGCTGATTTGCCTTTCCAGGTTGCTTGGTTGGCCAAAAAGGGCGTATGCGTTTTTTCCTGAATATATTCAGGAAAAAACGCATACGCCCTTTTTGGCCAAGGGCATCATTGTCAACGTTTTGCCGCTTTTCATGTGCTTTAAAGGCGATTCGTATCTACCTCCTGAAATCTGTTTCCTGCAATTCTGCCTTGATTTCAAATCCTCTTCTTTGCCTTCCCTCAATATATTTGTGGACGAGAGTTATCATTTATAACTCTGCAGGTTTGTGAATTGCAGTGCCCTGAACCTCCATTTTACAACTCGTTTTTATGGGAGCTGGCCGCAAAATCGCAGAATGGCTTCAGGCCCTGTTCTGGTTCCGGGGGTCAGGCTGAGCCTGTGGTTAATTCTTCTTTCTGATGGGAAAATAGAGTGACCTGTGCCTGTCCCAACACCAAGAGCTAGTCTCTCGTTGGTTCCACGTCTTCCCGTTTATCCTCAGGACAAATTGCAACCTGTACGGAACAGGAGGTTAAAGGTGCTGATGCTCCAAGTAGGGAGCTTGCTAGTAAAGCGGCTGGAATGGCGAACCCGTGCACAAGGAGATGAGAAATGAGTTGCGTTTTAGAAACCTTTCCCCATCACACGGTGTACCATCTTCTGGGTTTCTCATGCATGTTTTTGATGTAGGAAGATGCCCTTGAACCTGGAGATTTGGGACCCATGCGATGGGTACCACGCAGTATTACTTTAAAGGGTCTGCGTTTGCTCACCCAACCTCACCAAACCTCTCATCCCCAAGAGTGTCCACCCTTATGTCTCATCCAGGTGTGGGTCTAGATATGGTCAATCCAGGTTGCATCACAGCCCCTGAAAGCATTGTGTAAGAATTTCTCTCTCTTTCACTGTCTTTGTTTCATGGGTGTTTCAAAGTAATTTATTTTTATAATGGGGTTTAGCTGCTTTTCACTGCTGTGTTTATGCCACTTTACACCCACTTGACACACTAACAGAGAGATATCAATACATAGGTTTTACGATTATTATTAGTCAGATATATTCTTGTGCGGTGAATAGGGCGTGTTGAGTCCAGTTCTCTGAGCAAGGAGTAGGTCTTGTCTATTACATATTGGGTTTATGGAATGGTATCTGAGCTAATTTGATACCCTTGTTTTATGTATCACCCCACCTCACCTTTCCCGTTAAGCAGCCATAGTGTGTTTTCTGCATGTGTGACTCTGTTCTGTTTTGTAATTCAGTTCAAGTGTAACGGTTTTTACATTCCCTCTATCAGTGATACCTTATGAGAAGTGTCCTTTTCTGTGTGACTTATTTCACTTAGAATCGTCGTACCTAAATCCACTCATCATGCTGCTACTAACCTTACGACATTGATTTCCTGGCTGAGTGATATTCCATTGTACATAAGGACCACAACTTCTTTATCCATTTTTCTCTTTCCTGGGATATTTAAGGTGGAATGAAGTGGAGGTCCTGGTCAACAGAGCAGCCCTAAACTTTGGGGTGCTTGTGTCTTGCTGATTTTTAATTTTCCCAATTTATACCCCCATGAGTGGAAGTGCCCTATGCTCTCTAAGCTGTGTTTTTCAGATGTTTCAGGACTCACCGGACACTTCCCCAGAGTGGCTCTTGGCAATTTACATCCCGCCCATCAGTGTAGCAAGGCTCCCATTTCTCCATGGCCTGTCCTGCATTTCTGGTTTTGACACTTTTTTCAGCATGGCCCTTTTGACCAATGGGAAGCGAGACTTCTTTGTAGCGCTGATTTGCCTTTCCAGGTTGCTTGGTTGGCCAAAAAGGGCGTATGCGTTTTTTCCTGAATATATTCAGGAAAAAACGCATACGCCCTTTTTGGCCAAGGGCATCATTGTCAACGTTTTGCCGCTTTTCATGTGCTTTAAAGGCGATTCATATCTACCTCCTGAAATCTGTTTCCTGCAATTCTGCCTTGATTTCAAATCCTCTTCTTTGCCTTCCCTCAATATATTTGTGGACGAGAGTTATCATTTATAACTCTGCAGGTTTGTGATTTGCAGTGCCCTGAACCTCCATTTTACAACTCGTTTTTATGGGAGCTGGCCGCAGAATCGCAGAATGGCTTCAGGCCCTGTTCTGGTTCCGGGGGGCAGGCTGAGCCTGTGGTTAATTCTTCTTTCTGATGGGAAAATAGAGTGAACTGTGCCTGTCCCAACACCAAGAGCTAGTCTCACGTTGGTTCCACGTCTTCCCGTTTATCCTCAGGACAAATTGCAACCTGTACGGAACAGGAGGTTAAAGGTGCTGATGCTCCAAGTAGGGAGCTTGCTAGTAAAGCGGCTGGAATGGCGAACCCGGGCACAAGGAGATGAGAAATGAGGTGCGTTTTAGAAACATTTCCCCATCACACGATGTACCATCTTCTGGGTTTCTCATGCATGTTTTTGATGTAGGAAGATGCCCTTGAACCTGCAGATTTGGGACCCATGCGATGGGTACCACGCAGTATTACTTTAAAGTGTCTGCGTTTGCTCACCCAACCTCACCAAACCTCTCATCCCCAAGAGTGTCCACCCTTATGTCTCATCCAGCTGTGGGTCTAGATATGGTCAATCCAGGTTGCATCACAGCCCCTGAACGCATTGTGTAAGAATTTCTCTCTCTTTCACTGTCTTTGTTTCATGGGTGTTTCAAAGTAATTTATTTTTATAATGGGGTTTAGCTGCTTTTCACTGCTGTGTTTATGCCACTTTACACCCACTTGACACACTAACAGAGAGATATCAATACATAGGTTTTACGATTATTATTAGTCAGATATATTCTTGTGCGGTGAATAGGGCGTGTTGAGTCCAGTTCTCTGAGCAAGGAGTAGGTCTTGTCTATTACATATTGGGTTTATGGAACGGTATCTGAGCTAATTTGATACCCTTGTTTTATGTATCACCCCACCTCACCTTTCCCGTTAAGCAGCCATAGTGTGTTTTCTGCATGTGTGACTCTGTTCTGTTTTGTAATTCAGTTCAAGTGTAATGGTTTTTACATTCCCTCTATCAGTGATACCTTATGAGAAGTGTCCTTTTCTGTGTGACTTATTTCACTTAGAATCGTCGTACCTAAATCCACTCATCATGCTGCTACTAACCTTACGACATTGATTTCCTGGCTGAGTGATATTCCATTGTACATAAGGACCACAACTTCTTTATCCATTTTTCTCTTTCCTGGGATATTTAAGGTGGAATGAAGTGGAGGTCCTGGTCAACAGAGCAGCCCTAAACTTTGGGGTGCTTGTGTCTTGCTGATTTTTAATTTTCCCAATTTATACCCCCATGAGTGGAAGTGCCCTATGCTCTCTGAGCTGTGTTTTTCAGATGTTTCAGGACTCACCGGACACTTCCCCAGAGTGGCTCTTGGCAATTTACATCCCGCCCATCAGTGTAGCAAGGCTCCCATTTCTCCATGGCCTGTCCTGCATTTCTGGTTTTGACACTTTTTTCAGCATGGCCCTTTTGACCGATGGGAAGCGAGACTTCTTTGTAGCGCTGATTTGCCTTTCCAGGTTGCTTGGTTGGCCAAAACGGGCGTATGCGTTTTTTCCTGAATATATTCAGGAAAAAACGCATACGCCCTTTTTGGCCAAGGGCATCATTGTCAACGTTTTGCCGCTTTTCATGTGCTTTAAAGGCGATTCGTATCTACCTCCTGAAATCTGTTTCCTGCAATTCTGCCTTGATTTCAAATCCTCTTCTTTGCCTTCCCTCAATATATTTGTGGACGAGAGTTATCATTTATAACTCTGCAGGTTTGTGATTTGCAGTGCCCTGAACCTCCATTTTACAACTCGTTTTTATGGGAGCTGGCCGCAGAATCGCAGAATGGCTTCAGGCCCTGTTCTGGTTCCGGGGGGCAGGCTGAGCCTGTGGTTAATTCTTCTTTTTGATGGGAAAATAGAGTGAACAGTGCCTGTCCCAACACCAAGAGCTAGTCTCACGTTGGTTCCACGTCTTCCCGTTTATCCTCAGGACAAATTGCAACCTGTACGGAACAGGAGGTTAAAGGTGCTGATGCTCCAAGTAGGGAGCTTGCTAGTAAAGCGGCTGGAATGGCGAACCCGGGCACAAGGAGATGAGAAATGAGGTGCGTTTTAGAAACATTTCCCCATCACACGATGTACCATCTTCTGGGTTTCTCATGCATGTTTTTGATGTAGGAAGATGCCCTTGAACCTGGAGATTTGGGACCCATGCGATGGGTACCACGCAGTATTACTTTAAAGGGTCTGCGTTTGCTCACCCAACCTCACCAAACCTCTCATCCCCAAGAGTGTCCACCCTTATGTCTCATCCAGCTGTGGGTCTAGATATGGTCAATCCAGGTTGCATCACAGCCCCTGAACGCATTGTGTAAGAATTTCTCTCTCTTTCACTGTCTTTGTTTCATGGGTGTTTCAAAGTAATTTATTTTTATAATGGGGTTTAGCTGCTTTTCACTGCTGTGTTTATGCCACTTTACACCCACTTGACACACTAACAGAGAGATATCAATACATAGGTTTTACGATTATTATTAGTCAGATATATTCTTGTGTGGTGAATAGGGCGTGTTGAGTCCAGTTCTCTGAGCAAGGAGTAGGTCTTGTCTATTACATATTGGGTTTATGGAACGGTATCTGAGCTAATTTGATACCCTTGTTTTATGTATCACCCCACCTCACCTTTCCCGTTAAGCAGCCATAGTGTGTTTTCTGCATGTGTGACTCTGTTCTGTTTTGTAATTCAGTTCAAGTGTAATGGTTTTTACATTCCCTCTATCAGTGATACCTTATGAGAAGTGTCCTTTTCTGTGTGACTTATTTCACTTAGAATCGTCGTACCTAATTCCACTCATCATGCTGCTACTAACCTTACGACATTGATTTCATGGCTGAGTGATATTCCATTGTACATAAGGACCACAACTTCTTTATCCATTTTTCTCTTTCCTGAGATATTTAAGGAGGAATGAAGTGGAGGTCCTGGTCAACAGAGCAGCCCTAAACTTTGGGGTGCTTGTGTCTTGCTGATTTTTAATTTTCCCAATTTATACCCCCATGAGTGGAAGTGCCCTATGCTCTCTAAGCTGTGTTTTTCAGATGTTTCAGGACTCACCGGACACTTCCCCAGAGTGGCTCTTGGCAATTTACATCCCGCCCGTCAGTGTAGCAAGGCTCCCATTTCTCCATGGCCTGTCCTGCATTTCTGGTTTTGACACTTTTTTCAGCATGGCCCTTTTGACCGATGGGAAGCGAGACTTCTTTGTAGCGCTGATTTGCCTTTCCAGGTTGCTTGGTTGGCCAAAAAGGGCGTATGCGTTTTTTCCTGAATATATTCAGGAAAAAACGCATACGCCCTTTTTGGCCAAGGGCATCATTGTCAACGTTTTGCCGCTTTTCATGTGCTTTAAAGGCGATTCGTATCTACCTCCTGAAATCTGTTTCCTGCAATTCTGCCTTGATTTCAAATCCTCTTCTTTGCCTTCCCTCAATATATTTGTGGATGAGAATTATCATTTATAACTCTGCAGGTTTGTGAATTGCAGTGCCCTGAACCTCCATTTTACAACTCGTTTTTATGGGAGCTGGCCGCAAAATTGCAGAATGGCTTCAGGCCCTGTTCTGGTTCCGGGGGTCAGGCTGAGCCTGTGGTTAATTCTTCTTTCTGATGGGAAAATAGAGTGACCTGTGCCTGTCCCAACACCAAGAGCTAGTCTCTCGTTGGTTCCACGTCTTCCCGTTTATCCTCAGGACAAATTGCAACCTGTACGGAACAGGAGGTTAAAGGTGCTGATGCTCCAAGTAGGGAGCTTGCTAGTAAAGCGGCTGGAATGGCGAACCCGTGCACAAGGAGATGAGAAATGAGTTGCGTTTTAGAAACCTTTCCCCATCACACGGTGTACCATCTTCTGGGTTTCTCATGCATGTTTTTGATGTAGGAAGATGCCCTTGAACCTGGAGATTTGGGACCCATGCGATGGGTACCACGCAGTATTACTTTAAAGGGTCTGCGTTTGCTCACCCAACCTCACCAAACCTCTCATCCCCAAGAGTGTCCACCATTATGTCTCATCCAGCTGTGGGTCTAGATATGGTCAATCCAGGTTGCATCACAGCCCCTGAACGCATTGTGTAAGAATTTCTCTCTCTTTCACTGTCTTTGTTTCATGGGTGTTTCAAAGTAATTTATTTTTATAATGGGGTTTAGCTGCTTTTCACTGCTGTGTTTATGCCACTTTACACCCACTTGACACACTAACAGAGAGATATCAATACATAGGTTTTACGATTATTATTTGTCAGATATATTCTTGTGCGGTGAATAGGGCGTGTTGAGTCTAGTTCTCTGAGCAAGGAGTAGGTCTTGTCTATTACATATTGGGTTTATGGAACGGTATCTGAGCTAATTTGATACCCTTGTTTTATGTATCACCCCACCTCACCTTTCCCGTTAAGCAGCCATAGTGTGTTTTCTGCATGTGTGACTCTGTTCTGTTTTGTAATTCAGTTCAAGTGTAATGGTTTTTACATTCCCTCTATCAGTGATACCTTATGAGAAGTGTCCTTTTCTGTGTGACTTATTTCACTTAGAATCGTCGTACCTAAATCCACTCATCATGCTGCTACTAACCTTACGACATTGATTTCCTGGCTGAGTGATATTCCATTGTACATAAGGACCACAACTTCTTTATCCATTTTTCTCTTTCCTGGGATATTTAAGGTGGAATGAAGTGGAGGTCCTGGTCAACAGAGCAGCCCTAAACTTTGGGGTGCTTGTGTCTTGCTGATTTTTAATTTTCCCAATTTATACCCCCATGAGTGGAAGTGCCCTATGCTCTCTAAGCTGTGTTTTTCAGATGTTTCAGGACTCACCGGACACTTCCCCAGAGTGGCTCTTGGCAATTTACATCCCGCCCGTCAGTGTAGCAAGGCTCCCATTTCTCCATGGCCTGTCCTGCATTTCTGGTTTTGACACTTTTTTCAGCATGGCCCTTTTGACCGATGGGAAGCGAGACTTCTTTGTAGCGCTGATTTGCCTTTCCAGGTTGCTTGGTTGGCCAAAAAGGGCGTATGCGTTTTTTCCTGAATATATTCAGGAAAAAACGCATACGCCCTTTTTGGCCAAGGGCATCATTGTCAACGTTTTGCCGCTTTTCATGTGCTTTAAAGGCGATTCGTATCTACCTCCTGAAATCTGTTTCCTGCAATTCTGCCTTGATTTCAAATCCTCTTCTTTGCCTTCCCTCAATATATTTGTGGATGAGAATTATCATTTATAACTCTGCAGGTTTGTGAATTGCAGTGCCCTGAACCTCCATTTTACAACTCGTTTTTATGGGAGCTGGCCGCAAAATTGCAGAATGGCTTCAGGCCCTGTTCTGGTTCCGGGGGTCAGGCTGAGCCTGTGGTTAATTCTTCTTTCTGATGGGAAAATAGAGTGACCTGTGCCTGTCCCAACACCAAGAGCTAGTCTCTCGTTGGTTCCACGTCTTCCCGTTTATCCTCAGGACAAATTGCAACCTGTACGGAACAGGAGGTTAAAGGTGCTGATGCTCCAAGTAGGGAGCTTGCTAGTAAAGCGGCTGGAATGGCGAACCCGTGCACAAGGAGATGAGAAATGAGTTGCGTTTTAGAAACCTTTCCCCATCACACGGTGTACCATCTTCTGGGTTTCTCATGCATGTTTTTGATGTAGGAAGATGCCCTTGAACCTGGAGATTTGGGACCCATGCGATGGGTACCACGCAGTATTACTTTAAAGGGTCTGCGTTTGCTCACCCAACCTCACCAAACCTCTCATCCCCAAGAGTGTCCACCATTATGTCTCATCCAGCTGTGGGTCTAGATATGGTCAATCCAGGTTGCATCACAGCCCCTGAACGCATTGTGTAAGAATTTCTCTCTCTTTCACTGTCTTTGTTTCATGGGTGTTTCAAAGTAATTTATTTTTATAATGGGGTTTAGCTGCTTTTCACTGCTGTGTTTATGCCACTTTACACCCACTTGACACACTAACAGAGAGATATCAATACATAGGTTTTACGATTATTATTTGTCAGATATATTCTTGTGCGGTGAATAGGGCGTGTTGAGTCTAGTTCTCTGAGCAAGGAGTAGGTCTTGTCTATTACATATTGGGTTTATGGAACGGTATCTGAGCTAATTTGATACCCTTGTTTTATGTATCACCCCACCTCACCTTTCCCGTTAAGCAGCCATAGTGTGTTTTCTGCATGTGTGACTCTGTTCTGTTTTGTAATTCAGTTCAAGTGTAATGGTTTTTACATTCCCTCTATCAGTGATACCTTATGAGAAGTGTCCTTTTCTGTGTGACTTATTTCACTTAGAATCGTCGTACCTAAATCCACTCATCATGCTGCTACTAACCTTACGACATTGATTTCCTGGCTGAGTGATATTCCATTGTACATAAGGACCACAACTTCTTTATCCATTTTTCTCTTTCCTGGGATATTTAAGGTGGAATGAAGTGGAGGTCCTGGTCAACAGAGCAGCCCTAAACTTTGGGGTGCTTGTGTCTTGCTGATTTTTAATTTTCCCAATTTATACCCCCATGAGTGGAAGTGCCCTATGCTCTCTAAGCTGTGTTTTTCAGATGTTTCAGGACTCACCGGACACTTCCCCAGAGTGGCTCTTGGCAATTTACATCCCGCCCGTCAGTGTAGCAAGGCTCCCATTTCTCCATGGCCTGTCCTGCATTTCTGGTTTTGACACTTTTTTCAGCATGGCCCTTTTGACCGATGGGAAGCGAGACTTCTTTGTAGCGCTGATTTGCCTTTCCAGGTTGCTTGGTTGGCCAAAAAGGGCGTATGCGTTTTTTCCTGAATACATTCAGGAAAAAACGCATACGCCCTTTTTGGCCAAGGGCATCATTGTCAACGTTTTGCCGCTTTTCATGTGCTTTAAAGGCGATTCGTATCTACCTCCTGAAATCTGTTTCCTGCAATTCTGCCTTGATTTCAAATCCTCTTCTTTGCCTTCCCTCAATATATTTGTGGACGAGAGTTATCATTTATAACTCTGCAGGTTTGTGAATTGCAGTGCCCTGAACCTCCATTTTACAACTCGTTTTTATGGGAGCTGGCCACAAAATCGCAGAATGGCTTCAGGCCCTGTTCTGGTTCCGGGGGGCAGGCTGAGCCTGTGGTTAATTCTTCTTTCTGATGGGAAAATAGAGTGACCTGTGCCTGTCCCAACACCAAGAGCTAGTCTCTCGTTGGTTCCCCGTCTTCCCGTTTATCCTCAGGACAAATTGCAACCTGTACGGAACAGGAGGTTAAAGGTGCTGATGCTCCAAGTAGGGAGCTTGCTAGTAAAGCGGCTGGAATGGCGAACCCGGGCACAAGGAGATGAGAAATGAGGTGCGTTTTAGAAACCTTTCCCCATCACACGGTGTAGCATCTTCTGGGTTACTCATGCATGTTTTTGATGTAGGAAGATGCCCTTGAACCTGGAGATTTGGGACCCATGCAATGGGTACCACGCAGTATTACTTTAAAGGGTCTGCGTTTGCTCACCCAACCTCACCAAACCTCTCATCCCCAAGCGTGTCCACCCTTATGTCTCATCCAGCTGTGGGTCTAGATATGGTCAATCCAGGTTGCATCACAGCCCCTGAACGCATTGTGTAAGAATTTCTCTCTCTTTCACTGTCTTTGTTTCATGGTTGTTTCAAAGTAATTTATTTTTATAATGGGGTTTAGCTGCTTTTCACTGCTGTGTTTATGCCACTTTACACCCACTTGACACACTAACAGAGAGATCTCAATACATAGGTTTTACGATTATTATTAGTCAGATATATTCTTGTGCGGTGAATAGGGCGTGTTGAGTCCAGTTCTCTGAGCAAGGAGTAGGTCTTGTCTATTACATATTGGGTTTATGGAACGGTATCTGAGCTAATTTGATACCCTTGTTTTATGTATCACCCCACCTCACCTTTCCCGTTAAGCAGCCATAGTGTGTTTTCTGCATGTGTGACTCTGTTCTGTTTTGTAATTCAGTTCAAGTGTAATGGTTTTTACATTCCCTCTATCAGTGATACCTTATGAGAAGTGTCCTTTTCGGTGTGACTTATTTCACTTAGAATCGTCGTACCTAAATCCACTCATCATGCTGCTACTAACCTTACGACATTGATTTCCTGGCTGAGTGATATTCCATTGTACATAAGGACCACAACTTCTTTATCCATTTTTCTCTTTCCTGGGATATTTAAGGTGGAATGAAGTGGAGGTCCTGGTCAACAGAGCAGCCCTAAACTTTGGGGTGCTTGTGTCTTGCTGATTTTTAATTTTCCCAATTTATACCCCCATGAGTGGAAGTGCCCTATGCTCTCTAAGCTGTGTTTTTCAGATGTTTCAGGACTCACCGGACACTTCCCCAGAGTGGCTCTTGGCAATTTACATCCCGCCCGTCAGTGTAGCAAGGCTCCCATTTCTCCATGGCCTGTCCTGCATTTCTGGTTTTGACACTTTTTTCAGCATGGCCCTTTTGACCGATGGGAAGCGAGACTTCTTTGTAGCGCTGATTTGCCTTTCCAGGTTGCTTGGTTGGCCAAAAAGGGCGTATGCGTTTTTTCCTGAATATATTCAGGAAAAAACGCATACGCCCTTTTTGGCCAAGGGCATCATTGTCAACGTTTTGCCGCTTTTCATGTGCTTTAAAGGTGATTCGTATCTACCTCCTGAAATCTGTTTCCTGCAATTCTGCCTTGATTTCAAATCCTCTTCTTTGCCTTCCCTCAATATATTTGTGGACGAGAGTTATCATTTATAACTCTGCAGGTTTGTGAATTGCAGTGCCCTGAACCTCCATTTTACAACTCGTTTTTATGGGAGCTGGCCGCAAAATCGCAGAATGGCTTCAGGCCCTGTTCTGGTTCCGGGGGGCAGGCTGAGCCTGTGGTTAATTCTTCTTTCTGATGGGAAAATAGAGTGACCTGTGCCTGTCCCAACACCAAGAGCTAGTCTCTCGTTGGTTCCACGTCTTCCCGTTTATCCTCAGGACAAATTGCAACCTGTACGGAACAGGAGGTTAAAGGTGCTGATGCTCCAAGTAGGGAGCTTGCTAGTAAAGCGGCTGGAATGGCGAACCCGGGCACAAGGAGATGAGAAATGAGGTGCATTTTAGAAACCTTTCCCCATCACACGGTGTACCATCTTCTGGGTTTCTCATGCATGTTTTTGATGTAGGAAGATGCCCTTGAACCTGGAGATTTGGCACCCATGCGATGGGTACCACGCAGTATTACTTTAAAGGGTCTGCGTTTGCTCACCCAACCTCACCAAACCTCTCATCCCCAAGAGTGTCCACCCTTATGTCTCATCCAGCTGTGGGTCTAGATATGGTCAATCCAGGTTGCATCACAGCCCCTGAACGCATTGTGTAAGAATTTCTCTCTCTTTCACTGTCTTTGTTTCATGGTTGTTTCAAAGTAATTTATTTTTATAATGGGGTTTAGCTGCTTTTCACTGCTGTGTTTATGCCACTTTACACCCACTTGACACACTAACAGAGAGATATCAATACATAGGTTTTACGATTATTATTAGTCAGATATATTCTTGTGCGGTGAATAGGGCGTGTTGAGTCCAGTTCTCTGAGCAAGGAGTAGGTCTTGTCTATTACATATTGGGTTTATGGAACGGTATCTGAGCTAATTTGATACCCTTGTTTTATGTATCACCCCACCTCACCTTTCCCGTTAAGCAGCCATAGTGTGTTTTCTGCATGTGTGACTCTGTTCTGTTTTGTAATTCAGTTCAAGTGTAATGGTTTTTACATTCCCTCTATCATTGATACCTTATGAGAAGTGTCCTTTTCGGTGTGACTTATTTCACTTAGAATCGTCGTACCTAAATCCACTCATCATGCTGCTACTAACCTTACGACATTGATTTCCTGGCTGAGTGATATTCCATTGTACATAAGGACCACATCTTCTTTATCCATTTTTCTCTTTCCTGGGATATTTAAGGTGGAATGAAGTGGAGGTCCTGGTCAACAGAGCAGCCCTAAACTTTGGGGTGCTTGTGTCTTGCTGATTTTTAATTTTCCCAATTTATACCCCCATGAGTGGAAGTGCCCTATGCTCTCTAAGCTGTGTTTTTCAGATGTTTCAGGACTCACCGGACACGTCCCCAGAGTGGCTCTTGGCAATTTACATCCCGCCCGTCAGTGTAGCAAGGCTCCCATTTCTCCATGGCCTGTCCTGCATTTCTGGTTTTGACACTTTTTTCAGCATGGCCCTTTTGACCGATGGGAAGCGAGACTTCTTTGTAGCGCTGATTTGCCTTTCCAGGTTGCTTGGTTGGCCAAAAAGGGCGTATGCGTTTTTTCCTGAATATATTCAGGAAAAAACGCATACGCCCTTTTTGGCCAAGGGCATCATTGTCAACGTTTTGCCGCTTTTCATGTGCTTTAAAGGCGATTCGTATCTACCTCCTGAAATCTGTTTCCTGCAATTCTGCCTTGATTTCAAATCCTCTTCTTTGCCTTCCCTCAATATATTTGTGGACGAGAGTTATCATTTATAACTCTGCAGGTTTGTGAATTGCAGTGCCCTGAACCTCCATTTTACAACTCGTTTTTATGGGAGCTGGCCGCAAAATCGCAGAATGGCTTCAGGCCCTGTTCTGGTTCCGGGGGGCAGGCTGAGCCTGTGGTTAATTCTTCTTTCTGATGGGAAAATAGTGTGACCTGTGCCTGTCCCAACACCAAGAGCTAGTCTCTCGTTGGTTCCACGTCTTCCCGTTTATCCTCAGGACAAATTGCAACCTGTACGGAACAGGAGGTTAAAGGTGCTGATGCTCCAAGTAGGGAGCTTGCTAGTAAAGCGGCTGGAATGGCGAACCCGGGCACAAGGAGATGAGAAATGAGGTGCGTTTTAGAAACCTTTCCCCATCACACGGTGTACCATATTCTGGGTTTTCATGCATGTTTTTGATGTAGGAAGATGCCCTTGAACCTGGAGATTTGGGACCCATGCGATGGGTACCACGCAGTATTACTTTAAAGGGTCTGCGTTTGCTCACCCAACCTCACCAAACCTCTCATCCCCAAGAGTGTCCACCCTTATGTCTCATCCAGCTGTGGGTCTAAATATGGTCAATCCAGGTTGCATCACAGCCCCTGAACGCATTGTGTAAGAATTTCTCTCTCTTTCACTGTCTTTGTTTCATGGGTGTTTCAAAGTAATTTATTTTTATAATGGGGTTTAGCTGCTTTTCACTGCTGTGTTTATGCCGCTTTACACCCACTTGACACACTAACAGAGAGATATCAATACATAGGTTTTACGATTATTATTAGTCAGATATATTCTTGTGCGGTGAATAGGGCATGTTGAGTCCAGTTCTCTGAGCAAGGAGTAGGTCTTGTCTATTACATATTGGGTTTATGGAACGGTATCTGAGCTAATTTGATACCCTTGTTTTATGTATCACCCCACCTCACCTTTCCCGTTAAGCAGCCATAGTGTGTTTTCTGCATGTGTGACTCTGTTCTGTTTTGTAATTCAGTTCATGTGTAACGGTTTTTACATTCCCTCTATCAGTGATACCTTATGAGAAGTGTCCTTTTCTGTGTGACTTATTTCACTTAGAATCGTCGTACCTAAATCCACTCATCATGCTGCTACTAACCTTACGACATTGATTTCCTGGCTGAGTGATATTCCATTGTACATAAGGACCACAACTTCTTTATCCATTTTTCTCTTTCCTGGGATATTTAAGGTGGAATGAAGTGGAGGTCCTGGTCAACAGAGCAGCCCTAAACTTTGGGGTGCTTGTGTCTTGCTGATTTTTAATTTTCCCAATTTATACCCCCATGAGTGGAAGTGCCCTATGCTCTCTAAGCTGTGTTTTTCAGATGTTTCAGGACTCACCGGACACTTCCCCAGAGTGGCTCTTGGCAATTTACATCCCGCCCGTCAGTGTAGCAAGGCTCCCATTTCTCCATGGCCTGTCCTGCATTTCTGGTTTTGACACTTTTTTCAGCATGGCCCTTTTGACCGATGGGAAGCGAGACTTCTTTGTAGCGCTGATTTGCCTTTCCAGGTTGCTTGGTTGGCCAAAAAGGGCGTATGCGTTTTTTCCTGAATATATTCAGGAAAAAACGCATACGCCCTTTTTGGCCAAGGGCATCATTGTCAACGTTTTGCCGCTTTTCATGTGCTTTAAAGGCGATTCGTATCTACCTCCTGAAATCTGTTTCCTGCAATTCTGCCTTGATTTCAAATCCTCTTCTTTGCCTTCCCTCAATATATTTGTGGACGAGAGTTATCATTTATAACTCTGCAGGTTTGTGAATTGCAGTGCCCTGAACCTCCATTTTACAACTCGTTTTTATGGGAGCTGGCCGCAAAATCGCAGAATGGCTTCAGGCCCTGTTCTGGTTCCGGGGGGCAGGCTGAGCCTGTGGTTAATTCTTCTTTCTGATGGGAAAATAGAGTGACCTGTGCCTGTCCCAACACCAAGAGCTAGTCTCTCGTTGGTTCCACGTCTTCCCGTTTATCCTCAGGACAAATTGCAACCTGTACGGAACAGGAGGTTAAAGGTGCTGATGCTCCAAGTAGGGAGCTTGCTAGTAAAGCGGCTGGAATGGCGAACCCGGGCACAAGGAGATGAGAAATGAGGTGCGTTTTAGAAACCTTTCCCCATCACACGGTGTACCATCTTCTGGGTTTCTCATGCATGTTTTTGATGTAGGAAGATGCCCTTGAACCTGGAGATTTGGGACCCATGCGATGGGTACCACGCAGTATTACTTTAAAGGGTGTGCGTTTGCTCACCCAACCTCACCAAACCTCTCAGCCCCAAGAGTGTCCACCCTTATGTCTCATCCAGCTGTGCGTCTAGATATGGTCAATCCAGGTTGCATCACAGCCCCTGAACGCATTGTGTAAGAATTTCTCTCTCTTTCACTGTCTTTGTTTCATGGGTGTTTCAAAGTAATTTATTTTTATAATGGGGTTTAGCTGCTTTTCACTGCTGTGTTTATGCCACTTTACACCCACTTGACACACTAACAGAGAGATCTCAATACATAGGTTTTACGATTATTATTAGTCAGATATATTCTTGTGCGGTGAATAGGGCGTGTTGAGTCCAGTTCTCTGAGCAAGGAGTAGGTCTTGTCTATTACATATTGGGTTTATGGAACGGTATCTGAGCTAATTTGATACCCTTGTTTTATGTATCACCCCACCTCACCTTTCCCGTTAAGCAGCCATAGTGTGTTTTCTGCATGTGTGACTCTGTTCTGTTTTGTAATTCAGTTCAAGTGTAATGGTTTTTACATTCCCTCTATCAGTGATACCTTATGAGAAGTGTCCTTTTCTGTGTGACTTATTTCACTTAGAATCGTCGTACCTAAATCCACTCATCATGCTGCTACTAACCTTACGACATTGATTTCCTGGCTGAGTGATATTCCATTGTACATAAGGACCACAACTTCTTTATCCATTTTTCTCTTTCCTGGGATATTTAAGGTGGAATGAAGTGGAGGTCCTGGTCAACAGAGCAGCCCTAAACTTTGGGGTGCTTGTGTCTTGCTGATTTTTAATTTTCCCAATTTATACCCCCATGAGTGGAAGTGCCCTATGCTCTCTAAGCTGTGTTTTTCAGATGTTTCAGGACTCACCGGACACTTCCCCAGAGTGGCTCTTGGCAATTTACATCCCGCCCGTCAGTGTAGCAAGGCTCCCATTTCTCCATGGCCTGTCCTGCATTTCTGGTTTTGACACTTTTTTCAGCATGGCCCTTTTGACCGATGGGAAGCGAGACTTCTTTGTAGCGCTGATTTGCCTTTCCAGGTTGCTTGGTTGGCCAAAAAGGGCGTATGCGTTTTTTCCTGAATATATTCAGGAAAAAACGCATACGCCCTTTTTGGCCAAGGGCATCATTGTCAACGTTTTGCCGCTTTTCATGTGCTTTAAAGGCGATTCGTATCTACCTCCTGAAATCTGTTTCCTGCAATTCTGCCTTGATTTCAAATCCTCTTCTTTGCCTTCCCTCAATATATTTGTGGACGAGAGTTATCATTTATAACTCTGCAGGTTTGTGAATTGCAGTGCCCTGAACCTCCATTTTACAACTCGTTTTTATGGGAGCTGGCCGCAAAATCGCAGAATGGCTTCAGGCCCTGTTCTGGTTCCGGGGGGCAGGCTGAGCCTGTGGTTAATTCTTCTTTCTGATGGGAAAATAGAGTGACCTGTGCCTGTCCCAACACCAAGAGCTAGTCTCTCGTTGGTTCCACGTCTTCCCGTTTATCCTCAGGACAAATTGCAACCTGTACGGAACAGGAGGTTAAAGGTGCTGATGCTCCAAGTAGGGAGCTTGCTAGTAAAGCGGCTGGAATGGCGAACCCGGGCACAAGGAGATGAGAAATGAGGTGCGTTTTAGAAACCTTTCCCCATCACACGGTGTACCATCTTCTGGGTTTCTCATGCATGTTTTTGATGTAGGAAGATGCCCTTGAACCTGGAGATTTGGGACCCATGCGATGGGTACCACGCAGTATTACTTTAAAGGGTCTGCGTTTGCTCACCCAACCTCACCAAACCTCTCATCCCCAAGAGTGTCCACCCTTATGTCTCATCCAGCTGTGGGTCTAGATATGGTCAATCCAGGTTGCATCACAGCCCCTGAACGCATTGTGTAAGAATTTCTCTCTCTTTCACTGTCTTTGTTTCATGGGTGTTTCAAAGTAATTTATTTTTATAATGGGGTTTAGCTGCTTTTCACTGCTGTGTTTATGCCACTTTACACCCACTTGACACACTAACAGAGAGATATCAATACATAGGTTTTACGATTATTATTAGTCAGATATATTCTTGTGCGGTGAATAGGGCGTGTTGAGTCCAGTTCTCTGAGCAAGGAGTAGGTCTTGTCTATTACATATTGGGTTTATGGAACGGTATCTGAGGTAATTTGATACCCTTGTTTTATGTATCACCCCACCTCACCTTTCCCGTTAAGCAGCCATAGTGTGTTTTCTGCATGTGTGACTCTGTTCTGTTTTGTAATTCAGTTCAAGTGTAACGGTTTTTACATTCCCTCTATCAGTGATACCTTATGAGAAGTGTCCTTTTCTGTGTGACTTATTTCACTTAGAATCGTCGTACCTAAATCCACTCATCATGCTGCTACTAACCTTACGACATTGATTTCCTGGCTGAGTGATATTCCTTTGTACATAAGGACCACAACTTCTTTATCCATTTTTCTCTTTCCTGGGATATTTAAGGTGGAATGAAGTGGAGGTCCTGGTCAACAGAGCAGCCCTAAACTTTGGGGTGCTTGTGTCTTGCTGAGTTTTAATTTTCCCAATTTATACCCCCATGAGTGGAAGTGCCCTATGCTCTCTAAGCTGTGTTTTTCAGATGTTTCAGGACTCACCGGACACTTCTCCAGAGTGGCTCTTGGCAATTTACATCCCGCCCGTCAGTGTAGCAAGGCTCCCATTTCTCCATGGCCTGTCCTGCATTTCTGGTTTTGACACTTTTTTCAGCATGGCCCTTTTGACCGATGGGAAGCGAGACTTCTTTGTAGCGCTGATTTGCCTTTCCAGGTTGCTTGGTTGGCCAAAAAGGGCGTATGCGTTTTTTCCTGAATATATTCAGGAAAAAACGCATACGCCCTTTTTGGCCAAGGGCATCATTGTCAACGTTTTGCCGCTTTTCATGTGCTTTAAAGGCGATTCGTATCTACCTCCTGAAATCTGTTTCCTGCAATTCTGCCTTGATTTCAAATCCTCTTCTTTGCCTTCCCTCAATATATTTGTGGACGAGAGTTATCATTTATAACTCTGCAGGTTTGTGAATTGCAGTGCCCTGAACCTCCATTTTACAACTCGTTTTTATGGGAGCTGGCCGCAAAATCGCAGAATGGCTTCAGGCCCTGTTCTGGTTCCGGGGGGCAGGCTGAGCCTGTGGTTAATTCTTCTTTCTGATGGGAAAATAGAGTGACCTGTGCCTGTCCCAACACCAAGAGCTAGTCTCTCGTTGGTTCCACGTCTTCCCGTTTATCCTCAGGACAAATTGCAACCTGTATGGAACAGGAGGTTAAAGGTGCTGATGCTCCAAGTAGGGAGCTTGCTAGTAAAGCGGCTGGAATGGCGAACCCGGGCACAAGGAGATGAGAAATGAGGTGCGTTTTAGAAACCTTTCCCCATCACACGGTGTACCATCTTCTGGGTTTCTCATGCATGTTTTTGATGTAGGAAGATGCCCTTGAACCTGGAGATTTGGGACCCATGCGATGGGTACCACGCAGTATTACTTTAAAGGGTCTGCGTTTGCTCACCCAACCTCACCAAACCTCTCATCCCCAAGAGTGTCCACCCTTATGTCTCATCCAGCTGTGGGTCTAGATATGGTCAATCCAGGTTGCATCACAGCCCCTGAACGCATTGTGTAAGAATTTCTCTCTCTTTCACTGTCTTTGTTTCATGGGTGTTTCAAAGTAATTTATTTTTATAATGGGGTTTAGCTGCTTTTCACTGCTGTGTTTATGCCACTTTACACCCACTTGACACACTAACAGAGAGATCTCAATACATAGGTTTTACGATTATTATTAGTCAGATATATTCTTGTGCGGTGAATAGGGCGTGTTGAGTCCAGTTCTCTGAGCAAGGAGTAGGTCTTGTCTATTACATATTGGGTTTATGGAACGGTATCTGAGCTAATTTGATACCCTTGTTTTATGTATCACCCCACCTCACCTTTCCCGTTAAGCAGCCATAGTGTGTTTTCTGCATGTGTGACTCTGTTCTGTTTTGTAATTCAGTTCAAGTGTAATGGTTTTTACATTCCCTCTATCAGTGATACCTTATGAGAAGTGTCCTTTTCTGTGTGACTTATTTCACTTAGAATCGTCGTACCTAAATCCACTCATCATGCTGCTACTAACCTTACGACATTGATTTCCTGGCTGAGTGATATTCCATTGTACATAAGGACCACAACTTCTTTATCCATTTTTCTCTTTCCTGGGATATTTAAGGTGGAATGAAGTGGAGGTCCTGGTCAACAGAGCAGCCCTAAACTTTGGGGTGCTTGTGTCTTGCTGATTTTTAATTTTCCCAATTTATACCCCCATGAGTGGAAGTGCCCTATGCTCTCTAAGCTGTGTTTTTCAGATGTTTCAGGACTCACCGGACACTTCCCCAGAGTGGCTCTTGGCAATTTACATCCCGCCCGTCAGTGTAGCAAGGCTCCCATTTCTCCATGGCCTGTCCTGCATTTCTGGTTTTGACACTTTTTTCAGCATGGCCCTTTTGACCGATGGGAAGCGAGACTTCTTTGTAGCGCTGATTTGCCTTTCCAGGTTGCTTGGTTGGCCAAAAAGGGCGTATGCGTTTTTTCCTGAATATATTCAGGAAAAAACGCATACGCCCTTTTTGGCCAAGGGCATCATTGTCAACGTTTTGCCGCTTTTCATGTGCTTTAAAGGCGATTCGTATCTACCTCCTGAAATCTGTTTCCTGCAATTCTGCCTTGATTTCAAATCCTCTTCTTTGCCTTCCCTCAATATATTTGTGGACGAGAGTTATCATTTATAACTCTGCAGGTTTGTGAATTGCAGTGCCCTGAACCTCCATTTTACAACTCGTTTTTATGGGAGCTGGCCGCAAAATCGCAGAATGGCTTCAGGCCCTGTTCTGGTTCCGGGGGGCAGGCTGAGCCTGTGGTTAATTCTTCTTTCTGATGGGAAAATAGAGTGACCTGTGCCTGTCCCAACACCAAGAGCTAGTCTCTCGTTGGTTCCCCGTCTTCCCGTTTATCCTCAGGACAAATTGCAACCTGTACGGAACAGGAGGTTAAAGGTGCTGATGCTCCAAGTAGGGAGCTTGCTAGTAAAGCGGCTGGAATGGCGAACCCGGGCACAAGGAGATGAGAAATGAGGTGCGTTTTAGAAACCTTTCCCCATCACACGGTGTAGCATCTTCTGGGTTACTCATGCATGTTTTTGATGTAGGAAGATGCCCTTGAACCTGGAGATTTGGGACCCATGCAATGGGTACCACGCAGTATTACTTTAAAGGGTCTGCGTTTGCTCACCCAACCTCACCAAACCTCTCATCCCCAAGAGTGTCCACCCTTATGTCTCATCCAGCTGTGGGTCTAGATATGGTCAATCCAGGTTGCATCACAGCCCCTGAACGCATTGTGTAAGAATTTCTCTCTCTTTCACTGTCTTTGTTTCATGGTTGTTTCAAAGTAATTTATTTTTATAATGGGGTTTAGCTGCTTTTCACTGCTGTGTTTATGCCACTTTACACCCACTTGACACACTAACAGAGAGATCTCAATACATAGGTTTTACGATTATTATTAGTCAGATATATTCTTGTGCGGTGAATAGGGCGTGTTGAGTCCAGTTCTCTGAGCAAGGAGTAGGTCTTGTCTATTACATATTGGGTTTATGGAACGGTATCTGAGCTAATTTGATACCCTTGTTTTATGTATCACCCCACCTCACCTTTCCCGTTAAGCAGCCATAGTGTGTTTTCTGCATGTGTGACTCTGTTCTGTTTTGTAATTCAGTTCAAGTGTAATGGTTTTTACATTCCCTCTATCAGTGATACCTTATGAGAAGTGTCCTTTTCGGTGTGACTTATTTCACTTAGAATCGTCGTACCTAAATCCACTCATCATGCTGCTACTAACCTTACGACATTGATTTCCTGGCTGAGTGATATTCCATTGTACATAAGGACCACAACTTCTTTATCCATTTTTCTCTTTCCTGGGATATTTAAGGTGGAATGAAGTGGAGGTCCTGGTCAACAGAGCAGCCCTAAACTTTGGGGTGCTTGTGTCTTGCTGATTTTTAATTTTCCCAATTTATACCCCCATGAGTGGAAGTGCCCTATGCTCTCTAAGCTGTGTTTTTCAGATGTTTCAGGACTCACCGGACACTTCCCCAGAGTGGCTCTTGGCAATTTACATCCCGCCCGTCAGTGTAGCAAGGCTCCCATTTCTCCATGGCCTGTCCTGCATTTCTGGTTTTGACACTTTTTTCAGCATGGCCCTTTTGACCGATGGGAAGCGAGACTTCTTTGTAGCGCTGATTTGCCTTTCCAGGTTGCTTGGTTGGCCAAAAAGGGCGTATGCGTTTTTTCCTGAATATATTCAGGAAAAAACGCATACGCCCTTTTTGGCCAAGGGCATCATTGTCAACGTTTTGCCGCTTTTCATGTGCTTTAAAGGTGATTCGTATCTACCTCCTGAAATCTGTTTCCTGCAATTCTGCCTTGATTTCAAATCCTCTTCTTTGCCTTCCCTCAATATATTTGTGGACGAGAGTTATCATTTATAACTCTGCAGGTTTGTGAATTGCAGTGCCCTGAACCTCCATTTTACAACTCGTTTTTATGGGAGCTGGCCGCAAAATCGCAGAATGGCTTCAGGCCCTGTTCTGGTTCCGGGGGGCAGGCTGAGCCTGTGGTTAATTCTTCTTTCTGATGGGAAAATAGAGTGACCTGTGCCTGTCCCAACACCAAGAGCTAGTCTCTCGTTGGTTCCACGTCTTCCCGTTTATCCTCAGGACAAATTGCAACCTGTACGGAACAGGAGGTTAAAGGTGCTGATGCTCCAAGTAGGGAGCTTGCTAGTAAAGCGGCTGGAATGGCGAACCCGGGCACAAGGAGATGAGAAATGAGGTGCATTTTAGAAACCTTTCCCCATCACACGGTGTACCATCTTCTGGGTTTCTCATGCATGTTTTTGATGTAGGAAGATGCCCTTGAACCTGGAGATTTGGCACCCATGCGATGGGTACCACGCAGTATTACTTTAAAGGGTCTGCGTTTGCTCACCCAACCTCACCAAACCTCTCATCCCCAAGAGTGTCCACCCTTATGTCTCATCCAGCTGTGGGTCTAGATATGGTCAATCCAGGTTGCATCACAGCCCCTGAACGCATTGTGTAAGAATTTCTCTCTCTTTCACTGTCTTTGTTTCATGGTTGTTTCAAAGTAATTTATTTTTATAATGGGGTTTAGCTGCTTTTCACTGCTGTGTTTATGCCACTTTACACCCACTTGACACACTAACAGAGAGATCTCAATACATAGGTTTTACGATTATTATTAGTCAGATATATTCTTGTGCGGTGAATAGGGCGTGTTGAGTCCAGTTCTCTGAGCAAGGAGTAGGTCTTGTCTATTACATATTGGGTTTATGGAACGGTATCTGAGCTAATTTGATACCCTTGTTTTATGTATCACCCCACCTCACCTTTCCCGTTAAGCAGCCATAGTGTGTTTTCTGCATGTGTGACTCTGTTCTGTTTTGTAATTCAGTTCAAGTGTAATGGTTTTTACATTCCCTCTATCATTGATACCTTATGAGAAGTGTCCTTTTCGGTGTGACTTATTTCACTTAGAATCGTCGTACCTAAATCCACTCATCATGCTGCTACTAACCTTACGACATTGATTTCCTGGCTGAGTGATATTCCATTGTACATAAGGACCACATCTTCTTTATCCATTTTTCTCTTTCCTGGGATATTTAAGGTGGAATGAAGTGGAGGTCCTGGTCAACAGAGCAGCCCTAAACTTTGGGGTGCTTGTGTCTTGCTGATTTTTAATTTTCCCAATTTATACCCCCATGAGTGGAAGTGCCCTATGCTCTCTAAGCTGTGTTTTTCAGATGTTTCAGGACTCACCGGACACGTCCCCAGAGTGGCTCTTGGCAATTTACATCCCGCCCGTCAGTGTAGCAAGGCTCCCATTTCTCCATGGCCTGTCCTGCATTTCTGGTTTTGACACTTTTTTCAGCATGGCCCTTTTGACCGATGGGAAGCGAGACTTCTTTGTAGCGCTGATTTGCCTTTCCAGGTTGCTTGGTTGGCCAAAAAGGGCGTATGCGTTTTTTCCTGAATATATTCAGGAAAAAACGCATACGCCCTTTTTGGCCAAGGGCATCATTGTCAACGTTTTGCCGCTTTTCATGTGCTTTAAAGGCGATTCGTATCTACCTCCTGAAATCTGTTTCCTGCAATTCTGCCTTGATTTCAAATCCTCTTCTTTGCCTTCCCTCAATATATTTGTGGACGAGAGTTATCATTTATAACTCTGCAGGTTTGTGAATTGCAGTGCCCTGAACCTCCATTTTACAACTCGTTTTTATGGGAGCTGGCCGCAAAATCGCAGAATGGCTTCAGGCCCTGTTCTGGTTCCGGGGGGCAGGCTGAGCCTGTGGTTAATTCTTCTTTCTGATGGGAAAATAGTGTGACCTGTGCCTGTCCCAACACCAAGAGCTAGTCTCTCGTTGGTTCCACGTCTTCCCGTTTATCCTCAGGACAAATTGCAACCTGTACGGAACAGGAGGTTAAAGGTGCTGATGCTCCAAGTAGGGAGCTTGCTAGTAAAGCGGCTGGAATGGCGAACCCGGGCACAAGGAGATGAGAAATGAGGTGCGTTTTAGAAACCTTTCCCCATCACACGGTGTACCATATTCTGGGTTTTCATGCATGTTTTTGATGTAGGAAGATGCCCTTGAACCTGGAGATTTGGGACCCATGCGATGGGTACCACGCAGTATTACTTTAAAGGGTCTGCGTTTGCTCACCCAACCTCACCAAACCTCTCATCCCCAAGAGTGTCCACCCTTATGTCTCATCCAGCTGTGGGTCTAAATATGGTCAATCCAGGTTGCATCACAGCCCCTGAACGCATTGTGTAAGAATTTCTCTCTCTTTCACTGTCTTTGTTTCATGGGTGTTTCAAAGTAATTTATTTTTATAATGGGGTTTAGCTGCTTTTCACTGCTGTGTTTATGCCGCTTTACACCCACTTGACACACTAACAGAGAGATATCAATACATAGGTTTTACGATTATTATTAGTCAGATATATTCTTGTGCGGTGAATAGGGCATGTTGAGTCCAGTTCTCTGAGCAAGGAGTAGGTCTTGTCTATTACATATTGGGTTTATGGAACGGTATCTGAGCTAATTTGATACCCTTGTTTTATGTATCACCCCACCTCACCTTTCCCGTTAAGCAGCCATAGTGTGTTTTCTGCATGTGTGACTCTGTTCTGTTTTGTAATTCAGTTCATGTGTAACGGTTTTTACATTCCCTCTATCAGTGATACCTTATGAGAAGTGTCCTTTTCTGTGTGACTTATTTCACTTAGAATCGTCGTACCTAAATCCACTCATCATGCTGCTACTAACCTTACGACATTGATTTCCTGGCTGAGTGATATTCCATTGTACATAAGGACCACAACTTCTTTATCCATTTTTCTCTTTCCTGGGATATTTAAGGTGGAATGAAGTGGAGGTCCTGGTCAACAGAGCAGCCCTAAACTTTGGGGTGCTTGTGTCTTGCTGATTTTTAATTTTCCCAATTTATACCCCCATGAGTGGAAGTGCCCTATGCTCTCTAAGCTGTGTTTTTCAGATGTTTCAGGACTCACCGGACACTTCCCCAGAGTGGCTTTTGGCAATTTACATCCCGCCCGTCAGTGTAGCAAGGCTCCCATTTCTCCATGGCCTGTCCTGCATTTCTGGTTTTGACACTTTTTTCAGCATGGCCCTTTTGACCGATGGGAAGCGAGACTTCTTTGTAGCGCTGATTTGCCTTTCCAGGTTGCTTGGTTGGCCAAAAAGGGCGTATGCGTTTTTTCCTGAATATATTCAGGAAAAAACGCATACGCCCTTTTTGGCCAAGGGCATCATTGTCAACGTTTTGCCGCTTTTCATGTGCTTTAAAGGCGATTCGTATCTACCTCCTGAAATCTGTTTCCTGCAATTCTGCCTTGATTTCAAATCCTCTTCTTTGCCTTCCCTCAATATATTTGTGGACGAGAGTTATCATTTATAACTCTGCAGGTTTGTGAATTGCAGTGCCCTGAACCTCCATTTTACAACTCGTTTTTATGGGAGCTGGCCGCAAAATCGCAGAATGGCTTCAGGCCCTGTTCTGGTTCCGGGGGGCAGGCTGAGCCTGTGGTTAATTCTTCTTTCTGATGGGAAAATAGAGTGACCTGTGCCTGTCCCAACACCAAGAGCTAGTCTCTCGTTGGTTCCACGTCTTCCCGTTTATCCTCAGGACAAATTGCAACCTGTACGGAACAGGAGGTTAAAGGTGCTGATGCTCCAAGTAGGGAGCTTGCTAGTAAAGCGGCTGGAATGGCGAACCCGGGCACAAGGAGATGAGAAATGAGGTGCGTTTTAGAAACCTTTCCCCATCACACGGTGTACCATCTTCTGGGTTTCTCATGCATGTTTTTGATGTAGGAAGATGCCCTTGAACCTGGAGATTTGGGACCCATGCGATGGGTACCACGCAGTATTACTTTAAAGGGTCTGCGTTTGCTCACCCAACCTCACCAAACCTCTCATCCCCAAGAGTGTCCACCCTTATGTCTCATCCAGCTGTGGGTCTAGATATGGTCAATCCAGGTTGCATCACAGCCCCTGAACGCATTGTGTAAGAATTTCTCTCTCTTTCACTGTCTTTGTTTCATGGGTGTTTCAAAGTAATTTATTTTTATAATGGGGTTTAGCTGCTTTTCACTGCTGTGTTTATGCCACTTTACACCCACTTGACACACTAACAGAGAGATCTCAATACATAGGTTTTACGATTATTATTAGTCAGATATATTCTTGTGCGGTGAATAGGGCGTGTTGAGTCCAGTTCTCTGAGCAAGGAGTAGGTCTTGTCTATTACATATTGGGTTTATGGAACGGTATCTGAGCTAATTTGATACCCTTGTTTTATGTATCACCCCACCTCACCTTTCCCGTTAAGCAGCCATAGTGTGTTTTCTGCATGTGTGACTCTGTTCTGTTTTGTAATTCAGTTCAAGTGTAATGGTTTTTACATTCCCTCTATCAGTGATACCTTATGAGAAGTGTCCTTTTCTGTGTGACTTATTTCACTTAGAATCGTCGTACCTAAATCCACTCATCATGCTGCTACTAACCTTACGACATTGATTTCCTGGCTGAGTGATATTCCATTGTACATAAGGACCACAACTTCTTTATCCATTTTTCTCTTTCCTGGGATATTTAAGGTGGAATGAAGTGGAGGTCCTGGTCAACAGAGCAGCCCTAAACTTTGGGGTGCTTGTGTCTTGCTGATTTTTAATTTTCCCAATTTATACCCCCATGAGTGGAAGTGCCCTATGCTCTCTAAGCTGTGTTTTTCAGATGTTTCAGGACTCACCGGACACTTCCCCAGAGTGGCTCTTGGCAATTTACATCCCGCCCGTCAGTGTAGCAAGGCTCCCATTTCTCCATGGCCTGTCCTGCATTTCTGGTTTTGACACTTTTTTCAGCATGGCCCTTTTGACCGATGGGAAGCGAGACTTCTTTGTAGCGCTGATTTGCCTTTCCAGGTTGCTTGGTTGGCCAAAAAGGGCGTATGCGTTTTTTCCTGAATATATTCAGGAAAAAACGCATACGCCCTTTTTGGCCAAGGGCATCATTGTCAACGTTTTGCCGCTTTTCATGTGCTTTAAAGGCGATTCGTATCTACCTCCTGAAATCTGTTTCCTGCAATTCTGCCTTGATTTCAAATCCTCTTCTTTGCCTTCCCTCAATATATTTGTGGACGAGAGTTATCATTTATAACTCTGCAGGTTTGTGAATTGCAGTGCCCTGAACCTCCATTTTACAACTCGTTTTTATGGGAGCTGGCCGCAAAATCGCAGAATGGCTTCAGGCCCTGTTCTGGTTCCGGGGGGCAGGCTGAGCCTGTGGTTAATTCTTCTTTCTGATGGGAAAATAGAGTGACCTGTGCCTGTCCCAACACCAAGAGCTAGTCTCTCGTTGGTTCCACGTCTTCCCGTTTATCCTCAGGACAAATTGCAACCTGTATGGAACAGGAGGTTAAAGGTGCTGATGCTCCAAGTAGGGAGCTTGCTAGTAAAGCGGCTGGAATGGCGAACCCGGGCACAAGGAGATGAGAAATGAGGTGCGTTTTAGAAACCTTTCCCCATCACACGGTGTACCATCTTCTGGGTTTCTCATGCATGTTTTTGATGTAGGAAGATGCCCTTGAACCTGGAGATTTGGGACCCATGCGATGGGTACCACGCAGTATTACTTTAAAGGGTCTGCGTTTGCTCACCCAACCTCACCAAACCTCTCATCCCCAAGAGTGTCCACCCTTATGTCTCATCCAGCTGTGGGTCTAGATATGGTCAATCCAGGTTGCATCACAGCCCCTGAACGCATTGTGTAAGAATTTCTCTCTCTTTCACTGTCTTTGTTTCATGGGTGTTTCAAAGTAATTTATTTTTATAATGGGGTTTAGCTGCTTTTCACTGCTGTGTTTATGCCACTTTACACCCACTTGACACACTAACAGAGAGATCTCAATACATAGGTTTTACGATTATTATTAGTCAGATATATTCTTGTGCGGTGAATAGGGCGTGTTGAGTCCAGTTCTCTGAGCAAGGAGTAGGTCTTGTCTATTACATATTGGGTTTATGGAACGGTATCTGAGCTAATTTGATACCCTTGTTTTATGTATCACCCCACCTCACCTTTCCCGTTAAGCAGCCATAGTGTGTTTTCTGCATGTGTGACTCTGTTCTGTTTTGTAATTCAGTTCAAGTGTAATGGTTTTTACATTCCCTCTATCAGTGATACCTTATGAGAAGTGTCCTTTTCTGTGTGACTTATTTCACTTAGAATCGTCGTACCTAAATCCACTCATCATGCTGCTACTAACCTTACGACATTGATTTCCTGGCTGAGTGATATTCCATTGTACATAAGGACCACAACTTCTTTATCCATTTTTCTCTTTCCTGGGATATTTAAGGTGGAATGAAGTGGAGGTCCTGGTCAACAGAGCAGCCCTAAACTTTGGGGTGCTTGTGTCTTGCTGATTTTTAATTTTCCCAATTTATACCCCCATGAGTGGAAGTGCCCTATGCTCTCTAAGCTGTGTTTTTCAGATGTTTCAGGACTCACCGGACACTTCCCCAGAGTGGCTCTTGGCAATTTACATCCCGCCCGTCAGTGTAGCAAGGCTCCCATTTCTCCATGGCCTGTCCTGCATTTCTGGTTTTGACACTTTTTTCAGCATGGCCCTTTTGACCGATGGGTAGCGAGACTTCTTTGTAGCGCTGATTTGCCTTTCCAGGTTGCTTGGTTGGCCAAAAAGGGCGTATGCGTTTTTTCCTGAATATATTCAGGAAAAAACGCATACGCCCTTTTTGGCCAAGGGCATCATTGTCAACGTTTTGCCGCTTTTCATGTGCTTTAAAGGCGATTCGTATCTACCTCCTGAAATCTGTTTCCTGCAATTCTGCCTTGATTTCAAATCCTCTTCTTTGCCTTCCCTCAATATATTTGTGGACGAGAGTTATCATTTATAACTCTGCAGGTTTGTGAATTGCAGTGCCCTGAACCTCCATTTTACAACTCGTTTTTATGGGAGCTGGCCGCAAAATCGCAGAATGGCTTCAGGCCCTGTTCTGGTTCCGGGGGGCAGGCTGAGCCTGTGGTTAATTCTTCTTTCTGATGGGAAAATAGAGTGACCTGTGCCTGTCCCAACACCAAGAGCTAGTCTCTCGTTGGTTCCCCGTCTTCCCGTTTATCCTCAGGACAAATTGCAACCTGTACGGAACAGGAGGTTAAAGGTGCTGATGCTCCAAGTAGGGAGCTTGCTAGTAAAGCGGCTGGAATGGCGAACCCGGGCACAAGGAGATGAGAAATGAGGTGCGTTTTAGAAACCTTTCCCCATCACACGGTGTAGCATCTTCTGGGTTACTCATGCATGTTTTTGATGTAGGAAGATGCCCTTGAACCTGGAGATTTGGGACCCATGCAATGGGTACCACGCAGTATTACTTTAAAGGGTCTGCGTTTGCTCACCCAACCTCACCAAACCTCTCATCCCCAAGAGTGTCCACCCTTATGTCTCATCCAGCTGTGGGTCTAGATATGGTCAATCCAGGTTGCATCACAGCCCCTGAACGCATTGTGTAAGAATTTCTCTCTCTTTCACTGTCTTTGTTTCATGGTTGTTTCAAAGTAATTTATTTTTATAATGGGGTTTAGCTGCTTTTCACTGCTGTGTTTATGCCACTTTACACCCACTTGACACACTAACAGAGAGATCTCAATACATAGGTTTTACGATTATTATTAGTCAGATATATTCTTGTGCGGTGAATAGGGCGTGTTGAGTCCAGTTCTCTGAGCAAGGAGTAGGTCTTGTCTATTACATATTGGGTTTATGGAACGGTATCTGAGCTAATTTGATACCCTTGTTTTATGTATCACCCCACCTCACCTTTCCCGTTAAGCAGCCATAGTGTGTTTTCTGCATGTGTGACTCTGTTCTGTTTTGTAATTCAGTTCAAGTGTAATGGTTTTTACATTCCCTCTATCAGTGATACCTTATGAGAAGTGTCCTTTTCGGTGTGACTTATTTCACTTAGAATCGTCGTACCTAAATCCACTCATCATGCTGCTACTAACCTTACGACATTGATTTCCTGGCTGAGTGATATTCCATTGTACATAAGGACCACAACTTCTTTATCCATTTTTCTCTTTCCTGGGATATTTAAGGTGGAATGAAGTGGAGGTCCTGGTCAACAGAGCAGCCCTAAACTTTGGGGTGCTTGTGTCTTGCTGATTTTTAATTTTCCCAATTTATACCCCCATGAGTGGAAGTGCCCTATGCTCTCTAAGCTGTGTTTTTCAGATGTTTCAGGACTCACCGGACACTTCCCCAGAGTGGCTCTTGGCAATTTACATCCCGCCCGTCAGTGTAGCAAGGCTCCCATTTCTCCATGGCCTGTCCTGCATTTCTGGTTTTGACACTTTTTTCAGCATGGCCCTTTTGACCGATGGGAAGCGAGACTTCTTTGTAGCGCTGATTTGCCTTTCCAGGTTGCTTGGTTGGCCAAAAAGGGCGTATGCGTTTTTTCCTGAATATATTCAGGAAAAAACGCATACGCCCTTTTTGGCCAAGGGCATCATTGTCAACGTTTTGCCGCTTTTCATGTGCTTTAAAGGTGATTCGTATCTACCTCCTGAAATCTGTTTCCTGCAATTCTGCCTTGATTTCAAATCCTCTTCTTTGCCTTCCCTCAATATATTTGTGGACGAGAGTTATCATTTATAACTCTGCAGGTTTGTGAATTGCAGTGCCCTGAACCTCCATTTTACAACTCGTTTTTATGGGAGCTGGCCGCAAAATCGCAGAATGGCTTCAGGCCCTGTTCTGGTTCCGGGGGGCAGGCTGAGCCTGTGGTTAATTCTTCTTTCTGATGGGAAAATAGAGTGACCTGTGCCTGTCCCAACACCAAGAGCTAGTCTCTCGTTGGTTCCACGTCTTCCCGTTTATCCTCAGGACAAATTGCAACCTGTACGGAACAGGAGGTTAAAGGTGCTGATGCTCCAAGTAGGGAGCTTGCTAGTAAAGCGGCTGGAATGGCGAACCCGGGCACAAGGAGATGAGAAATGAGGTGCATTTTAGAAACCTTTCCCCATCACACGGTGTACCATCTTCTGGGTTTCTCATGCATGTTTTTGATGTAGGAAGATGCCCTTGAACCTGGAGATTTGGCACCCATGCGATGGGTACCACGCAGTATTACTTTAAAGGGTCTGCGTTTGCTCACCCAACCTCACCAAACCTCTCATCCCCAAGAGTGTCCACCCTTATGTCTCATCCAGCTGTGGGTCTAGATATGGTCAATCCAGGTTGCATCACAGCCCCTGAACGCATTGTGTAAGAATTTCTCTCTCTTTCACTGTCTTTGTTTCATGGTTGTTTCAAAGTAATTTATTTTTATAATGGGGTTTAGCTGCTTTTCACTGCTGTGTTTATGCCACTTTACACCCACTTGACACACTAACAGAGAGATCTCAATACATAGGTTTTACGATTATTATTAGTCAGATATATTCTTGTGCGGTGAATAGGGCGTGTTGAGTCCAGTTCTCTGAGCAAGGAGTAGGTCTTGTCTATTACATATTGGGTTTATGGAACGGTATCTGAGCTAATTTGATACCCTTGTTTTATGTATCACCCCACCTCACCTTTCCCGTTAAGCAGCCATAGTGTGTTTTCTGCATGTGTGACTCTGTTCTGTTTTGTAATTCAGTTCAAGTGTAATGGTTTTTACATTCCCTCTATCATTGATACCTTATGAGAAGTGTCCTTTTCGGTGTGACTTATTTCACTTAGAATCGTCGTACCTAAATCCACTCATCATGCTGCTACTAACCTTACGACATTGATTTCCTGGCTGAGTGATATTCCATTGTACATAAGGACCACATCTTCTTTATCCATTTTTCTCTTTCCTGGGATATTTAAGGTGGAATGAAGTGGAGGTCCTGGTCAACAGAGCAGCCCTAAACTTTGGGGTGCTTGTGTCTTGCTGATTTTTAATTTTCCCAATTTATACCCCCATGAGTGGAAGTGCCCTATGCTCTCTAAGCTGTGTTTTTCAGATGTTTCAGGACTCACCGGACACGTCCCCAGAGTGGCTCTTGGCAATTTACATCCCGCCCGTCAGTGTAGCAAGGCTCCCATTTCTCCATGGCCTGTCCTGCATTTCTGGTTTTGACACTTTTTTCAGCATGGCCCTTTTGACCGATGGGAAGCGAGACTTCTTTGTAGCGCTGATTTGCCTTTCCAGGTTGCTTGGTTGGCCAAAAAGGGCGTATGCGTTTTTTCCTGAATATATTCAGGAAAAAACGCATACGCCCTTTTTGGCCAAGGGCATCATTGTCAACGTTTTGCCGCTTTTCATGTGCTTTAAAGGCGATTCGTATCTACCTCCTGAAATCTGTTTCCTGCAATTCTGCCTTGATTTCAAATCCTCTTCTTTGCCTTCCCTCAATATATTTGTGGACGAGAGTTATCATTTATAACTCTGCAGGTTTGTGAATTGCAGTGCCCTGAACCTCCATTTTACAACTCGTTTTTATGGGAGCTGGCCGCAAAATCGCAGAATGGCTTCAGGCCCTGTTCTGGTTCCGGGGGGCAGGCTGAGCCTGTGGTTAATTCTTCTTTCTGATGGGAAAATAGTGTGACCTGTGCCTGTCCCAACACCAAGAGCTAGTCTCTCGTTGGTTCCACGTCTTCCCGTTTATCCTCAGGACAAATTGCAACCTGTACGGAACAGGAGGTTAAAGGTGCTGATGCTCCAAGTAGGGAGCTTGCTAGTAAAGCGGCTGGAATGGCGAACCCGGGCACAAGGAGATGAGAAATGAGGTGCGTTTTAGAAACCTTTCCCCATCACACGGTGTACCATATTCTGGGTTTTCATGCATGTTTTTGATGTAGGAAGATGCCCTTGAACCTGGAGATTTGGGACCCATGCGATGGGTACCACGCAGTATTACTTTAAAGGGTCTGCGTTTGCTCACCCAACCTCACCAAACCTCTCATCCCCAAGAGTGTCCACCCTTATGTCTCATCCAGCTGTGGGTCTAAATATGGTCAATCCAGGTTGCATCACAGCCCCTGAACGCATTGTGTAAGAATTTCTCTCTCTTTCACTGTCTTTGTTTCATGGGTGTTTCAAAGTAATTTATTTTTATAATGGGGTTTAGCTGCTTTTCACTGCTGTGTTTATGCCGCTTTACACCCACTTGACACACTAACAGAGAGATATCAATACATAGGTTTTACGATTATTATTAGTCAGATATATTCTTGTGCGGTGAATAGGGCATGTTGAGTCCAGTTCTCTGAGCAAGGAGTAGGTCTTGTCTATTACATATTGGGTTTATGGAACGGTATCTGAGCTAATTTGATACCCTTGTTTTATGTATCACCCCACCTCACCTTTCCCGTTAAGCAGCCATAGTGTGTTTTCTGCATGTGTGACTCTGTTCTGTTTTGTAATTCAGTTCATGTGTAACGGTTTTTACATTCCCTCTATCAGTGATACCTTATGAGAAGTGTCCTTTTCTGTGTGACTTATTTCACTTAGAATCGTCGTACCTAAATCCACTCATCATGCTGCTACTAACCTTACGACATTGATTTCCTGGCTGAGTGATATTCCATTGTACATAAGGACCACAACTTCTTTATCCATTTTTCTCTTTCCTGGGATATTTAAGGTGGAATGAAGTGGAGGTCCTGGTCAACAGAGCAGCCCTAAACTTTGGGGTGCTTGTGTCTTGCTGATTTTTAATTTTCCCAATTTATACCCCCATGAGTGGAAGTGCCCTATGCTCTCTAAGCTGTGTTTTTCAGATGTTTCAGGACTCACCGGACACTTCCCCAGAGTGGCTTTTGGCAATTTACATCCCGCCCGTCAGTGTAGCAAGGCTCCCATTTCTCCATGGCCTGTCCTGCATTTCTGGTTTTGACACTTTTTTCAGCATGGCCCTTTTGACCGATGGGAAGCGAGACTTCTTTGTAGCGCTGATTTGCCTTTCCAGGTTGCTTGGTTGGCCAAAAAGGGCGTATGCGTTTTTTCCTGAATATATTCAGGAAAAAACGCATACGCCCTTTTTGGCCAAGGGCATCATTGTCAACGTTTTGCCGCTTTTCATGTGCTTTAAAGGCGATTCGTATCTACCTCCTGAAATCTGTTTCCTGCAATTCTGCCTTGATTTCAAATCCTCTTCTTTGCCTTCCCTCAATATATTTGTGGACGAGAGTTATCATTTATAACTCTGCAGGTTTGTGAATTGCAGTGCCCTGAACCTCCATTTTACAACTCGTTTTTATGGGAGCTGGCCGCAAAATCGCAGAATGGCTTCAGGCCCTGTTCTGGTTCCGGGGGGCAGGCTGAGCCTGTGGTTAATTCTTCTTTCTGATGGGAAAATAGAGTGACCTGTGCCTGTCCCAACACCAAGAGCTAGTCTCTCGTTGGTTCCACGTCTTCCCGTTTATCCTCAGGACAAATTGCAACCTGTACGGAACAGGAGGTTAAAGGTGCTGATGCTCCAAGTAGGGAGCTTGCTAGTAAAGCGGCTGGAATGGCGAACCCGGGCACAAGGAGATGAGAAATGAGGTGCGTTTTAGAAACCTTTCCCCATCACACGGTGTACCATCTTCTGGGTTTCTCATGCATGTTTTTGATGTAGGAAGATGCCCTTGAACCTGGAGATTTGGGACCCATGCGATGGGTACCACGCAGTATTACTTTAAAGGGTCTGCGTTTGCTCACCCAACCTCACCAAACCTCTCATCCCCAAGAGTGTCCACCCTTATGTCTCATCCAGCTGTGGGTCTAGATATGGTCAATCCAGGTTGCATCACAGCCCCTGAACGCATTGTGTAAGAATTTCTCTCTCTTTCACTGTCTTTGTTTCATGGGTGTTTCAAAGTAATTTATTTTTATAATGGGGTTTAGCTGCTTTTCACTGCTGTGTTTATGCCACTTTACACCCACTTGACACACTAACAGAGAGATCTCAATACATAGGTTTTACGATTATTATTAGTCAGATATATTCTTGTGCGGTGAATAGGGCGTGTTGAGTCCAGTTCTCTGAGCAAGGAGTAGGTCTTGTCTATTACATATTGGGTTTATGGAACGGTATCTGAGCTAATTTGATACCCTTGTTTTATGTATCACCCCACCTCACCTTTCCCGTTAAGCAGCCATAGTGTGTTTTCTGCATGTGTGACTCTGTTCTGTTTTGTAATTCAGTTCAAGTGTAATGGTTTTTACATTCCCTCTATCAGTGATACCTTATGAGAAGTGTCCTTTTCTGTGTGACTTATTTCACTTAGAATCGTCGTACCTAAATCCACTCATCATGCTGCTACTAACCTTACGACATTGATTTCCTGGCTGAGTGATATTCCATTGTACATAAGGACCACAACTTCTTTATCCATTTTTCTCTTTCCTGGGATATTTAAGGTGGAATGAAGTGGAGGTCCTGGTCAACAGAGCAGCCCTAAACTTTGGGGTGCTTGTGTCTTGCTGATTTTTAATTTTCCCAATTTATACCCCCATGAGTGGAAGTGCCCTATGCTCTCTAAGCTGTGTTTTTCAGATGTTTCAGGACTCACCGGACACTTCCCCAGAGTGGCTCTTGGCAATTTACATCCCGCCCGTCAGTGTAGCAAGGCTCCCATTTCTCCATGGCCTGTCCTGCATTTCTGGTTTTGACACTTTTTTCAGCATGGCCCTTTTGACCGATGGGAAGCGAGACTTCTTTGTAGCGCTGATTTGCCTTTCCAGGTTGCTTGGTTGGCCAAAAAGGGCGTATGCGTTTTTTCCTGAATATATTCAGGAAAAAACGCATACGCCCTTTTTGGCCAAGGGCATCATTGTCAACGTTTTGCCGCTTTTCATGTGCTTTAAAGGCGATTCGTATCTACCTCCTGAAATCTGTTTCCTGCAATTCTGCCTTGATTTCAAATCCTCTTCTTTGCCTTCCCTCAATATATTTGTGGACGAGAGTTATCATTTATAACTCTGCAGGTTTGTGAATTGCAGTGCCCTGAACCTCCATTTTACAACTCGTTTTTATGGGAGCTGGCCGCAAAATCGCAGAATGGCTTCAGGCCCTGTTCTGGTTCCGGGGGGCAGGCTGAGCCTGTGGTTAATTCTTCTTTCTGATGGGAAAATAGAGTGACCTGTGCCTGTCCCAACACCAAGAGCTAGTCTCTCGTTGGTTCCACGTCTTCCCGTTTATCCTCAGGACAAATTGCAACCTGTATGGAACAGGAGGTTAAAGGTGCTGATGCTCCAAGTAGGGAGCTTGCTAGTAAAGCGGCTGGAATGGCGAACCCGGGCACAAGGAGATGAGAAATGAGGTGCGTTTTAGAAACCTTTCCCCATCACACGGTGTACCATCTTCTGGGTTTCTCATGCATGTTTTTGATGTAGGAAGATGCCCTTGAACCTGGAGATTTGGGACCCATGCGATGGGTACCACGCAGTATTACTTTAAAGGGTCTGCGTTTGCTCACCCAACCTCACCAAACCTCTCATCCCCAAGAGTGTCCACCCTTATGTCTCATCCAGCTGTGGGTCTAGATATGGTCAATCCAGGTTGCATCACAGCCCCTGAACGCATTGTGTAAGAATTTCTCTCTCTTTCACTGTCTTTGTTTCATGGGTGTTTCAAAGTAATTTATTTTTATAATGGGGTTTAGCTGCTTTTCACTGCTGTGTTTATGCCACTTTACACCCACTTGACACACTAACAGAGAGATCTCAATACATAGGTTTTACGATTATTATTAGTCAGATATATTCTTGTGCGGTGAATAGGGCGTGTTGAGTCCAGTTCTCTGAGCAAGGAGTAGGTCTTGTCTATTACATATTGGGTTTATGGAACGGTATCTGAGCTAATTTGATACCCTTGTTTTATGTATCACCCCACCTCACCTTTCCCGTTAAGCAGCCATAGTGTGTTTTCTGCATGTGTGACTCTGTTCTGTTTTGTAATTCAGTTCAAGTGTAATGGTTTTTACATTCCCTCTATCAGTGATACCTTATGAGAAGTGTCCTTTTCTGTGTGACTTATTTCACTTAGAATCGTCGTACCTAAATCCACTCATCATGCTGCTACTAACCTTACGACATTGATTTCCTGGCTGAGTGATATTCCATTGTACATAAGGACCACAACTTCTTTATCCATTTTTCTCTTTCCTGGGATATTTAAGGTGGAATGAAGTGGAGGTCCTGGTCAACAGAGCAGCCCTAAACTTTGGGGTGCTTGTGTCTTGCTGATTTTTAATTTTCCCAATTTATACCCCCATGAGTGGAAGTGCCCTATGCTCTCTAAGCTGTGTTTTTCAGATGTTTCAGGACTCACCGGACACTTCCCCAGAGTGGCTCTTGGCAATTTACATCCCGCCCGTCAGTGTAGCAAGGCTCCCATTTCTCCATGGCCTGTCCTGCATTTCTGGTTTTGACACTTTTTTCAGCATGGCCCTTTTGACCGATGGGTAGCGAGACTTCTTTGTAGCGCTGATTTGCCTTTCCAGGTTGCTTGGTTGGCCAAAAAGGGCGTATGCGTTTTTTCCTGAATATATTCAGGAAAAAACGCATACGCCCTTTTTGGCCAAGGGCATCATTGTCAACGTTTTGCCGCTTTTCATGTGCTTTAAAGGCGATTCGTATCTACCTCCTGAAATCTGTTTCCTGCAATTCTGCCTTGATTTCAAATCCTCTTCTTTGCCTTCCCTCAATATATTTGTGGACGAGAGTTATCATTTATAACTCTGCAGGTTTGTGAATTGCAGTGCCCTGAACCTCCATTTTACAACTCGTTTTTATGGGAGCTGGCCGCAAAATCGCAGAATGGCTTCAGGCCCTGTTCTGGTTCCGGGGGGCAGGCTGAGCCTGTGGTTAATTCTTCTTTCTGATGGGAAAATAGAGTGACCTGTGCCTGTCCCAACACCAAGAGCTAGTCTCTCGTTGGTTCCACGTCTTCCCGTTTATCCTCAGGACAAATTGCAACCTGTACGGAACAGGAGGTTAAAGGTGCTGATGCTCCAAGTAGGGAGCTTGCTAGTAAAGCGGCTGGAATGGCGAACCCGGGCACAAGGAGATGAGAAATGAGGTGCGTTTTAGAAACCTTTCCCCATCACACGGTGTACCATCTTCTGGGTTTCTCATGCATGTTTTTGATGTAGGAAGATGCCCTTGAACCTGGAGATTTGGGACCCATGCGATGGGTACCACGCAGTATTACTTTAAAGGGTCTGCGTTTGCTCACCCAACCTCACCAAACCTCTCATCCCCAAGAGTGTCCACCCTTATGTCTCATCCAGCTGTGGGTCTAGATATGGTCAATCCAGGTTGCATCACAGCCCCTGAACGCATTGTGTAAGAATTTCTCTCTCTTTCACTGTCTTTGTTTCATGGGTGTTTCAAAGTAATTTATTTTTATAATGGGGTTTAGCTGCTTTTCACTGCTGTGTTTATGCCACTTTACACCCACTTGACACACTAACAGAGAGATATCAATACATAGGTTTTACGATTATTATTAGTCAGATATATTCTTGTGCGGTGAATAGGGCGTGTTGAGTCCAGTTCTCTGAGCAAGGAGTAGGTCTTGTCTATTACATATTGGGTTTATGGAACGGTATCTGAGGTAATTTGATACCCTTGTTTTATGTATCACCCCACCTCACCTTTCCCGTTAAGCAGCCATAGTGTGTTTTCTGCATGTGTGACTCTGTTCTGTTTTGTAATTCAGTTCAAGTGTAACGGTTTTTACATTCCCTCTATCAGTGATACCTTATGAGAAGTGTCCTTTTCTGTGTGACTTATTTCACTTAGAATCGTCGTACCTAAATCCACTCATCATGCTGCTACTAACCTTACGACATTGATTTCCTGGCTGAGTGATATTCCATTGTACATAAGGACCACAACTTCTTTATCCATTTTTCTCTTTCCTGGGATATTTAAGGTGGAATGAAGTGGAGGTCCTGGTCAACAGAGCAGCCCTAAACTTTGGGGTGCTTGTGTCTTGCTGAGTTTTAATTTTCCCAATTTATACCCCCATGAGTGGAAGTGCCCTATGCTCTCTAAGCTGTGTTTTTCAGATGTTTCAGGACTCACCGGACACTTCTCCAGAGTGGCTCTTGGCAATTTACATCCCGCCCGTCAGTGTAGCAAGGCTCCCATTTCTCCATGGCCTGTCCTGCATTTCTGGTTTTGACACTTTTTTCAGCATGGCCCTTTTGACCGATGGGAAGCGAGACTTCTTTGTAGCGCTGATTTGCCTTTCCAGGTTGCTTGGTTGGCCAAAAAGGGCGTATGCGTTTTTTCCTGAATATATTCAGGAAAAAACGCATACGCCCTTTTTGGCCAAGGGCATCATTGTCAACGTTTTGCCGCTTTTCATGTGCTTTAAAGGCGATTCGTATCTACCTCCTGAAATCTGTTTCCTGCAATTCTGCCTTGATTTCAAATCCTCTTCTTTGCCTTCCCTCAATATATTTGTGGACGAGAGTTATCATTTATAACTCTGCAGGTTTGTGAATTGCAGTGCCCTGAACCTCCATTTTACAACTCGTTTTTATGGGAGCTGGCCGCAAAATCGCAGAATGGCTTCAGGCCCTGTTCTGGTTCCGGGGGGCAGGCTGAGCCTGTGGTTAATTCTTCTTTCTGATGGGAAAATAGAGTGACCTGTGCCTGTCCCAACACCAAGAGCTAGTCTCTCGTTGGTTCCACGTCTTCCCGTTTATCCTCAGGACAAATTGCAACCTGTATGGAACAGGAGGTTAAAGGTGCTGATGCTCCAAGTAGGGAGCTTGCTAGTAAAGCGGCTGGAATGGCGAACCCGGGCACAAGGAGATGAGAAATGAGGTGCGTTTTAGAAACCTTTCCCCATCACACGGTGTACCATCTTCTGGGTTTCTCATGCATGTTTTTGATGTAGGAAGATGCCCTTGAACCTGGAGATTTGGGACCCATGCGATGGGTACCACGCAGTATTACTTTAAAGGGTCTGCGTTTGCTCACCCAACCTCACCAAACCTCTCAGCCCCAAGAGTGTCCACCCTTATGTCTCATCCAGCTGTGCGTCTAGATATGGTCAATCCAGGTTGCATCACAGCCCCTGAACGCATTGTGTAAGAATTTCTCTCTCTTTCACTGTCTTTGTTTCATGGTTGTTTCAAAGTAATTTATTTTTATAATGGGGTTTAGCTGCTTTTCACTGCTGTGTTTATGCCGCTTTACACCCACTTGACACACTAACAGAGAGATATCAATACATAGGTTTTACGATTATTATTAGTCAGATATATTCTTGTGCGGTGAATAGGGCGTGTTGAGTCCAGTTCTCTGAGCAAGGAGTAGGTCTTGTCTATTACATTTTGGGTTTATGGAATGGTATCTGAGGTAATTTGATACCCTTGTTTTATGTATCACCCCACCTCACCTTTCCCGTTAAGCAGCCATAGTGTGTTTTCTGCATGTGTGACTCTGTTCTGTTTTGTAATTCAGTTCAAGTGTAACGGTTTTTACATTCCCTCTATCAGTGATACCTTATGAGAAGTGTCCTTTTCTGTGTGACTTATTTCACTTAGAATCGTTGTACCTAAATCCACTCATCATGCTGCTACTAACCTTACGACATTGATTTCCTGGCTGAGTGATATTCCATTGTACATAAGGACCACAACTTCTTTATCCATTTTTCTCTTTCCTGGGATATTTAAGGTGGAATGAAGTGGAGGTCCTGGTCAACAGAGCAGCCCTAAACTTTGGGGTGCTTGTGTCTTGCTGATTTTTAATTTTCCCAATTTATACCCCCATGAGTGGAAGTGCCCTATGCTCTCTGAGCTGTGTTTTTCAGATGTTTCAGGACTCACCGGACACTTCTCCAGAGTGGCTCTTGGCAATTTACATCCCGCCCATCAGTGTAGCAAGGCTCCCATTTCTCCATGGCCTGTCCTGCATTTCTGGTTTTGACACTTTTTTCAGCATGGCCCTTTTGACCGATGGGAAGCAAGACTTCTTTGTAGCGCTGATTTGCCTTTCCAGGTTGCTTGGTTGGCCAAAAAGGGCGTATGCGTTTTTTCCTGAATATATTCAGGAAAAAACGCATACGCCCTTTTTGGCCAAGGGCATCATTGTCAACGTTTTGCCGCTTTTCATGTGCTTTAAAGGCGATTCGTATCTACCTCCTGAAATCTGTTTCCTGCAATTCTGCCTTGATTTCAAATCCTCTTCTTTGCCTTCCCTCAATATATTTGTGGACGAGAGTTATCATTTATAACTCTGCAGGTTTGTGAATTGCAGTGCCCTGAACCTCCATTTTACAACTCGTTTTTATGGGAGCTGGCCGCAAAATCGCAGAATGGCTTCAGGCCCTGTTCTGGTTCCGGGGGGCAGGCTGAGCCTGTGGTTAATTCTTCTTTCTGATGGGAAAATAGAGTGAACTGTGCCTGTCCCAACACCAAGAGCTAGTCTCACGTTGGTTCCACATCTTCCCGTTTATACTCAGGACAAATTGCAACCTGTACGGAACAGGAGGTTAAAGGTGCTGATGCTCCAAGTAGGGAGCTTGCTAGTAAAGCGGCTGGAATGGCGAACCCGGGCACAAGGAGATGAGAAATGAGGTGCGTTTTAGAAACCTTTCCCCATCACACGGTGTACCATCTTCTGGGTTTCTCATGCATGTTTTTGATGTAGGAAGATGCCCTTGAACCTGGAGATTTGGGACCCATGCGATGGGTACCACGCAGTATTCCTTTAAAGGGTCTGCGTTTGCTCACCCAACCTCACCAAACCTCTCAGCCCCAAGAGTGTCCACCCTTATGTCTCATCCAGCTGTGCGTCTAGATATGGTCAATCCAGGTTGCATCACAGCCCCTGAACGCATTGTGTAAGAATTTCTCTCTCTTTCACTGTCTTTGTTTCATGGGTGTTTCAAAGTAATTTATTTTTATAATGGGGTTTAGCTGCTTTTCACTGCTGTGTTTATGCCGCTTTACACCCACTTGACACACTAACAGAGAGATATCAATACATAGGTTTTACGATTATTATTAGTCAGATATATTCTTGTGCGGTGAATAGGGCGTGTTGAGTCCAGTTCTCTGAGCAAGGAGTAGGTCTTGTCTATTACATTTTGGGTTTATGGAACGGTATCTGAGCTAAATTGATACCCTTGTTTTATGTATCACCCCACCTCACCTTTCCCGTTAAGCAGCCATAGTGTGTTTTCTGCATGTGTGACTCTGTTCTGTTTTGTAATTCAGTTCAAGTGTAACGGTTTTTACATTCCCTCTATCAGTGATACCTTATGAGAAGTGTCCTTTTCTGTGTGACTTATTTCACTTAGAATCGTCGTACCTAAATCCACTCATCATGCTGCTACTAACCTTACGACATTGATTTCATGGCTGAGTGATATTCCATTGTACATAAGGACCACAACTTCTTTATCCATTTTTCTCTTTCCTGGGATATTTAAGGTGGAATGAAGTGGAGGTCCTGGTCAACAGAGCAGCCCTAAACTTTGGGGTGCTTGTGTCTTGCTGATTTTTAATTTTCCCAATTTATACCCCCATGAGTGGAAGTGCCCTATGCTCTCTGAGCTGTGTTTTTCAGATGTTTCAAGACTCACCGGACACTTCTCCAGAGTGGCTCTTGGCAATTTACATCCCGCCCATCAGTGTAGCAAGGCTCCCATTTCTCCATGGCCTGTCCTGCATTTCTGGTTTTGACACTTTTTTCAGCATGGCCCTTTTGACCGATGGGAAGCGAGACTTCTTTGTAGCGCTGATTTGCCTTTCCAGGTTGCTTGGTTGGCCAAAAAGGGCGTATGCGTTTTTTCCTGAATATATTCAGGAAAAAACGCATACGCCCTTTTTGGCCAAGGGCATCATTGTCAACGTTTTGCCGCTTTTCATGTGCTTTAAAGGCGATTCGTATCTACCTCCTGAAATCTGTTTCCTGCAATTCTGCCTTGATTTCAAATCCTCTTCTTTGCCTTCCCTCAATATATTTGTGGACGAGAGTTATCATTTATAACTCTGCAGGTTTGTGAATTGCAGTGCCCTGAACCTCCATTTTACAACTCGTTTTTATGGGAGCTGGCCGCAAAATCGCAGAATGGCTTCAGGCCCTGTTCTGGTTCCGGGGGGCAGGCTGAGCCTGTGGTTAATTCTTCTTTCTGATGGGAAAATAGAGTGACCTGTGCCTGTCCCAACACCAAGAGCTAGTCTCTCGTTGGTTCCACGTCTTCCCGTTTATCCTCAGGACAAATTGCAACCTGTACGGAACAGGAGGTTAAAGGTGCTGATGCTCCAAGTAGGGAGCTTGCTAGTAAAGCGGCTGGAATGGCGAACCCGGGCACAAGGCGATGAGAAATGAGGTGCGTTTTAGAAACCTTTCCCCATCACACGGTGTAGCATCTTCTGGGTTTCTCATGCATGTTTTTGATGTAGGAAGATGCCCTTGAACCTGGAGATTTGGGACCCATGCGATGGGTACCACGCAGTATTACTTTAAAGGGTCTGCGTTTGCTCACCCAACCTCACCAAACCTCTCAGCCCCAAGAGTGTCCACCCTTATGTCTCATCCAGCTGTGCGTCTAGATATGGTCAATCCAGGTTGCATCACAGCCCCTGAACGCATTGTGTAAGAATTTCTCTCTCTTTCACTGTCTTTGTTTCATGGGTGTTTCAAAGTAATTTATGTTTATAATGGGGTTTAGCTGCTTTTCACTGCTGTGTTTATGCCACTTTACACCCACTTGACACACTAACAGAGAGATATCAATACATAGGTTTTACGATTATTATTAGTCAGATATATTCTTGTGCGGTGAATAGGGCGTGTTGAGTCCAGTTCTCTGAGCAAGGAGTAGGTCTTGTCTATTACATTTTGGGTTTATGGAACGGTATCTGAGCTAATTTGATACCCTTGTTTTATGTATCACCCCACCTCACCTTTCCCGTTAAGCAGCCATAGTGTGTTTTCTGCATGTGTGACTCTGTTCTGTTTTGTAATTCAGTTCAAGTGTAACGGTTTTTACATTCCCTCTATCAGTGATACCTTATGAGAAGTGTCCTTTTCTGTGTGACTTATTTCACTTAGAATCGTCGTACCTAAATCCACTCATCATGCTGCTACTAACCTTACGACATTGATTTCCTGGCTGAGTGATATTCCATTGTACATAAGGACCACAACTTCTTTATCCATTTTTCTCTTTCCTGGGATATTTAAGGTGGAATGAAGTGGAGGTCCTGGTCAACAGAGCAGCCCTAAACTTTGGGGTGCTTGTGTCTTGCTGAGTTTTAATTTTCCCAATTTATACCCCCATGAGTGGAAGTGCCCTATGCTCTCTAAGCTGTGTTTTTCAGATGTTTCAGGACTCACCGGACACTTCTCCAGAGTGGCTCTTGGCAATTTACATCCCGCCCGTCAGTGTAGCAAGGCTCCCATTTCTCCATGGCCTGTCCTGCATTTCTGGTTTTGACACTTTTTTCAGCATGGCCCTTTTGACCGATGGGAAGCGAGACTTCTTTGTAGCGCTGATTTGCCTTTCCAGGTTGCTTGGTTGGCCAAAAAGGGCGTATGCGTTTTTTCCTGAATATATTCAGGAAAAAACGCATACGCCCTTTTTGGCCAAGGGCATCATTGTCAACGTTTTGCCGCTTTTCATGTGCTTTAAAGGCGATTCGTATCTACCTCCTGAAATCTGTTTCCTGCAATTCTGCCTTGATTTCAAATCCTCTTCTTTGCCTTCCCTCAATATATTTGTGGACGAGAGTTATCATTTATAACTCTGCAGGTTTGTGAATTGCAGTGCCCTGAACCTCCATTTTACAACTCGTTTTTATGGGAGCTGGCCGCAAAATCGCAGAATGGCTTCAGGCCCTGTTCTGGTTCCGGGGGGCAGGCTGAGCCTGTGGTTAATTCTTCTTTCTGATGGGAAAATAGAGTGACCTGTGCCTGTCCCAACACCAAGAGCTAGTCTCTCGTTGGTTCCACGTCTTCCCGTTTATCCTCAGGACAAATTGCAACCTGTATGGAACAGGAGGTTAAAGGTGCTGATGCTCCAAGTAGGGAGCTTGCTAGTAAAGCGGCTGGAATGGCGAACCCGGGCACAAGGAGATGAGAAATGAGGTGCGTTTTAGAAACCTTTCCCCATCACACGGTGTACCATCTTCTGGGTTTCTCATGCATGTTTTTGATGTAGGAAGATGCCCTTGAACCTGGAGATTTGGGACCCATGCGATGGGTACCACGCAGTATTACTTTAAAGGGTCTGCGTTTGCTCACCCAACCTCACCAAACCTCTCAGCCCCAAGAGTGTCCACCCTTATGTCTCATCCAGCTGTGCGTCTAGATATGGTCAATCCAGGTTGCATCACAGCCCCTGAACGCATTGTGTAAGAATTTCTCTCTCTTTCACTGTCTTTGTTTCATGGTTGTTTCAAAGTAATTTATTTTTATAATGGGGTTTAGCTGCTTTTCACTGCTGTGTTTATGCCGCTTTACACCCACTTGACACACTAACAGAGAGATATCAATACATAGGTTTTACGATTATTATTAGTCAGATATATTCTTGTGCGGTGAATAGGGCGTGTTGAGTCCAGTTCTCTGAGCAAGGAGTAGGTCTTGTCTATTACATTTTGGGTTTATGGAACGGTATCTGAGCTAATTTGATACCCTTGTTTTATGTATCACCCCACCTCACCTTTCCCGTTAAGCAGCCATAGTGTGTTTTCTGCATGTGTGACTCTGTTCTGTTTTGTAATTCAGTTCAAGTGTAACGGTTTTTACATTCCCTCTATCAGTGATACCTTATGAGAAGTGTCCTTTTCTGTGTGACTTATTTCACTTAGAATCGTCGTACCTAAATCCACTCATCATGCTGCTACTAACCTTACGACATTGATTTCCTGGCTGAGTGATATTCCTTTGTACATAAGGACCACAACTTCTTTATCCATTTTTCTCTTTCCTGGGATATTTAAGGTGGAATGAAGTGGAGGTCCTGGTCAACAGAGCAGCCCTAAACTTTGGGGTGCTTGTGTCTTGCTGAGTTTTAATTTTCCCAATTTATACCCCCATGAGTGGAAGTGCCCTATGCTCTCTAAGCTGTGTTTTTCAGATGTTTCAGGACTCACCGGACACTTCTCCAGAGTGGCTCTTGGCAATTTACATCCCGCCCGTCAGTGTAGCAAGGCTCCCATTTCTCCATGGCCTGTCCTGCATTTCTGGTTTTGACACTTTTTTCAGCATGGCCCTTTTGACCGATGGGAAGCGAGACTTCTTTGTAGCGCTGATTTGCCTTTCCAGGTTGCTTGGTTGGCCAAAAAGGGCGTATGCGTTTTTTCCTGAATATATTCAGGAAAAAACACATACGCCCTTTTTGGCCAAGGGCATCATTGTCAACGTTTTGCCGCTTTTCATGTGCTTTAAAGGCGATTCGTATCTACCTCCTGAAATCTGTTTCCTGCAATTCTGCCTTGATTTCAAATCCTCTTCTTTGCCTTCCCTCAATATATTTGTGGACGAGAGTTATCATTTATAACTCTGCAGGTTTGTGAATTGCAGTGCCCTGAACCTCCATTTTACAACTCGTTTTTATGGGAGCTGGCCGCAAAATCGCAGAATGGCTTCAGGCCCTGTTCTGGTTCCGGGGGGCAGGCTGAGCCTGTGGTTAATTCTTCTTTCTGATGGGAAAATAGAGTGACCTGTGCCTGTCCCAACACCAAGAGCTAGTCTCTCGTTGGTTCCACGTCTTCCCGTTTATCCTCAGGACAAATTGCAACCTGTATGGAACAGGAGGTTAAAGGTGCTGATGCTCCAAGTAGGGAGCTTGCTAGTAAAGCGGCTGGAATGGCGAACCCGGGCACAAGGAGATGAGAAATGAGGTGCGTTTTAGAAACCTTTCCCCATCACACGGTGTACCATCTTCTGGGTTTCTCATGCATGTTTTTGATGTAGGAAGATGCCCTTGAACCTGGAGATTTGGGACCCATGCGATGGGTACCACGCAGTATTACTTTAAAGGGTCTGCGTTTGCTCACCCAACCTCACCAAACCTCTCAGCCCCAAGAGTGTCCACCCTTATGTCTCATCCAGCTGTGCGTCTAGATATGGTCAATCCAGGTTGCATCACAGCCCCTGAACGCATTGTGTAAGAATTTCTCTCTCTTTCACTGTCTTTGTTTCATGGTTGTTTCAAAGTAATTTATTTTTATAATGGGGTTTAGCTGCTTTTCACTGCTGTGTTTATGCCGCTTTACACCCACTTGACACACTAACAGAGAGATATCAATACATAGGTTTTACGATTATTATTAGTCAGATATATTCTTGTGCGGTGAATAGGGCGTGTTGAGTCCAGTTCTCTGAGCAAGGAGTAGGTCTTGTCTATTACATTTTGGGTTTATGGAACGGTATCTGAGCTAATTTGATACCCTTGTTTTATGTATCACCCCACCTCACCTTTCCCGTTAAGCAGCCATAGTGTGTTTTCTGCATGTGTGACTCTGTTCTGTTTTGTAATTCAGTTCAAGTGTAACGGTTTTTACATTCCCTCTATCAGTGATACCTTATGAGAAGTGTCCTTTTCTGTGTGACTTATTTCACTTAGAATCGTCGTACCTAAATCCACTCATCATGCTGCTACTAACCTTACGACATTGATTTCCTGGCTGAGTGATATTCCTTTGTACATAAGGACCACAACTTCTTTATCCATTTTTCTCTTTCCTGGGATATTTAAGGTGGAATGAAGTGGAGGTCCTGGTCAACAGAGCAGCCCTAAACTTTGGGGTGCTTGTGTCTTGCTGATTTTTAATTTTCCCAATTTATACCCCCATGAGTGGAAGTGCCCTATGCTCTCTGAGCTGTGTTTTTCAGATGTTTCAGGACTCACCGGACACTTCTCCAGAGTGGCTCTTGGCAATTTACATCCCGCCCATCAGTGTAGCAAGGCTCCCATTTCTCCATGGCCTGTCCTGCATTTCTGGTTTTGACACTTTTTTCAGCATGGCCCTTTTGACCGATGGGAAGCGAGACTTCTTTGTAGCGCTGATTTGCCTTTCCAGGTTGCTTGGTTGGCCAAAAAGGGCGTATGCGTTTTTTCCTGAATATATTCAGGAAAAAACGCATACGCCCTTTTTGGCCAAGGGCATCATTGTCAACGTTTTGCCGCTTTTCATGTGCTTTAAAGGCGATTCGTATCTACCTCCTGAAATCTGTTTCCTGCAATTCTGCCTTGATTTCAAATCCTCTTCTTTGCCTTCCCTCAATATATTTGTGGACGAGAGTTATCATTTATAACTCTTCAGGTTTGTGAATTGCAGTGCCCTGAACCTCCATTTTACAACTCGTTTTTATGGGAGCTGGCCGCAAAATCGCAGAATGGCTTCAGGCCCTATTCTGGTTCCGGGGGTCAGGCTGAGCCTGTGGTTAATTCTTCTTTCTGATGGGAAAATAGAGTGACCTGTGCCTGTCCCAACACCAAGAGCTAGTCTCTCGTTGGTTCCACGTCTTCCCGTTTATCCTCAGGACAAATTGCAACCTGTACGGAACAGGAGGTTAAAGGTGCTGATGCTCCAAGTAGGGAGCTTGCTAGTAAAGCGGCTGGAATGGCGAACCCGGGCACAAGGAGATGAGAAATGAGGTGCGTTTTAGAAACCTTTCCCCATCACACGGTGTACCATCTTCTGGGTTTCTCATGCATGTTTTTGATGTAGGAAGATGCCCTTGAACCTGGAGATTTGGGACCCATGCGATGGGTACCACGCAGTATTACTTTAAAGGGTGTGCGTTTGCTCACCCAACCTCACCAAACCTCTCAGCCCCAAGAGTGTCCACCCTTATGTCTCATCCAGCTGTGCGTCTAGATATGGTCAATCCAGGTTGCATCACAGCCCCTGAACGCATTGTGTAAGAATTTCTCTCTCTTTCACTGTCTTTGTTTCATTGGTGTTTCAAAGTAATTTATTTTTATAATGGGATTTAGCTGCTTTTCACTGCTGTGTTTATGCCGCTTTACACCCACTTGACACACTAACAGAGAGATATCAATACATAGGTTTTACGATTATTATTAGTCAGATATATTCTTGTGCGGTGAATAGGGCGTGTTGAGTCCAGTTCTCTGAGCAAGGAGTAGGTCTTGTCTATTACATATTGGGTTTATGGAATGGTATCTGAGCTAATTTGATATCCTTGTTTTATGTATCACCCCACCTCACCTTTCCCGTTAAGCAGCCATAGTGTGTTTTCTGCATGTGTGACTCTGTTCTGTTTTGTAATTCAGTTCAAGTGTAACGGTTTTTACATTCCCTCTATCAGTGATACCTTATGAGAAGTGTCCTTTTCTGTGTGACTTATTTCACTTAGAATCGTTGTACCTAAATCCACTCATCATGCTGCTACTAACCTTACGACATTGATTTCCTGGCTGAGTGATATTCCATTGTACATAAGGACCACAACTTCTTTATCCATTTTTCTCTTTCCTGGGATATTTAAGGTGGAATGAAGTGGAGGTCCTGGTCAACAGAGCAGCCCTAAACTTTGGGGTGCTTGTGTCTTGCTGATTTTTAATTTTCCCAATTTATACCCCCATGAGTGGAAGTGCCCTATGCTCTCTGAGCTGTGTTTTTCAGATGTTTCAGGACTCACCGGACACTTCTCCAGAGTGGCTCTTGGCAATTTACATCCCGCCCATCAGTGTAGCAAGGCTCCCATTTCTCCATGGCCTGTCCTGCATTTCTGGTTTTGACACTTTTTTCAGCATGGCCCTTTTGACCGATGGGAAGCAAGACTTCTTTGTAGCGCTGATTTGCCTTTCCAGGTTGCTTGGTTGGCCAAAAAGGGCGTATGCGTTTTTTCCTGAATATATTCAGGAAAAAACGCATACGCCCTTTTTGGCCAAAGGCATCATTGTCAACGTTTTGCCGCTTTTCATGTGCTTTAAAGGCGATTCGTATCTACCTCCTGAAATCTGTTTCCTGCAATTCTGCCTTGATTTCAAATCCTCTTCTTTGCCTTCCCTCAATATATTTGTGGACGAGAGTTATCATTTATAACTCTGCAGGTTTGTGAATTGCAGTGCCCTGAACCTCCATTTTACAACTCGTTTTTATGGGAGCTGGCCGCAAAATCGCAGAATGGCTTCAGGCCCTGTTCTGGTTCCGGGGGGCAGGCTGAGCCTGTGGTTAATTCTTCTTTCTGATGGGAAAATAGAGTGAACTGTGCCTGTCCCAACACCAAGAGCTAGTCTCACGTTGGTTCCACATCTTCCCGTTTATACTCAGGACAAATTGCAACCTGTACGGAACAGGAGGTTAAAGGTGCTGATGCTCCAAGTAGGGAGCTTGCTAGTAAAGCGGCTGGAATGGCGAACCCGGGCACAAGGAGATGAGAAATGAGGTGCGTTTTAGAAACCTTTCCCCATCACACGGTGTACCATCTTCTGGGTTTCTCATGCATGTTTTTGATGTAGGAAGATGCCCTTGAACCTGGAGATTTGGGACCCATGCGATGGGTACCACGCAGTATTCCTTTAAAGGGTCTGCGTTTGCTCACCCAACCTCACCAAACCTCTCAGCCCCAAGAGTGTCCACCCTTATGTCTCATCCAGCTGTGCGTCTAGATATGGTCAATCCAGGTTGCATCACAGCCCCTGAACGCATTGTGTAAGAATTTCTCTCTCTTTCACTGTCTTTGTTTCATGGGTGTTTCAAAGTAATTTATTTTTATAATGGGGTTTAGCTGCTTTTCACTGCTGTGTTTATGCCGCTTTACACCCACTTGACACACTAACAGAGAGATATCAATACATAGGTTTTACGATTATTATTAGTCAGATATATTCTTGTGCGGTGAATAGGGCGTGTTGAGTCCAGTTCTCTGAGCAAGGAGTAGGTCTTGTCTATTACATTTTGGGTTTATGGAACGGTATCTGAGCTAAATTGATACCCTTGTTTTATGTATCACCCCACCTCACCTTTCCCGTTAAGCAGCCATAGTGTGTTTTCTGCATGTGTGACTCTGTTCTGTTTTGTAATTCAGTTCAAGTGTAACGGTTTTTACATTCCCTCTATCAGTGATACCTTATGAGAAGTGTCCTTTTCTGTGTGACTTATTTCACTTAGAATCGTCGTACCTAAATCCACTCATCATGCTGCTACTAACCTTACGACATTGATTTCATGGCTGAGTGATATTCCATTGTACATAAGGACCACAACTTCTTTATCCATTTTTCTCTTTCCTGGGATATTTAAGGTGGAATGAAGTGGAGGTCCTGGTCAACAGAGCAGCCCTAAACTTTGGGGTGCTTGTGTCTTGCTGATTTTTAATTTTCCCAATTTATACCCCCATGAGTGGAAGTGCCCTATGCTCTCTGAGCTGTGTTTTTCAGATGTTTCAAGACTCACCGGACACTTCTCCAGAGTGGCTCTTGGCAATTTACATCCCGCCCATCAGTGTAGCAAGGCTCCCATTTCTCCATGGCCTGTCCTGCATTTCTGGTTTTGACACTTTTTTCAGCATGGCCCTTTTGACCGATGGGAAGCGAGACTTCTTTGTAGCGCTGATTTGCCTTTCCAGGTTGCTTGGTTGGCCAAAAAGGGCGTATGCGTTTTTTCCTGAATATATTCAGGAAAAAACGCATACGCCCTTTTTGGCCAAGGGCATCATTGTCAACGTTTTGCCGCTTTTCATGTGCTTTAAAGGCGATTCGTATCTACCTCCTGAAATCTGTTTCCTGCAATTCTGCCTTGATTTCAAATCCTCTTCTTTGCCTTCCCTCAATATATTTGTGGACGAGAGTTATCATTTATAACTCTGCAGGTTTGTGAATTGCAGTGCCCTGAACCTCCATTTTACAACTCGTTTTTATGGGAGCTGGCCGCAAAATCGCAGAATGGCTTCAGGCCCTGTTCTGGTTCCGGGGGGCAGGCTGAGCCTGTGGTTAATTCTTCTTTCTGATGGGAAAATAGAGTGACCTGTGCCTGTCCCAACACCAAGAGCTAGTCTCTCGTTGGTTCCACGTCTTCCCGTTTATCCTCAGGACAAATTGCAACCTGTACGGAACAGGAGGTTAAAGGTGCTGATGCTCCAAGTAGGGAGCTTGCTAGTAAAGCGGCTGGAATGGCGAACCCGGGCACAAGGCGATGAGAAATGAGGTGCGTTTTAGAAACCTTTCCCCATCACACGGTGTAGCATCTTCTGGGTTTCTCATGCATGTTTTTGATGTAGGAAGATGCCCTTGAACCTGGAGATTTGGGACCCATGCGATGGGTACCACGCAGTATTACTTTAAAGGGTCTGCGTTTGCTCACCCAACCTCACCAAACCTCTCAGCCCCAAGAGTGTCCACCCTTATGTCTCATCCAGCTGTGCGTCTAGATATGGTCAATCCAGGTTGCATCACAGCCCCTGAACGCATTGTGTAAGAATTTCTCTCTCTTTCACTGTCTTTGTTTCATGGGTGTTTCAAAGTAATTTATGTTTATAATGGGGTTTAGCTGCTTTTCACTGCTGTGTTTATGCCACTTTACACCCACTTGACACACTAACAGAGAGATATCAATACATAGGTTTTACGATTATTATTAGTCAGATATATTCTTGTGCGGTGAATAGGGCGTGTTGAGTCCAGTTCTCTGAGCAAGGAGTAGGTCTTGTCTATTACATTTTGGGTTTATGGAACGGTATCTGAGCTAATTTGATACCCTTGTTTTATGTATCACCCCACCTCACCTTTCCCGTTAAGCAGCCATAGTGTGTTTTCTGCATGTGTGACTCTGTTCTGTTTTGTAATTCAGTTCAAGTGTAATGGTTTTTACATTCCCTCTATCAGTGATACCTTATGAGAAGTGTCCTTTTCTGTGTGACTTATTTCACTTAGAATCGTCGTACCTAAATCCACTCATCATGCTGCTACTAACCTTACGACATTGATTTCCTGGCTGAGTGATATTCCATTGTACATAAGGACCACAACTTCTTTATCCATTTTTCTCTTTCCTGGGATATTTAAGGTGGAATGAAGTGGAGGTCCTGGTCAACAGAGCAGCCCTAAACTTTGGGGTGCTTGTGTCTTGCTGATTTTTAATTTTCCCAATTTATACCCCCATGAGTGGAAGTGCCCTATGCTCTCTAAGCTGTGTTTTTCAGATGTTTCAGGACTCACCGGACACTTCCCCAGAGTGGCTCTTGGCAATTTACATCCCGCCCGTCAGTGTAGCAAGGCTCCCATTTCTCCATGGCCTGTCCTGCATTTCTGGTTTTGACACTTTTTTCAGCATGGCCCTTTTGACCGATGGGAAGCGAGACTTCTTTGTAGCGCTGATTTGCCTTTCCAGGTTGCTTGGTTGGCCAAAAAGGGCGTATGCGTTTTTTCCTGAATATATTCAGGAAAAAACGCATACGCCCTTTTTGGCCAAGGGCATCATTGTCAACGTTTTGCCGCTTTTCATGTGCTTTAAAGGCGATTCGTATCTACCTCCTGAAATCTGTTTCCTGCAATTCTGCCTTGATTTCAAATCCTCTTCTTTGCCTTCCCTCAATATATTTGTGGACGAGAGTTATCATTTATAACTCTGCAGGTTTGTGAATTGCAGTGCCCTGAACCTCCATTTTACAACTCGTTTTTATGGGAGCTGGCCGCAAAATCGCAGAATGGCTTCAGGCCCTGTTCTGGTTCCGGGGGGCAGGCTGAGCCTGTGGTTAATTCTTCTTTCTGATGGGAAAATAGAGTGACCTGTGCCTGTCCCAACACCAAGAGCTAGTCTCTCGTTGGTTCCACGTCTTCCCGTTTATCCTCAGGACAAATTGCAACCTGTACGGAACAGGAGGTTAAAGGTGCTGATGCTCCAAGTAGGGAGCTTGCTAGTAAAGCGGCTGGAATGGCGAACCCGGGCACAAGGAGATGAGAAATGAGGTGCGTTTTAGAAACCTTTCCCCATCACACGGTGTACCATCTTCTGGGTTTCTCATGCATGTTTTTGATGTAGGAAGATGCCCTTGAACCTGGAGATTTGGGACCCATGCGATGGGTACCACGCAGTATTACTTTAAAGGGTGTGCGTTTGCTCACCCAACCTCACCAAACCTCTCAGCCCCAAGAGTGTCCACCCTTATGTCTCATCCAGCTGTGCGTCTAGATATGGTCAATCCAGGTTGCATCACAGCCCCTGAACGCATTGTGTAAGAATTTCTCTCTCTTTCACTGTCTTTGTTTCATTGGTGTTTCAAAGTAATTTATTTTTATAATGGGATTTAGCTGCTTTTCACTGCTGTGTTTATGCCGCTTTACACCCACTTGACACACTAACAGAGAGATATCAATACATAGGTTTTACGATTATTATTAGTCAGATATATTCTTGTGCGGTGAATAGGGCGTGTTGAGTCCAGTTCTCTGAGCAAGGAGTAGGTCTTGTCTATTACATATTGGGTTTATGGAATGGTATCTGAGCTAATTTGATATCCTTGTTTTATGTATCACCCCACCTCACCTTTCCCGTTAAGCAGCCATAGTGTGTTTTCTGCATGTGTGACTCTGTTCTGTTTTGTAATTCAGTTCAAGTGTAACGGTTTTTACATTCCCTCTATCAGTGATACCTTATGAGAAGTGTCCTTTTCTGTGTGACTTATTTCACTTAGAATCGTCGTACCTAAATCCACTCATCATGCTGCTACTAACCTTACGACATTGATTTCCTGGCTGAGTGATATTCCATTGTACATAAGGACCACAACTTCTTTATCCATTTTTCTCTTTCCTGGGATATTTAAGGTGGAATGAAGTGGAGGTCCTGGTCAACAGAGCAGCCCTAAACTTTGGGGTGCTTGTGTCTTGCTGATTTTTAATTTTCCCAATTTATACCCCCATGAGTGGAAGTGCCCTATGCTCTCTGAGCTGTGTTTTTCAGATGTTTAAGGACTCACCGGACACTTCTCCAGAGTGGCTCTTGGCAATTTACATCCCGCCCATCAGTGTAGCAAGGCTCCCATTTCTCCATGGCCTGTCCTGCATTTCTGGTTTTGACACTTTTTTCAGCATGGCCCTTTTGACCGATGGGAAGCAAGACTTCTTTGTAGCGCTGATTTGCCTTTCCAGGTTGCTTGGTTGGCCAAAAAGGGCGTATGCGTTTTTTCCTGAATATATTCAGGAAAAAACGCATACGCCCTTTTTGGCCAAGGGCATCATTGTCAACGTTTTGCCGCTTTTCATGTGCTTTAAAGGCGATTCGTATCTACCTCCTGAAATCTGTTTCCTGCAATTCTGCCTTGATTTCAAATCCTCTTCTTTGCCTTCCCTCAATATATTTGTGGACGAGAGTTATCATTTATAACTCTGCAGGTTTGTGAATTGCAGTGCCCTGAACCTCCATTTTACAACTCGCTTTTTTGGGAGCTGGCCGCAAAAGCGCAGGATGGCTTCAGGCCCTGTTCTGGTTCCGGGGGGCAGGCTGAGCCTGTGGTTAATTCTTCTTCCTGATGGGAAAATAGAGTGACCTGTGCCTGTCCCGACACCAAGAGCTAGTCTCTCGTTGGTTCCCCGTCTTCCCGTTCATCCTCAGGACAAATTGCAACCTGTACGGAACAGGAGGTTAAAGGTGCTGATGCTCCAAGTAGGGAGATTGCTAGTTAAGCGGCTGGAATGGCGAACCCGGGCACAAGGAGATGAGAAATGAGGTGCGTTTTAGAAACCTTTCCCCATCACACGGTGTACCATCTTCTGGGTTTCTCATGCATGTTTTCGATGTAGGAAGATGCCCTTGAACCTGGAGATTTGGGACCTATGCGATGGGTACCACGCAGTATTACTTTAAAGGGTCTGCGTTTGCTCACCCAACCTCACCAAACCTCTCAGCCCCAAGAGTGTCCACCCTTATGTCTCATCCAGCTGTGGGTCTAGATATGGTCAATCCAGGTTGCATCACAGCCCCTGAACGCATTGTGTAAGAATTTCTCTCTCTTTCACTGTCGTTGTTTCATGGGTTTTTCAAAGTAATTTATTTTCATAATGGGGTTTAGCTGCTTTTCACTGCTGTGTTTATGCCGCTTTACACCCACTTGACACACTAACAGAGAGATATCAATACATAGGTTTTAAGATTATTACTAGTCAGATATATTCTTGTGTGGTGAATAGGGCGTGTTGAGTCCAGTTCTCTGAGCAAGGAGTAGGTCTTGTCTATTACATATTGGGTTTATGGAACGGTATCTGAGCTAATTTGATACCCTTGTTTTATGTATCACCCCACCTCACCTTTCCCGTTAAGCAGCCATAGTGTGTTTTCTGCATGTGTGACTCTGTTCTGTTTTGTAATTCAGTTCAAGTGTAACGGTTTTTACATTCCCTCTATCAGTGATACCTTATGAGAAGTGTCCTTTTCTGTGTGACTTATTTCACTTAGAATCGTCGTACCTAAATCCACTCATCATGCTGCTACTAACCTTATGACATTGATTTCACGGCTGAGTGATATTCCATTGTACATAAGGACCACAACTTCTTTATCCATTTTTCTCTTTCCTGGGATATTTAAGGTGGAATGAAGTGGAGGTCCTTGTCAACAGAGCAGCCCTCAACTTTGGGGTGCTTGTGTCTTGCTGATTTTTAATTTTTCCAATTTATACCCCCATGAGTGGAAGTGCCCTATGCTCTCTAAGCTGTGTTTTTCAGATGTTTCAGGACACACCGTACACTTCTCCAGAGTGGCTGTTGGCAATTTACATCCCGCCCATCAGTGTAGCAAGGCTCCCATTTCTCCATGGCCTGTCCTGCATTTCTGGTTTTGACACTTTTTTCAGCATGGCCCTTTTGACCGATGGGAAGCGAGACTTCTCTGTAGCGCTGATTTGCCTTTCCAGGTTGCTTGGTTGGCCAAAAAGGGCGTATGCGTTTTTTCCTGAATATATTCAGGAAAAAACGCATACGCCCTTTTTGGCCAAGGGCATCATTGTCAACGTTTTGCCGCTTTTCATGTGCTTTAAAGGCGATTCGTATCTACCTCCTGAAATCTGTTTCGTGCAATTCTGCCTTGATTTCAAATCCTCTTCTTTGCCTTCCCTCAATATATTTGTGGACGAGAGTTATCATTTATAACTCTGCAGGTTTGTGAATTGCAGTGCCCTGAACCTCCATTTTACAACTCGCTTTTTTGGGAGCTGGCCGCAAAAGCGCAGGATGGCTTCAGGCCCTGTTCTGGTTCCGGGGGGCAGGCTGAGCCTGTGGTTAATTCTTCTTCCTGATGGGAAAATAGAGTGACCTGTGCCTGTCCCGACACCAAGAGCTAGTCTCTCGTTGGTTCCCCGTCTTCCCATTCATCCTCAGGACAAATTGCAACCTGTACGGAACAGGAGGTTAAAGGTGCTGATGCTCCAAGTAGGGAGATTGCTAGTTAAGCGGCTGGAATGGCGAACCCGGGCACAAGGAGATGAGAAATGAGGTGCGTTTTAGAAACCTTTCCCCATCACACGGTGTACCATCTTCTGGGTTTCTCATGCATGTTTTCGATGTAGGAAGATGCCCTTGAACCTGGAGATTTGGGACCTATGCGATGGGTACCACGCAGTATTACTTTAAAGGGTCTGCGTTTGCTCACCCAACCTCACCAAACCTCTCAGCCCCAAGAGTGTCCACCCTTATGTCTCATCCAGCTGTGGGTCTAGATATGGTCAATCCAGGTTGCATCACAGCCCCTGAACGCATTGTGTAAGAATTTCTCTCTCTTTCACTGTCGTTGTTTCATGGGTTTTTCAAAGTAATTTATTTTCATAATGGGGTTTAGCTGCTTTTCACGGCTGTGTTTATGCCGCTTTACACCCACTTGACACACTAACAGAGAGATATCAATACATAGGTTTTAAGATTATTACTAGTCAGATATATTCTTGTGCGGTGAATAGGGCGTGTTGAGTCCAGTTCTCTGAGCAAGGAGTAGGTCTTGTCTATTACATATTGGGTTTATGGAACGGTATCTGAGCTAATTTGATACCCTTGTTTTATGTATCACCCCACCTCACCTTTCCCGTTAAGCAGCCATAGTGTGTTTTCTGCATGTGTGACTCTGTTCTGTTTTGTAATTCAGTTCAAGTGTAACGGTTTTTACATTCCCTCTATCAGTGATACCTTATGAGAAGTGTCCTTTTCTGTGTGACTTATTTCACTTAGAATCGTCGTACCTAAATCCACTCATCATGCTGCTACTAACCTTATGACATTGATTTCATGGCTGAGTGATATTCCATTGTACATAAGGACCACAACTTCTTTATCCATTTTTCTCTTTCCTGGGATATTTAAGGTGGAATGAAGTGGAGGTCCTTGTCAACAGAGCAGCCCTCAACTTTGGGGTGCTTGTGTCTTGCTGATTTTTAATTTTTCCAATTTATACCCTCATGAGTGGAAGTGCCCTATGCTCTCTAAGCTGTGTTTTTCAGATGTTTCAGGACACACCGTACACTTCTCCAGAGTGGCTGTTGGCAATTTACATCCCGCCCATCAGTGTAGCAAGGCTCCCATTTCTCCATGGCCTGTCCTGCATTTCTGGTTTTGACACTTTTTTCAGCATGGCCCTTTTGACCGATGGGAAGCGAGACTTCTCTGTAGCGCTGATTTGCCTTTCCAGGTTGCTTGGTTGGCCAAAAAGGGCGTATGCGTTTTTTCCTGAATATATTCAGGAAAAAACGCATACGCCCTTTTTGGCCAAGGGCATCATTGTCAACGTTTTGCCGCTTTTCATGTGCTTTAAAGGCGATTCGTATCTACCTCCTGAAATCTGTTTCATGCAATTCTGCCTTGATTTCAAATCCTCTTCTTTGCCTTCCCTCAATATATTTGTGGACGAGAGTTATCATTTATAACTCTGCAGGTTTGTGAATTGCAGTGCCCTGAAGCTCCATTTTACAACTCGCTTTTTTGGGAGCTGGCCGCAAAAGCGCAGGATGGCTTCAGGCCCTGTTCTGGTTCCGGGGGGCAGGCTGAGCCTGTGGTTAATTCTTCTTTCTGATGGGAAAATAGAGTGACCTGTGCCTGTCCCAACACCAAGAGCTAGTCTCTCGTTGGTTCCACGTCTTCCCGTTTATCCTCAGGACAAATTGCAACCTGTATGGAACAGGAGGTTAAAGGTGCTGATGCTCCAAGTAGGGAGCTTGCTAGTAAAGCGGCTGGAATGGCGAACCCGGGCACAAGGAGATGAGAAATGAGGTGCGTTTTAGAAACCTTTCCCCATCACACGGTGTACCATCTTCTGGGTTTCTCATGCATGTTTTTGATGTAGGAAGATGCCCTTGAACCTGGAGATTTGGGACCCATGCGATGGGTACCACGCAGTATTACTTTAAAGGGTCTGCGTTTGCTCACCCAACCTCACCAAACCTCTCAGCCCCAAGAGTGTCCACCCTTATGTCTCATCCAGCTGTGCGTCTAGATATGGTCAATCCAGGTTGCATCACAGCCCCTGAACGCATTGTGTAAGAATTTCTCTCTCTTTCACTGTCTTTGTTTCATGGTTGTTTCAAAGTAATTTATTTTTATAATGGGGTTTAGCTGCTTTTCACTGCTGTGTTTATGCCGCTTTACACCCACTTGACACACTAACAGAGAGATATCAATACATAGGTTTTACGATTATTATTAGTCAGATATATTCTTGTGCGGTGAATAGGGCGTGTTGAGTCCAGTTCTCTGAGCAAGGAGTAGGTCTTGTCTATTACATTTTGGGTTTATGGAACGGTATCTGAGCTAATTTGATACCCTTGTTTTATGTATCACCCCACCTCACCTTTCCCGTTAAGCAGCCATAGTGTGTTTTCTGCATGTGTGACTCTGTTCTGTTTTGTAATTCAGTTCAAGTGTAACGGTTTTTACATTCCCTCTATCAGTGATACCTTATGAGAAGTGTCCTTTTCTGTGTGACTTATTTCACTTAGAATCGTCGTACCTAAATCCACTCATCATGCTGCTACTAACCTTACGACATTGATTTCCTGGCTGAGTGATATTCCTTTGTACATAAGGACCACAACTTCTTTATCCATTTTTCTCTTTCCTGGGATATTTAAGGTGGAATGAAGTGGAGGTCCTGGTCAACAGAGCAGCCCTAAACTTTGGGGTGCTTGTGTCTTGCTGAGTTTTAATTTTCCCAATTTATACCCCCATGAGTGGAAGTGCCCTATGCTCTCTAAGCTGTGTTTTTCAGATGTTTCAGGACTCACCGGACACTTCTCCAGAGTGGCTCTTGGCAATTTACATCCCGCCCGTCAGTGTAGCAAGGCTCCCATTTCTCCATGGCCTGTCCTGCATTTCTGGTTTTGACACTTTTTTCAGCATGGCCCTTTTGACCGATGGGAAGCGAGACTTCTTTGTAGCGCTGATTTGCCTTTCCAGGTTGCTTGGTTGGCCAAAAAGGGCGTATGCGTTTTTTCCTGAATATATTCAGGAAAAAACACATACGCCCTTTTTGGCCAAGGGCATCATTGTCAACGTTTTGCCGCTTTTCATGTGCTTTAAAGGCGATTCGTATCTACCTCCTGAAATCTGTTTCCTGCAATTCTGCCTTGATTTCAAATCCTCTTCTTTGCCTTCCCTCAATATATTTGTGGACGAGAGTTATCATTTATAACTCTGCAGGTTTGTGAATTGCAGTGCCCTGAACCTCCATTTTACAACTCGTTTTTATGGGAGCTGGCCGCAAAATCGCAGAATGGCTTCAGGCCCTGTTCTGGTTCCGGGGGGCAGGCTGAGCCTGTGGTTAATTCTTCTTTCTGATGGGAAAATAGAGTGACCTGTGCCTGTCCCAACACCAAGAGCTAGTCTCTCGTTGGTTCCACGTCTTCCCGTTTATCCTCAGGACAAATTGCAACCTGTATGGAACAGGAGGTTAAAGGTGCTGATGCTCCAAGTAGGGAGCTTGCTAGTAAAGCGGCTGGAATGGCGAACCCGGGCACAAGGAGATGAGAAATGAGGTGCGTTTTAGAAACCTTTCCCCATCACACGGTGTACCATCTTCTGGGTTTCTCATGCATGTTTTTGATGTAGGAAGATGCCCTTGAACCTGGAGATTTGGGACCCATGCGATGGGTACCACGCAGTATTACTTTAAAGGGTCTGCGTTTGCTCACCCAACCTCACCAAACCTCTCAGCCCCAAGAGTGTCCACCCTTATGTCTCATCCAGCTGTGCGTCTAGATATGGTCAATCCAGGTTGCATCACAGCCCCTGAACGCATTGTGTAAGAATTTCTCTCTCTTTCACTGTCTTTGTTTCATGGTTGTTTCAAAGTAATTTATTTTTATAATGGGGTTTAGCTGCTTTTCACTGCTGTGTTTATGCCGCTTTACACCCACTTGACACACTAACAGAGAGATATCAATACATAGGTTTTACGATTATTATTAGTCAGATATATTCTTGTGCGGTGAATAGGGCGTGTTGAGTCCAGTTCTCTGAGCAAGGAGTAGGTCTTGTCTATTACATTTTGGGTTTATGGAACGGTATCTGAGCTAATTTGATACCCTTGTTTTATGTATCACCCCACCTCACCTTTCCCGTTAAGCAGCCATAGTGTGTTTTCTGCATGTGTGACTCTGTTCTGTTTTGTAATTCAGTTCAAGTGTAACGGTTTTTACATTCCCTCTATCAGTGATACCTTATGAGAAGTGTCCTTTTCTGTGTGACTTATTTCACTTAGAATCGTCGTACCTAAATCCACTCATCATGCTGCTACTAACCTTACGACATTGATTTCCTGGCTGAGTGATATTCCTTTGTACATAAGGACCACAACTTCTTTATCCATTTTTCTCTTTCCTGGGATATTTAAGGTGGAATGAAGTGGAGGTCCTGGTCAACAGAGCAGCCCTAAACTTTGGGGTGCTTGTGTCTTGCTGATTTTTAATTTTCCCAATTTATACCCCCATGAGTGGAAGTGCCCTATGCTCTCTGAGCTGTGTTTTTCAGATGTTTCAGGACTCACCGGACACTTCTCCAGAGTGGCTCTTGGCAATTTACATCCCGCCCATCAGTGTAGCAAGGCTCCCATTTCTCCATGGCCTGTCCTGCATTTCTGGTTTTGACACTTTTTTCAGCATGGCCCTTTTGACCGATGGGAAGCGAGACTTCTTTGTAGCGCTGATTTGCCTTTCCAGGTTGCTTGGTTGGCCAAAAAGGGCGTATGCGTTTTTTCCTGAATATATTCAGGAAAAAACGCATACGCCCTTTTTGGCCAAGGGCATCATTGTCAACGTTTTGCCGCTTTTCATGTGCTTTAAAGGCGATTCGTATCTACCTCCTGAAATCTGTTTCCTGCAATTCTGCCTTGATTTCAAATCCTCTTCTTTGCCTTCCCTCAATATATTTGTGGACGAGAGTTATCATTTATAACTCTTCAGGTTTGTGAATTGCAGTGCCCTGAACCTCCATTTTACAACTCGTTTTTATGGGAGCTGGCCGCAAAATCGCAGAATGGCTTCAGGCCCTATTCTGGTTCCGGGGGTCAGGCTGAGCCTGTGGTTAATTCTTCTTTCTGATGGGAAAATAGAGTGACCTGTGCCTGTCCCAACACCAAGAGCTAGTCTCTCGTTGGTTCCACGTCTTCCCGTTTATCCTCAGGACAAATTGCAACCTGTACGGAACAGGAGGTTAAAGGTGCTGATGCTCCAAGTAGGGAGCTTGCTAGTAAAGCGGCTGGAATGGCGAACCCGGGCACAAGGAGATGAGAAATGAGGTGCGTTTTAGAAACCTTTCCCCATCACACGGTGTACCATCTTCTGGGTTTCTCATGCATGTTTTTGATGTAGGAAGATGCCCTTGAACCTGGAGATTTGGGACCCATGCGATGGGTACCACGCAGTATTACTTTAAAGGGTGTGCGTTTGCTCACCCAACCTCACCAAACCTCTCAGCCCCAAGAGTGTCCACCCTTATGTCTCATCCAGCTGTGCGTCTAGATATGGTCAATCCAGGTTGCATCACAGCCCCTGAACGCATTGTGTAAGAATTTCTCTCTCTTTCACTGTCTTTGTTTCATTGGTGTTTCAAAGTAATTTATTTTTATAATGGGATTTAGCTGCTTTTCACTGCTGTGTTTATGCCGCTTTACACCCACTTGACACACTAACAGAGAGATATCAATACATAGGTTTTACGATTATTATTAGTCAGATATATTCTTGTGCGGTGAATAGGGCGTGTTGAGTCCAGTTCTCTGAGCAAGGAGTAGGTCTTGTCTATTACATATTGGGTTTATGGAATGGTATCTGAGCTAATTTGATATCCTTGTTTTATGTATCACCCCACCTCACCTTTCCCGTTAAGCAGCCATAGTGTGTTTTCTGCATGTGTGACTCTGTTCTGTTTTGTAATTCAGTTCAAGTGTAACGGTTTTTACATTCCCTCTATCAGTGATACCTTATGAGAAGTGTCCTTTTCTGTGTGACTTATTTCACTTAGAATCGTTGTACCTAAATCCACTCATCATGCTGCTACTAACCTTACGACATTGATTTCCTGGCTGAGTGATATTCCATTGTACATAAGGACCACAACTTCTTTATCCATTTTTCTCTTTCCTGGGATATTTAAGGTGGAATGAAGTGGAGGTCCTGGTCAACAGAGCAGCCCTAAACTTTGGGGTGCTTGTGTCTTGCTGATTTTTAATTTTCCCAATTTATACCCCCATGAGTGGAAGTGCCCTATGCTCTCTGAGCTGTGTTTTTCAGATGTTTCAGGACTCACCGGACACTTCTCCAGAGTGGCTCTTGGCAATTTACATCCCGCCCATCAGTGTAGCAAGGCTCCCATTTCTCCATGGCCTGTCCTGCATTTCTGGTTTTGACACTTTTTTCAGCATGGCCCTTTTGACCGATGGGAAGCAAGACTTCTTTGTAGCGCTGATTTGCCTTTCCAGGTTGCTTGGTTGGCCAAAAAGGGCGTATGCGTTTTTTCCTGAATATATTCAGGAAAAAACGCATACGCCCTTTTTGGCCAAAGGCATCATTGTCAACGTTTTGCCGCTTTTCATGTGCTTTAAAGGCGATTCGTATCTACCTCCTGAAATCTGTTTCCTGCAATTCTGCCTTGATTTCAAATCCTCTTCTTTGCCTTCCCTCAATATATTTGTGGACGAGAGTTATCATTTATAACTCTGCAGGTTTGTGAATTGCAGTGCCCTGAACCTCCATTTTACAACTCGTTTTTATGGGAGCTGGCCGCAAAATCGCAGAATGGCTTCAGGCCCTGTTCTGGTTCCGGGGGGCAGGCTGAGCCTGTGGTTAATTCTTCTTTCTGATGGGAAAATAGAGTGAACTGTGCCTGTCCCAACACCAAGAGCTAGTCTCACGTTGGTTCCACATCTTCCCGTTTATACTCAGGACAAATTGCAACCTGTACGGAACAGGAGGTTAAAGGTGCTGATGCTCCAAGTAGGGAGCTTGCTAGTAAAGCGGCTGGAATGGCGAACCCGGGCACAAGGAGATGAGAAATGAGGTGCGTTTTAGAAACCTTTCCCCATCACACGGTGTACCATCTTCTGGGTTTCTCATGCATGTTTTTGATGTAGGAAGATGCCCTTGAACCTGGAGATTTGGGACCCATGCGATGGGTACCACGCAGTATTCCTTTAAAGGGTCTGCGTTTGCTCACCCAACCTCACCAAACCTCTCAGCCCCAAGAGTGTCCACCCTTATGTCTCATCCAGCTGTGCGTCTAGATATGGTCAATCCAGGTTGCATCACAGCCCCTGAACGCATTGTGTAAGAATTTCTCTCTCTTTCACTGTCTTTGTTTCATGGGTGTTTCAAAGTAATTTATTTTTATAATGGGGTTTAGCTGCTTTTCACTGCTGTGTTTATGCCGCTTTACACCCACTTGACACACTAACAGAGAGATATCAATACATAGGTTTTACGATTATTATTAGTCAGATATATTCTTGTGCGGTGAATAGGGCGTGTTGAGTCCAGTTCTCTGAGCAAGGAGTAGGTCTTGTCTATTACATTTTGGGTTTATGGAACGGTATCTGAGCTAAATTGATACCCTTGTTTTATGTATCACCCCACCTCACCTTTCCCGTTAAGCAGCCATAGTGTGTTTTCTGCATGTGTGACTCTGTTCTGTTTTGTAATTCAGTTCAAGTGTAACGGTTTTTACATTCCCTCTATCAGTGATACCTTATGAGAAGTGTCCTTTTCTGTGTGACTTATTTCACTTAGAATCGTCGTACCTAAATCCACTCATCATGCTGCTACTAACCTTACGACATTGATTTCATGGCTGAGTGATATTCCATTGTACATAAGGACCACAACTTCTTTATCCATTTTTCTCTTTCCTGGGATATTTAAGGTGGAATGAAGTGGAGGTCCTGGTCAACAGAGCAGCCCTAAACTTTGGGGTGCTTGTGTCTTGCTGATTTTTAATTTTCCCAATTTATACCCCCATGAGTGGAAGTGCCCTATGCTCTCTGAGCTGTGTTTTTCAGATGTTTCAAGACTCACCGGACACTTCTCCAGAGTGGCTCTTGGCAATTTACATCCCGCCCATCAGTGTAGCATGGCTCCCATTTCTCCATGGCCTGTCCTGCATTTCTGGTTTTGACACTTTTTTCAGCATGGCCCTTTTGACCGATGGGAAGCGAGACTTCTTTGTAGCACTGATTTGCCTTTCCAGGTTGCTTGGTTGGCCAAAAAGGGCGTATGCGTTTTTTCCTGAATATATTCAGGAAAAAACGCATACGCCCTTTTTGGCCAAGGGCATCATTGTCAACGTTTTGCCGCTTTTCATGTGCTTTAAAGGCGATTCGTATCTACCTCCTGAAATCTGTTTCCTGCAATTCTGCCTTGATTTCAAATCCTCTTCTTTGCCTTCCCTCAATATATTTGTGGACGAGAGTTATCATTTATAACTCTGCAGGTTTGTGAATTGCAGTGCCCTGAACCTCCATTTTACAACTCGTTTTTATGGGAGCTGGCCGCAAAATCGCAGAATGGCTTCAGGCCCTGTTCTGGTTCCGGGGGGCAGGCTGAGCCTGTGGTTAATTCTTCTTTCTGATGGGAAAATAGAGTGACCTGTGCCTGTCCCAACACCAAGAGCTAGTCTCTCGTTGGTTCCACGTCTTCCCGTTTATCCTCAGGACAAATTGCAACCTGTACGGAACAGGAGGTTAAAGGTGCTGATGCTCCAAGTAGGGAGCTTGCTAGTAAAGCGGCTGGAATGGCGAACCCGGGCACAAGGCGATGAGAAATGAGGTGCGTTTTAGAAACCTTTCCCCATCACACGGTGTAGCATCTTCTGGGTTTCTCATGCATGTTTTTGATGTAGGAAGATGCCCTTGAACCTGGAGATTTGGGACCCATGCGATGGGTACCACGCAGTATTACTTTAAAGGGTCTGCGTTTGCTCACCCAACCTCACCAAACCTCTCAGCCCCAAGAGTGTCCACCCTTATGTCTCATCCAGCTGTGCGTCTAGATATGGTCAATCCAGGTTGCATCACAGCCCCTGAACGCATTGTGTAAGAATTTCTCTCTCTTTCACTGTCTTTGTTTCATGGGTGTTTCAAAGTAATTTATGTTTATAATGGGGTTTAGCTGCTTTTCACTGCTGTGTTTATGCCACTTTACACCCACTTGACACACTAACAGAGAGATATCAATACATAGGTTTTACGATTATTATTAGTCAGATATATTCTTGTGCGGTGAATAGGGCGTGTTGAGTCCAGTTCTCTGAGCAAGGAGTAGGTCTTGTCTATTACATTTTGGGTTTATGGAACGGTATCTGAGCTAATTTGATACCCTTGTTTTATGTATCACCCCACCTCACCTTTCCCGTTAAGCAGCCATAGTGTGTTTTCTGCATGTGTGACTCTGTTCTGTTTTGTAATTCAGTTCAAGTGTAATGGTTTTTACATTCCCTCTATCAGTGATACCTTATGAGAAGTGTCCTTTTCTGTGTGACTTATTTCACTTAGAATCGTCGTACCTAAATCCACTCATCATGCTGCTACTAACCTTACGACATTGATTTCCTGGCTGAGTGATATTCCATTGTACATAAGGACCACAACTTCTTTATCCATTTTTCTCTTTCCTGGGATATTTAAGGTGGAATGAAGTGGAGGTCCTGGTCAACAGAGCAGCCCTAAACTTTGGGGTGCTTGTGTCTTGCTGATTTTTAATTTTCCCAATTTATACCCCCATGAGTGGAAGTGCCCTATGCTCTCTAAGCTGTGTTTTTCAGATGTTTCAGGACTCACCGGACACTTCCCCAGAGTGGCTCTTGGCAATTTACATCCCGCCCGTCAGTGTAGCAAGGCTCCCATTTCTCCATGGCCTGTCCTGCATTTCTGGTTTTGACACTTTTTTCAGCATGGCCCTTTTGACCGATGGGAAGCGAGACTTCTTTGTAGCGCTGATTTGCCTTTCCAGGTTGCTTGGTTGGCCAAAAAGGGCGTATGCGTTTTTTCCTGAATATATTCAGGAAAAAACGCATACGCCCTTTTTGGCCAAGGGCATCATTGTCAACGTTTTGCCGCTTTTCATGTGCTTTAAAGGCGATTCGTATCTACCTCCTGAAATCTGTTTCCTGCAATTCTGCCTTGATTTCAAATCCTCTTCTTTGCCTTCCCTCAATATATTTGTGGACGAGAGTTATCATTTATAACTCTGCAGGTTTGTGAATTGCAGTGCCCTGAACCTCCATTTTACAACTCGTTTTTATGGGAGCTGGCCGCAAAATCGCAGAATGGCTTCAGGCCCTGTTCTGGTTCCGGGGGGCAGGCTGAGCCTGTGGTTAATTCTTCTTTCTGATGGGAAAATAGAGTGACCTGTGCCTGTCCCAACACCAAGAGCTAGTCTCTCGTTGGTTCCACGTCTTCCCGTTTATCCTCAGGACAAATTGCAACCTGTACGGAACAGGAGGTTAAAGGTGCTGATGCTCCAAGTAGGGAGCTTGCTAGTAAAGCGGCTGGAATGGCGAACCCGGGCACAAGGAGATGAGAAATGAGGTGCGTTTTAGAAACCTTTCCCCATCACACGGTGTACCATCTTCTGGGTTTCTCATGCATGTTTTTGATGTAGGAAGATGCCCTTGAACCTGGAGATTTGGGACCCATGCGATGGGTACCACGCAGTATTACTTTAAAGGGTGTGCGTTTGCTCACCCAACCTCACCAAACCTCTCAGCCCCAAGAGTGTCCACCCTTATGTCTCATCCAGCTGTGCGTCTAGATATGGTCAATCCAGGTTGCATCACAGCCCCTGAACGCATTGTGTAAGAATTTCTCTCTCTTTCACTGTCTTTGTTTCATTGGTGTTTCAAAGTAATTTATTTTTATAATGGGATTTAGCTGCTTTTCACTGCTGTGTTTATGCCGCTTTACACCCACTTGACACACTAACAGAGAGATATCAATACATAGGTTTTACGATTATTATTAGTCAGATATATTCTTGTGCGGTGAATAGGGCGTGTTGAGTCCAGTTCTCTGAGCAAGGAGTAGGTCTTGTCTATTACATATTGGGTTTATGGAATGGTATCTGAGCTAATTTGATATCCTTGTTTTATGTATCACCCCACCTCACCTTTCCCGTTAAGCAGCCATAGTGTGTTTTCTGCATGTGTGACTCTGTTCTGTTTTGTAATTCAGTTCAAGTGTAACGGTTTTTACATTCCCTCTATCAGTGATACCTTATGAGAAGTGTCCTTTTCTGTGTGACTTATTTCACTTAGAATCGTCGTACCTAAATCCACTCATCATGCTGCTACTAACCTTACGACATTGATTTCCTGGCTGAGTGATATTCCATTGTACATAAGGACCACAACTTCTTTATCCATTTTTCTCTTTCCTGGGATATTTAAGGTGGAATGAAGTGGAGGTCCTGGTCAACAGAGCAGCCCTAAACTTTGGGGTGCTTGTGTCTTGCTGATTTTTAATTTTCCCAATTTATACCCCCATGAGTGGAAGTGCCCTATGCTCTCTGAGCTGTGTTTTTCAGATGTTTAAGGACTCACCGGACACTTCTCCAGAGTGGCTCTTGGCAATTTACATCCCGCCCATCAGTGTAGCAAGGCTCCCATTTCTCCATGGCCTGTCCTGCATTTCTGGTTTTGACACTTTTTTCAGCATGGCCCTTTTGACCGATGGGAAGCAAGACTTCTTTGTAGCGCTGATTTGCCTTTCCAGGTTGCTTGGTTGGCCAAAAAGGGCGTATGCGTTTTTTCCTGAATATATTCAGGAAAAAACGCATACGCCCTTTTTGGCCAAGGGCATCATTGTCAACGTTTTGCCGCTTTTCATGTGCTTTAAAGGCGATTCGTATCTACCTCCTGAAATCTGTTTCCTGCAATTCTGCCTTGATTTCAAATCCTCTTCTTTGCCTTCCCTCAATATATTTGTGGACGAGAGTTATCATTTATAACTCTGCAGGTTTGTGAATTGCAGTGCCCTGAACCTCCATTTTACAACTCGCTTTTTTGGGAGCTGGCCGCAAAAGCGCAGGATGGCTTCAGGCCCTGTTCTGGTTCCGGGGGGCAGGCTGAGCCTGTGGTTAATTCTTCTTCCTGATGGGAAAATAGAGTGACCTGTGCCTGTCCCGACACCAAGAGCTAGTCTCTCGTTGGTTCCCCGTCTTCCCGTTCATCCTCAGGACAAATTGCAACCTGTACGGAACAGGAGGTTAAAGGTGCTGATGCTCCAAGTAGGGAGATTGCTAGTTAAGCGGCTGGAATGGCGAACCCGGGCACAAGGAGATGAGAAATGAGGTGCGTTTTAGAAACCTTTCCCCATCACACGGTGTACCATCTTCTGGGTTTCTCATGCATGTTTTCGATGTAGGAAGATGCCCTTGAACCTGGAGATTTGGGACCTATGCGATGGGTACCACGCAGTATTACTTTAAAGGGTCTGCGTTTGCTCACCCAACCTCACCAAACCTCTCAGCCCCAAGAGTGTCCACCCTTATGTCTCATCCAGCTGTGGGTCTAGATATGGTCAATCCAGGTTGCATCACAGCCCCTGAACGCATTGTGTAAGAATTTCTCTCTCTTTCACTGTCGTTGTTTCATGGGTTTTTCAAAGTAATTTATTTTCATAATGGGGTTTAGCTGCTTTTCACTGCTGTGTTTATGCCGCTTTACACCCACTTGACACACTAACAGAGAGATATCAATACATAGGTTTTAAGATTATTACTAGTCAGATATATTCTTGTGTGGTGAATAGGGCGTGTTGAGTCCAGTTCTCTGAGCAAGGAGTAGGTCTTGTCTATTACATATTGGGTTTATGGAACGGTATCTGAGCTAATTTGATACCCTTGTTTTATGTATCACCCCACCTCACCTTTCCCGTTAAGCAGCCATAGTGTGTTTTCTGCATGTGTGACTCTGTTCTGTTTTGTAATTCAGTTCAAGTGTAACGGTTTTTACATTCCCTCTATCAGTGATACCTTATGAGAAGTGTCCTTTTCTGTGTGACTTATTTCACTTAGAATCGTCGTACCTAAATCCACTCATCATGCTGCTACTAACCTTATGACATTGATTTCACGGCTGAGTGATATTCCATTGTACATAAGGACCACAACTTCTTTATCCATTTTTCTCTTTCCTGGGATATTTAAGGTGGAATGAAGTGGAGGTCCTTGTCAACAGAGCAGCCCTCAACTTTGGGGTGCTTGTGTCTTGCTGATTTTTAATTTTTCCAATTTATACCCCCATGAGTGGAAGTGCCCTATGCTCTCTAAGCTGTGTTTTTCAGATGTTTCAGGACACACCGTACACTTCTCCAGAGTGGCTGTTGGCAATTTACATCCCGCCCATCAGTGTAGCAAGGCTCCCATTTCTCCATGGCCTGTCCTGCATTTCTGGTTTTGACACTTTTTTCAGCATGGCCCTTTTGACCGATGGGAAGCGAGACTTCTCTGTAGCGCTGATTTGCCTTTCCAGGTTGCTTGGTTGGCCAAAAAGGGCGTATGCGTTTTTTCCTGAATATATTCAGGAAAAAACGCATACGCCCTTTTTGGCCAAGGGCATCATTGTCAACGTTTTGCCGCTTTTCATGTGCTTTAAAGGCGATTCGTATCTACCTCCTGAAATCTGTTTCGTGCAATTCTGCCTTGATTTCAAATCCTCTTCTTTGCCTTCCCTCAATATATTTGTGGACGAGAGTTATCATTTATAACTCTGCAGGTTTGTGAATTGCAGTGCCCTGAACCTCCATTTTACAACTCGCTTTTTTGGGAGCTGGCCGCAAAAGCGCAGGATGGCTTCAGGCCCTGTTCTGGTTCCGGGGGGCAGGCTGAGCCTGTGGTTAATTCTTCTTCCTGATGGGAAAATAGAGTGACCTGTGCCTGTCCCGACACCAAGAGCTAGTCTCTCGTTGGTTCCCCGTCTTCCCATTCATCCTCAGGACAAATTGCAACCTGTACGGAACAGGAGGTTAAAGGTGCTGATGCTCCAAGTAGGGAGATTGCTAGTTAAGCGGCTGGAATGGCGAACCCGGGCACAAGGAGATGAGAAATGAGGTGCGTTTTAGAAACCTTTCCCCATCACACGGTGTACCATCTTCTGGGTTTCTCATGCATGTTTTCGATGTAGGAAGATGCCCTTGAACCTGGAGATTTGGGACCTATGCGATGGGTACCACGCAGTATTACTTTAAAGGGTCTGCGTTTGCTCACCCAACCTCACCAAACCTCTCAGCCCCAAGAGTGTCCACCCTTATGTCTCATCCAGCTGTGGGTCTAGATATGGTCAATCCAGGTTGCATCACAGCCCCTGAACGCATTGTGTAAGAATTTCTCTCTCTTTCACTGTCGTTGTTTCATGGGTTTTTCAAAGTAATTTATTTTCATAATGGGGTTTAGCTGCTTTTCACGGCTGTGTTTATGCCGCTTTACACCCACTTGACACACTAACAGAGAGATATCAATACATAGGTTTTAAGATTATTACTAGTCAGATATATTCTTGTGCGGTGAATAGGGCGTGTTGAGTCCAGTTCTCTGAGCAAGGAGTAGGTCTTGTCTATTACATATTGGGTTTATGGAACGGTATCTGAGCTAATTTGATACCCTTGTTTTATGTATCACCCCACCTCACCTTTCCCGTTAAGCAGCCATAGTGTGTTTTCTGCATGTGTGACTCTGTTCTGTTTTGTAATTCAGTTCAAGTGTAACGGTTTTTACATTCCCTCTATCAGTGATACCTTATGAGAAGTGTCCTTTTCTGTGTGACTTATTTCACTTAGAATCGTCGTACCTAAATCCACTCATCATGCTGCTACTAACCTTATGACATTGATTTCATGGCTGAGTGATATTCCATTGTACATAAGGACCACAACTTCTTTATCCATTTTTCTCTTTCCTGGGATATTTAAGGTGGAATGAAGTGGAGGTCCTTGTCAACAGAGCAGCCCTCAACTTTGGGGTGCTTGTGTCTTGCTGATTTTTAATTTTTCCAATTTATACCCTCATGAGTGGAAGTGCCCTATGCTCTCTAAGCTGTGTTTTTCAGATGTTTCAGGACACACCGTACACTTCTCCAGAGTGGCTGTTGGCAATTTACATCCCGCCCATCAGTGTAGCAAGGCTCCCATTTCTCCATGGCCTGTCCTGCATTTCTGGTTTTGACACTTTTTTCAGCATGGCCCTTTTGACCGATGGGAAGCGAGACTTCTCTGTAGCGCTGATTTGCCTTTCCAGGTTGCTTGGTTGGCCAAAAAGGGCGTATGCGTTTTTTCCTGAATATATTCAGGAAAAAACGCATACGCCCTTTTTGGCCAAGGGCATCATTGTCAACGTTTTGCCGCTTTTCATGTGCTTTAAAGGCGATTCGTATCTACCTCCTGAAATCTGTTTCATGCAATTCTGCCTTGATTTCAAATCCTCTTCTTTGCCTTCCCTCAATATATTTGTGGACGAGAGTTATCATTTATAACTCTGCAGGTTTGTGAATTGCAGTGCCCTGAAGCTCCATTTTACAACTCGCTTTTTTGGGAGCTGGCCGCAAAAGCGCAGGATGGCTTCAGGCCCTGTTCTGGTTCCGGGGGGCAGGCTGAGCCTGTGGTTAATTCTTCTTCCTGATGGGAAAATAGAGTGACCTGTGCCTGTCCCGACACCAAGAGCTAGTCTCTCGTTGGTTCCCCGTCTTCCCGTTCATCCTCAGGACAAATTGCAACCTGTACGGAACAGGAGGTTAAAGGTGCTGATGCTCCAAGTAGGGAGATTGCTAGTAAAGCGGCTGGAAAGGCGAACCCGGGCACAAGGAGATGAGAAATGAGGTGCGTTTTAGAAACCTTTCCCCATCACACGGTGTACCATCTTCTGGGTTTCTCATGCATGTTTTCGATGTAGGAAGATGCCCTTGAACCTGGAGATTTGGGACCTATGCGATGGGTACCACGCCGTATTACTTTAAAGGGTCTGCGTTTGCTCACCCAACCTCACCAAACCTCTCAGCCCCAAGAGTGTCCACCCTTATGTCTCATCCAGCTGTGGGTCTAGATATGGTCAATCCAGGTTGCATCACAGCCCCTGAACGCATTGTGTAAGAATTTCTCTCTCTTTCACTGTCGTTGTTTCATGGGTTTTTCAAAGTAATTTATTTTCATAATGGGGTTTAGCTGCTTTTCACGGCTGTGTTTATGCCGCTTTACACCCACTTGACACACTAACAGAGAGATATCAATACATAGGTTTTAAGATTATTACTAGTCAGATATATTCTTGTGCGGTGAATAGGGCGTGTTGAGTCCAGTTCTCTGAGCAAGGAGTAGGTTTGTCTACTACATATTGGGTTTATGGAACGGTATCTGAGCTAATTTGATACCCTTGTTTTATGTATCACCCCACCTCACCTTTCCCGTTAAGCAGCCATAGTCTGTTTTCTGCATGTGTGACTCTGTTCTGTTTTGTAATTCAGTTCAAGTGTAACGGTTTTTACATTCCCTCTAAAAGTGATACCTTATGAGAAGTGTCCTTTTCTGTGTGACTTATTTCAGTTAGAATCGTCGTACCTAAATCCACTCATCATGCTGCTACTAACCTTATGACATTGATTTCATGGCTGAGTGATATTCCATTGTACATAAGGACCACAGCTTCTTTATCCATTTTTCTCTTTCCTGGGATATTTAAGGTGGAATGAAGTGGAGGTCCTTGTCAACAGAGCAGCCCTCAACTTTGGGGTGCTTGTGTCTTGCTGATTTTTCATTTTCCCAATTTATACCCCCATGAGTGGAAGTGCCCTATGCTCTCTAAGCTGTGTTTTTCAGATGTTTCAGGACACACCGTACACTTCTCCAGAGTGGCTGTTGGCAATTTACATCCCGCCCATCAGTGTAGCAAGGCTCCCATTTCTCCATGGCCTGTCCTGCATTTCTGGTTTTGACACTTTTTTCAGCATGGCCCTTTTGACCGATGGGAAGCGAGACTTCTCTGTAGCGCTGATTTGCCTTTCCAGGTTGCTTGGTTGGCCAAAAAGGGCGTATGCGTTTTTTCCTGAATATATTCAGGAAAAAACGCATACGCCCTTTTTGGCCAAGGGCATCATTGTCAACGTTTTGCCGCTTTTCATGTGCTTTAAAGGCGATTCGTATCTACCTCCTGAAATCTGTTTCGTGCAATTCTGCCTTGATTTCAAATCCTCTTCTTTGCCTTCCCTCAATATATTTGTGGACGAGAGTTATCATTTATAACTCTGCAGGTTTGTGAATTGCAGTGCCCTGAACCTCCATTTTACAACTCGCTTTTTTGGGAGCTGGCCGCAAAAGCGCAGGATGGCTTCAGGCCCTGTTCTGGTTCCGGGGGGCAGGCTGAGCCTGTGGTTAATTCTTCTTCCTGATGGGAAAATAGAGTGACCTGTGCCTGTCCCGACACCAAGAGCTAGTCTCTCGTTGGTTCCCCGTCTTCCCGTTCATCCTCAGGACAAATTGCAACCTGTACGGAACAGGAGGTTAAAGGTGCTGATGCTCCAAGTAGGGAGATTGCTAGTAAAGCGGCTGGAAAGGCGAACCCGGGCACAAGGAGATGAGAAATGAGGTGCGTTTTAGAAACCTTTCCCCATCACACGGTGTACCATCTTCTGGGTTTCTCATGCATGTTTTCGATGTAGGAAGATGCCCTTGAACCTGGAGATTTGGGACCCATGCGATGGGTACCACGCAGTATTACTTTAAAGGGTCTGCGTTTGCTCACCCAACCTCACCAAACCTCTCAGCCCCAAGAGTGTCCACCCTTATGTCTCATCCAGCTGTGGGTCTAGATATGGTCAATCCAGGTTGCATCACAGCCCCTGAACGCATTGTGTAAGAATTTCTCTCTCTTTCACTGTCGTTGTTTCATGGGTTTTTCAAAGTAATTTATTTTCATAATGGGGTTTAGCTGCTTTTCACTGCTGTGTTTATGTCGCTTTACACCCACTTGACACACTAACAGAGAGATATCAATACATAGGTTTTAAGATTATTACTAGTCAGATATATTCTTGTGCGGTGAATAGGGCGTGTTGAGTCCAGTTCTCTGAGCAAGGAGTAGGTCTTGTCTATTACATATTGGGTTTATGGAACGGTATCTGAGCTAATTTGATACCCTTGTTTTATGTATCACCCCACCTCACCTTTCCCATTAAGCAGCCATAGTGTGTTTTCTGCATGTGTGACTCTGTTCTGTTTTGTAATTCAGTTCAAGTGTAACGGTTTTTACATTCCCTCTATCAGTGATACCTTATGAGAAGTGTCCTTTTCTGTGTGACTTATTTTAGTTAGAATCGTCGTACCTAAATCCACTCATCATGCTGCTACTAACCTTATGACATTGATTTCATGGCTGAGTGATATTCCATTGTACATAAGGACCACAACTTCTTTATCCATTTTTCTCTTTCCTTGGATATTTAAGGTGGAATGAAGTGGAGGTCCTTGTCAACAGAGCAGCCCTCAACTTTGGGGTGCTTGTGTCTTGCTGATTTTTCATTTTCCCAATTTATAACCCCATGAGTGGAAGTGCCCTATGCTCTCTAAACTGTGTTTTTCAGATGTTTCAGGACACACCGTACACTTCTCCAGAGTGGCTGTTGGCAATTTACATCCCGCCCATCAGTGTAGCAAGGCTCCCATTTCTCCATGGCCTGTCCTGCATTTCTGGTTTTGACACTTTTTTCAGCATGGCCCTTTTGACCGATGGGAAGCGAGACTTCTCTGTAGCGCTGATTTGCCTTTCCAGGTTGCTTGGTTGGCCAAAAAGGGCGTATGCGTTTTTTCCTGAATATATTCAGGAAAAAACGCATACGCCCTTTTTGGCCAAGGGCATCATTGTCAACGTTTTGCCGCTTTTCATGTGCTTTAAAGGCGATTCGTATCTACCTCCTGAAATCTGTTTCGTGCAATTCTGCCTTGATTTCAAATCCTCTTCTTTGCCTTCCCTCAATATATTTGTGGACGAGAGTTATCATTTATAACTCTGCAGGTTTGTGAATTGCAGTGCCCTGAACCTCCATTTTACAACTCGCTTTTTTGGGAGCTGGCCGCAAAAGCGCAGGATGGCTTCAGGCCCTGTTCTGGTTCCGGGGGGCAGGCTGAGCCTGTGGTTAATTCTTCTTCCTGATGGGAAAATAGAGTGACCTGTGCCTGTCCCGACACCAAGAGCTAGTCTCTCGTTGGTTCCCCGTCTTCCCGTTCATCCTCAGGACAAATTGCAACCTGTACGGAACAGGAGGTTAAAGGTGCTGATGCTCCAAGTAGGGAGATTGCTAGTAAAGCGGCTGGAATGGCGAACCCGGGCACAAGGAGATGAGAAATGAGGTGCGTTTTAGAAACCTTTCCCCATCACACGGTGTACCATCTTCTGGGTTTCTCATGCATGTTTTCGATGTAGGAAGATGCCCTTGAACCTGGAGATTTGGGACCTATGCGATGGGTACCACGCAGTATTACTTTAAAGGGTCTGCGTTTGCTCACCCAACCTCACCAAACCTCTCAGCCCCAAGAGTGTCCACCCTTATGTCTCATCCAGCTGTGGGTCTAGATATGGTCAATCCAGGTTGCATCACAGCCCCTGAACGCATTGTGTAAGAATTTCTCTCTCTTTCACTGTCGTTGTTTCATGGGTTTTTCAAAGTAATTTATTTTCATAATGGGGTTTAGCTGCTTTTCACGGCTGTGTTTATGCCGCTTTACACCCACTTGACACACTAACAGAGAGATATCAATACATAGGTTTTAAGATTATTACTAGTCAGATATATTCTTGTGCGGTGAATAGGGCGTGTTGAGTCCAGTTCTCTGAGCAAGGAGTAGGTCTTGTCTATTACATATTGGGTTTATGGAACGGTATCTGAGCTAATTTGATACCCTTGTTTTATGTATCACCCCACCTCACCTTTCCCGTTAAGCAGCCATAGTGTGTTTTCTGCATGTGTGACTCTGTTCTGTTTTGTAATTCAGTTCAAGTGTAACGGTTTTTACATTCCCTCTATCAGTGATACCTTATGAGAAGTGTCCTTTTCTGTGTGACTTATTTCACTTAGAATCGTCGTACCTAAATCCACTCATCATGCTGCTACTAACCTTATGACATTGATTTCATGGCTGAGTGATATTCCATTGTACATAAGGACCACAACTTCTTTATCCATTTTTCTCTTTCCTGGGATATTTAAGGTGGAATGAAGTGGAGGTCCTTGTCAACAGAGCAGCCCTCAACTTTGGGGTGCTTGTGTCTTGCTGATTTTTAATTTTTCCAATTTATACCCTCATGAGTGGAAGTGCCCTATGCTCTCTAAGCTGTGTTTTTCAGATGTTTCAGGACACACCGTACACTTCTCCAGAGTGGCTGTTGGCAATTTACATCCCGCCCATCAGTGTAGCAAGGCTCCCATTTCTCCATGGCCTGTCCTGCATTTCTGGTTTTGACACTTTTTTCAGCATGGCCCTTTTGACCGATGGGAAGCGAGACTTCTCTGTAGCGCTGATTTGCCTTTCCAGGTTGCTTGGTTGGCCAAAAAGGGCGTATGCGTTTTTTCCTGAATATATTCAGGAAAAAACGCATACGCCCTTTTTGGCCAAGGGCATCATTGTCAACGTTTTGCCGCTTTTCATGTGCTTTAAAGGCGATTCGTATCTACCTCCTGAAATCTGTTTCATGCAATTCTGCCTTGATTTCAAATCCTCTTCTTTGCCTTCCCTCAATATATTTGTGGACGAGAGTTATCATTTATAACTCTGCAGGTTTGTGAATTGCAGTGCCCTGAAGCTCCATTTTACAACTCGCTTTTTTGGGAGCTGGCCGCAAAAGCGCAGGATGGCTTCAGGCCCTGTTCTGGTTCCGGGGGGCAGGCTGAGCCTGTGGTTAATTCTTCTTCCTGATGGGAAAATAGAGTGACCTGTGCCTGTCCCGACACCAAGAGCTAGTCTCTCGTTGGTTCCCCGTCTTCCCGTTCATCCTCAGGACAAATTGCAACCTGTACGGAACAGGAGGTTAAAGGTGCTGATGCTCCAAGTAGGGAGATTGCTAGTAAAGCGGCTGGAAAGGCGAACCCGGGCACAAGGAGATGAGAAATGAGGTGCGTTTTAGAAACCTTTCCCCATCACACGGTGTACCATCTTCTGGGTTTCTCATGCATGTTTTCGATGTAGGAAGATGCCCTTGAACCTGGAGATTTGGGACCTATGCGATGGGTACCACGCAGTATTACTTTAAAGGGTCTGCGTTTGCTCACCCAACCTCACCAAACCTCTCAGCCCCAAGAGTGTCCACCCTTATGTCTCATCCAGCTGTGGGTCTAGATATGGTCAATCCAGGTTGCATCACAGCCCCTGAACGCATTGTGTAAGAATTTCTCTCTCTTTCACTGTCGTTGTTTCATGGGTTTTTCAAAGTAATTTATTTTCATAATGGGGTTTAGCTGCTTTTCACGGCTGTGTTTATGCCGCTTTACACCCACTTGACACACTAACAGAGAGATATCAATACATAGGTTTTAAGATTATTACTAGTCAGATATATTCTTGTGCGGTGAATAGGGCGTGTTGAGTCCAGTTCTCTGAGCAAGGAGTAGGTCTTGTCTACTACATATTGGGTTTATGGAACGGTATCTGAGCTAATTTGATACCCTTGTTTTATGTATCACCCCACCTCACCTTTCCCGTTAAGCAGCCATAGTCTGTTTTCTGCATGTGTGACTCTGTTCTGTTTTGTAATTCAGTTCAAGTGTAACGGTTTTTACATTCCCTCTAAAAGTGATACCTTATGAGAAGTGTCCTTTTCTGTGTGACTTATTTCAGTTAGAATCGTCGTACCTAAATCCACTCATCATGCTGCTACTAACCTTATGACATTGATTTCATGGCTGAGTGATATTCCATTGTACATAAGGACCACAGCTTCTTTATCCATTTTTCTCTTTCCTGGGATATTTAAAGTGGAATGAAGTGGAGGTCCTTGTCAACAGAGCAGCCCTCAACTTTGGGGTGCTTGTGTCTTGCTGATTTTTCATTTTCCCAATTTATACCCCCATGAGTGGAAGTGCCCTATGCTCTCTAAGCTGTGTTTTTCAGATGTTTCAGGACACACCGTACACTTCTCCAGAGTGGCTGTTGGCAATTTACATCCCGCCCATCAGTGTAGCAAGGCTCCCATTTCTCCATGGCCTGTCCTGCATTTCTGGTTTTGACACTTTTTTCAGCATGGCCCTTTTGACCGATGGGAAGCGAGACTTCTCTGTAGCGCTGATTTGCCTTTCCAGGTTGCTTGGTTGGCCAAAAAGGGCGTATGCGTTTTTTCCTGAATATATTCAGGAAAAAACGCATACGCCCTTTTTGGCCAAGGGCATCATTGTCAACGTTTTGCCGCTTTTCATGTGCTTTAAAGGCGATTCGTATCTACCTCCTGAAATCTGTTTCGTGCAATTCTGCCTTGATTTCAAATCCTCTTCTTTGCCTTCCCTCAATATATTTGTGGACGAGAGTTATCATTTATAACTCTGCAGGTTTGTGAATTGCAGTGCCCTGAACCTCCATTTTACAACTCGCTTTTTTGGGAGCTGGCCGCAAAAGCGCAGGATGGCTTCAGGCCCTGTTCTGGTTCCGGGGGGCAGGCTGAGCCTGTGGTTAATTCTTCTTCCTGATGGGAAAATAGAGTGACCTGTGCCTGTCCCGACACCAAGAGCTAGTCTCTCGTTGGTTCCCCGTCTTCCCGTTCATCCTCAGGACAAATTGCAACCTGTACGGAACAGGAGGTTAAAGGTGCTGATGCTCCAAGTAGGGAGATTGCTAGTAAAGCGGCTGGAAAGGCGAACCCGGGCACAAGGAGATGAGAAATGAGGTGCGTTTTAGAAACCTTTCCCCATCACACGGTGTACCATCTTCTGGGTTTCTCATGCATGTTTTCGATGTAGGAAGATGCCCTTGAACCTGGAGATTTGGGACCCATGCGATGGGTACCACGCAGTATTACTTTAAAGGGTCTGCGTTTGCTCACCCAACCTCACCAAACCTCTCAGCCCCAAGAGTGTCCACCCTTATGTCTCATCCAGCTGTGGGTCTAGATATGGTCAATCCAGGTTGCATCACAGCCCCTGAACGCATTGTGTAAGAATTTCTCTCTCTTTCACTGTCGTTGTTTCATGGGTTTTTCAAAGTAATTTATTTTCATAATGGGGTTTAGCTGCTTTTCACTGCTGTGTTTATGTCGCTTTACACCCACTTGACACACTAACAGAGAGATATCAATACATAGGTTTTAAGATTATTACTAGTCAGATATATTCTTGTGCGGTGAATAGGGCGTGTTGAGTCCAGTTCTCTGAGCAAGGAGTAGGTCTTGTCTATTACATATTGGGTTTATGGAACGGTATCTGAGCTAATTTGATACCCTTGTTTTATGTATCACCCCACCTCACCTTTCCCATTAAGCAGCCATAGTGTGTTTTCTGCATGTGTGACTCTGTTCTGTTTTGTAATTCAGTTCAAGTGTAACGGTTTTTACATTCCCTCTATCAGTGATACCTTATGAGAAGTGTCCTTTTCTGTGTGACTTATTTCAGTTAGAATCGTCGTACCTAAATCCACTCATCATGCTGCTACTAACCTTATGACATTGATTTCATGGCTGAGTGATATTCCATTGTACATAAGGACCACAACTTCTTTATCCATTTTTCTCTTTCCTGGGATATTTAAGGTGGAATGAAGTGGAGGTCCTTGTCAACAGAGCAGCCCTCAACTTTGGGGTGCTTGTGTCTTGCTGATTTTTCATTTTCCCAATTTATAACCCCATGAGTGGAAGTGCCCTATGCTCTCTAAACTGTGTTTTTCAGATGTTTCAGGACACACCGTACACTTCTCCAGAGTGGCTGTTGGCAATTTACATCCCGCCCATCAGTGTAGCAAGGCTCCCATTTCTCCATGGCCTGTCCTGCATTTCTGGTTTTGACACTTTTTTCAGCATGGCCCTTTTGACCGATGGGAAGCGAGACTTCTCTGTAGCGCTGATTTGCCTTTCCAGGTTGCTTGGTTGGCCAAAAAGGGCGTATGCGTTTTTTCCTGAATATATTCAGGAAAAAACGCATACGCCCTTTTTGGCCAAGGGCATCATTGTCAACGTTTTGCCGCTTTTCATGTGCTTTAAAGGCGATTCGTATCTACCTCCTGAAATCTGTTTCGTGCAATTCTGCCTTGATTTCAAATCCTCTTCTTTGCCTTCCCTCAATATATTTGTGGACGAGAGTTATCATTTATAACTCTGCAGGTTTGTGAATTGCAGTGCCCTGAACCTCCATTTTACAACTCGCTTTTTTGGGAGCTGGCCGCAAAAGCGCAGGATGGCTTCAGGCCCTGTTCTGGTTCCGGGGGGCAGGCTGAGCCTGTGGTTAATTCTTCTTCCTGATGGGAAAATAGAGTGACCTGTGCCTGTCCCGACACCAAGAGCTAGTCTCTCGTTGGTTCCCCGTCTTCCCGTTCATCCTCAGGACAAATTGCAACCTGTACGGAACAGGAGGTTAAAGGTGCTGATGCTCCAAGTAGGGAGATTGCTAGTAAAGCGGCTGGAATGGCGAACCCGGGCACAAGGAGATGAGAAATGAGGTGCGTTTTAGAAACCTTTCCCCATCACACGGTGTACCATCTTCTGGGTTTCTCATGCATGTTTTTGATGTAGGAAGATGCCCTTGAACCTGGAGATTTGGGACCCATGCGATGGGTACCACGCAGTATTACTTTAAAGGGTCTGCGTTTGCTCACCCAACCTCACCAAACCTCTCAGCCCCAAGAGTGTCCACCCTTATGTCTCATCCAGCTGTGCGTCTAGATATGGTCAATCCAGGTTGCATCACAGCCCCTGAACGCATTGTGTAAGAATTTCTCTCTCTTTCACTGTCGTTGTTTCATGGGTTTTTCAAAGTAATTTATTTTCATAATGGGGTTTAGCTGCTTTTCACTGCTGTGTTTATGCCGCTTTACACCCACTTGACACACTAACAGAGAGATATCAATACATAGGTTTTAAGATTATTACTAGTCAGATATATTCTTGTGTGGTGAATAGGGCGTGTTGAGTCCAGTTCTCTGAGCAAGGAGTAGGTCTTGTCTATTACATATTGGGTTTATGGAACGGTATCTGAGCTAATTTGATACCCTTGTTTTATGTATCACCCCACCTCACCTTTCCCGTTAAGCAGCCATAGTGTGTTTTCTGCATGTGTGACTCTGTTCTGTTTTGTAATTCAGTTCAAGTGTAACGGTTTTTACATTCCCTCTATCAGTGATACCTTATGAGAAGTGTCCTTTTCTGTGTGACTTATTTCACTTAGAATCGTCGTACCTAAATCCACTCATCATGCTGCTACTAACCTTATGACATTGATTTCACGGCTGAGTGATATTCCATTGTACATAAGGACCACAACTTCTTTATCCATTTTTCTCTTTCCTGGGATATTTAAGGTGGAATGAAGTGGAGGTCCTTGTCAACAGAGCAGCCCTCAACTTTGGGGTGCTTGTGTCTTGCTGATTTTTAATTTTTCCAATTTATACCCCCATGAGTGGAAGTGCCCTATGCTCTCTAAGCTGTGTTTTTCAGATGTTTCAGGACACACCGTACACTTCTCCAGAGTGGCTGTTGGCAATTTACATCCCGCCCATCAGTGTAGCAAGGCTCCCATTTCTCCATGGCCTGTCCTGCATTTCTGGTTTTGACACTTTTTTCAGCATGGCCCTTTTGACCGATGGGAAGCGAGACTTCTCTGTAGCGCTGATTTGCCTTTCCAGGTTGCTTGGTTGGCCAAAAAGGGCGTATGCGTTTTTTCCTGAATATATTCAGGAAAAAACGCATACGCCCTTTTTGGCCAAGGGCATCATTGTCAACGTTTTGCCGCTTTTCATGTGCTTTAAAGGCGATTCGTATCTACCTCCTGAAATCTGTTTCGTGCAATTCTGCCTTGATTTCAAATCCTCTTCTTTGCCTTCCCTCAATATATTTGTGGACGAGAGTTATCATTTATAACTCTGCAGGTTTGTGAATTGCAGTGCCCTGAACCTCCATTTTACAACTCGCTTTTTTGGGAGCTGGCCGCAAAAGCGCAGGATGGCTTCAGGCCCTGTTCTGGTTCCGGGGGGCAGGCTGAGCCTGTGGTTAATTCTTCTTCCTGATGGGAAAATAGAGTGACCTGTGCCTGTCCCGACACCAAGAGCTAGTCTCTCGTTGGTTCCCCGTCTTCCCATTCATCCTCAGGACAAATTGCAACCTGTACGGAACAGGAGGTTAAAGGTGCTGATGCTCCAAGTAGGGAGATTGCTAGTTAAGCGGCTGGAATGGCGAACCCGGGCACAAGGAGATGAGAAATGAGGTGCGTTTTAGAAACCTTTCCCCATCACACGGTGTACCATCTTCTGGGTTTCTCATGCATGTTTTCGATGTAGGAAGATGCCCTTGAACCTGGAGATTTGGGACCTATGCGATGGGTACCACGCAGTATTACTTTAAAGGGTCTGCGTTTGCTCACCCAACCTCACCAAACCTCTCAGCCCCAAGAGTGTCCACCCTTATGTCTCATCCAGCTGTGGGTCTAGATATGGTCAATCCAGGTTGCATCACAGCCCCTGAACGCATTGTGTAAGAATTTCTCTCTCTTTCACTGTCGTTGTTTCATGGGTTTTTCAAAGTAATTTATTTTCATAATGGGGTTTAGCTGCTTTTCACGGCTGTGTTTATGCCGCTTTACACCCACTTGACACACTAACAGAGAGATATCAATACATAGGTTTTAAGATTATTACTAGTCAGATATATTCTTGTGCGGTGAATAGGGCGTGTTGAGTCCAGTTCTCTGAGCAAGGAGTAGGTCTTGTCTATTACATATTGGGTTTATGGAACGGTATCTGAGCTAATTTGATACCCTTGTTTTATGTATCACCCCACCTCACCTTTCCCGTTAAGCAGCCATAGTGTGTTTTCTGCATGTGTGACTCTGTTCTGTTTTGTAATTCAGTTCAAGTGTAACGGTTTTTACATTCCCTCTATCAGTGATACCTTATGAGAAGTGTCCTTTTCTGTGTGACTTATTTCACTTAGAATCGTCGTACCTAAATCCACTCATCATGCTGCTACTAACCTTATGACATTGATTTCATGGCTGAGTGATATTCCATTGTACATAAGGACCACAACTTCTTTATCCATTTTTCTCTTTCCTGGGATATTTAAGGTGGAATGAAGTGGAGGTCCTTGTCAACAGAGCAGCCCTCAACTTTGGGGTGCTTGTGTCTTGCTGATTTTTAATTTTTCCAATTTATACCCCCATGAGTGGAAGTGCCCTATGCTCTCTAAGCTGTGTTTTTCAGATGTTTCAGGACACACCGTACACTTCTCCAGAGTGGCTGTTGGCAATTTACATCCCGTCCATCAGTGTAGCAAGGCTCCCATTTCTCCATGGCCTGTCCTGCATTTCTGGTTTTGACACTTTTTTCAGCATGGCCCTTTTGACCGATGGGAAGCGAGACTTCTCTGTAGCGCTGATTTGCCTTTCCAGGTTGCTTGGTTGGCCAAAAAGGGCGTATGCGTTTTTTCCTGAATATATTCAGGAAAAAACGCATACGCCCTTTTTGGCCAAGGGCATCATTGTCAACGTTTTGCCGCTTTTCATGTGCTTTAAAGGCGATTCGTATCTACCTCCTGAAATCTGTTTCATGCAATTCTGCCTTGATTTCAAATCCTCTTCTTTGCCTTCCCTCAATATATTTGTGGACGAGAGTTATCATTTATAACTCTGCAGGTTTGTGAATTGCAGTGCCCTGAACCTCCATTTTACAACTCGCTTTTTTGGGAGCTGGCCGCAAAAGCGCAGGATGGCTTCAGGCCCTGTTCTGGTTCCGGGGGGCAGGCTGAGCCTGTGGTTAATTCTTCTTCCTGATGGGAAAATAGAGTGACCTGTGCCTGTCCCGACACCAAGAGCTAGTCTCTCGTTGGTTCCCCGTCTTCCCGTTCATCCTCAGGACAAATTGCAACCTGTACGGAACAGGAGGTTAAAGGTGCTGATGCTCCAAGTAGGGAGATTGCTAGTAAAGCGGCTGGAAAGGCGAACCCGGGCACAAGGAGATGAGAAATGAGGTGCGTTTTAGAAACCTTTCCCCATCACACGGTGTACCATCTTCTGGGTTTCTCATGCATGTTTTCGATGTAGGAAGATGCCCTTGAACCTGGAGATTTGGGACCTATGCGATGGGTACCACGCAGTATTACTTTAAAGGGTCTGCGTTTGCTCACCCAACCTCACCAAACCTCTCAGCCCCAAGAGTGTCCACCCTTATGTCTCATCCAGCTGTGGGTCTAGATATGGTCAATCCAGGTTGCATCACAGCCCCTGAACGCATTGTGTAAGAATTTCTCTCTCTTTCACTGTCGTTGTTTCATGGGTTTTTCAAAGTAATTTATTTTCATAATGGGGTTTAGCTGCTTTTCACGGCTGTGTTTATGCCGCTTTACACCCACTTGACACACTAACAGAGAGATATCAATACATAGGTTTTAAGATTATTACTAGTCAGATATATTCTTGTGCGGTGAATAGGGCGTGTTGAGTCCAGTTCTCTGAGCAAGGAGTAGGTCTTGTCTACTACATATTGGGTTTATGGAACGGTATCTGAGCTAATTTGATACCCTTGTTTTATGTATCACCCCACCTCACCTTTCCCGTTAAGCAGCCATAGTCTGTTTTCTGCATGTGTGACTCTGTTCTGTTTTGTAATTCAGTTCAAGTGTAACGGTTTTTACATTCCCTCTAAAAGTGATACCTTATGAGAAGTGTCCTTTTCTGTGTGACTTATTTCAGTTAGAATCGTCGTACCTAAATCCACTCATCATGCTGCTACTAACCTTATGACATTGATTTCATGGCTGAGTGATATTCCATTGTACATAAGGACCACAGCTTCTTTATCCATTTTTCTCTTTCCTGGGATATTTAAGGTGGAATGAAGTGGAGGTCCTTGTCAACAGAGCAGCCCTCAACTTTGGGGTGCTTGTGTCTTGCTGATTTTTCATTTTCCCAATTTATACCCCCATGAGTGGAAGTGCCCTATGCTCTCTAAGCTGTGTTTTTCAGATGTTTCAGGACACACCGTACACTTCTCCAGAGTGGCTGTTGGCAATTTACATCCCGCCCATCAGTGTAGCAAGGCTCCCATTTCTCCATGGCCTGTCCTGCATTTCTGGTTTTGACACTTTTTTCAGCATGGCCCTTTTGACCGATGGGAAGCGAGACTTCTCTGTAGCGCTGATTTGCCTTTCCAGGTTGCTTGGTTGGCCAAAAAGGGCGTATGCGTTTTTTCCTGAATATATTCAGGAAAAAACGCATACGCCCTTTTTGGCCAAGGGCATCATTGTCAACGTTTTGCCGCTTTTCATGTGCTTTAAAGGCGATTCGTATCTACCTCCTGAAATCTGTTTCGTGCAATTCTGCCTTGATTTCAAATCCTCTTCTTTGCCTTCCCTCAATATATTTGTGGACGAGAGTTATCATTTATAACTCTGCAGGTTTGTGAATTGCAGTGCCCTGAACCTCCATTTTACAACTCGCTTTTTTGGGAGCTGGCCGCAAAAGCGCAGGATGGCTTCAGGCCCTGTTCTGGTTCCGGGGGGCAGGCTGAGCCTGTGGTTAATTCTTCTTCCTGATGGGAAAATAGAGTGACCTGTGCCTGTCCCGACACCAAGAGCTAGTCTCTCGTTGGTTCCCCGTCTTCCCGTTCATCCTCAGGACAAATTGCAACCTGTACGGAACAGGAGGTTAAAGGTGCTGATGCTCCAAGTAGGGAGATTGCTAGTAAAGCGGCTGGAAAGGCGAACCCGGGCACAAGGAGATGAGAAATGAGGTGCGTTTTAGAAACCTTTCCCCATCACACGGTGTACCATCTTCTGGGTTTCTCATGCATGTTTTCGATGTAGGAAGATGCCCTTGAACCTGGAGATTTGGGACCCATGCGATGGGTACCACGCAGTATTACTTTAAAGGGTCTGCGTTTGCTCACCCAACCTCACCAAACCTCTCAGCCCCAAGAGTGTCCACCCTTATGTCTCATCCAGCTGTGGGTCTAGATATGGTCAATCCAGGTTGCATCACAGCCCCTGAACGCATTGTGTAAGAATTTCTCTCTCTTTCACTGTCGTTGTTTCATGGGTTTTTCAAAGTAATTTATTTTCATAATGGGGTTTAGCTGCTTTTCACTGCTGTGTTTATGTCGCTTTACACCCACTTGACACACTAACAGAGAGATATCAATACATAGGTTTTAAGATTATTACTAGTCAGATATATTCTTGTGCGGTGAATAGGGCGTGTTGAGTCCAGTTCTCTGAGCAAGGAGTAGGTCTTGTCTATTACATATTGGGTTTATGGAACGGTATCTGAGCTAATTTGATACCCTTGTTTTATGTATCACCCCACCTCACCTTTCCCATTAAGCAGCCATAGTGTGTTTTCTGCATGTGTGACTCTGTTCTGTTTTGTAATTCAGTTCAAGTGTAACGGTTTTTACATTCCCTCTATCAGTGATACCTTATGAGAAGTGTCCTTTTCTGTGTGACTTATTTCAGTTAGAATCGTCGTACCTAAATCCACTCATCATGCTGCTACTAACCTTATGACATTGATTTCATGGCTGAGTGATATTCCATTGTACATAAGGACCACAACTTCTTTATCCATTTTTCTCTTTCCTGGGATATTTAAGGTGGAATGAAGTGGAGGTCCTTGTCAACAGAGCAGCCCTCAACTTTGGGGTGCTTGTGTCTTGCTGATTTTTCATTTTCCCAATTTATAACCCCATGAGTGGAAGTGCCCTATGCTCTCTAAACTGTGTTTTTCAGATGTTTCAGGACACACCGTACACTTCTCCAGAGTGGCTGTTGGCAATTTACATCCCGCCCATCAGTGTAGCAAGGCTCCCATTTCTCCATGGCCTGTCCTGCATTTCTGGTTTTGACACTTTTTTCAGCATGGCCCTTTTGACCGATGGGAAGCGAGACTTCTCTGTAGCGCTGATTTGCCTTTCCAGGTTGCTTGGTTGGCCAAAAAGGGCGTATGCGTTTTTTCCTGAATATATTCAGGAAAAAACGCATACGCCCTTTTTGGCCAAGGGCATCATTGTCAACGTTTTGCCGCTTTTCATGTGCTTTAAAGGCGATTCGTATCTACCTCCTGAAATCTGTTTCGTGCAATTCTGCCTTGATTTCAAATCCTCTTCTTTGCCTTCCCTCAATATATTTGTGGACGAGAGTTATCATTTATAACTCTGCAGGTTTGTGAATTGCAGTGCCCTGAACCTCCATTTTACAACTCGCTTTTTTGGGAGCTGGCCGCAAAAGCGCAGGATGGCTTCAGGCCCTGTTCTGGTTCCGGGGGGCAGGCTGAGCCTGTGGTTAATTCTTCTTCCTGATGGGAAAATAGAGTGACCTGTGCCTGTCCCGACACCAAGAGCTAGTCTCTCGTTGGTTCCCCGTCTTCCCGTTCATCCTCAGGACAAATTGCAACCTGTACGGAACAGGAGGTTAAAGGTGCTGATGCTCCAAGTAGGGAGATTGCTAGTAAAGCGGCTGGAATGGCGAACCCGGGCACAAGGAGATGAGAAATGAGGTGCGTTTTAGAAACCTTTCCCCATCACACGGTGTACCATCTTCTGGGTTTCTCATGCATGTTTTTGATGTAGGAAGATGCCCTTGAACCTGGAGATTTGGGACCCATGCGATGGGTACCACGCAGTATTACTTTAAAGGGTCTGCGTTTGCTCACCCAACCTCACCAAACCTCTCAGCCCCAAGAGTGTCCACCCTTATGTCTCATCCAGCTGTGCGTCTAGATATGGTCAATCCAGGTTGCATCACAGCCCCTGAACGCATTGTGTAAGAATTTCTCTCTCTTTCACTGTCGTTGTTTCATGGGTTTTTCAAAGTAATTTATTTTCATAATGGGGTTTAGCTGCTTTTCACTGCTGTGTTTATGCCGCTTTACACCCACTTGACACACTAACAGAGAGATATCAATACATAGGTTTTAAGATTATTACTAGTCAGATATATTCTTGTGTGGTGAATAGGGCGTGTTGAGTCCAGTTCTCTGAGCAAGGAGTAGGTCTTGTCTATTACATATTGGGTTTATGGAACGGTATCTGAGCTAATTTGATACCCTTGTTTTATGTATCACCCCACCTCACCTTTCCCGTTAAGCAGCCATAGTGTGTTTTCTGCATGTGTGACTCTGTTCTGTTTTGTAATTCAGTTCAAGTGTAACGGTTTTTACATTCCCTCTATCAGTGATACCTTATGAGAAGTGTCCTTTTCTGTGTGACTTATTTCACTTAGAATCGTCGTACCTAAATCCACTCATCATGCTGCTACTAACCTTATGACATTGATTTCATGGCTGAGTGATATTCCATTGTACATAAGGACCACAACTTCTTTATCCATTTTTCTCTTTCCTGGGATATTTAAGGTGGAATGAAGTGGAGGTCCTTGTCAACAGAGCAGCCCTCAACTTTGGGGTGCTTGTGTCTTGCTGATTTTTAATTTTTCCAATTTATACCCCCATGAGTGGAAGTGCCCTATGCTCTCTAAGCTGTGTTTTTCAGATGTTTCAGGACACACCGTACACTTCTCCAGAGTGGCTGTTGGCAATTTACATCCCGCCCATCAGTGTAGCAAGGCTCCCATTTCTCCATGGCCTGTCCTGCATTTCTGGTTTTGACACTTTTTTCAGCATGGCCCTTTTGACCGATGGGAAGCGAGACTTCTCTGTAGCGCTGATTTGCCTTTCCAGGTTGCTTGGTTGGCCAAAAAGGGCGTATGCGTTTTTTCCTGAATATATTCAGGAAAAAACGCATACGCCCTTTTTGGCCAAGGGCATCATTGTCAACGTTTTGCCGCTTTTCATGTGCTTTAAAGGCGATTCGTATCTACCTCCTGAAATCTGTTTCCTGCAATTCTGCCTTGATTTCAAATCCTCTTCTTTGCCTTCCCTCAATATATTTGTGGACGAGAGTTATCATTTATAACTCTGCAGGTTTGTGAATTGCAGTGCCCTGAACCTCCATTTTACAACTCGCTTTTTTGGGAGCTGGCCGCAAAAGCGCAGGATGGCTTCAGGCCCTGTTCTGGTTCCGGGGGGCAGGCTGAGCCTGTGGTTAATTCTTCTTCCTGATGGGAAAATAGAGTGACCTGTGCCTGTCCCGACACCAAGAGCTAGTCTCTCGTTGGTTCCCCGTCTTCCCGTTCATCCTCAGGACAAATTGCAACCTGTACGGAACAGGAGGTTAAAGGTGCTGATGCTCCAAGTAGGGAGATTGCTAGTAAAGCGGCTGGAAAGGCGAACCCGGGCACAAGGAGATGAGAAATGAGGTGCGTTTTAGAAACCTTTCCCCATCACACGGTGTACCATCTTCTGGGTTTCTCATGCATGTTTTCGATGTAGGAAGATGCCCTTGAACCTGGAGATTTGGGACCTATGCGATGGGTACCACGCCGTATTACTTTAAAGGGTCTGCGTTTGCTCACCCAACCTCACCAAACCTCTCAGCCCCAAGAGTGTCCACCCTTATGTCTCATCCAGCTGTGGGTCTAGATATGGTCAATCCAGGTTGCATCACAGCCCCTGAACGCATTGTGTAAGAATTTCTCTCTCTTTCACTGTCGTTGTTTCATGGGTTTTTCAAAGTAATTTATTTTCATAATGGGGTTTAGCTGCTTTTCACGGCTGTGTTTATGCCGCTTTACACCCACTTGACACACTAACAGAGAGATATCAATACATAGGTTTTAAGATTATTACTAGTCAGATATATTCTTGTGCGGTGAATAGGGCGTGTTGAGTCCAGTTCTCTGAGCAAGGAGTAGGTCTTGTCTACTACATATTGGGTTTATGGAACGGTATCTGAGCTAATTTGATACCCTTGTTTTATGTATCACCCCACCTCACCTTTCCCGTTAAGCAGCCATAGTCTGTTTTCTGCATGTGTGACTCTGTTCTGTTTTGTAATTCAGTTCAAGTGTAACGGTTTTTACATTCCCTCTAAAAGTGATACCTTATGAGAAGTGTCCTTTTCTGTGTGACTTATTTCAGTTAGAATCGTCGTACCTAAATCCACTCATCATGCTGCTACTAACCTTATGACATTGATTTCATGGCTGAGTGATATTCCATTGTACATAAGGACCACAGCTTCTTTATCCATTTTTCTCTTTCCTGGGATATTTAAGGTGGAATGAAGTGGAGGTCCTTGTCAACAGAGCAGCCCTCAACTTTGGGGTGCTTGTGTCTTGCTGATTTTTCATTTTCCCAATTTATACCCCCATGAGTGGAAGTGCCCTATGCTCTCTAAGCTGTGTTTTTCAGATGTTTCAGGACACACCGTACACTTCTCCAGAGTGGCTGTTGGCAATTTACATCCCGCCCATCAGTGTAGCAAGGCTCCCATTTCTCCATGGCCTGTCCTGCATTTCTGGTTTTGACACTTTTTTCAGCATGGCCCTTTTGACCGATGGGAAGCGAGACTTCTCTGTAGCGCTGATTTGCCTTTCCAGGTTGCTTGGTTGGCCAAAAAGGGCGTATGCGTTTTTTCCTGAATATATTCAGGAAAAAACGCATACGCCCTTTTTGGCCAAGGGCATCATTGTCAACGTTTTGCCGCTTTTCATGTGCTTTAAAGGCGATTCGTATCTACCTCCTGAAATCTGTTTCGTGCAATTCTGCCTTGATTTCAAATCCTCTTCTTTGCCTTCCCTCAATATATTTGTGGACGAGAGTTATCATTTATAACTCTGCAGGTTTGTGAATTGCAGTGCCCTGAACCTCCATTTTACAACTCGCTTTTTTGGGAGCTGGCCGCAAAAGCGCAGGATGGCTTCAGGCCCTGTTCTGGTTCCGGGGGGCAGGCTGAGCCTGTGGTTAATTCTTCTTCCTGATGGGAAAATAGAGTGACCTGTGCCTGTCCCGACACCAAGAGCTAGTCTCTCGTTGGTTCCCCGTCTTCCCGTTCATCCTCAGGACAAATTGCAACCTGTACGGAACAGGAGGTTAAAGGTGCTGATGCTCCAAGTAGGGAGATTGCTAGTAAAGCGGCTGGAAAGGCGAACCCGGGCACAAGGAGATGAGAAATGAGGTGCGTTTTAGAAACCTTTCCCCATCACACGGTGTACCATCTTCTGGGTTTCTCATGCATGTTTTCGATGTAGGAAGATGCCCTTGAACCTGGAGATTTGGGACCCATGCGATGGGTACCACGCAGTATTACTTTAAAGGGTCTGCGTTTGCTCACCCAACCTCACCAAACCTCTCAGCCCCAAGAGTGTCCACCCTTATGTCTCATCCAGCTGTGGGTCTAGATATGGTCAATCCAGGTTGCATCACAGCCCCTGAACGCATTGTGTAAGAATTTCTCTCTCTTTCACTGTCGTTGTTTCATGGGTTTTTCAAAGTAATTTATTTTCATAATGGGGTTTAGCTGCTTTTCACTGCTGTGTTTATGTCGCTTTACACCCACTTGACACACTAACAGAGAGATATCAATACATAGGTTTTAAGATTATTACTAGTCAGATATATTCTTGTGCGGTGAATAGGGCGTGTTGAGTCCAGTTCTCTGAGCAAGGAGTAGGTCTTGTCTATTACATATTGGGTTTATGGAACGGTATCTGAGCTAATTTGATACCCTTGTTTTATGTATCACCCCACCTCACCTTTCCCATTAAGCAGCCATAGTGTGTTTTCTGCATGTGTGACTCTGTTCTGTTTTGTAATTCAGTTCAAGTGTAACGGTTTTTACATTCCCTCTATCAGTGATACCTTATGAGAAGTGTCCTTTTCTGTGTGACTTATTTCAGTTAGAATCGTCGTACCTAAATCCACTCATCATGCTGCTACTAACCTTATGACATTGATTTCATGGCTGAGTGATATTCCATTGTACATAAGGACCACAACTTCTTTATCCATTTTTCTCTTTCCTTGGATATTTAAGGTGGAATGAAGTGGAGGTCCTTGTCAACAGAGCAGCCCTCAACTTTGGGGTGCTTGTGTCTTGCTGATTTTTCATTTTCCCAATTTATAACCCCATGAGTGGAAGTGCCCTATGCTCTCTAAACTGTGTTTTTCAGATGTTTCAGGACACACCGTACACTTCTCCAGAGTGGCTGTTGGCAATTTACATCCCGCCCATCAGTGTAGCAAGGCTCCCATTTCTCCATGGCCTGTCCTGCATTTCTGGTTTTGACACTTTTTTCAGCATGGCCCTTTTGACCGATGGGAAGTGAGACTTCTCTGTAGCGCTGATTTGCCTTTCCAGGTTGCTTGGTTGGCCAAAAAGGGCGTATGCGTTTTTTCCTGAATATATTCAGGAAAAAACGCATACGCCCTTTTTGGCCAAGGGCATCATTGTCAACGTTTTGCCGCTTTTCATGTGCTTTAAAGGCGATTCGTATCTACCTCCTGAAATCTGTTTCGTGCAATTCTGCCTTGATTTCAAATCCTCTTCTTTGCCTTCCCTCAATATATTTGTGGACGAGAGTTATCATTTATAACTCTGCAGGTTTGTGAATTGCAGTGCCCTGAACCTCCATTTTACAACTCGTTTTTTTGGGAGCTGGCCGCAAAAGCGCAGGATGGCTTCAGGCCCTGTTCTGGTTCCGGGGGGCAGGCTGAGCCTGTGGTTAATTCTTCTTCCTGATGGGAAAATAGAGTGACCTGTGCCTGTCCCGACACCAAGAGCTAGTCTCTCGTTGGTTCCCCGTCTTCCCGTTCATCCTCAGGACAAATTGCAACCTGTACGGAACAGGAGGTTAAAGGTGCTGATGCTCCAAGTAGGGAGATTGCTAGTAAAGCGGCTGGAAAGGCGAACCCGGGCACAAGGAGATGAGAAATGAGGTGCGTTTTAGAAACCTTTCCCCATCACACGGTGTACCATCTTCTGGGTTTCTCATGCATGTTTTCGATGTAGGAAGATGCCCTTGAACCTGGAGATTTGGGACCCATGCGATGGGTACCACGCAGTATTACTTTAAAGGGACTGCGTTTGCTCACCCAACCTCACCAAACCTCTCAGCCCCAAGAGTGTCCACCCTTATGTCTCATCCAGCTGTGGGTCTAGATATGGTCAATCCAGGTTGCATCACAGCCCCTGAACTCATTGTGTAAGAATTTCTATCTCTTTCACTGTCGTTGTTTCATGGGTTTTTCAAAGTAATTTATTTTCATAATGGGGTTTAGCTGCTTTTCACGGCTGTGTTTATGCCGCTTTACACCCACTTGACACACTAACAGAGAGATATCAATACATAGGTTTTAAGATTATTACTAGTCAGATATATTCTTGTGCGGTGAATAGGGCGTGTTGAGTCCAGTTCTCTGAGCAAGGAGTAGGTCTTGTCTATTACATATTGGGTTTATGGAACGGTATCTGAGCTAATTTGATACCCTTGTTTTATGTATCACCCCACCTCACCTTTCCCGTGAAGAAGCCATAGTGTGTTTTCTGCATGTGTGACTGTGTTCTGTTTTGTAATTCAGTTCAAGTGTAACGGTTTTTACATTCCCTCTATCAGTGATAGCTTATGAGACGTGTCCTTTTCTGTGTGACTTATTTCACTTAGAATCGTCGTACCTAAACCCACTCATCATGCTGCTACTAACCTTATGACATTGATTTCATGGCTGAGTGATATTCCATTGTACATAAGGACCACAACTTCTTTATCCATTTTTCTCTTTCCTTGAATATTTAAGGTGGAATGAAGTGGAGGTCCTTGTCAACAGAGCAGCCCTAAACTTTGGGGTGCTTGTGTCTTGCTGATTTTTAATTTTCCCAATTTATACCCCCATGAGTGGAAGTGCCCTATGCTCTCTAAGCTGTGTTTTTCAGATGTTTCAGGACACACCGTACACTTCTCCAGAGTGGCTGTTGGCAATTTATATCCCGCCCATCAGTGTAGCAAGGCTCCCATTTCTCCATGGCCTGTCCTGCATTTCTGGTTTTGACAGTTTTTTCAGCATGGCCCTTTTGACCGATGGGAAGCGAGACTTCTCTGTAGCGCTGATTTGCCTTTCCAGGTTGCTTGGTTGGCCAAAAAGGGCGTATGCGTTTTTTCCTGAATATATTCAGGAAAAAACGCATACGCCCTTTTTGGCCAAGGGCATCATTGTCAACGTTTTGCCGCTTTTCATGTGCTTTAAAGGCGATTCGTATCTACCTCCTGAAATCTGTTTCGTGCAATTCTGCCTTGATTTCAAATCCTCTTCTTTGCCTTCCCTCAATATATTTGTGGACGAGAGTTATCATTTATAACTCTGCAGGTTTGTGAATTGCAGTGCCCTGAACCTCCATTTTACAACTCGCTTTTTTGGGAGCTGGCCGCAAAAGCGCAGGATGGCTTCAGGCCCTATTGTTGTTCCGGGGGGCAGGCTGAGCCTGTGGTTAATTCTTCTTCCTGATGGGAAAATAGAGTGACCTGTGCCTGTCCCGACACCAAGAGCTAGTCTCTCGTTGGTTCCCCGTCTTCCCGTTCATCCTCAGGACAAATTGCAACCTGTACGGAACAGGAGGTTAAAGGTGCTGATGCTCCAAGTAGGGAGATTGCTAGTAAAGCGGCTGGAAAGGCGAACCCGGGCACAAGGAGATGAGAAATGAGGTGCGTTTTAGAAACCTTTCCCCATCACACGGTGTACCATCTTCTGGGTTTCTCATGCATGTTTTCGATGTAGGAAGATGCCCTTGAACCTGGAGATTTGGGACCCATGCGATGGGTACCACGCAGTATTACTTTAAAGGGTCTGCGTTTGCTCACCCAACCTCACCAAACCTCTCAGCCCCAAGAGTGTCCACCCTTATGTCTCATCCAGCTGTGGGTCTAGATATGGTCAATCCAGGTTGCATCACAGCCCCTGAACTCATTGTGTAAGAATTTCTATCTCTTTCACTGTCGTTGTTTCATGGGTTTTTCAAAGTAATTTATTTTCATAATGGGGTTTAGCTGCTTTTCACGGCTGTGTTTATGCCGCTTTACACCCACTTGACACACTAACAGAGAGATATCAATACATAGGTTTTAAGATTATTACTAGTCAGATATATTCTTGTGCGGTGAATAGGGCGTGTTGAGTCCAGTTCTCTGAGCAAGGAGTAGGTCTTGTCTACTACATATTGGGTTTATGGAACGGTATCTGAGCTAATTTGATACCCTTGTTTTATGTATCACCCCACCTCACCTTTCCCGTTAAGCAGCCATAGTGTGTTTTCTGCATGTGTGACTGTGTTCTGTTTTGTAATTCAGTTCAAGTGTAACGGTTTTTACATTCCCTCTATCAGTGATAGCTTATGAGACGTGTCCTTTTCTGTGTGACTTATTTCACTTAGAATCGTCGTACCTAAATCCACTCATCATGCTGCTACTAACCTTATGACATTGATTTCATGGCTGAGTGATATTCCATTGTACATAAGGACCACAACTTCTTTATCCATTTTTCTCTTTCCTGGGATATTTAAGGTGGAATGAAGTGGAGGTCCTTGTCAACAGAGCAGCCCTAAACTTTGGGGTGCTTGTGTCTTGCTGATTTTTCATTTTCCCAATTTATACCCCCATGAGTGGAAGTGCCCTATGCTCTCTAAGCTGTGTTTTTCAGATGTTTCAGGACACACCGTACACTTCTCCAGAGTGGCTGTTGGCAATTTACATCCCGCCCATCAGTGTAGCAAGGCTCCCATTTCTCCATGGCCTGTCCTGCATTTCTGGTTTTGACACTTTTTTCAGCATGGCCCTTTTGACCGATGGGAAGCGAGACTTCTCTGTAGCGCTGATTTGCCTTTCCAGGTTGCTTGGTTGGCCAAAAAGGGCGTATGCGTTTTTTCCTGAATATATTCAGGAAAAAACCCATACGCCCTTTTTGGCCAAGGGCATCATTGTCAACGTTTTGCCGCTTTTCATGTGCTTTAAAGGCGATTCGTATCTACCTCCTGAAATCTGTTTCGTGCAATTCTGCCTTGATTTCAAATCCTCTTCTTTGCCTTCCCTCAATATATTTGTGGACGAGAGTTATCATTTATAACTCTGCAGGTTTGTGAATTGCAGTGCCCTGAACCTCCATTTTACAACTCGCTTTTTTGGGAGCTGGCCGCAAAAGCGCAGGATGGCTTCAGGCCCTGTTCTGGTTCCGGGGGGCAGGCTGAGCCTGTGGTTATTTCTTTTCCTGATGGGAAAATAGAGTGACCTGTGCCTGTCCCGACACCAAGAGCTAGTCTCTCGTTGGTTCCCCGTCTTCCCGTTCATCCTCAGGACAAATTGCAACCTGTACGGAACAGGAGGTTAAAGGTGCTGATGCTCCAAGTAGGGAGATTGCTAGTAAAGCGGCTGGAAAGGCGAACCCGGGCACAAGGAGATGAGAAATGAGGTGCGTTTTAGAAACCTTTCCCCATCACACGGTGTACCATCTTCTGGGTTTCTCATGCATGTTTTCGATGTAGGAAGATGCCCTTGAACCTGGAGATTTGGGACCCATGCGATGGGTACCACGCAGTATTACTTTAAAGGGTCTGCGTTTGCTCACCCAACCTCACCAAACCTCTCAGCCCCAAGAGTGTCCACCCTTATGTCTCATCCAGCTGTGGGTCTAGATATGGTCAATCCAGGTTGCATCACAGCCCCTGAACTCATTGTGTAAGAATTTCTATCTCTTTCACTGTCGTTGTTTCATGGGTTTTTCAAAGTAATTTATTTTCATAATGGGGTTTAGCTGCTTTTCACGGCTGTGTTTATGCCGCTTTACACCCACTTGACACACTAACAGAGAGATATCAATACATAGGTTTTAAGATTATTACTAGTCAGATATATTCTTGTGCGGTGAATAGGGCGTGTTGAGTCCAGTTCTCTGAGCAAGGAGTAGGTCTTGTCTACTACATATTGGGTTTATGGAACGGTATCTGAGCTAATTTGATACCCTTGTTTTATGTATCACCCCACCTCACCTTTCCCGTTAAGCAGCCATAGTCTGTTTTCTGCATGTGTGACTCTGTTCTGTTTTGTAATTCAGTTCAAGTGTAACGGTTTTTACATTCCCTCTAAAAGTGATACCTTATGAGAAGTGTCCTTTTCTGTGTGACTTATTTCAGTTAGAATCGTCGTACCTAAATCCACTCATCATGCTGCTACTAACCTTATGACATTGATTTCATGGCTGAGTGATATTCCATTGTACATAAGGACCACAACTTCTTTATCCATTTTTCTCTTTCCTGGGATATTTAAGGTGGAATGAAGTGGAGGTCCTTGTCAACAGAGCAGCCCTCAACTTTGGGGTGCTTGTGTCTTGCTGATTTTTCATTTTCCCAATTTATACCCCCATGAGTGGAAGTGCCCTATGCTCTCTAAGCTGTGTTTTTCAGATGTTTCAGGACACACCGTACACTTCTCCAGAGTGGCTGTTGGCAATTTACATCCCGCCCATCAGTGTAGCAAGGCTCCCATTTCTCCATGGCCTGTCCTGCATTTCTGGTTTTGACACTTTTTTCAGCATGGCCCTTTTGACCGATGGGAAGCGAGACTTCTCTGTAGCGCTGATTTGCCTTTCCAGGTTGCTTGGTTGGCCAAAAAGGGCGTATGCGTTTTTTCCTGAATATATTCAGGAAAAAACGCATACGCCCTTTTTGGCCAAGGGCATCATTGTCAACGTTTTGCCGCTTTTCATGTGCTTTAAAGGCGATTCGTATCTACCTCCTGAAATCTGTTTCGTGCAATTCTGCCTTGATTTCAAATCCTCTTCTTTGCCTTCCCTCAATATATTTGTGGACGAGAGTTATCATTTATAACTCTGCAGGTTTGTGAATTGCAGTGCCCTGAACCTCCATTTTACAACTCGCTTTTTTGGGAGCTGGCCGCAAAAGCGCAGGATGGCTTCAGGCCCTGTTCTGGTTCCGGGGGGCAGGCTGAGCCTGTGGTTAATTCTTCTTCCTGATGGGAAAATAGAGTGACCTGTGCCTGTCCCGACACCAAGAGCTAGTCTCTCGTTGGTTCCCCGTCTTCCCGTTCATCCTCAGGACAAATTGCAACCTGTACGGAACAGGAGGTTAAAGGTGCTGATGCTCCAAGTAGGGAGATTGCTAGTAAAGCGGCTGGAATGGCGAACCCGGGCACAAGGAGATGAGAAATGAGGTGCGTTTTAGAAACCTTTCCCCATCACACGGTGTACCATCTTCTGGGTTTCTCATGCATGTTTTCGATGTAGGAAGATGCCCTTGAACCTGGAGATTTGGGACCCATGCGATGGGTACCACGCCGTATTACTTTAAAGGGTCTGCATTTGCTCACCCAACCTCACCAAACCTCTCAGCCCCAAGAGTGTCCACCCTTATGTCTCATCCAGCTGTGGGTCTAGATATGGTCAACCCAGGTTGCATCACAGCCCCTGAACTCATTGTGTAAGAATTTCTATCTCTTTCACTGTCGTTGTTTCATGGGTTTTTCAAAGTAATTTATTTTCATAATGGGGTTTAGCTGCTTTTCACGGCTGTGTTTATGCCGCTTTACACCCACTTGACACACTAACAGAGAGATATCAATACATAGGTTTTAAGATTATTACTAGTCAGATATATTCTTGTGCGGTGAATAGGGCGTGTTGAGTCCAGTTCTCTGAGCAAGGAGTAGGTCTTGTCTACTACATATTGGGTTTATGGAACGGTATCTGAGCTAATTTGATACCCTTGTTTTATGTATCACCCCACCTCACCTTTCCCGTTAAGCAGCCATAGTCTGTTTTCTGCATGTGTGACTCTGTTCTGTTTTGTAATTCAGTTCAAGTGTAACGGTTTTTACATTCCCTCTAAAAGTGATACCTTATGAGAAGTGTCCTTTTCTGTGTGACTTATTTCAGTTAGAATCGTCGTACCTAAATCCACTCATCATGCTGCTACTAACCTTATGACATTGATTTCATGGCTGAGTGATATTCCATTGTACATAAGGACCACAACTTCTTTATCCATTTTTCTCTTTCCTGGGATATTTAAGGTGGAATGAAGTGGAGGTCCTTGTCAACAGAGCAGCCCTCAACTTTGGGGTGCTTGTGTCTTGCTGATTTTTCATTTTCCCAATTTATACCCCCATGAGTGGAAGTGCCCTATGCTCTCTAAGCTGTGTTTTTCAGATGTTTCAGGACACACCGTACACTTCTCCAGAGTGGCTGTTGGCAATTTACATCCCGCCCATCAGTGTAGCAAGGCTCCCATTTCTCCATGGCCTGTCCTGCATTTCTGGTTTTGACACTTTTTTCAGCATGGCCCTTTTGACCGATGGGAAGCGAGACTTCTCTGTAGCGCTGATTTGCCTTTCCAGGTTGCTTGGTTGGCCAAAAAGGGCGTATGCGTTTTTTCCTGAATATATTCAGGAAAAAACGCATACGCCCTTTTTGGCCAAGGGCATCATTGTCAACGTTTTGCCGCTTTTCATGTGCTTTAAAGGCGATTCGTATCTACCTCCTGAAATCTGTTTCGTGCAATTCTGCCTTGATTTCAAATCCTCTTCTTTGCCTTCCCTCAATATATTTGTGGACGAGAGTTATCATTTATAACTCTGCAGGTTTGTGAATTGCAGTGCCCTGAACCTCCATTTTACAACTCGCTTTTTTGGGAGCTGGCCGCAAAAGCGCAGGATGGCTTCAGGCCCTGTTCTGGTTCCGGGGGGCAGGCTGAGCCTGTGGTTAATTCTTCTTCCTGATGGGAAAATAGAGTGACCTGTGCCTGTCCCGACACCAAGAGCTAGTCTCTCGTTGGTTCCCCGTCTTCCCGTTCATCCTCAGGACAAATTGCAACCTGTACGGAACAGGAGGTTAAAGGTGCTGATGCTCCAAGTAGGGAGATTGCTAGTAAAGCGGCTGGAAAGGCGAACCCGGGCACAAGGAGATGAGAAATGAGGTGCGTTTTAGAAACCTTTCCCCATCACACGGTGTACCATCTTCTGGGTTTCTCATGCATGTTTTCGATGTAGGAAGATGCCCTTGAACCTGGAGATTTGGGACCCATGCGATGGGTACCACGCAGTATTCCTTTAAAGGGTCTGCGTTTGCTCACCCAACCTCACCAAACCTCTCAGCCCCAAGAGTGTCCACCCTTATGTCTCATCCAGCTGTGGGTCTAGATATGGTCAATCCAGGTTGCATCACAGCCCCTGAACGCATTGTGTAAGAATTTCTCTCTCTTTCACTGTCGTTGTTTCATGGGTTTTTCAAAGTAATTTATTTTCATAATGGGGTTTAGCTGCTTTTCACTGCTGTGTTTATGTCGCTTTACACCCACTTGACACACTAACAGAGAGATATCAATACATAGGTTTTAAGATTATTACTAGTCAGATATATTCTTGTGCGGTGAATAGGGCGTGTTGAGTCCAGTTCTCTGAGCAAGGAGTAAGTCTTGTCTATTACATATTGGGTTTATGGAACGGTATCTGAGCTAATTTGATACCCTTGTTTTATGTATCACCCCACCTCACCTTTCCCATTAAGCAGCCATAGTGTGTTTTCTGCATGTGTGACTCTGTTCTGTTTTGTAATTCAGTTCAAGTGTAACGGTTTTTACATTCCCTCTATCAGTGATACCTTATGAGAAGTGTCCTTTTCTGTGTGACTTATTTCAGTTAGAATCGTCGTACCTAAATCCACTCATCATGCTGCTACTAACCTTATGACATTGATTTCATGGCTGAGTGATATTCCATTGTACATAAGGACCACAACTTCTTTATCCATTTTTCTCTTTCCTGGGATATTTAAGGTGGAATGAAGTGGAGGTCCTTGTCAACAGAGCAGCCCTCAACTTTGGGGTGCTTGTGTCTTGCTGATTTTTAATTTTCCCAATTTATAACCCCATGAGTGGAAGTGCCCTATGCTCTCTAAGCTGTGTTTTTCAGATGTTTCAGGACACACCGTACACTTCTCCAGAGTGGCTGTTGGCAATTTACATCCCGCCCATCAGTGTAGCAAGGCTCCCATTTCTCCATGGCCTGTCCTGCATTTCTGGTTTTGACACTTTTTTCAGCATGGCCCTTTTGACCGATGGGAAGCGAGACTTCTCTGTAGCGCTGATTTGCCTTTCCAGGTTGCTTGGTTGGCCAAAAAGGGCGTATGCGTTTTTTCCTGAATATATTCAGGAAAAAACGCATACGCCCTTTTTGGCCAAGGGCATCATTGTCAACGTTTTGCCGCTTTTCATGTGCTTTAAAGGCGATTCGTATCTACCTCCTGAAATCTGTTTCGTGCAATTCTGCCTTGATTTCAAATCCTCTTCTTTGCCTTCCCTCAATATATTTGTGGACGAGAGTTATCATTTATAACTCTGCAGGTTTGTGAATTGCAGTGCCCTGAACCTCCATTTTACAACTCGCTTTTTTGGGAGCTGGCCGCAAAAGCGCAGGATGGCTTCAGGCCCTGTTCTGGTTCCGGGGGGCAGGCTGAGCCTGTGGTTAATTCTTCTTCCTGATGGGAAAATAGAGTGACCTGTGCCTGTCCCGACACCAAGAGCTAGTCTCTCGTTGGTTCCCCGTCTTCCCGTTCATCCTCAGGACAAATTGCAACCTGTACGGAACAGGAGGTTAAAGGTGCTGATGCTCCAAGTAGGGAGATTGCTAGTAAAGCGGCTGGAAAGGCGAACCCGGGCACAAGGAGATGAGAAATGAGGTGCGTTTTAGAAACCTTTCCCCATCACACGGTGTACCATCTTCTGGGTTTCTCATGCATGTTTTCGATGTAGGAAGATGCCCTTGAACCTGGAGATTTGGGACCCATGCGATGGGTACCACGCAGTATTACTTTAAAGGGTCTGCGTTTGCTCACCCAACCTCACCAAACCTCTCAGCCCCAAGAGTGTCCACCCTTATGTCTCATCCAGCTGTGGGTCAAGATATGGTCAATCCAGGTTGCATCACAGCCCCTGAACGCATTGTGTAAGAATTTCTCTCTCTTTCACTGTCGTTGTTTCATGGGTTTTTCAAAGTAATTTATTTTCATAATGGGGTTTAGCTGCTTTTCACTGCTGTGTTTATGTCGCTTTACACCCACTTGACACACTAACAGAGAGATATCAATACATAGGTTTTAAGATTATTACTAGTCAGATATATTCTTGTGCGGTGAATAGGGCGTGTTGAGTCCAGTTCTCTGAGCAAGGAGTAGGTCTTGTCTATTACATATTGGGTTTATGGAACGGTATCTGAGCTAATTTGATACCCTTGTTTTATGTATCACCCCACCTCACCTTTCCCATTAAGCAGCCATAGTGTGTTTTCTGCATGTGTGACTCTGTTCTGTTTTGTAATTCAGTTCAAGTGTAACGGTTTTTACATTCCCTCTATCAGTGATACCTTATGAGAAGTGTCCTTTTCTGTGTGACTTATTTCAGTTAGAATCGTCGTACCTAAATCCACTCATCATGCTGCTACTAACCTTATGACATTGATTTCATGGCTGAGTGATATTCCATTGTACATAAGGACCACAACTTCTTTATCCATTTTTCTCTTTCCTGGGATATTTAAGGTGGAATGAAGTGGAGGTCCTTGTCAACAGAGCAGCCCTCAACTTTGGGGTGCTTGTGTCTTGCTGATTTTTCATTTTCCCAATTTATAACCCCATGAGTGGAAGTGCCCTATGCTCTCTAAGCTGTGTTTTTCAGATGTTTCAGGACACACCGGACACTTCTCCAGAGTGGCTGTTGGCAATTTACATCCCGCCCATCAGTGTAGCAAGGCTCCCATTTCTCCATGGCCTGTCCTGCATTTCTGGTTTTGACACTTTTTTCAGCATGGCCCTTTTGACCGATGGGAAGTGAGACTTCTCTGTAGCGCTGATTTGCCTTTCCAGGTTGCTTGGTTGGCCAAAAAGGGCGTATGCGTTTTTTCCTGAATATATTCAGGAAAAAACGCATACGCCCTTTTTGGCCAAGGGCATCATTGTCAACGTTTTGCCACTTTTCATGTGCTTTAAAGGCGATTCGTATCTACCTCCTGAAATCTGTTTTGTGTAATTCTGCCTTGATTTCAAATCCTCTTCTTTGCCTTCCCTCAATATATTTGTGGACGAGAGTTATCATTTATAACTCTGCAGGTTTGTGAATTGCAGTGCCCTGAACCTCCATTTTACAACTCGTTTTTTTGGGAGCTGGCCGCAAAAGCGCAGGATGGCTTCAGGCCCTGTTCTGGTTCCGGGGGGCAGGCTGAGCCTGTGGTTAATTCTTCTTCCTGATGGGAAAATAGAGTGACCTGTGCCTGTCCCGACACCAAGAGCTAGTCTCTCGTTGGTTCCCCGTCTTCCCGTTCATCCTCAGGACAAATTGCAACCTGTACGGAACAGGAGGTTAAAGGTGCTGATGCTCCAAGTAGGGAGATTGCTAGTAAAGCGGCTGGAAAGGCGAACCCGGGCACAAGGAGATGAGAAATGAGGTGCGTTTTAGAAACCTTTCCCCATCACACGGTGTACCATCTTCTGGGTTTCTCATGCATGTTTTCGATGTAGGAAGATGCCCTTGAACCTGGAGATTTGGGACCCATGCGATGGGTACCACGCAGTATTACTTTAAAGGGTCTGCGTTTGCTCACCCAACCTCACCAAACCTCTCAGCCCCAAGAGTGTCCACCCTTATGTCTCATCCAGCTGTGGGTCTAGATATGGTCAATCCAGGTTGCATCACAGCCCCTGAACTCATTGTGTAAGAATTTCTATCTCTTTCACTGTCGTTGTTTCATGGGTTTTTCAAAGTAATTTATTTTCATAATGGGGTTTAGCTGCTTTTCACGGCTGTGTTTATGCCGCTTTACACCCACTTGACACACTAACAGAGAGATATCAATACATAGGTTTTAAGATTATTACTAGTCAGATATATTCTTGTGCGGTGAATAGGGCGTGTTGAGTCCAGTTCTCTGAGCAAGGAGTAGGTCTTGTCTACTACATATTGGGTTTATGGAACGGTATCTGAGCTAATTTGATACCCTTGTTTTATGTATCACCCCACCTCACCTTTCCCGTTAAGCAGCCATAGTCTGTTTTCTGCATGTGTGACTCTGTTCTGTTTTGTAATTCAGTTCAAGTGTAACGGTTTTTACATTCCCTCTAAAAGTGATACCTTATGAGAAGTGTCCTTTTCTGTGTGACTTATTTCACTTAGAATCGTCGTACCTAAATCCACTCATCATGCTGCTACTAACCTTATGACATTGATTTCATGGCTGAGTGATATTCCATTGTACATAAGGACCACAACTTCTTTATCCATTTTTCTCTTTCCTTGGATATTTAAGGTGGAATGAAGTGGAGGTCCTTGTCAACAGAGCAGCCCTAAACTTTGGGGTGCTTGTGTCTTGCTGATTTTTAATTTTCCCAATTTATACCCCCATGAGTGGAAGTGCCCTATGCTCTCTAAGCTGTGTTTTTCAGATGTTTCAGGACACACCGTACACTTCTCCAGAGTGGCTGTTGGCGATTTACATCCCGCCCATCAGTGTAGCAAGGCTCTCATTTCTCCATGGCCTGTCCTGCATTTCTGGTTTTGACACTTTTTTCAGCATGGCCCTTTTGACTGATGGGAAGCGAGACGTCTTTGTAGCGCTGATTTGCCTTTCCAGGTTGCTTGGTTGGCCAAAAAGGGCGTATGCGTTTTTTCCTGAATATATTCAGGAAAAAACGCATACGCCCTTTTTGGCCAAGGGCATCATTGTCAACATTTTGCTGCTTTTCATGTGCTTTAAAGGCGATTCGAATCTACCTCCTGAAATCTGTTTCCTGCAATTCTGCCTTGATTTCAAATCCTCTTCTTTGCCTTCCCTCAATATATTTGTGGACGAGAGTTATCATTTATAACTCTGCAGGTTTGTGAATTGCAGTGCCCTGAACCTCCATTTTACAACTCGCTTTTTTGGGAGCTGGCCGCAAAAGCGCAGGATGGCTTCAGGCCCTGTTCTGGTTCCGGGGGGCATGCTGAGCCTGTGGTTAATTCTTCTTCCTGATGGGAAAATAGAGTGACCTGTGCCTGTCCCAACACCAAGAGCTAGTCTCTCGTTGGTTCCCCGTCTTCCCGTTCATCCTCAGGACAAATTGCAACCTGTACGGAACAGGAGGTTAAAGGTGCTGATGCTCCAAGTAGGGAGATTGCTAGTAAAGCGGCTGGAATGGCGAACCCGGGCACAAGGAGATGAGAAATGAGGTGCGTTTTAGAAACCTTTCCCCATCACACGGTGTACCATCTTCTGGGTTTCTCATGCATGTTTTCGATGTAGGAAGATGCCCTTGAACCTGGAGATTTGGGACCCATGCGATGGGTACCACGCCGTATTACTTTAAAGGGTCTGCATTTGCTCACCCAACCTCACCAAACCTCTCAGCCCCAAGAGTGTCCACCCTTATGTCTCATCCAGCTGTGGGTCTAGATATGGTCAATCCAGCTTGCATCACAGCCCCTGAACTCATTGTGTAAGAATTTCTATCTCTTTCACTGTCGTTGTTTCATGGGTTTTTCAAAGTAATTTATTTTCATAATGGGGTTTAGCTGCTTTTCACGGCTGTGTTTATGCCGCTTTACACCCACTTGACACACTAACAGAGAGATATCAATACATAGGTTTTAAGATTATTACTAGTCAGATATATTCTTGTGCGGTGAATAGGGCGTGTTGAGTCCAGTTCTCTGAGCAAGGAGTAGGTCTTGTCTACTACATATTGGGTTTATGGAACGGTATCTGAGCTAATTTGATACCCTTGTTTTATGTATCACCCCACCTCACCTTTCCCGTTAAGCAGCCATAGTCTGTTTTCTGCATGTGTGACTCTGTTCTGTTTTGTAATTCAGTTCAAGTGTAACGGTTTTTACATTCCCTCTAAAAGTGATACCTTATGAGAAGTGTCCTTTTCTGTGTGACTTATTTCAGTTAGAATCGTCGTACCTAAATCCACTCATCATGCTGCTACTAACCTTATGACATTGATTTCATGGCTGAGTGATATTCCATTGTACATAAGGACCACAACTTCTTTATCCATTTTTCTCTTTCCTGGGATATTTAAGGTGGAATGAAGTGGAGGTCCTTGTCAACAGAGCAGCCCTCAACTTTGGGGTGCTTGTGTCTTGCTGATTTTTCATTTTCCCAATTTATACCCCCATGAGTGGAAGTGCCCTATGCTCTCTAAGCTGTGTTTTTCAGATGTTTCAGGACACACCGTACACTTCTCCAGAGTGGCTGTTGGCAATTTACATCCCGCCCATCAGTGTAGCAAGGCTCCCATTTCTCCATGGCCTGTCCTGCATTTCTGGTTTTGACACTTTTTTCAGCATGGCCCTTTTGACCGATGGGAAGCGAGACTTCTCTGTAGCGCTGATTTGCCTTTCCAGGTTGCTTGGTTGGCCAAAAAGGGCGTATGCGTTTTTTCCTGAATATATTCAGGAAAAAACGCATACGCCCTTTTTGGCCAAGGGCATCATTGTCAACGTTTTGCCGCTTTTCATGTGCTTTAAAGGCGATTCGTATCTACCTCCTGAAATCTGTTTTGTGCAATTCTGCCTTGATTTCAAATCCTCTTCTTTGCCTTCCCTCAATATATTTGTGGACGAGAGTTATCATTTATAACTCTGCAGGTTTGTGAATTGCAGTGCCCTGAACCTCCATTTTACAACTCGCTTTTTTGGGAGCTGGCCGCAAAAGCGCAGGATGGCTTCAGGCCCTGTTCTGGTTCCGGGGGGCAGGCTGAGCCTGTGGTTAATTCTTCTTCCTGATGGGAAAATAGAGTGACCTGTGCCTGTCCCGACACCAAGAGCTAGTCTCTCGTTGGTTCCCCGTCTTCCCGTTCATCCTCAGGACAAATTGCAACCTGTACGGAACAGGAGGTTAAAGGTGCTGATGCTCCAAGTAGGGAGATTGCTAGTAAAGCGGCTGGAAAGGCGAACCCGGGCACAAGGAGATGAGAAATGAGGTGCGTTTTAGAAACCTTTCCCCATCACACGGTGTACCATCTTCTGGGTTTCTCATGCATGTTTTCGATGTAGGAAGATGCCCTTGAACCTGGAGATTTGGGACCCATGTGATGGGTACCACGCAGTATTATTTTAAAGGGTCTGCGTTTGCTCACCCAACCTCACCAAACCTCTCAGCCCCAAGAGTGTCCACCCTTATGTCTCATCCAGCTGTGGGTCTAGATATGGTGAATCCAGGTTGCATCACAGCCCCTGAACGCATTGTGTAAGAATTTCTCTCTCTTTCACTGTCGTTGTTTCATGGGTTTTTCAAAGTAATTTATTTTCATAATGGGGTTTAGCTGCTTTTCACTGCTGTGTTTATGTCGCTTTACACCCACTTGACACACTAACAGAGAGATATCAATACATAGGTTTTAAGATTATTACTAGTCAGATATATTCTTGTGCGGTGAATAGGGCGTGTTGAGTCCAGTTCTCTGAGCAAGGAGTAGGTCTTGTCTATTACATATTGGGTTTATGGAACGGTATCTGAGCTAATTTGATACCCTTGTTTTATGTATCACCCCACCTCACCTTTCCCGTTAAGCAGCCATAGTGTGTTTTCTGCATGTGTGACTCTGTTCTGTTTTGTAATTCAGTTCAAGTGTAACGGTTTTTACATTCCCTCTATCAGTGATACCTTATGAGAAGTGTCCTTTTCTGTGTGACTTATTTCAGTTAGAATCGTCGTACCTAAATCCACTCATCATGCTGCTACTAACCTTATGACATTGATTTCATGGCTGAGTGATATTCCATTGTACATAAGGACCACAACTTCTTTATCCATTTTTCTCTTTCCTGGGATATTTAAGGTGGAATGAAGTGGAGGTCCTTGTCAACAGAGCAGCCCTCAACTTTGGGGTGCTTGTGTCTTGCTGATTTTTAATTTTCCCAATTTATAACCCCATGAGTGGAAGTGCCCTATGCTCTCTAAGCTGTGTTTTTCAGATGTTTCAGGACACACCGTACACTTCTCCAGAGTGGCTGTTGGCAATTTACATCCCGCCCATCAGTGTAGCAAGGCTCCCATTTCTCCATGGCCTGTCCTGCATTTCTGGTTTTGACACTTTTTTCAGCATGGCCCTTTTGACCGATGGGAAGCGAGACTTCTCTGTAGCGCTGATTTGCCTTTCCAGGTTGCTTGGTTGGCCAAAAAGGGCGTATGCGTTTTTTCCTGAATATATTCAGGAAAAAACGCATACGCCCTTTTTGGCCAAGGGCATCATTGTCAACGTTTTGCCGCTTTTCATGTGCTTTAAAGGCGATTCGTATCTACCTCCTGAAATCTGTTTCGTGCAATTCTGCCTTGATTTCAAATCCTCTTCTTTGCCTTCCCTCAATATATTTGTGGACGAGAGTTATCATTTATAACTCTGCAGGTTTGTGAATTGCAGTGCCCTGAACCTCCATTTTACAACTCGCTTTTTTGGGAACTGGCCGCAAAAGCGCAGGATGGCTTCAGGCCCTGTTCTGGTTCCGGGGGGCAGGCTGAGCCTGTGGTTATTTCTTTTCCTGATGGGAAAATAGAGTGACCTGTGCCTGTCCCGACACCAAGAGCTAGTCTCTCGTTGGTTCCCCGTCTTCCCGTTCATCCTCAGGACAAATTGCAACCTGTACGGAACAGGAGGTTAAAGGTGCTGATGCTCCAAGTAGGGAGATTGCTAGTAAAGCGGCTGGAATGGCGAACCCGGGCACAAGGAGATGAGAAATGAGGTGCGTTTTAGAAACCTTTCCCCATCACACGGTGTACCATCTTCTGGGTTTCTCATGCATGTTTTCGATGTAGGAAGATGCCCTTGAACCTGGAGATTTGGGACCCATGCGATGGGTACCACGCCGTATTACTTTAAAGGGTCTGCGTTTGCTCACCCAACCTCACCAAAACTCTCAGCCCCAAGAGTGTCCACCCTTATGTCTCATCCAGCTGTGGGTCTAGATATGGTCAATCCAGGTTGCATCACAGCCCCTGAACTCATTGTGTAAGAATTTCTATCTCTTTCACTGTCGTTGTTTCATGGGTTTTTCAAAGTAATTTATTTTCATAATGGGGTTTAGCTGCTTTTCACGGCTGTGTTTATGCCGCTTTACACCCACTTGACACACTAACAGAGAGATATCAATACATAGGTTTTAAGATTATTACTAGTCAGATATATTCTTGTGCGGTGAATAGGGCGTGTTGAGTCCAGTTCTCTGAGCAAGGAGTAGGTCTTGTCTACTACATATTGGGTTTATGGAACGGTATCTGAGCTAATTTGATACCCTTGTTTTATGTATCACCCCACCTCACCTTTCCCGTTAAGCAGCCATAGTCTGTTTTCTGCATGTGTGACTCTGTTCTGTTTTGTAATTCAGTTCAAGTGTAACGGTTTTTACATTCCCTCTAAAAGTGATACCTTATGAGAAGTGTCCTTTTCTGTGTGACTTATTTCAGTTAGAATCGTCGTACCTAAATCCACTCATCATGCTGCTACTAACCTTATGACATTGATTTCATGGCTGAGTGATATTCCATTGTACATAAGGACCACAACTTCTTTATCCATTTTTCTCTTTCCTGGGATATTTAAGGTGGAATGAAGTGGAGGTCCTTGTCAACAGAGCAGCCCTCAACTTTGGGGTGCTTGTGTCTTGCTGATTTTTCATTTTCCCAATTTATACCCCCATGAGTGGAAGTGCCCTATGCTCTCTAAGCTGTGTTTTTCAGATGTTTCAGGACACACCGTACACTTCTCCAGAGTGGCTGTTGGCAATTTACATCCCGCCCATCAGTGTAGCAAGGCTCCCATTTCTCCATGGCCTGTCCTGCATTTCTGGTTTTGACACTTTTTTCAGCATGGCCCTTTTGACCGATGGGAAGCGAGACTTCTCTGTAGCGCTGATTTGCCTTTCCAGGTTGCTTGGTTGGCCAAAAAGGGCGTATGCGTTTTTTCCTGAATATATTCAGGAAAAAACGCATACGCCCTTTTTGGCCAAGGGCATCATTGTCAACGTTTTGCCGCTTTTCATGTGCTTTAAAGGCGATTCGTATCTACCTCCTGAAATCTGTTTCGTGCAATTCTGCCTTGATTTCAAATCCTCTTCTTTGCCTTCCCTCAATATATTTGTGGACGAGAGTTATCATTTATAACTCTGCAGGTTTGTGAATTGCAGTGCCCTGAACCTCCATTTTACAACTCGCTTTTTTGGGAACTGGCCGCAAAAGCGCAGGATGGCTTCAGGCCCTGTTCTGGTTCCGGGGGGCAGGCTGAGCCTGTGGTTATTTCTTTTCCTGATGGGAAAATAGAGTGACCTGTGCCTGTCCCGACACCAAGAGCTAGTCTCTCGTTGGTTCCCCGTCTTCCCGTTCATCCTCAGGACAAATTGCAACCTGTACGGAACAGGAGGTTAAAGGTGCTGATGCTCCAAGTAGGGAGATTGCTAGTAAAGCGGCTGGAATGGCGAACCCGGGCACAAGGAGATGAGAAATGAGGTGCGTTTTAGAAACCTTTCCCCATCACACGGTGTACCATCTTCTGGGTTTCTCATGCATGTTTTCGATGTAGGAAGATGCCCTTGAACCTGGAGATTTGGGACCCATGCGATGGGTACCACGCCGTATTACTTTAAAGGGTCTGCGTTTGCTCACCCAACCTCACCAAACCTCTCAGCCCCAAGAGTGTCCACCCTTATGTCTCATCCAGCTGTGGGTCTAGATATGGTCAATCCAGGTTGCATCACAGCCCCTGAACTCATCGTGTAAGAATTCCTATCTCTTTCACTGTCGTTGTTTCATGGGTTTTTCAAAGTAATTTATTTTCATAATGGGGTTTAGCTGCTTTTCACGGCTGTGTTTATGCCGCTTTACACCCACTTGACACACTAACAGAGAGATATCAATACATAGGTTTTAAGATTATTACTAGTCAGATATATTCTTGTGCGGTGAATAGGGCGTGTTGAGTCCAGTTCTCTGAGCAAGGAGTAGGTCTTGTCTACTACATATTGGGTTTATGGAACGGTATCTGAGCTAATTTGATACCCTTGTTTTATGTATCACCCCACCTCACCTTTCCCGTTAAGCAGCCATAGTCTGTTTTCTGCATGTGTGACTCTGTTCTGTTTTGTAATTCAGTTCAAGTGTAACGGTTTTTACATTCCCTCTAAAAGTGATACCTTATGAGAAGTGTCCTTTTCTGTGTGACTTATTTCAGTTAGAATCGTCGTACCTAAATCCACTCATCATGCTGCTACTAACCTTATGACATTGATTTCATGGCTGAGTGATATTCCATTGTACATAAGGACCACAACTTCTTTATCCATTTTTCTCTTTCCTGGGATATTTAAGGTGGAATGAAGTGGAGGTCCTTGTCAACAGAGCAGCCCTCAACTTTGGGGTGCTTGTGTCTTGCTGATTTTTCATTTTCCCAATTTATACCCCCATGAGTGGAAGTGCCCTATGCTCTCTAAGCTGTGTTTTTCAGATGTTTCAGGACACACCGTACACTTCTCCAGAGTGGCTGTTGGCAATTTACATCCCGCCCATCAGTGTAGCAAGGCTCCCATTTCTCCATGGCCTGTCCTGCATTTCTGGTTTTGACACTTTTTTCAGCATGGCCCTTTTGACCGATGGGAAGCGAGACTTCTCTTTAGCGCTGATTTGCCTTTCCAGGTTGCTTGGTTGGCCAAAAAGGGCGTATGCGTTTTTTCCTGAATATATTCAGGAAAAAACGCATACGCCCTTTTTGGCCAAGGGCATCATTGTCAACGTTTTGCCGCTTTTCATGTGCTTTAAAGGCGATTCGAATCTACCTCCTGAAATCTGTTTCGTGCAATTCTGCCTTGATTTCAAATCCTCTTCTTTGCCTTCCCTCAATATATTTGTGGACGAGAGTTATCATTTATAACTCTGCAGGTTTGTGAATTGCAGTGCCCTGAACCTCCATTTTACAACTCGCTTTTTTGGGAGCTGGCCGCAAAAGCGCAGGATGGCTTCAGGCCCTGTTCTGGTTCCGGGGGGCAGGCTGAGCCTGTGGTTAATTCTTCTTCCTGATGGGAAAATAGAGTGACCTGTGCCTGTCCCGACACCAAGAGCTAGTCTCTCGTTGGTTCCCCGTCTTCCCGTTCATCCTCAGGACAAATTGCAACCTGTACGGAACAGGAGGTTAAAGGTGCTGATGCTCCAAGTAGGGAGATTGCTAGTAAAGCGGCTGGAAAGGCGAACCCGGGCACAAGGAGATGAGAAATGAGGTGCGTTTTAGAAACCTTTCCCCATCACACGGTGTACCATCTTCTGGGTTTCTCATGCATGTTTTCGATGTAGGAAGATGCCCTTGAACCTGGAGATTTGGGACCCATGCGATGGGTACCACGCAGTATTACTTTAAAGGGTCTGCGTTTGCTCACCCAACCTCACCAAACCTCTCAGCCCCAACAGTGTCCACCCTTATGTCTCATCCAGCTGTGGGTCTAGATATGGTGAATCCAGGTTGCATCACAGCCCCTGAACGCATTGTGTAAGAATTTCTCTCTCTTTCACTGTCGTTGTTTCATGGGTTTTTCAAAGTAATTTATTTTCATAATGGGGTTTAGCTGCTTTTCACTGCTGTGTTTATGTCGCTTTACACCCACTTGACACACTAACAGAGAGATATCAATACATAGGTTTTAAGATTATTACTAGTCAGATATATTCTTGTGCGGTGAATAGGGCGTGTTGAGTCCAGTTCTCTGAGCAAGGAGTAGGTCTTGTCTATTACATATTGGGTTTATGGAACGGTATCTGAGCTAATTTGATACCCTTGTTTTATGTATCACCCCACCTCACCTTTCCCGTTAAGCAGCCATAGTGTGTTTTCTGCATGTGTGACTCTGTTCTGTTTTGTAATTCAGTTCAAGTGTAACGGTTTTTACATTCCCTCTATCAGTGATACCTTATGAGAAGTGTCCTTTTCTGTGTGACTTATTTCAGTTAGAATCGTCGTACCTAAATCCACTCATCATGCTGCTACTAACCTTATGACATTGATTTCATGGCTGAGTGATATTCCATTGTACATAAGGACCACAACTTCTTTATCCATTTTTCTCTTTCCTGGGATATTTAAGGTGGAATGAAGTGGAGGTCCTTGTCAACAGAGCAGCCCTCAACTTTGGGGTGCTTGTGTCTTGCTGATTTTTCATTTTCCCAATTTATAACCCCATGAGTGGAAGTGCCCTATGCTCTCTAAGCTGTGTTTTTCAGATGTTTCAGGACACACCGTACACTTCTCCAGAGTGGCTGTTGGCAATTTACATCCCGCCCATCAGTGTAGCAAGGCTCCCATTTCTCCATGGCCTGTCCTGCATTTCTGGTTTTGACACTTTTTTCAGCATGGCCCTTTTGACCGATGGGAAGCGAGACTTCTCTGTAGCGCTGATTTGCCTTTCCAGGTTGCTTGGTTGGCCAAAAAGGGCGTATGCGTTTTTTCCTGAATATATTCAGGAAAAAACGCATATGCCCTTTTTGGCCAAGGGCATCATTGTCAACGTTTTGCCGCTTTTCATGTGCTTTAAAGGCGATTCGTATCTACCTCCTGAAATCTGTTTCGTGCAATTCTGCCTTGATTTCAAATCCTCTTCTTTGCCTTCCCTCAATATATTTGTGGACGAGAGTTATCATTTATAACTCTGCAGGTTTGTGAATTGCAGTGCCCTGAACCTCCATTTTACAACTCGCTTTTTTGGGAGCTGGCCGCAAAAGTGCAGGATGGCTTCAGGCCCTGTTCTGGTTCCGGGGGGCAGGCTGAGCCTGTGGTTATTTCTTTTCCTGATGGGAAAATAGAGTGACCTGTGCCTGTCCCGACACCAAGAGCTAGTCTCTCGTTGGTTCCCCGTCTTCCCGTTCATCCTCAGGACAAATTGCAACCTGTACGGAACAGGAGGTTAAAGGTGCTGATGCTCCAAGTAGGGAGATTGCTAGTAAAGCGGCTGGAAAGGCGAACCCGGGCACAAGGAGATGAGAAATGAGGTGCGTTTTAGAAACCTTTCCCCATCACACGGTGTACCATCTTCTGGGTTTCTCATGCATGTTTTCGATGTAGGAAGATGCCCTTGAACCTGGAGATTTGGGACCCATGCGATGGGTACCACGCAGTATTACTTTAAAGGGTCTGCGTTTGCTCACCCAACCTCAACAAACCTCTCAGCCCCAAGAGTGTCCACCCTTATGTCTCATCCAGCTGTGGGTCTAGATATGGTCAATCCAGGTTGCATCACAGCCCCTGAACTCATCGTGTAAGAATTCCTATCTCTTTCACTGTCGTTGTTTCATGGGTTTTTCAAAGTAATTTATTTTCATAATGGGGTTTAGCTGCTTTTCACGGCTGTGTTTATGCCGCTTTACACCCACTTGACACACTAACAGAGAGATATCAATACATAGGTTTTAAGATTATTACTAGTCAGATATATTCTTGTGCGGTGAATAGGGCGTGTTGAGTCCAGTTCTCTGAGCAAGGAGTAGGTCTTGTCTACTACATATTGGGTTTATGGAACGGTATCTGAGCTAATTTGATACCCTTGTTTTATGTATCACCCCACCTCACCTTTCCCGTTAAGCAGCCATAGTCTGTTTTCTGCATGTGTGACTCTGTTCTGTTTTGTAATTCAGTTCAAGTGTAACGGTTTTTACATTCCCTCTAAAAGTGATACCTTATGAGAAGTGTCCTTTTCTGTGTGACTTATTTCAGTTAGAATCGTCGTACCTAAATCCACTCATCATGCTGCTACTAACCTTATGACATTGATTTCATGGCTGAGTGATATTCCATTGTACATAAGGACCACAACTTCTTTATCCATTTTTCTCTTTCCTTGGATATTTAAGGTGGAATGAAGTGGAGGTCCTTGTCAACAGAGCAGCCCTCAACTTTGGGGTGCTTGTGTCTTGCTGATTTTTCATTTTCCCAATTTATACCCCCATGAGTGGAAGTGCCCTATGCTCTCTAAGCTGTGTTTTTCAGATGTTTCAGGACACACCGTACACTTCTCCAGAGTGGCTGTTGGCAATTTACATCCCGCCCATCAGTGTAGCAAGGCTCCCATTTCTCCATGGCCTGTCCTGCATTTCTGGTTTTGACACTTTTTTCAGCATGGCCCTTTTGACCGATGGGAAGCGAGACTTCTCTGTAGCGCTGATTTGCCTTTCCAGGTTGCTTGGTTGGCCAAAAAGGGCGTATGCGTTTTTTCCTGAATATATTCAGGAAAAAACCCATACGCCCTTTTTGGCCAAGGGCATCATTGTCAACGTTTTGCCGCTTTTCACGTGCTTTAAAGGCGATTCGTATCTACCTCCTGAAATCTGTTTCGTGCAATTCTGCCTTGATTTCAAATCCTCTTCTTTGCCTTCCCTCAATATATTTGTGGACGAGAGTTATCATTTATAACTCTGCAGGTTTGTGAATTGCAGTGCCCTGAACCTCCATTTTACAACTCGCTTTTTTGGGAACTGGCCGCAAAAGCGCAGGATGGCTTCAGGCCCTGTTCTGGTTCCAGGGGGCAGGCTGAGCCTGTGGTTAATTCTTCTTCCTGATGGGAAAATAGAGTGACCTGTGCCTGTCCCGACACCAAGAGCTAGTCTCTCGTTGGTTCCCCGTCTTCCCGTTCATCCTCAGGACAAATTGCAACCTGTACGGAACAGGAGGTTAAAGGTGCTGATGCTCCAAGTAGGGAGATTGCTAGTAAAGTGGCTGGAATGGCGAACCCGGGCACAAGGAGATGAGAAATGAGGTGCGTTTTAGAAACCTTTCCCCATCACACGGTGTACCATCTTCTGGGTTTCTCATGCATGTTTTCGATGTAGGAAGATGCCCTTGAACCTGGAGATTTGGGACCCATGCGATGGGTACCACGCAGTATTACTTTAAAGGGTCTGCGTTTGCTCACCCAACCTCACCAAACCTCTCAGCCCCAAGAGTGTCCACCCTTATGTCTCATCCAGCTGTGGGTCTAGATATGGTCAATCCAGGTTGCATCACAGCCCCTGAACGCATTGTGTAAGAATTTCTCTCTCTTTCACTGTCGTTGTTTCATGGGTTTTTCAAAGTAATTTATTTTCATAATGGGGTTTAGCTGCTTTTCACGGCTGTGTTTTTGTCGCTTTACACCCACTTGACACACTAACAGAGAGATATCATTACATAGGTTTTAAGATTATTACTAGTCATATATATTCTTGTGCGGTGAATAGGGCGTGTTGAGTCCAGTTCTCTGAGCAAGGAGTAGGTCTTGTCTATTACATATTGGGTTTATGGAACGATATCTGAGCTAATTTGATACCCTTGTTTTATGTATCACCCCACCTCACCTTTCCCGTTAAGCAGCCATAGTGTGTTTTCTGCATGTGTGACTCTGTTCTGTTTTGTAATTCAGTTCAAGTGTAACGGTTTTTACATTCCCTCTATCAGTGATACCTTATGAGAAGTGTCCTTTTCTGTGTGACTTATTTCAGTTAGAATCGTCGTACCTAAATCCACTCATCATGCTGCTACTAACCTTATGACATTGATTTCATGGCTGAGTGATATTCCATTGTACATAAGGACCACAACTTCTTTATCCATTTTTCTCTTTCCTGGGATATTTAAGGTGGAATGAAGTGGAGGTCCTTGTCAACAGAGCAGCCCTCAACTTTGGGGTGCTTGTGTCTTGCTGATTTTTCATTTTCCCAATTTATACCCCCATGAGTGGAAGTGCCCTATGCTCTCTAAGCTGTGTTTTTCAGATGTTTCAGGACACACCGGACACTTCTCCAGAGTGGCTGTTGGCAATTTACATCCCGCCCATCAGTGTAGCAAGGCTCCCATTTCTCCATGGCCTGTCCTGCATTTCTGGTTTTGACACTTTTTTCAGCATGGCCCTTTTGACCGATGGGAAGTGAGACTTCTCTGTAGCGCTGATTTGCCTTTCCAGGTTGCTTGGTTGGCCAAAAAGGGCGTATGCGTTTTTTCCTGAATATATTCAGGAAAAAACGCATACGCCCTTTTTGGCCAAGGGCATCATTGTCAACGTTTTGCCGCTTTTCATGTGCTTTAAAGGCGATTCGTATCTACCTCCTGAAATCTGTTTCGTGCAATTCTGCCTTGATTTCAAATCCTCTTCTTTGCCTTCCCTCAATATATTTGTGGACGAGAGTTATCATTTATAACTCTGCAGGTTTGTGAATTGCAGTGCCCTGAACCTCCATTTTACAACTCGCTTTTTTGGGAGCTGGCCGCAAAAGCGCAGGATGGCTTCAGGCCCTGTTCTGGTTCCGGGGGGCAGGCTGAGCCTGTGGTTAATTCTTCTTCCTGATGGGAAAATAGAGTGACCTGTGCCTGTCCCGACACCAAGAGCTAGTCTCTCGTTGGTTCCCCGTCTTCCCGTTCATCCTCAGGACAAATTGCAACCTGTACGGAACAGGAGGTTAAAGGTGCTGATGCTCCAAGTAGGGAGATTGCTAGTAAAGCGGCTGGAAAGGCGAACCCGGGCACAAGGAGATGAGAAATGAGGTGCGTTTTAGAAACCTTTCCCCATCACACGGTGTACCATCTTCTGGGTTTCTCATGCATGTTTTCGATGTAGGAAGATGCCCTTGAACCTGGAGATTTGGGACCCATGCGATGGGTACCACGCAGTATTACTTTAAAGGGTCTGCGTTTGCTCACCCAACCTCACCAAACCTCTCAGCCCCAAGAGTGTCCACCCTTATGTCTCATCCAGCTGTGGGTCTAGATATGGTCAATCCAGGTTGCATCACAGCCCCTGAACTCATTGCGTAAGAATTTCTATCTCTTTCACTGTCGTTGTTTCATGGGTTTTTCAAAGTAATTTATTTTCATAATGGGGTTTAGCTGCTTTTCACGGCTGTGTTTATGCCGCTTTACACCCACTTGACACACTAACAGAGAGATATCAATACATAGGTTTTAAGATTATTACTAGTCAGATATATTCTTGTGCGGTGAATAGGGCGTGTTGAGTCCAGTTCTCTGAGCAAGGAGTAGGTCTTGTCTACTACATATTGGGTTTATGGAACGGTATCTGAGCTAATTTGATACCCTTGTTTTATGTATCACCCCACCTCACCTTTCCCGTTAAGCAGCCATAGTCTGTTTTCTGCATGTGTGACTCTGTTCTGTTTTGTAATTCAGTTCAAGTGTAACGGTTTTTACATTCCCTCTAAAAGTGATACCTTATGAGAAGTGTCCTTTTCTGTGTGACTTATTTCACTTAGAATCGTCGTACCTAAATCCACTCATCATGCTGCTACTAACCTTATGACATTGATTTCATGGCTGAGTGATATTCCATTGTACATAAGGACCACAACTTCTTTATCCATTTTTCTCTTTCCTGGGATATTTAAGGTGGAATGAAGTGGAGGTCCTTGTCAACAGAGCAGCCCTCAACTTTGGGGTGCTTGTGTCTTGCTGATTTTTCATTTTCCCAATTTATACCCCCATGAGTGGAAGTGCCCTATGCTCTCTAAGCTGTGTTTTTCAGATGTTTCAGGACACACCGTACACTTCTCCAGAGTGGCTGTTGGCGATTTACATCCCGCCCATCAGTGTAGCAAGGCTCTCATTTCTCCATGGCCTGTCCTGCATTTCTGGTTTTGACACTTTTTTCAGCATGGCCCTTTTGACCGATGGGAAGCGAGACTTCTCTGTAGCGCTGATTTGCCTTTCCAGGTTGCTTGGTTGGCCAAAAAGGGCGTATGCGTTTTTTCCTGAATATATTCAGGAAAAAACGCATACGCCCTTTTTGGCCAAGGGCATCATTGTCAACGTTTTGCCGCTTTTCATGTGCTTTAAAGGCGATTCGTATCTACCTCCTGAAATCTGTTTCGTGCAATTCTGCCTTGATTTCAAATCCTCTTCTTTGCCTTCCCTCAATATATTTGTGGACGAGAGTTATCATTTATAACTCTGCAGGTTTGTGAATTGCAGTGCCCTGAACCTCCATTTTACAACTCGCTTTTTTGGGAGCTGGCCGCAAAAGTGCAGGATGGCTTCAGGCCCTGTTCTGGTTCCGGGGGGCAGGCTGAGCCTGTGGTTATTTCTTTTCCTGATGGGAAAATAGAGTGACCTGTGCCTGTCCCGACACCAAGAGCTAGTCTCTCGTTGGTTCCCCGTCTTCCCGTTCATCCTCAGGACAAATTGCAACCTGTACGGAACAGGAGGTTAAAGGTGCTGATGCTCCAAGTAGGGAGATTGCTAGTAAAGCGGCTGGAAAGGCGAACCCGGGCACAAGGAGATGAGAAATGAGGTGCGTTTTAGAAACCTTTCCCCATCACACGGTGTACCATCTTCTGGGTTTCTCATGCATGTTTTCGATGTAGGAAGATGCCCTTGAACCTGGAGATTTGGGACCCATGCGATGGGTACCACGCAGTATTACTTTAAAGGGTCTGCGTTTGCTCACCCAACCTCAACAAACCTCTCAGCCCCAAGAGTGTCCACCCTTATGTCTCATCCAGCTGTGGGTCTAGATATGGTCAATCCAGGTTGCATCACAGCCCCTGAACTCATCGTGTAAGAATTCCTATCTCTTTCACTGTCGTTGTTTCATGGGTTTTTCAAAGTAATTTATTTTCATAATGGGGTTTAGCTGCTTTTCACGGCTGTGTTTATGCCGCTTTACACCCACTTGACACACTAACAGAGAGATATCAATACATAGGTTTTAAGATTATTACTAGTCAGATATATTCTTGTGCGGTGAATAGGGCGTGTTGAGTCCAGTTCTCTGAGCAAGGAGTAGGTCTTGTCTACTACATATTGGGTTTATGGAACGGTATCTGAGCTAATTTGATACCCTTGTTTTATGTATCACCCCACCTCACCTTTCCCGTTAAGCAGCCATAGTCTGTTTTCTGCATGTGTGACTCTGTTCTGTTTTGTAATTCAGTTCAAGTGTAACGGTTTTTACATTCCCTCTAAAAGTGATACCTTATGAGAAGTGTCCTTTTCTGTGTGACTTATTTCAGTTAGAATCGTCGTACCTAAATCCCCTCATCATGCTGCTACTAACCTTATGACATTGATTTCATGGCTGAGTGATATTCCATTGTACATAAGGACCACAACTTCTTTATCCATTTTTCTCTTTCCTTGGATATTTAAGGTGGAATGAAGTGGAGGTCCTTGTCAACAGAGCAGCCCTCAACTTTGGGGTGCTTGTGTCTTGCTGATTTTTCATTTTCCCAATTTATACCCCCATGAGTGGAAGTGCCCTATGCTCTCTAAGCTGTGTTTTTCAGATGTTTCAGGACACACCGTACACTTCTCCAGAGTGGCTGTTGGCAATTTACATCCCGCCCATCAGTGTAGCAAGGCTCCCATTTCTCCATGGCCTGTCCTGCATTTCTGGTTTTGACACTTTTTTCAGCATGGCCCTTTTGACCGATGGGAAGCGAGACTTCTCTGTAGCGCTGATTTGCCTTTCCAGGTTGCTTGGTTGGCCAAAAAGGGCGTATGCGTTTTTTCCTGAATATATTCAGGAAAAAACCCATACGCCCTTTTTGGCCAAGGGCATCATTGTCAACGTTTTGCCGCTTTTCACGTGCTTTAAAGGCGATTCGTATCTACCTCCTGAAATCTGTTTCGTGCAATTCTGCCTTGATTTCAAATCCTCTTCTTTGCCTTCCCTCAATATATTTGTGGACGAGAGTTATCATTTATAACTCTGCAGGTTTGTGAATTGCAGTGCCCTGAACCTCCATTTTACAACTCGCTTTTTTGGGAACTGGCCGCAAAAGCGCAGGATGGCTTCAGGCCCTGTTCTGGTTCCAGGGGGCAGGCTGAGCCTGTGGTTAATTCTTCTTCCTGATGGGAAAATAGAGTGACCTGTGCCTGTCCCGACACCAAGAGCTAGTCTCTCGTTGGTTCCCCGTCTTCCCGTTCATCCTCAGGACAAATTGCAACCTGTACGGAACAGGAGGTTAAAGGTGCTGATGCTCCAAGTAGGGAGATTGCTAGTAAAGTGGCTGGAATGGCGAACCCGGGCACAAGGAGATGAGAAATGAGGTGCGTTTTAGAAACCTTTCCCCATCACACGGTGTACCATCTTCTGGGTTTCTCATGCATGTTTTCGATGTAGGAAGATGCCCTTGAACCTGGAGATTTGGGACCCATGCGATGGGTACCACGCAGTATTACTTTAAAGGGTCTGCGTTTGCTCACCCAACCTCACCAAACCTCTCAGCCCCAAGAGTGTCCACCCTTATGTCTCATCCAGCTGTGGGTCTAGATATGGTCAATCCAGGTTGCATCACAGCCCCTGAACGCATTGTGTAAGAATTTCTCTCTCTTTCACTGTCGTTGTTTCATGGGTTTTTCAAAGTAATTTATTTTCATAATGGGGTTTAGCTGCTTTTCACGGCTGTGTTTTTGTCGCTTTACACCCACTTGACACACTAACAGAGAGATATCATTACATAGGTTTTAAGATTATTACTAGTCATATATATTCTTGTGCGGTGAATAGGGCGTGTTGAGTCCAGTTCTCTGAGCAAGGAGTAGGTCTTGTCTATTACATATTGGGTTTATGGAACGATATCTGAGCTAATTTGATACCCTTGTTTTATGTATCACCCCACCTCACCTTTCCCGTTAAGCAGCCATAGTGTGTTTTCTGCATGTGTGACTCTGTTCTGTTTTGTAATTCAGTTCAAGTGTAACGGTTTTTACATTCCCTCTATCAGTGATACCTTATGAGAAGTGTCCTTTTCTGTGTGACTTATTTCAGTTAGAATCGTCGTACCTAAATCCACTCATCATGCTGCTACTAACCTTATGACATTGATTTCATGGCTGAGTGATATTCCATTGTACATAAGGACCACAACTTCTTTATCCATTTTTCTCTTTCCTGGGATATTTAAGGTGGAATGAAGTGGAGGTCCTTGTCAACAGAGCAGCCCTCAACTTTGGGGTGCTTGTGTCTTGCTGATTTTTCATTTTCCCAATTTATACCCCCATGAGTGGAAGTGCCCTATGCTCTCTAAGCTGTGTTTTTCAGATGTTTCAGGACACACCGGACACTTCTCCAGAGTGGCTGTTGGCAATTTACATCCCGCCCATCAGTGTAGCAAGGCTCCCATTTCTCCATGGCCTGTCCTGCATTTCTGGTTTTGACACTTTTTTCAGCATGGCCCTTTTGACCGATGGGAAGTGAGACTTCTCTGTAGCGCTGATTTGCCTTTCCAGGTTGCTTGGTTGGCCAAAAAGGGCGTATGCGTTTTTTCCTGAATATATTCAGGAAAAAACGCATACGCCCTTTTTGGCCAAGGGCATCATTGTCAACGTTTTGCCGCTTTTCATGTGCTTTAAAGGCGATTCGTATCTACCTCCTGAAATCTGTTTCGTGCAATTCTGCCTTGATTTCAAATCCTCTTCTTTGCCTTCCCTCAATATATTTGTGGACGAGAGTTATCATTTATAACTCTGCAGGTTTGTGAATTGCAGTGCCCTGAACCTCCATTTTACAACTCGTTTTTTTGGGAGCTGGCCGCAAAAGCGCAGGATGGCTTCAGGCCCTGTTCTGGTTCCGGGGGGCAGGCTGAGCCTGTGGTTAATTCTTCTTCCTGATGGGAAAATAGAGTGACCTGTGCCTGTCCCGACACCAAGAGCTAGTCTCTCGTTGGTTCCCCGTCTTCCCGTTCATCCTCAGGACAAATTGCAACCTGTACGGAACAGGAGGTTAAAGGTGCTGATGCTCCAAGTAGGGAGATTGCTAGTAAAGCGGCTGGAAAGGCGAACCCGGGCACAAGGAGATGAGAAATGAGGTGCGTTTTAGAAACCTTTCCCCATCACACGGTGTACCATCTTCTGGGTTTCTCATGCATGTTTTCGATGTAGGAAGATGCCCTTGAACCTGGAGATTTGGGACCCATGCGATGGGTACCACGCAGTATTACTTTAAAGGGTCTGCGTTTGCTCACCCAACCTCACCAAACCTCTCAGCCCCAAGAGTGTCCACCCTTATGTCTCATCCAGCTGTGGGTCTAGATATGGTCAATCCAGGTTGCATCACAGCCCCTGAACTCATTGTGTAAGAATTTCTATCTCTTTCACTGTCGTTGTTTCATGGGTTTTTCAAAGTAATTTATTTTCATAATGGGGTTTAGCTGCTTTTCACGGCTGTGTTTATGCCGCTTTACACCCACTTGACACACTAACAGAGAGATATCAATACATAGGTTTTAAGATTATTACTAGTCAGATATATTCTTGTGCGGTGAATAGGGCGTGTTGAGTCCAGTTCTCTGAGCAAGGAGTAGGTCTTGTCTACTACATATTGGGTTTATGGAACGGTATCTGAGCTAATTTGATACCCTTGTTTTATGTATCACCCCACCTCACCTTTCCCGTTAAGCAGCCATAGTCTGTTTTCTGCATGTGTGACTCTGTTCTGTTTTGTAATTCAGTTCAAGTGTAACGGTTTTTACATTCCCTCTAAAAGTGATACCTTATGAGAAGTGTCCTTTTCTGTGTGACTTATTTCACTTAGAATCGTCGTACCTAAATCCACTCATCATGCTGCTACTAACCTTATGACATTGATTTCATGGCTGAGTGATATTCCATTGTACATAAGGACCACAACTTCTTTATCCATTTTTCTCTTTCCTGGGATATTTAAGGTGGAATGAAGTGGAGGTCCTTGTCAACAGAGCAGCCCTCAACTTTGGGGTGCTTGTGTCTTGCTGATTTTTCATTTTCCCAATTTATACCCCCATGAGTGGAAGTGCCCTATGCTCTCTAAGCTGTGTTTTTCAGATGTTTCAGGACACACCGTACACTTCTCCAGAGTGGCTGTTGGCGATTTACATCCCGCCCATCAGTGTAGCAAGGCTCTCATTTCTCCATGGCCTGTCCTGCATTTCTGGTTTTGACACTTTTTTCAGCATGGCCCTTTTGACTGATGGGAAGCGAGACGTCTTTGTAGCGCTGATTTGCCTTTCCAGGTTGCTTGGTTGGCCAAAAAGGGCGTATGCGTTTTTTCCTGAATATATTCAGGAAAAAACGCATACGCCCTTTTTGGCCAAGGGCATCATTGTCAACATTTTGCTGCTTTTCATGTGCTTTAAAGGCGATTCGAATCTACCTCCTGAAATCTGTTTCCTGCAATTCTGCCTTGATTTCAAATCCTCTTCTTTGCCTTCCCTCAATATATTTGTGGACGAGAGTTATCATTTATAACTCTGCAGGTTTGTGAATTGCAGTGCCCTGAACCTCCATTTTACAACTCGCTTTTTTGGGAGCTGGCCGCAAAAGCGCAGGATGGCTTCAGGCCCTGTTCTGGTTCCGGGGGGCAGGCTGAGCCTGTGGTTAATTCTTCTTCCTGATGGGAAAATAGAGTGACCTGTGCCTGTCCCAACACCAAGCGCTAGTCTCTCGTTGGTTCCCCGTCTTCCCGTTCATCCTCAGGACAAATTGCAACCTGTACGGAACAGGAGGTTAAAGGTGCTGATGCTCCAAGTAGGGAGATTGCTAGTAAAGCGGCTGGAATGGCGAACCCGGGCACAAGGAGATGAGAAATGAGGTGCGTTTTAGAAACCTTTCCCCATCACACGGTGTACCATCTTCTGGGTTTCTCATGCATGTTTTCGATGTAGGAAGATGCCCTTGAACCTGGAGATTTGGGACCCATGCGATGGGTACCACGCCGTATTACTTTAAAGGGTCTGCGTTTGCTCACCCAACCTCACCAAACCTCTCAGCCCCAAGAGTGTCCACCCTTATGTCTCATCCAGCTGTGGGTCTAGATATGGTCAATCCAGGTTGCATCACAGCCCCTGAACGCATTGTGTAAGAATTTCTCTCTCTTTCACTGTCGTTGTTTCATGGGTTTTTCAAAGTAATTTATTTTCATAATGGGGTTTAGCTGCTTTTCACGGCTGTGTTTTTGTCGCTTTACACCCACTTGACACACTAACAGAGAGATATCATTACATAGGTTTTAAGATTATTACTAGTCATATATATTCTTGTGCGGTGAATAGGGCGTGTTGAGTCCAGTTCTCTGAGCAAGGAGTAGGTCTTGTCTATTACATATTGGGTTTATGGAACGATATCTGAGCTAATTTGATACCCTTGTTTTATGTATCACCCCACCTCACCTTTCCCGTTAAGCAGCCATAGTGTGTTTTCTGCATGTGTGACTCTGTTCTGTTTTGTAATTCAGTTCAAGTGTAACGGTTTTTACATTCCCTCTATCAGTGATACCTTATGAGAAGTGTCCTTTTCTGTGTGACTTATTTCAGTTAGAATCGTCGTACCTAAATCCACTCATCATGCTGCTACTAACCTTATGACATTGATTTCATGGCTGAGTGATATTCCATTGTACATAAGGACCACAACTTCTTTATCCATTTTTCTCTTTCCTGGGATATTTAAGGTGGAATGAAGTGGAGGTCCTTGTCAACAGAGCAGCCCTCAACTTTGGGGTGCTTGTGTCTTGCTGATTTTTCATTTTCCCAATTTATACCCCCATGAGTGGAAGTGCCCTATGCTCTCTAAGCTGTGTTTTTCAGATGTTTCAGGACACACCGGACACTTCTCCAGAGTGGCTGTTGGCAATTTACATCCCGCCCATCAGTGTAGCAAGGCTCCCATTTCTCCATGGCCTGTCCTGCATTTCTGGTTTTGACACTTTTTTCAGCATGGCCCTTTTGACCGATGGGAAGTGAGACTTCTCTGTAGCGCTGATTTGCCTTTCCAGGTTGCTTGGTTGGCCAAAAAGGGCGTATGCGTTTTTTCCTGAATATATTCAGGAAAAAACGCATACGCCCTTTTTGGCCAAGGGCATCATTGTCAACGTTTTGCCGCTTTTCATGTGCTTTAAAGGCGATTCGTATCTACCTCCTGAAATCTGTTTCGTGCAATTCTGCCTTGATTTCAAATCCTCTTCTTTGCCTTCCCTCAATATATTTGTGGACGAGAGTTATCATTTATAACTCTGCAGGTTTGTGAATTGCAGTGCCCTGAACCTCCATTTTACAACTCGCTTTTTTGGGAGCTGGCCGCAAAAGCGCAGGATGGCTTCAGGCCCTGTTCTGGTTCCGGGGGGCAGGCTGAGCCTGTGGTTAATTCTTCTTCCTGATGGGAAAATAGAGTGACCTGTGCCTGTCCCGACACCAAGAGCTAGTCTCTCGTTGGTTCCCCGTCTTCCCGTTCATCCTCAGGACAAATTGCAACCTGTACGGAACAGGAGGTTAAAGGTGCTGATGCTCCAAGTAGGGAGATTGCTAGTAAAGCGGCTGGAAAGGCGAACCCGGGCACAAGGAGATGAGAAATGAGGTGCGTTTTAGAAACCTTTCCCCATCACACGGTGTACCATCTTCTGGGTTTCTCATGCATGTTTTCGATGTAGGAAGATGCCCTTGAACCTGGAGATTTGGGACCCATGCGATGGGTACCACGCAGTATTACTTTAAAGGGTCTGCGTTTGCTCACCCAACCTCACCAAACCTCTCAGCCCCAAGAGTGTCCACCCTTATGTCTCATCCAGCTGTGGGTCTAGATATGGTCAATCCAGGTTGCATCACAGCCCCTGAACTCATTGCGTAAGAATTTCTATCTCTTTCACTGTCGTTGTTTCATGGGTTTTTCAAAGTAATTTATTTTCATAATGGGGTTTAGCTGCTTTTCACGGCTGTGTTTATGCCGCTTTACACCCACTTGACACACTAACAGAGAGATATCAATACATAGGTTTTAAGATTATTACTAGTCAGATATATTCTTGTGCGGTGAATAGGGCGTGTTGAGTCCAGTTCTCTGAGCAAGGAGTAGGTCTTGTCTACTACATATTGGGTTTATGGAACGGTATCTGAGCTAATTTGATACCCTTGTTTTATGTATCACCCCACCTCACCTTTCCCGTTAAGCAGCCATAGTCTGTTTTCTGCATGTGTGACTCTGTTCTGTTTTGTAATTCAGTTCAAGTGTAACGGTTTTTACATTCCCTCTAAAAGTGATACCTTATGAGAAGTGTCCTTTTCTGTGTGACTTATTTCACTTAGAATCGTCGTACCTAAATCCACTCATCATGCTGCTACTAACCTTATGACATTGATTTCATGGCTGAGTGATATTCCATTGTACATAAGGACCACAACTTCTTTATCCATTTTTCTCTTTCCTGGGATATTTAAGGTGGAATGAAGTGGAGGTCCTTGTCAACAGAGCAGCCCTCAACTTTGGGGTGCTTGTGTCTTGCTGATTTTTCATTTTCCCAATTTATACCCCCATGAGTGGAAGTGCCCTATGCTCTCTAAGCTGTGTTTTTCAGATGTTTCAGGACACACCGTACACTTCTCCAGAGTGGCTGTTGGCGATTTACATCCCGCCCATCAGTGTAGCAAGGCTCTCATTTCTCCATGGCCTGTCCTGCATTTCTGGTTTTGACACTTTTTTCAGCATGGCCCTTTTGACCGATGGGAAGCGAGACTTCTCTGTAGCGCTGATTTGCCTTTCCAGGTTGCTTGGTTGGCCAAAAAGGGCGTATGCGTTTTTTCCTGAATATATTCAGGAAAAAACGCATACGCCCTTTTTGGCCAAGGGCATCATTGTCAACGTTTTGCCGCTTTTCATGTGCTTTAAAGGCGATTCGTATCTACCTCCTGAAATCTGTTTCGTGCAATTCTGCCTTGATTTCAAATCCTCTTCTTTGCCTTCCCTCAATATATTTGTGGACGAGAGTTATCATTTATAACTCTGCAGGTTTGTGAATTGCAGTGCCCTGAACCTCCATTTTACAACTCGCTTTTTTGGGAGCTGGCCGCAAAAGTGCAGGATGGCTTCAGGCCCTGTTCTGGTTCCGGGGGGCAGGCTGAGCCTGTGGTTATTTCTTTTCCTGATGGGAAAATAGAGTGACCTGTGCCTGTCCCGACACCAAGAGCTAGTCTCTCGTTGGTTCCCCGTCTTCCCGTTCATCCTCAGGACAAATTGCAACCTGTACGGAACAGGAGGTTAAAGGTGCTGATGCTCCAAGTAGGGAGATTGCTAGTAAAGCGGCTGGAAAGGCGAACCCGGGCACAAGGAGATGAGAAATGAGGTGCGTTTTAGAAACCTTTCCCCATCACACGGTGTACCATCTTCTGGGTTTCTCATGCATGTTTTCGATGTAGGAAGATGCCCTTGAACCTGGAGATTTGGGACCCATGCGATGGGTACCACGCAGTATTACTTTAAAGGGTCTGCGTTTGCTCACCCAACCTCAACAAACCTCTCAGCCCCAAGAGTGTCCACCCTTATGTCTCATCCAGCTGTGGGTCTAGATATGGTCAATCCAGGTTGCATCACAGCCCCTGAACTCATCGTGTAAGAATTCCTATCTCTTTCACTGTCGTTGTTTCATGGGTTTTTCAAAGTAATTTATTTTCATAATGGGGTTTAGCTGCTTTTCACGGCTGTGTTTATGCCGCTTTACACCCACTTGACACACTAACAGAGAGATATCAATACATAGGTTTTAAGATTATTACTAGTCAGATATATTCTTGTGCGGTGAATAGGGCGTGTTGAGTCCAGTTCTCTGAGCAAGGAGTAGGTCTTGTCTACTACATATTGGGTTTATGGAACGGTATCTGAGCTAATTTGATACCCTTGTTTTATGTATCACCCCACCTCACCTTTCCCGTTAAGCAGCCATAGTCTGTTTTCTGCATGTGTGACTCTGTTCTGTTTTGTAATTCAGTTCAAGTGTAACGGTTTTTACATTCCCTCTAAAAGTGATACCTTATGAGAAGTGTCCTTTTCTGTGTGACTTATTTCAGTTAGAATCGTCGTACCTAAATCCCCTCATCATGCTGCTACTAACCTTATGACATTGATTTCATGGCTGAGTGATATTCCATTGTACATAAGGACCACAACTTCTTTATCCATTTTTCTCTTTCCTTGGATATTTAAGGTGGAATGAAGTGGAGGTCCTTGTCAACAGAGCAGCCCTCAACTTTGGGGTGCTTGTGTCTTGCTGATTTTTCATTTTCCCAATTTATACCCCCATGAGTGGAAGTGCCCTATGCTCTCTAAGCTGTGTTTTTCAGATGTTTCAGGACACACCGTACACTTCTCCAGAGTGGCTGTTGGCAATTTACATCCCGCCCATCAGTGTAGCAAGGCTCCCATTTCTCCATGGCCTGTCCTGCATTTCTGGTTTTGACACTTTTTTCAGCATGGCCCTTTTGACCGATGGGAAGCGAGACTTCTCTGTAGCGCTGATTTGCCTTTCCAGGTTGCTTGGTTGGCCAAAAAGGGCGTATGCGTTTTTTCCTGAATATATTCAGGAAAAAACCCATACGCCCTTTTTGGCCAAGGGCATCATTGTCAACGTTTTGCCGCTTTTCACGTGCTTTAAAGGCGATTCGTATCTACCTCCTGAAATCTGTTTCGTGCAATTCTGCCTTGATTTCAAATCCTCTTCTTTGCCTTCCCTCAATATATTTGTGGACGAGAGTTATCATTTATAACTCTGCAGGTTTGTGAATTGCAGTGCCCTGAACCTCCATTTTACAACTCGCTTTTTTGGGAACTGGCCGCAAAAGCGCAGGATGGCTTCAGGCCCTGTTCTGGTTCCAGGGGGCAGGCTGAGCCTGTGGTTAATTCTTCTTCCTGATGGGAAAATAGAGTGACCTGTGCCTGTCCCGACACCAAGAGCTAGTCTCTCGTTGGTTCCCCGTCTTCCCGTTCATCCTCAGGACAAATTGCAACCTGTACGGAACAGGAGGTTAAAGGTGCTGATGCTCCAAGTAGGGAGATTGCTAGTAAAGTGGCTGGAATGGCGAACCCGGGCACAAGGAGATGAGAAATGAGGTGCGTTTTAGAAACCTTTCCCCATCACACGGTGTACCATCTTCTGGGTTTCTCATGCATGTTTTCGATGTAGGAAGATGCCCTTGAACCTGGAGATTTGGGACCCATGCGATGGGTACCACGCAGTATTACTTTAAAGGGTCTGCGTTTGCTCACCCAACCTCACCAAACCTCTCAGCCCCAAGAGTGTCCACCCTTATGTCTCATCCAGCTGTGGGTCTAGATATGGTCAATCCAGGTTGCATCACAGCCCCTGAACGCATTGTGTAAGAATTTCTCTCTCTTTCACTGTCGTTGTTTCATGGGTTTTTCAAAGTAATTTATTTTCATAATGGGGTTTAGCTGCTTTTCACGGCTGTGTTTTTGTCGCTTTACACCCACTTGACACACTAACAGAGAGATATCATTACATAGGTTTTAAGATTATTACTAGTCATATATATTCTTGTGCGGTGAATAGGGCGTGTTGAGTCCAGTTCTCTGAGCAAGGAGTAGGTCTTGTCTATTACATATTGGGTTTATGGAACGATATCTGAGCTAATTTGATACCCTTGTTTTATGTATCACCCCACCTCACCTTTCCCGTTAAGCAGCCATAGTGTGTTTTCTGCATGTGTGACTCTGTTCTGTTTTGTAATTCAGTTCAAGTGTAACGGTTTTTACATTCCCTCTATCAGTGATACCTTATGAGAAGTGTCCTTTTCTGTGTGACTTATTTCAGTTAGAATCGTCGTACCTAAATCCACTCATCATGCTGCTACTAACCTTATGACATTGATTTCATGGCTGAGTGATATTCCATTGTACATAAGGACCACAACTTCTTTATCCATTTTTCTCTTTCCTGGGATATTTAAGGTGGAATGAAGTGGAGGTCCTTGTCAACAGAGCAGCCCTCAACTTTGGGGTGCTTGTGTCTTGCTGATTTTTCATTTTCCCAATTTATACCCCCATGAGTGGAAGTGCCCTATGCTCTCTAAGCTGTGTTTTTCAGATGTTTCAGGACACACCGGACACTTCTCCAGAGTGGCTGTTGGCAATTTACATCCCGCCCATCAGTGTAGCAAGGCTCCCATTTCTCCATGGCCTGTCCTGCATTTCTGGTTTTGACACTTTTTTCAGCATGGCCCTTTTGACCGATGGGAAGTGAGACTTCTCTGTAGCGCTGATTTGCCTTTCCAGGTTGCTTGGTTGGCCAAAAAGGGCGTATGCGTTTTTTCCTGAATATATTCAGGAAAAAACGCATACGCCCTTTTTGGCCAAGGGCATCATTGTCAACGTTTTGCCGCTTTTCATGTGCTTTAAAGGCGATTCGTATCTACCTCCTGAAATCTGTTTCGTGCAATTCTGCCTTGATTTCAAATCCTCTTCTTTGCCTTCCCTCAATATATTTGTGGACGAGAGTTATCATTTATAACTCTGCAGGTTTGTGAATTGCAGTGCCCTGAACCTCCATTTTACAACTCGTTTTTTTGGGAGCTGGCCGCAAAAGCGCAGGATGGCTTCAGGCCCTGTTCTGGTTCCGGGGGGCAGGCTGAGCCTGTGGTTAATTCTTCTTCCTGATGGGAAAATAGAGTGACCTGTGCCTGTCCCGACACCAAGAGCTAGTCTCTCGTTGGTTCCCCGTCTTCCCGTTCATCCTCAGGACAAATTGCAACCTGTACGGAACAGGAGGTTAAAGGTGCTGATGCTCCAAGTAGGGAGATTGCTAGTAAAGCGGCTGGAAAGGCGAACCCGGGCACAAGGAGATGAGAAATGAGGTGCGTTTTAGAAACCTTTCCCCATCACACGGTGTACCATCTTCTGGGTTTCTCATGCATGTTTTCGATGTAGGAAGATGCCCTTGAACCTGGAGATTTGGGACCCATGCGATGGGTACCACGCAGTATTACTTTAAAGGGTCTGCGTTTGCTCACCCAACCTCACCAAACCTCTCAGCCCCAAGAGTGTCCACCCTTATGTCTCATCCAGCTGTGGGTCTAGATATGGTCAATCCAGGTTGCATCACAGCCCCTGAACTCATTGTGTAAGAATTTCTATCTCTTTCACTGTCGTTGTTTCATGGGTTTTTCAAAGTAATTTATTTTCATAATGGGGTTTAGCTGCTTTTCACGGCTGTGTTTATGCCGCTTTACACCCACTTGACACACTAACAGAGAGATATCAATACATAGGTTTTAAGATTATTACTAGTCAGATATATTCTTGTGCGGTGAATAGGGCGTGTTGAGTCCAGTTCTCTGAGCAAGGAGTAGGTCTTGTCTACTACATATTGGGTTTATGGAACGGTATCTGAGCTAATTTGATACCCTTGTTTTATGTATCACCCCACCTCACCTTTCCCGTTAAGCAGCCATAGTCTGTTTTCTGCATGTGTGACTCTGTTCTGTTTTGTAATTCAGTTCAAGTGTAACGGTTTTTACATTCCCTCTAAAAGTGATACCTTATGAGAAGTGTCCTTTTCTGTGTGACTTATTTCACTTAGAATCGTCGTACCTAAATCCACTCATCATGCTGCTACTAACCTTATGACATTGATTTCATGGCTGAGTGATATTCCATTGTACATAAGGACCACAACTTCTTTATCCATTTTTCTCTTTCCTGGGATATTTAAGGTGGAATGAAGTGGAGGTCCTTGTCAACAGAGCAGCCCTCAACTTTGGGGTGCTTGTGTCTTGCTGATTTTTCATTTTCCCAATTTATACCCCCATGAGTGGAAGTGCCCTATGCTCTCTAAGCTGTGTTTTTCAGATGTTTCAGGACACACCGTACACTTCTCCAGAGTGGCTGTTGGCGATTTACATCCCGCCCATCAGTGTAGCAAGGCTCTCATTTCTCCATGGCCTGTCCTGCATTTCTGGTTTTGACACTTTTTTCAGCATGGCCCTTTTGACTGATGGGAAGCGAGACGTCTTTGTAGCGCTGATTTGCCTTTCCAGGTTGCTTGGTTGGCCAAAAAGGGCGTATGCGTTTTTTCCTGAATATATTCAGGAAAAAACGCATACGCCCTTTTTGGCCAAGGGCATCATTGTCAACATTTTGCTGCTTTTCATGTGCTTTAAAGGCGATTCGAATCTACCTCCTGAAATCTGTTTCCTGCAATTCTGCCTTGATTTCAAATCCTCTTCTTTGCCTTCCCTCAATATATTTGTGGACGAGAGTTATCATTTATAACTCTGCAGGTTTGTGAATTGCAGTGCCCTGAACCTCCATTTTACAACTCGCTTTTTTGGGAGCTGGCCGCAAAAGCGCAGGATGGCTTCAGGCCCTGTTCTGGTTCCGGGGGGCAGGCTGAGCCTGTGGTTAATTCTTCTTCCTGATGGGAAAATAGAGTGACCTGTGCCTGTCCCAACACCAAGCGCTAGTCTCTCGTTGGTTCCCCGTCTTCCCGTTCATCCTCAGGACAAATTGCAACCTGTACGGAACAGGAGGTTAAAGGTGCTGATGCTCCAAGTAGGGAGATTGCTAGTAAAGCGGCTGGAATGGCGAACCCGGGCACAAGGAGATGAGAAATGAGGTGCGTTTTAGAAACCTTTCCCCATCACACGGTGTACCATCTTCTGGGTTTCTCATGCATGTTTTCGATGTAGGAAGATGCCCTTGAACCTGGAGATTTGGGACCCATGCGATGGGTACCACGCCGTATTACTTTAAAGGGTCTGCATTTGCTCACCCAACCTCACCAAACCTCTCAGCCCCAAGAGTGTCCACCCTTATGTCTCATCCAGCTGTGGGTCTAGATATGGTCAATCCAGGTTGCATCACAGCCCCTGAACTCATTGTGTAAGAATTTCTATCTCTTTCACTGTCGTTGTTTCATGGGTTTTTCAAAGTAATTTATTTTCATAATGGGGTTTAGCTGCTTTTCACGGCTGTGTTTATGCCGCTTTACACCCACTTGACACACTAACAGAGAGATATCAATACATAGGTTTTAAGATTATTACTAGTCAGATATATTCTTGTGCGGTGAATAGGGCGTGTTGAGTCCAGTTCTCTGAGCAAGGAGTAGGTCTTGTCTACTACATATTGGGTTTATGGAACGGTATCTGAGCTAATTTGATACCCTTGTTTTATGTATCACCCCACCTCACCTTTCCCGTTAAGCAGCCATAGTCTGTTTTCTGCATGTGTGACTCTGTTCTGTTTTGTAATTCAGTTCAAGTGTAACGGTTTTTACATTCCCTCTAAAAGTGATACCTTATGAGAAGTGTCCTTTTCTGTGTGACTTATTTCAGTTAGAATCGTCGTACCTAAATCCACTCATCATGCTGCTACTAACCTTATGACATTGATTTCATGGCTGAGTGATATTCCATTGTACATAAGGACCACAACTTCTTTATCCATTTTTCTCTTTCCTGGGATATTTAAGGTGGAATGAAGTGGAGGTCCTTGTCAACAGAGCAGCCCTCAACTTTGGGGTGCTTGTGTCTTGCTGATTTTTCATTTTCCCAATTTATACCCCCATGAGTGGAAGTGCCCTATGCTCTCTAAGCTGTGTTTTTCAGATGTTTCAGGACACACCGTACACTTCTCCAGAGTGGCTGTTGGCAATTTACATCCCGCCCATCAGTGTAGCAAGGCTCCCATTTCTCCATGGCCTGTCCTGCATTTCTGGTTTTGACACTTTTTTCAGCATGGCCCTTTTGACCGATGGGAAGCGAGACTTCTCTTTAGCGCTGATTTGCCTTTCCAGGTTGCTTGGTTGGCCAAAAAGGGCGTATGCGTTTTTTCCTGAATATATTCAGGAAAAAACGCATACGCCCTTTTTGGCCAAGGGCATCATTGTCAACGTTTTGCCGCTTTTCATGTGCTTTAAAGGCGATTCGTATCTACCTCCTGAAATCTGTTTCGTGCAATTCTGCCTTGATTTCAAATCCTCTTCTTTGCCTTCCCTCAATATATTTGTGGACGAGAGTTATCATTTATAACTCTGCAGGTTTGTGAATTGCAGTGCCCTGAACCTCCATTTTACAACTCGCTTTTTTGGGAGCTGGCCGCAAAAGCGCAGGATGGCTTCAGGCCCTGTTCTGGTTCCGGGGGGCAGGCTGAGCCTGTGGTTAATTCTTCTTCCTGATGGGAAAATAGAGTGACCTGTGCCTGTCCCGACACCAAGAGCTAGTCTCTCGTTGGTTCCCCGTCTTCCCGTTCATCCTCAGGACAAATTGCAACCTGTACGGAACAGGAGGTTAAAGGTGCTGATGCTCCAAGTAGGGAGATTGCTAGTAAAGCGGCTGGAAAGGCGAACCCGGGCACAAGGAGATGAGAAATGAGGTGCGTTTTAGAAACCTTTCCCCATCACACGGTGTACCATCTTCTGGGTTTCTCATGCATGTTTTCGATGTAGGAAGATGCCCTTGAACCTGGAGATTTGGGACCCATGCGATGGGTACCACGCAGTATTACTTTAAAGGGTCTGCGTTTGCTCACCCAACCTCACCAAACCTCTCAGCCCCAACAGTGTCCACCCTTATGTCTCATCCAGCTGTGGGTCTAGATATGGTGAATCCAGGTTGCATCACAGCCCCTGAACGCATTGTGTAAGAATTTCTCTCTCTTTCACTGTCGTAGTTTCATGGGTTTTTCAAAGTAATTTATTTTCATAATGGGGTTTAGCTGCTTTTCACTGCTGTGTTTATGTCGCTTTACACCCACTTGACACACTAACAGAGAGATATCAATACATAGGTTTTAAGATTATTACTAGTCAGATATATTCTTGTGCGGTGAATAGGGCGTGTTGAGTCCAGTTCTCTGAGCAAGGAGTAGGTCTTGTCTATTACATATTGGGTTTATGGAACGGTATCTGAGCTAATTTGATACCCTTGTTTTATGTATCACCCCACCTCACCTTTCCCGTTAAGCAGCCATAGTGTGTTTTCTGCATGTGTGACTCTGTTCTGTTTTGTAATTCAGTTCAAGTGTAACGGTTTTTACATTCCCTCTATCAGTGATACCTTATGAGAAGTGTCCTTTTCTGTGTGACTTATTTCAGTTAGAATCGTCGTACCTAAATCCACTCATCATGCTGCTACTAACCTTATGACATTGATTTCATGGCTGAGTGATATTCCATTGTACATAAAGACCACAACTTCTTTATCCATTTTTCTCTTTCCTGGGATATTTAAGGTGGAATGAAGTGGAGGTCCTTGTCAACAGAGCAGCCCTCAACTTTGGGGTGCTTGTGTCTTGCTGATTTTTAATTTTCCCAATTTATAACCCCATGAGTGGAAGTGCCCTATGCTCTCTAAGCTGTGTTTTTCAGATGTTTCAGGACACACCGTACACTTCTCCAGAGTGGCTGTTGGCAATTTACATCCCGCCCATCAGTGTAGCAAGGCTCCCATTTCTCCATGGCCTGTCCTGCATTTCTGGTTTTGACACTTTTTTCAGCATGGCCCTTTTGACCGATGGGAAGCGAGACTTCTCTGTAGCGCTGATTTGCCTTTCCAGGTTGCTTGGTTGGCCAAAAAGGGCGTATGCGTTTTTTCCTGAATATATTCAGGAAAAAACGCATACGCCCTTTTTGGCCAAGGGCATCATTGTCAACGTTTTGCCGCTTTTCATGTGCTTTAAAGGCGATTCGTATCTACCTCCTGAAATCTGTTTCGTGCAATTCTGCCTTGATTTCAAATCCTCTTCTTTGCCTTCCCTCAATATATTTGTGGACGAGAGTTATCATTTATAACTCTGCAGGTTTGTGAATTGCAGTGCCCTGAACCTCCATTTTACAACTCGCTTTTTTGGGAGCTGGCCGCAAAAGCGCAGGATGGCTTCAGGCCCTGTTCTGGTTCCGGGGGGCAGGCTGAGCCTGTGGTTATTTCTTTTCCTGATGGGAAAATAGAGTGACCTGTGCCTGTCCCGACACCAAGAGCTAGTCTCTCGTTGGTTCCCCGTCTTCCCGTTCATCCTCAGGACAAATTGCAACCTGTACGGAACAGGAGGTTAAAGGTGCTGATGCTCCAAGTAGGGAGATTGCTAGTAAAGCGGCTGGAAAGGCGAACCCGGGCACAAGGAGATGAGAAATGAGGTGCGTTTTAGAAACCTTTCCCCATCACACGGTGTACCATCTTCTGGGTTTCTCATGCATGTTTTTGATGTAGGAAGATGCCCTTGAACCTGGAGATTTGGGACCCATGCGATGGGTACCACGCAGTATTACTTTAAAGGGTCTGCGTTTGCTCACCCAACCTCACCAAACCTCTCAGCCCCAAGAGTGTCCACCCTTATGTCTCATCCAGCTGTGGGTCTAGATATGGTCAATCCAGGTTGCATCACAGCCCCTGAACTCATCGTGTAAGAATTCCTATCTCTTTCACTGTCGTTGTTTCATGGGTTTTTCAAAGTAATTTATTTTCATAATGGGGTTTAGCTGCTTTTCACGGCTGTGTTTATGCCGCTTTACACCCACTTGACACACTAACAGAGAGATATCAATACATAGGTTTTAAGATTATTACTAGTCAGATATATTCTTGTGCGGTGAATAGGGCGTGTTGAGTCCAGTTCTCTGAGCAAGGAGTAGGTCTTGTCTACTACATATTGGGTTTATGGAACGGTATCTGAGCTAATTTGATACCCTTGTTTTATGTATCACCCCACCTCACCTTTCCCGTTAAGCAGCCATAGTCTGTTTTCTGCATGTGTGACTCTGTTCTGTTTTGTAATTCAGTTCAAGTGTAACGGTTTTTACATTCCCTCTAAAAGTGATACCTTATGAGAAGTGTCCTTTTCTGTGTGACTTATTTCAGTTAGAATCGTCGTACCTAAATCCACTCATCATGCTGCTACTAACCTTATGACATTGATTTCATGGCTGAGTGATATTCCATTGTACATAAGGACCACAACTTCTTTATCCATTTTTCTCTTTCCTGGGATATTTAAGGTGGAATGAAGTGGAGGTCCTTGTCAACAGAGCAGCCCTCAACTTTGGGGTGCTTGTGTCTTGCTGATTTTTCATTTTCCCAATTTATACCCCCATGAGTGGAAGTGCCCTATGCTCTCTAAGCTGTGTTTTTCAGATGTTTCAGGACACACCGTACACTTCTCCAGAGTGGCTGTTGGCAATTTACATCCCGCCCATCAGTGTAGCAAGGCTCCCATTTCTCCATGGCCTGTCCTGCATTTCTGGTTTTGACACTTTTTTCAGCATGGCCCTTTTGACCGATGGGAAGCGAGACTTCTCTGTAGCGCTGATTTGCCTTTCCAGGTTGCTTGGTTGGCCAAAAAGGGCGTATGCGTTTTTTCCTGAATATATTCAGGAAAAAACCCATACGCCCTTTTTGGCCAAGGGCATCATTGTCAACGTTTTGCCGCTTTTCACGTGCTTTAAAGGCGATTCGTATCTACCTCCTGAAATCTGTTTCGTGCAATTCTGCCTTGATTTCAAATCCTCTTCTTTGCCTTCCCTCAATATATTTGTGGACGAGAGTTATCATTTATAACTCTGCAGGTTTGTGAATTGCAGTGCCCTGAACCTCCATTTTACAACTCGCTTTTTTGGGAACTGGCCGCAAAAGCGCAGGATGGCTTCAGGCCCTGTTCTGGTTCCAGGGGGCAGGCTGAGCCTGTGGTTAATTCTTCTTCCTGATGGGAAAATAGAGTGACCTGTGCCTGTCCCGACACCAAGAGCTAGTCTCTCATTGGTTCCCCGTCTTCCCGTTCATCCTCAGGACAAATTGCAACCTGTACGGAACAGGAGGTTAAAGGTGCTGATGCTCCAAGTAGGGAGATTGCTAGTAAAGTGGCTGGAATGGCGAACCCGGGCACAAGGAGATGAGAAATGAGGTGCGTTTTAGAAACCTTTCCCCATCACACGGTGTACCATCTTCTGGGTTTCTCATGCATGTTTTCGATGTAGGAAGATGCCCTTGAACCTGGAGATTTGGGACCCATGCGATGGGTACCACGCAGTATTACTTTAAAGGGTCTGCGTTTGCTCACCCAACCTCACCAAACCTCTCAGCCCCAAGAGTGTCCACCCTTATGTCTCATCCAGCTGTGGGTCTAGATATGGTCAATCCAGGTTGCATCACAGCCCCTGAACGCATTGTGTAAGAATTTCTCTCTCTTTCACTGTCGTTGTTTCATGGGTTTTTCAAAGTAATTTATTTTCATAATGGGGTTTAGCTGCTTTTCACGGCTGTGTTTTTGTCGCTTTACACCCACTTGACACACTAACAGAGAGATATCATTACATAGGTTTTAAGATTATTACTAGTCAGATATATTCTTGTGCGGTGAATAGGGCGTGTTGAGTCCAGTTCTCTGAGCAAGGAGTAGGTATTGTCTATTACATATTGGGTTTATGGAACGATATCTGAGCTAATTTGATACCCTTGTTTTATGTATCACCCCACCTCACCTTTCCCGTTAAGCAGCCATAGTGTGTTTTCTGCATGTGTGACTCTGTTCTGTTTTGTAATTCAGTTCAAGTGTAACGGTTTTTACATTCCCTCTATCAGTGATACCTTATGAGAAGTGTCCTTTTCTGTGTGACTTATTTCAGTTAGAATCGTCGTACCTAAATCCACTCATCATGCTGCTACTAACCTTATGACATTGATTTCATGGCTGAGTGATATTCCATTGTACATAAGGACCACAACTTCTTTATCCATTTTTCTCTTTCCTGGGATATTTAAGGTGGAATGAAGTGGAGGTCCTTGTCAACAGAGCAGCCCTCAACTTTGGGGTGCTTGTGTCTTGCTGATTTTTCATTTTCCCAATTTATACCCCCATGAGTGGAAGTGCCCTATGCTCTCTAAGCTGTGTTTTTCAGATGTTTCAGGACACACCGTACACTTCTCCAGAGTGGCTGTTGGCAATTTACATCCCGCCCATCAGTGTAGCAAGGCTCCCATTTCTCCATGGCCTGTCCTGCATTTCTGGTTTTGACACTTTTTTCAGCATGGCCCTTTTGACCGATGGGAAGCGAGACTTCTTTGTAGCGCTGATTTGCCTTTCCAGGTTGCTTGGTTGGCCAAAAAGGGCGTATGCGTTTTTTCCTGAATATATTCAAGAAAAAACGCATACGCCCTTTTTGGCCAAGGGCATCATTCTCAACATTTTGCTGCTTTTCATGTGCTTTAAAGGCGATTCGAATCTACCTCCTGAAATCTGTTTCCTGCAATTCTGGCTTGATTTCAAATCCTCTTCTTTGTCTTCCCTCAATATGTTTGTGGACGAGAGTTATCATTTATAACTCTGCAGGTTTGTGAATTGCAGTGCCCTGAACCTCCATTTTACAACTCGCTTTTTTGGGAGCTGGCCGCAATAGCGCAGGATGGCTTCAGGCCCTGTTCTGGTTCCGGGTGGCAGGCTGAGCCTGTGGTTAATTCTTCTTCCTGATGGGAAAATAGAGTGACCTGTGCCTGTCCCAACACTAAGAGCTAGTCTCTCGTTGGTTCCCCGTCTTCCCGTTCAACCTCAGGGCAAATTGCAACCTGTACGGAACAGGAGGTTAAAGGTGCTGATGCTCCAAGTAGGGAGATTGCTAGTAAAGTGGCTGGAATGGCGAACCCGGGCACAAGGAGATGAGAAATGAGGTGCGTTTTAGAAACCATTCCCCATCACACGGTGTACCATCTTCTGGGTTTCTCATGCATGTTTTCGATGTAGGAAGATGGCCTTGAACCTGGAGATTTGGGACCCATGCGATGGGTACCACGCCGTATTACTTTAAAGGGTCTGCGTTTGCTCACCCAACCTCACCAAACCTCTCAGCCCCAAGAGTGTCCACCCTTATGTCTCATCCAGCTGTGGGTCTAGATATGGTCAATCCAGGTTGCATCACAGCCCCTGAACGCATTGTGTAAGAATTTCTCTCTCTTTCACTGTCGTTGTTTCATGGGTTTTTCAAAGTAATTTATTTTCATAATGGGGTTTAGCTGCTTTTCACGGCTGTGTTTTTGTCGCTTTACACCCACTTGACACACTAACAGAGAGATATCATTACATACGTTTTAAGATTATTACTAGTCATATATATTCTTGTGCGGTGAATAGGGCGTGTTGAGTCCAGTTCTCTGAGCAAGGAGTAGGTATTGTCTATTACATATTGGGTTTATGGAACGATATCTGAGCTAATTTGATACCCTTGTTTTATGTATCACCCCACCTCACCTTTCCCGTTAAGCAGCCATAGTGTGTTTTCTGCATGTGTGACTCTGTTCTGTTTTGTAATTCAGTTCAAGTGTAACGGTTTTTACATTCCCTCTATCAGTGATACCTTATGAGAAGTGTCCTTTTCTGTGTGACTTATTTCAGTTAGAATCGTCGTACCTAAATCCACTCATCATGCTGCTACTAACCTTATGACATTGATTTCATGGCTGAGTGATATTCCATTGTACATAAGGACCACAACTTCTTTATCCATTTTTCTCTTTCCTGGGATATTTAAGGTGGAATGAAGTGGAGGTCCTTGTCAACAGAGCAGCCCTCAACTTTGGGGTGCTTGTGTCTTGCTGATTTTTCATTTTCCCAATTTATACCCCCATGAGTGGAAGTGCCCTATGCTCTCTAAGCTGTGTTTTTCAGATGTTTCAGGACACACCGTACACTTCTCCAGAGTGGCTGTTGGCAATTTACATCCCGCCCATCAGTGTAGCAAGGCTCCCATTTCTCCATGGCCTGTCCTGCATTTCTGGTTTTGACACTTTTTTCAGCATGGCCCTTTTGACCGATGGGAAGCGAGACTTCTTTGTAGCGCTGATTTGCCTTTCCAGGTTGCTTGGTTGGCCAAAAAGGGCGTATGCGTTTTTTCCTGAATATATTCAGGAAAAAACGCATACGCCCTTTTTGGCCAAGGGCATCATTCTCAACATTTTGCTGCTTTTCATGTGCTTTAAAGGCGATTCGAATCTACCTCCTGAAATCTGTTTCCTGCAATTCTGGCTTGATTTCAAATCCTCTTCTTTGTCTTCCCTCAATATGTTTGTGGACGAGAGTTATCATTTATAACTCTGCAGGTTTCTGAATTGCAGTGCCCTGAACCTCCATTTTACAACTCGCTTTTTTGGGAGCTGGCCGCAAAAGCGCAGGATGGCTTCAGGCCCTGTTCTGGTTCCGGGGGGCAGGCTGAGCCTGTGGTTAATTCTTCTTCCTGATGGGAAAATAGAGTGACCTGTGCCTGTCCCAACACCAAGAGCTAGTCTCTCGTTGGTTCCCCGTCTTCCCGTTCAACCTCAGGGCAAATTGCAACCTGTACGGAACAGGAGGTTAAAGGTGCTGATGCTCCAAGTAGGGAGATTGCTAGTAAAGTGGCTGGAATGGCGAACCCGGGCACAAGGAGATGAGAAATGAGGTGCGTTTTAGAAACCTTTCCCCATCACACGGTGTACCATCTTCTGGGTTTCTCATGCATGTTTTCGATGTAGGAAGATGCCCTTGAACCTGGAGATTTGGGACCCATGCGATGGGTACCACGCAGTATTACTTTAAAGGGTCTGCGTTTGCTCACCCAACCTCACCAAACCTCTCAGCCCCAAGAGTGTCCACCCTTATGTCTCATCCAGCTGTGGGTCTAGATATGGTCAATCCAGGTTGCATCACAGCCCCTGAACTCATTGTGTAAGAATTTCTATCTCTTTCACTGTCGTTGTTTCATGGGTTTTACAAAGTAATTTATTTTCATAATGGGGTTTAGCTGCTTTTCACGGCTGTGTTTATGCCGCTTTACACCCACTTGACACACTAACAGAGAGATATCAATACATAGGTTTTAAGATTATTACTAGTCAGATATATTCTTGTGCGGTGAATAGGGCGTGTTGAGTCCAGTTCTCTGAGCAAGGAGTAGGTCTTGTCTATTACATATTGGGTTTATGGAAAGGTATCTGAGTTAATTTGATACCCTTGTTTTATGTATCACCCCACCTCACCTTTCCCGTTAAGCAGCCATAGTGTGTTTTCTGCATGTGTGACTCTGTTCTGTTTTGTAATTCAGTTCAAGTGTAACGGTTTTTACATTCCCTCTATAAGTGATACCTTATGAGAAGTGTCCTTTTCTGTGTGACTTATTTCTCTTAGAATCGTCGTACCTAAATCCACTCATCATGCTGCTACTAACCTTATGACATTGATTTCATGGCTGAGTGATATTCCATTGTACATAAGGACCACAACTTCTTTATCCATTTTTCTCTTTCCTGGGATATTGAAGGTGGAATGAAGTGGAGGTCCTTGTCAACAGAGCAGCCCTCAACTTTGGGGTGCTTGTGTCTTGCTGATTTTTCATTTTCCCAATTTATACCCCCATGAGTGGAAGTGCCCTATGCTCTCTAAGCTGTGTTTTTCAGATGTTTCAGGACACACCGTACACTTCTCCAGAGTGGCTGTTGGCAATTTACATCCCGCCCATCAGTGTAGCAAGGCTCCCATTTCTCCATGGCCTGTCCTGCATTTCTGGTTTTGACACTTTTTTCAGCATGGCCCTTTTGACCGATGGGAAGCGAGACTTCTCTGTAGCGCTGATTTGCCTTTCCAGGTTGCTTGGTTGGCCAAAAAGGGCGTATGCGTTTTTTCCTGAATATATTCAGGAAAAAACGCATACGCCCTTTTTGGCCAAGGGCATCATTGTCAACGTTTTGCCGCTTTTCATGTGCTTTAAAGGCGATTCGTATCTACCTCCTGAAATCTGTTTCGTGCAATTCTGCCTTGATTTCAAATCCTCTTCTTTGCCTTCCCTCAATATATTTGTGGACGAGAGTTATCATTTATAACTCTGCAGGTTTGTGAATTGCAGTGCCCTGAACCTCCATTTTACAACTCGCTTTTTTGGGAGCTGGCCGCAAAAGCGCAGGATGGCTTCAGGCCCTGTTCTGGTTCCGGGGGGCAGGCTGAGCCTGTGGTTAATTCTTCTTCCTGATGGGAAAATAGAGTGACCTGTGCCTGTCCCAACACCAAGAGCTAGTCTCTCGTTGGTTCCCCGTCTTCCCGTTCATCCTCAGGACAAATTGCAACCTGTACGGAACAGGAGGTTAAAGGTGCTGATGCTCCAAGTAGGGAGATTGCTAGTAAAGTGGCTGGAATGGCGAACCCGGGCACAAGGAGATGAGAAATGAGGTGCGTTTTAGAAACCTTTCCCCATCACACGGTGTACCATCTTCTGGGTTTCTCATGCATGTTTTCGATGTAGGAAGATGCCCTTGAACCTGGAGATTTGGGACCCATGCGATGGGTACCACGCAGTATTACTTTAAAGGGTCTGCGTTTGCTCACCCAACCTCACCAAACCTCTCAGCCCCAAGAGTGTCCACCCTTATGTCTCATCCAGCTGTGGGTCTAGATATGGTCAATCCAGGTTGCATCACAGCCCCTGAACTCATTGTGTAAGAATTTCTATCTCTTTCACTGTCGTTGTTTCATGGGTTTTACAAAGTAATTTATTTTCATAATGGGGTTTAGCTGCTTTTCACGGCTGTGTTTATGCCGCTTTACACCCACTTGACACACTAACAGAGAGATATCAATACATAGGTTTCAAGATTATTACTAGTCAGATATATTCTTGTGCGGTGAATAGGGCGTGTTGAGTCCAGTTCTCTGAGCAAGGAGTAGGTCTTGTCTATTACATATTGGGTTTATGGAACGGTATCTGAGCTAATTTGAAACCCTTGTTTTATGTATCACCCCACCTCACCTTTCCCGTTAAGCAGCCATAGTGTGTTTTCTGCATGTGTGACTCTGTTCTGTTTTGTAATTCAGTTCAAGTGTAACGGTTTTTACATTCCCTCTATAAGTGATACCTTATGAGAAGTGTCCTTTTCTGTGTGACTTATTTCACTTAGAATCGTCGTACCTAAATCCACTCATCATGCTGCTACTAACCTTATGACATTGATTTCATGGCTGAGTGATATTCCATTGTACATAAGGACCACAACTTCTTTATCCATTTTTCTCTTTCCTGGGATATTGAAGGTGGAATGAAGTGGAGGTCCTTGTCAACAGAGCAGCCCTCAACTTTGGGGTGCTTGTGTCTTGCTGATTTTTCATTTTCCCAATTTATACCCCCATGAGTGGAAGTGCCCTATGCTCTCTAAGCTGTGTTTTTCAGATGTTTCAGGACACACCGTACACTTCTCCAGAGTGGCTGTTGGCAATTTACATCCCGCCCATCAGTGTAGCAAGGCTCCCATTTCTCCATGGCCTGTCCTGCATTTCTGGTTTTGACACTTTTTTCAGCATGGCCCTTTTGACCGATGGGAAGCGAGACTTCTCTGTAGCGCTGATTTGCCTTTCCAGGTTGCTTGGTTGGCCAAAAAGGGCGTATGCGTTTTTTCCTGAATATATTCAGGAAAAAACGCATACGCCCTTTTTGGCCAAGGGCATCATTGTCAACGTTTTGCCGCTTTTCATGTGCTTTAAAGGCGATTCGTATCTACCTCCTGAAATCTGTTTCGTGCAATTCTGCCTTGATTTCAAATCCTCTTCTTTGCCTTCCCTCAATATATTTGTGGACGAGAGTTATCATTTATAACTCTGCAGGTTTGTGAATTGCAGTGCCCTGAACCTCCATTTTACAACTCGCTTTTTTGGGAGCTGGCCGCAAAAGCGCAGGATGGCTTCAGGCCCTGTTCTGGTTCCGGGGGGCAGGCTGAGCCTGTGGTTAATTCTTCTTCCTGATGGGAAAATAGAGTGACCTGTGCCTGTCCCGACACCAAGAGCTAGTCTCTCGTTGGTTCCCCGTCTTCCCATTCATCCTCAGGACAAATTGCAACCTGTACGGAACAGGAGGTTAAAGGTGCTGATGCTCCAAGTAGGGAGATTGCTAGTAAAGTGGCTGGAATGGCGAACCCGGGCACAAGGAGATGAGAAATGAGGTGCGTTTTAGAAACCTTTCCCCATCACACGGTGTACCATCTTCTGGGTTTCTCATGCATGTTTTCGATGTAGGAAGATGCCCTTGAAGCTGGAGATTTGGGACCCATGCGATGGGTACCACACAGTATTACTTTAAAGGGTCTGTGTTTGCTCACCCAACCTCACCAAACCTCTCAGCCCCAAGAGTGTCCACCCTTATGTCTCATCCAGCTGTGGGTCTAGATATGGTCAATCCAGGTTGCATCACAGCCCATGAACTCATTGTGTAAGAATTTCTATCTCTTTTACTGTCGTTGTTTCATGGGTTTTTCAAAGTAATTTATTTTCATAATGGGGTTTAGCTGCTTTTCACGGCTGTGTTTATGCCGCTTTACACCCACTTGACACACTAACAGAGAGATATCAATACATAGGTTTCAAGATTATTACTAGTCAGATATATTCTTGTGCGGTGAATAGGGCGTGTTGAGTCCAGTTCTCTGAGCAAGGAGTAGGTCTTGTCTACTACATATTGGGTTTATGGAACGGTATCTGAGCTAATTTGATACCCTTGTTTTATGTATCACCCCACCTCACCTTTCCCGTTAAGCAGCCATAGTGTGTTTTCTGCATGTGTGACTCTGTTCTGTTTTGTAATTCAGTTCAAGTGTAACGGTTTTTACATTCCCTCTATAAGTGATACCTTATGAGAAGTGTCCTTTTCTGTGTGACTTATTTCTCTTAGAATCGTCGTACCTAAATCCACTCATCATGCTGCTACTAACCTTATGACATTGATTTCATGGCTGAGTGATATTCCATTGTACATAAGGACCACAACTTCTTTATCCATTTTTCTCTTTCCTGGGATATTGAAGGTGGAATGAAGTGGAGGTCCTTGTCAACAGAGCAGCCCTCAACTTTGGGGTGCTTGTGTCTTGCTGATTTTTCATTTTCCCAATTTATACCCCCATGAGTGGAAGTGCCCTATGCTCTCTAAGCTGTGTTTTTCAGATGTTTCAGGACACACCGTACACTTCTCCAGAGTGGCTGTTGGCAATTTACATCCCGCCCATCAGTGTAGCAAGGCTCCCATTTCTCCATGGCCTGTCCTGCATTTCTGGTTTTGACACTTTTTTCAGCATGGCCCTTTTGACCGATGGGAAGCGAGACTTCTCCGTAGCGCTGATTTGCCTTTCCAGGTTGCTTGGTTGGCCAAAAAGGGCGTATGCGTTTTTTCCTGAATATATTCAGGAAAAAACGCATACGCCCTTTTTGGCCAAGGGCATCATTGTCAACGTTTTGCCGCTTTTCATGTGCTTTAAAGGCGATTCGTATCTACCTCCTGAAATCTGTTTCGTGCAATTCTGCCTTGATTTCAAATCCTCTTCTTTGCCTTCCCTCAATATATTTGTGGACGAGAGTTATCATTTATAACTCTGCAGGTTTGTGAATTGCAGTGCCCTGAACCTCCATTTTACAACTCGCTTTTTTGGGAGCTGGCCGCAAAAGCGCAGGATGGCTTCAGGCCCTGTTCTGGTTCCGGGGGGCAGGCTGAGCCTGTGGTTAATTCTTCTTCCTGATGGGAAAATAGAGTGACCTGTGCCTGTCCCAACACCAAGAGCTAGTCTCTCGTTGGTTCCCCGTCTTCCCGTTCATCCTCAGGACAAATTGCAACCTGTACGGAACAGGAGGTTAAAGGTGCTGATGCTCCAAGTAGGGAGATTGCTAGTAAAGTGGCTGGAATGGCGAACCCGGGCACAAGGAGATGAGAAATGAGGTGCGTTTTAGAAACCTTTCCCCATCACACGGTGTACCATCTTCTGGGTTTCTCATGCATGTTTTCGATGTAGGAAGATGCCCTTGAACCTGGAGATTTGGGACCCATGCGATGGGAACCACGCAGTATTACTTTAAAGGGTCTGCGTTTGCTCACCCAACCTCACCAAACCACTCAGCCCCAAGAGTGTCCACCCTTATGTCTCATCCAGCTGTGGGTCTAGATATGGTCAATCCAGGTTGCATCACAGCCCATGAACTCATTGTGTAAGAATTTCTATCTCTTTCACTGTCGTTGTTTCATGGGTTTTACAAAGTAATTTATTTTCATAATGGGGTTTAGCTGCTTTTCACGGCTGTGTTTATGCCGCTTTACACCCACTTGACACACTAACAGAGAGATATCAATACATAGGTTTTAAGATTATTACTAGTCAGATATATTCTTGTGCGGTGAATAGGGCGTGTTGAGTCCAGTTCTCTGAGCAAGGAGTAGGTCTTGTCTATTACATATTGGGTTTATGGAAAGGTATCTGAGCTAATTTGATACCCTTATTTTATGTATCACCCCACCTCACCTTTCCCGTTAAGCAGCCATAGTGTGTTTTCTGCATGTGTGACTCTGTTCTGTTTTGTAATTCAGTTCAAGTGTAACGGTTTTTACATTCCCTCTATAAGTGATACCTTATGAGAAGTGTCCTTTTCTGTGTGACTTATTTCTCTTAGAATCGTCGTACCTAAATCCACTCATCATGCTGCTACTAACCTTATGACATTGATTTCATGGCTGAGTGATATTCCATTGTACATAAGGACCACAACTTCTTTATCCATTTTTCTCTTTCCTGGGATATTGAAGGTGGAATGAAGTGGAGGTCCTTGTCAACAGAGCAGCCCTCAACTTTGGGGTGCTTGTGTCTTGCTGATTTTTCATTTTCCCAATTTATACCCCCATGAGTGGAAGTGCCCTATGCTCTCTAAGCTGTGTTTTTCAGATGTTTCAGGACACACCGTACACTTCTCCAGAGTGGCTGTTGGCAATTTACATCCCGCCCATCAGTGTAGCAAGGCTCCCATTTCTCCATGGCCTGTCCTGCATTTCTGGTTTTGACACTTTTTTCAGCATGGCCCTTTTGACCGATGGGAAGCGAGACTTCTCCGTAGCGCTGATTTGCCTTTCCAGGTTGGTTGGTTGGCCAAAAAGGGCGTATGCGTTTTTTCCTGAATATATTCAGGAAAAAACGCATACGCCCTTTTTGGCCAAGGGCATCATTGTCAACGTTTTGCCGCTTTTCATGTGCTTTAAAGGCGATTCGTATCTACCTCCTGAAATCTGTTTCGTGCAATTCTGCCTTGATTTCAAATCCTCTTCTTTGCCTTCCCTCAATATATTTGTGGACGAGAGTTATCATTTATAACTCTGCAGGTTTGTGAATTGCAGTGCCCTGAACCTCCATTTTACAACTCGCTTTTTTGGGAGCTGGCCGCAAAAGCGCAGGATGGCTTCAGGCCCTGTTCTGGTTCCGGGGGGCAGGCTGAGCCTGTGGTTAATTCTTCTTCCTGATGGGAAAATAGAGTGACCTGTGCCTGTCCCAACACCAAGAGCTAGTCTCTCGTTGGTTCCCCGTCTTCCCGTTCATCCTCAGGACAAATTGCAACCTGTACGGAACAGGAGGTTAAAGGTGCTGATGCTCCAAGTAGGGAGATTGCTAGTAAAGTGGCTGGAATGGCGAACCCGGGCACAAGGAGATGAGAAATGAGGTGCGTTTTAGAAACCTTTCCCCATCACACGGTGTACCATCTTCTGGGTTTCTCATGCATGTTTTCGATGTAGGAAGATGCCCTTGAAGCTGGAGATTTGGGACCCATGCGATGGGTACCACGCAGTATTACTTTAAAGGGTCTGCGTTTGCTCACCCAACCTCACCAAACCTCTCAGCCCCAAGAGTGTCCACCCTTATGTCTCATCCAGCTGTGGGTCTAGATATGGTCAATCCAGGTTGCATCACAGCCCATGAACTCATTGTGTAAGAATTTCTATCTCTTTCACTGTCGTTGTTTCATGGGTTTTTCAAAGTAATTTATTTTCATAATGGGGTTTAGCTGCTTTTCACGGCTGTGTTTATGCCGCTTTACACCCACTTGACACACTAACAGAGAGATATCAATACATAGGTTTCAAGATTATTACTAGTCAGATATATTCTTGTGCGGTGAATAGGGCGTGTTGAGTCCAGTTCTCTGAGCAAGGAGTAGGTCTTGTCTACTACATATTGGGTTTATGGAACGGTATCTGAGCTAATTTGATACCCTTGTTTTATGTATCACCCCACCTCACCTTTCCCGTTAAGCAGCCATAGTGTGTTTTCTGCATGTGTGACTCTGTTCTGTTTTGTAATTCAGTTCAAGTGTAACGGTTTTTACATTCCCTCTATAAGTGATACCTTATGAGAAGTGTCCTTTTCTGTGTGACTTATTTCTCTTAGAATCGTCGTACCTAAATCCACTCATCATGCTGCTACTAACCTTATGACATTGATTTCATGGCTGAGTGATATTCCATTGTACATAAGGACCACAACTTCTTTATCCATTTTTCTCTTTCCTGGGATATTGAAGGTGGAATGAAGTGGAGGTCCTTGTCAACAGAGCAGCCCTCAACTTTGGGGTGCTTGTGTCTTGCTGATTTTTCATTTTCCCAATTTATACCCCCATGAGTGGAAGTGCCCTCTGCTCTCTAAGCTGTGTTTTTCAGATGTTTCAGGACACACCGTACACTTCTCCAGAGTGGCTGTTGGCAATTTACATCCCGCCCATCAGTGTAGCAAGGCTCCCATTTCTCCATGGCCTGTCCTGCATTTCTGGTTTTGACACTTTTTTCAGCATGGCCCTTTTGACCGATGGGAAGCGAGACTTCTCTGTAGCGCTGATTTGCCTTTCCAGGTTGCTTGGTTGGCCAAAAAGGGCGTATGCGTTTTTTCCTGAATATATTCAGGAAAAAACGCATACGCCCTTTTTGGCCAAGGGCATCATTGTCAACGTTTTGCCGCTTTTCATGTGCTTTAAAGGCGATTCGTATCTACCTCCTGAAATCTGTTTCGTGCAATTCTGCCTTGATTTCAAATCCTCTTCTTTGCCTTCCCTCAATATATTTGTGGACGAGAGTTATCATTTATAACTCTGCAGGTTTGTGAATTGCAGTGCCCTGAACCTCCATTTTACAACTCGCTTTTTTGGGAGCTGGCCGCAAAAGCGCAGGATGGCTTCAGGCCCTGTTCTGGTTCCGGGGGGCAGGCTGAGCCTGTGGTTAATTCTTCTTCCTGATGGGAAAATAGAGTGACCTGTGCCTGTCCCAACACCAAGAGCTAGTCTCTCGTTGGTTCCCCGTCTTCCCGTTCATCCTCAGGACAAATTGCAACCTGTACGGAACAGGAGGTTAAAGGTGCTGATGCTCCAAGTAGGGAGATTGCTAGTAAAGTGGCTGGAATGGCGAACCCGGGCACAAGGAGATGAGAAATGAGGTGCGTTTTAGAAACCTTTCCCCATCACACGGTGTACCATCTTCTGGGTTTCTCATGCATGTTTTCGATGTAGGAAGATGCCCTTGAAGCTGGAGATTTGGGACCCATGCGATGGGTACCACGCAGTATTACTTTAAAGGGTCTGCGTTTGCTCACCCAACCTCACCAAACCTCTCAGCCCCAAGAGTGTCCACCCTTATGTCTCATCCAGCTGTGGGTCTAGATATGGTCAATCCAGGTTGCATCACAGCCCATGAACTCATTGTGTAAGAATTTCTATCTCTTTCACTGTCGTTGTTTCATGGGTTTTTCAAAGTAATTTATTTTCATAATGGGGTTTAGCTGCTTTTCACGGCTGTGTTTATGCCGCTTTACACCCACTTGACACACTAACAGAGAGATATCAATACATAGGTTTCAAGATTATTACTAGTCAGATATATTCTTGTGCGGTGAATAGGGCGTGTTGAGTCCAGTTCTCTGAGCAAGGAGTAGGTCTTGTCTACTACATATTGGGTTTATGGAACGGTATCTGAGCTAATTTGATACCCTTGTTTTATGTATCACCCCACCTCACCTTTCCCGTTAAGCAGCCATAGTGTGTTTTCTGCATGTGTGACTCTGTTCTGTTTTGTAATTCAGTTCAAGTGTAACGGTTTTTACATTCCCTCTATAAGTGATACCTTATGAGAAGTGTCCTTTTCTGTGTGACTTATTTCTCTTAGAATCGTCGTACCTAAATCCACTCATCATGCTGCTACTAACCTTATGACATTGATTTCATGGCTGAGTGATATTCCATTGTACATAAGGACCACAACTTCTTTATCCATTTTTCTCTTTCCTGGGATATTGAAGGTGGAATGAAGTGGAGGTCCTTGTCAACAGAGCAGCCCTCAACTTTGGGGTGCTTGTGTCTTGCTGATTTTTCATTTTCCCAATTTATACCCCCATGAGTGGAAGTGCCCTCTGCTCTCTAAGCTGTGTTTTTCAGATGTTTCAGGACACACCGTACACTTCTCCAGAGTGGCTGTTGGCAATTTACATCCCGCCCATCAGTGTAGCAAGGCTCCCATTTCTCCATGGCCTGTCCTGCATTTCTGGTTTTGACACTTTTTTCAGCATGGCCCTTTTGACCGATGGGAAGCGAGACTTCTCTGTAGCGCTGATTTGCCTTTCCAGGTTGCTTGGTTGGCCAAAAAGGGCGTATGCGTTTTTTCCTGAATATATTCAGGAAAAAACGCATACGCCCTTTTTGGCCAAGGGCATCATTGTCAACGTTTTTCCGCTTTTCATGTGCTTTAAAGGCGATTCGTATCTACCTCCTGAAATCTGTTTCGTGCAATTCTGCCTTGATTTCAAATCCTCTTCTTTGCCTTCCCTCAATATATTTGTGGACGAGAGTTATCATTTATAACTCTGCAGGTTTGTGAATTGCAGTGCCCTGAACCTCCATTTTACAACTCGCTTTTTTGGGAGCTGGCCGCAAAAGCGCAGGATGGCTTCAGGCCCTGTTCTGGTTCCGGGGGGCAGGCTGAGCCTGTGGTTAATTCTTCTTCCTGATGGGAAAATAGAGTGACCTGTGCCTGTCCCAACACCAAGAGCTAGTCTCTCGTTGGTTCCCCGTCTTCCCGTTCATCCTCAGGACAAATTGCAACCTGTACGGAACAGGAGGTTAAAGGTGCTGATGCTCCAAGTAGGGAGATTGCTAGTAAAGTGGCTGGAATGGCGAACCCGGGCACAAGGAGATGAGAAATGAGCTGCGTTTTAGAAACCTTTCCCCATCACACGGTGTACCATCTTCTGGGTTTCTCATGCATGTTTTCGATGTAGGAAGATGCCCTTGAAGCTGGAGATTTGGGACCCATGCGATGGGTACCACGCAGTATTACTTTAAAGGGTCTGCGTTTGCTCACCCAACCTCACCAAACCTCTCAGCCCCAAGAGTGTCCACCCTTATGTCTCATCCAGCTGTGGGTCTAGATATGGTCAATCCAGGTTGCATCACAGCCCATGAACTCATTGTGTAAGAATTTCTATCTCTTTCACTGTCGTTGTTTCATGGGTTTTTCAAAGTAATTTATTTTCATAATGGGGTTTAGCTGCTTTTCACGGCTGTGTTTATGCCGCTTTACACCCACTTGACACACTAACAGAGAGATATCAATACATAGGTTTCAAGATTATTACTAGTCAGATATATTCTTGTGCGGTGAATAGGGCGTGTTGAGTCCAGTTCTCTGAGCAAGGAGTAGGTCTTGTCTACTACATATTGGGTTTATGGAACGGTATCTGAGCTAATTTGATACCCTTGTTTTATGTATCACCCCACCTCACCTTTCCCGTTAAGCAGCCATAGTGTGTTTTCTGCATGTGTGACTCTGTTCTGTTTTGTAATTCAGTTCAAGTGTAACGGTTTTTACATTCCCTCTATAAGTGATACCTTATGAGAAGTGTCCTTTTCTGTGTGACTTATTTCTCTTAGAATCGTCGTACCTAAATCCACTCATCATGCTGCTACTAACCTTATGACATTGATTTCATGGCTGAGTGATATTCCATTGTACATAAGGACCACAACTTCTTTATCCATTTTTCTCTTTCCTGGGATATTGAAGGTGGAATGAAGTGGAGGTCCTTGTCAACAGAGCAGCCCTCAACTTTGGGGTGCTTGTGTCTTGCTGATTTTTCATTTTCCCAATTTATACCCCCATGAGTGGAAGTGCCCTATGCTCTCTAAGCTGTGTTTTTCAGATGTTTCAGGACACACCGTACACTTCTCCAGAGTGGCTGTTGGCAATTTACATCCCGCCCATCAGTGTAGCAAGGCTCCCATTTCTCCATGGCCTGTCCTGCATTTCTGGTTTTGACACTTTTTTCAGCATGGCCCTTTTGACCGATGGGAAGCGAGACTTCTCTGTAGCGCTGATTTGCCTTTCCAGGTTGCTTGGTTGGCCAAAAAGGGCGTATGCGTTTTTTCCTGAATATATTCAGGAAAAAACGCATACGCCCTTTTTGGCCAAGGGCATCATTGTCAACGTTTTTCCGCTTTTCATGTGCTTTAAAGGCGATTCGTATCTACCTCCTGAAATCTGTTTCGTGCAATTCTGCCTTGATTTCAAATCCTCTTCTTTGCCTTCCCTCAATATATTTGTGGACGAGAGTTATCATTTATAACTCTGCAGGTTTGTGAATTGCAGTGCCCTGAACCTCCATTTTACAACTCGCTTTTTTGGGAGCTGGCCGCAAAAGCGCAGGATGGCTTCAGGCCCTGTTCTGGTTCCGGGGGGCAGGCTGAGCCTGTGGTTAATTCTTCTTCCTGATGGGAAAATAGAGTGACCTGTGCCTGTCCCAACACCAAGAGCTAGTCTCTCGTTGGTTCCCCGTCTTCCCGTTCATCCTCAGGACAAATTGCAACCTGTACGGAACAGGAGGTTAAAGGTGCTGATGCTCCAAGTAGGGAGATTGCTAGTAAAGTGGCTGGAATGGCGAACCCGGGCACAAGGAGATGAGAAATGAGCTGCGTTTTAGAAACCTTTCCCCATCACACGGTGTACCATCTTCTGGGTTTCTCATGCATGTTTTCGATGTAGGAAGATGCCCTTGAAGCTGGAGATTTGGGACCCATGCGATGGGTACCACGCAGTATTACTTTAAAGGGTCTGTGTTTGCTCACCCAACCTCACCAAACCTCTCAGCCCCAAGAGTGTCCACCCTTATGTCTCATCCAGCTGTGGGTCTAGATATGGTCAATCCAGGTTGCATCACAGCCCATGAACGCATTGTGTAAGAATTTCTCTCTCTTTCACTGTCGTTGTTTCATGGGTTTTTCAAAGTAATTTATTTTCATAATGGGGTTTAGCTGCTTTTCACGGCTGTGTTTATGCCGCTTTACACCCACTTGACACACTAACAGAGAGATATCAATACATAGGTTTCAAGATTATTACTAGTCAGATATATTCTTGTGCGGTGAATAGGGCGTGTTGAGTCCAGTTCTCTGAGCAAGGAGTAGGTCTTGTCTACTACATATTGGGTTTATGGAACGGTATCTGAGCTAATTTGATACCCTTGTTTTATGTATCACCCCACCTCACCTTTCCCGTTAAGCAGCCATAGTGTGTTTTCTGCATGTGTGACTCTGTTCTGTTTTGTAATTCAGTTCAAGTGTAACGGTTTTTACATTCCCTCTATCAGTGATACCTTATGAGAAGTGTCCTTTTCTGTGTGACTTATTTCACTTAGAATCGTCGTACCTAAATCTACTCATCATGCTGCTACTAACCTTATGACATTGATTTCATGGCTGAGTGATATTCCATTGTACATAAGGACCACAACTTCTTTATCCATTTTTCTCTTTCCTGGGATATTGAAGGTGGAATGAAGTGGAGGTCCTTGTCAACAGAGCAGCCCTCAACTTTGGGGTGCTTGTGTCTTGCTGATTTTTCATTTTCCCAATTTATACCCCCATGAGAGGAAGTGCCCTATGCTCTCTAAGCTGTGTTTTTCAGATGTTTCAGGACACACCGTACACTTCTCCAGAGTGGCTGTTGGCAATTTACATCCCGCCCATCAGTGTAGCAAGGCTCCCATTTCTCCATGGCCTGTCCTGCATTTCTGGTTTTGACACTTTTTTCAGCATGGCCCTTTTGACCGATGGGAAGCGAGACTTCTCTGTAGCGCTGATTTGCCTTTCCAGGTTGCTTGGTTGGCCAAAAAGGGCGTATGCGTTTTTTCCTGAATATATTCAGGAAAAAACGCATACGCCCTTTTTGGCCAAGGGCATCATTGTCAACGTTTTGCCGCTTTTCATGTGCTTTAAAGGCGATTCGTATCTACCTCCTGAAATCTGTTTCGTGCAATTCTGCCTTGATTTCAAATCCTCTTCTTTGCCTTCCCTCAATATATTTGTGGACGAGAGTTATCATTTATAACTCTGCAGGTTTGTGAATTGCAGTGCCCTGAACCTCCATTTTACAACTCGCTTTTTTGGGAGCTGGCCGCAAAAGCGCAGGATGGCTTCAGGCCCTGTTCTGGTTCCGGGGGGCAGGCTGAGCCTGTGGTTAATTCTTCTTCCTGATGGGAAAATAGAGTGACCTGTGCCTGTCCCAACACCAAGAGCTAGTCTCTCGTTGGTTCCCCGTCTTCCCGTTCATCCTCAGGACAAATTGCAACCTGTACGGAACAGGAGGTTAAAGGTGCTGATGCTCCAAGTAGGGAGATTGCTAGTAAAGTGGCTGGAATGGCGAACCCGGGCACAAGGAGATGAGAAATGAGGTGCGTTTTAGAAACCTTTCCCCATCACACGGTGTACCATCTTCTGGGTTTCTCATGCATGTTTTCGATGTAGGAAGATGCCCTTGAAGCTGGAGATTTGGGACCCATGCGATGGGTACCACGCAGTATTACTTTAAAGGGTCTGTGTTTGCTCACCCAACCTCACCAAACCTCTCAGCCCCAAGAGTGTCCACCCTTATGTCTCATCCAGCTGTGGGTCTAGATATGGTCAATCCAGGTTGCATCACAGCCCATGAACGCATTGTGTAAGAATTTCTCTCTCTTTCACTGTCGTTGTTTCATGGGTTTTTCAAAGTAATTTATTTTCATAATGGGGTTTAGCTGCTTTTCACGGCTGTGTTTATGCCGCTTTACACCCACTTGACACACTAACAGAGAGATATCAATACATAGGTTTCAAGATTATTACTAGTCAGATATATTCTTGTGCGGTGAATAGGGCGTGTTGAATCCAGTTCTCTGAGCAAGGAGTAGGTCTTGTCTACTACATAGTGGGTTTATGGAACGGTATCTGAGCTAATTTGATACCCTTGTTTTATGTATCACCCCACCTCACCTTTCCCGTTAAGCAGCCATAGTGTGTTTTCTGCATGTGTGACTCTGTTCTGTTTTGTAATTCAGTTCAAGTGTAACGGTTTTTACATTCCCTCTATAAGTGATACCTTATGAGAAGTGTCCTTTTCTGTGTGACTTATTTCACTTAGAATCGTCGTACCTAAATCTACTCATCATGCTGCTACTAACCTTATGACATTGATTTCATGGCTGAGTGATATTCCATTGTACATAAGGACCACAACTTCTTTATCCATTTTTCTCTTTCCTGGGATATTTAAGGTGGAATGAAGTGGAGGTCCTTGTCAACAGAGCAGCCCTCAACTTTGGGGTGCTTGTGTCTTGCTGATTTTTCATTTTCCCAATATATACCCCCATGAGTGGAAGTGCCCTATGCTCTCTAAGCTGTGTTTTTCAGATGTTTCAGGACACACCGTACACTTCTCCAGAGTGGCTGTTGGCAATTTACATCCCGCCCATCAGTGTAGCAAGGCTCCCATTTCTCCATGGCCTGTCCTGCATTTCTGGTTTTGACACTTTTTTCAGCATGGCCCTTTTGACCGATGGGAAGCGAGACTTCTCTGTAGCGCTGATTTGCCTTTCCAGGTTGCTTGGTTGGCCAAAAAGGGCGTATGCGTTTTTTCCTGAATATATTCAGGAAAAAACGCATACGCCCTTTTTGGCCAAGGGCATCATTGTCAACGTTTTGCCGCTTTTCATGTGCTTTAAAGGCGATTCGTATCTACCTCCTGAAATCTGTTTCGTGCAATTCTGCCTTGATTTCAAATCCTCTTCTTTGCCTTCCCTCAATATATTTGTGGACGAGAGTTATCATTTATAACTCTGCAGGTTTGTGAATTGCAGTGCCCTGAACCTCCATTTTACAACTCGCTTTTTTGGGAGCTGGCCGCAAAAGCGCAGGATGGCTTCAGGCCCTATTCTGGTTCCGGGGGGCAGGCTGAGCCTGTGGTTAATTCTTCTTCCTGATGGGAAAATAGAGTGACCTGTGCCTGTCCCAACACCAAGAGCTAGTCTCTCGTTGGTTCCCCGTCTTCCCGTTCATCCTCAGGACAAATTGCAACCTGTACGGAACAGGAGGTTAAAGGTGCTGATGCTCCAAGTAGGGAGATTGCTAGTAAAGTGGCTGGAATGGCGAACCCGGGCACAAGGAGATGAGAAATGAGGTGCGTTTTAGAAACCTTTCCCCATCACACGGTGTACCATCTTCTGGGTTTCTCATGCATGTTTTCGATGTAGGAAGATGCCCTTGAAGCTGGAGATTTGGGACCCATGCGATGGGTACCACGCAGTATTACTTTAAAGGGTCTGTGTTTGCTCACCCAACCTCACCAAACCTCTCAGCCCCAAGAGTGTCCACCCTTATGTCTCATCCAGCTGTGGGTCTAGATATGGTCAATCCAGGTTGCATCACAGCCCATGAACGCATTGTGTAAGAATTTCTCTCTCTTTCACTGTCGTTGTTTCATGGGTTTTTCAAAGTAATTTATTTTCATAATGGGGTTTAGCTGCTTTTCACGGCTGTGTTTATGCCGCTTTACACCCACTTGACACACTAACAGAGAGATATCAATACATAGGTTTCAAGATTATTACTAGTCAGATATATTCTTGTGCGGTGAATAGGGCGTGTTGAATCCAGTTCTCTGAGCAAGGAGTAGGTCTTGTCTACTACATAGTGGGTTTATGGAACGGTATCTGAGCTAATTTGATACCCTTGTTTTATGTATCACCCCACCTCACCTTTCCCGTTAAGCAGCCATAGTGTGTTTTCTGCATGTGTGACTCTGTTCTGTTTTGTAATTCAGTTCAAGTGTAACGGTTTTTACATTCCCTCTATAAGTGATACCTTATGAGAAGTGTCCTTTTCTGTGTGACTTATTTCACTTAGAATCGTCGTACCTAAATCTACTCATCATGCTGCTACTAACCTTATGACATTGATTTCATGGCTGAGTGATATTCCATTGTACATAAGGACCACAACTTCTTTATCCATTTTTCTCTTTCCTGGGATATTTAAGGTGGAATGAAGTGGAGGTCCTTGTCAACAGAGCAGCCCTCAACTTTGGGGTGCTTGTGTCTTGCTGATTTTTCATTTTCCCAATATATACCCCCATGAGTGGAAGTGCCCTATGCTCTCTAAGCTGTGTTTTTCAGATGTTTCAGGACACACCGTACACTTCTCCAGAGTGGCTGTTGGCAATTTACATCCCGCCCATCAGTGTAGCAAGGCTCCCATTTCTCCATGGCCTGTCCTGCATTTCTGGTTTTGACACTTTTTTCAGCATGGCCCTTTTGACCGATGGGAAGCGAGACTTCTCTGTAGCGCTGATTTGCCTTTCCAGGTTGCTTGGTTGGCCAAAAAGGGCGTATGCGATTTTTCCTGAATATATTCAGGAAAAAACGCATACGCCCTTTTTGGCCAAGGGCATCATTGTCAACGTTTTGCCGCTTTTCATGTGCTTTAAAGGCGATTCGTATCTACCTCCTGAAATCTGTTTCGTGCAATTCTGCCTTGATTTCAAATCCTCTTCTTTGCCTTCCCTCAATATATTTGTGGACGAGAGTTATCATTTATAACTCTGCAGGTTTGTGAATTGCAGTGCCCTGAACCTCCATTTTACAACTCGCTTTTTTGGGAGCTGGCCGCAAAAGCGCAGGATGGCTTCAGGCCCTATTCTGGTTCCGGGGGGCAGGCTGAGCCTGTGGTTAATTCTTCTTCCTGATGGGAAAATAGAGTGACCTGTGCCTGTCCCAACACCAAGAGCTAGTCTCTCGTTGGTTCCCCGTCTTCCCGTTCATCCTCAGGACAAATTGCAACCTGTACGGAACAGGAGGTTAAAGGTGCTGATGCTCCAAGTAGGGAGATTGCTAGTAAAGTGGCTGGAATGGCGAACCCGGGCACAAGGAGATGAGAAATGAGGTGCGTTTTAGAAACCTTTCCCCATCACACGGTGTACCATCTTCTGGGTTTCTCATGCATGTTTTCGATGTAGGAAGATGCCCTTGAACCTGGAGATTTGGGACCCATGCGATGGGTACCACGCAGTATTACTTTAAAGGGTCTGCGTTTGCTCACCCAACCTCACCAAACCTCTCAGCCCCAAGAGTGTCCACCCTTATGTCTCATCCAGCTGTGGGTCTAGATATGGTCAATCCAGGTTGCATCACAGCTCCTGAACTCATTGTGTAAGAATTTCTATCTCTTTCACTGTCGTTGTTTCATGGGTTTTACAAAGTAATTTATTTTCATAATGGGGTTTAGCTGCTTTTCACGGCTGTGTTTATGCCGCTTTACACCCACTTGACACACTAACAGAGAGATATCAATACATAGGTTTTAAGATTATTACTAGTCAGATATATTCTTGTGCGGTGAATAGGGCGTGTTGAGTCCAGTTCTCTGAGCAAGGAGTAGGTCTTGTCTACTACATATTGGGTTTATGGAACGGTATCTGAGCTAATTTGATACCCTTGTTTTATGTATCACCCCACCTCACCTTTCCCGTTAAGCAGCCATAGTGTGTTTTCTGCATGTGTGACTCTGTTCTGTTTTGTAATTCAGTTCAAGTGTAACGGTTTTTACATTCCCTCTATAAGTGATACCTTATGAGAAGTGTCCTTTTCTGTGTGACTTATTTCTCTTAGAATCGTCGTACCTAAATCCACTCATCATGCTGCTACTAACCTTATGACATTGATTTCATGGCTGAGTGATATTCCATTGTACATAAGGACCACAACTTCTTTATCCATTTTTCTCTTTCCTGGGATATTTAAGGTGGAATGAAGTGGAGGTCCTTGTCAACAGAGCAGCCCTCAACTTTGGGGTGCTTGTGTCTTGCTGATTTTTCATTTTCCCAATTTATACCCCCATGAGTGGAAGTGCCCTATGCTCTCTAAGCTGTGTTTTTCAGATGTTTCAGGACACACCGTACACTTCTCCAGAGTGGCTGTTGGCAATTTACATCCCGCCCATCAGTGTAGCAAGGCTCCCATTTCTCCATGGCCTGTCCTGCATTTCTGGTTTTGACACTTTTTTCAGCATGGCCCTTTTGACCGATGGGAAGCGAGACTTCTCTGTAGCGCTGATTTGCCTTTCCAGGTTGCTTGGTTGGCCAAAAAGGGCGTATGCGTTTTTTCCTGAATATATTCAGGAAAAAACGCATACGCCCTTTTTGGCCAAGGGCATCATTGTCAACGTTTTGCCGCTTTTCATGTGCTTTAAAGGCGATTCGTATCTACCTCCTGAAATCTGTTTCGTGCAATTCTGCCTTGATTTCAAATCCTCTTCTTTGCCTTCCCTCAATATATTTGTGGACGAGAGTTATCATTTATAACTCTGCAGGTTTGTGAATTGCAGTGCCCTGAACCTCCATTTTACAACTCGCTTTTTTGGGAGCTGGCCGCAAAAGCGCAGGATGGCTTCAGGCCCTGTTCTGGTTCCGGGGGGCAGGCTGAGCCTGTGGTTAATTCTTCTTCCTGATGGGAAAATAGAGTGACCTGTGCCTGTCCCAACACCAAGAGCTAGTCTCTCGTTGGTTCCCCGTCTTCCCGTTCATCCTCAGGACAAATTGCAACCTGTACGGAACAGGAGGTTAAAGGTGCTGATGCTCCAAGTAGGGAGATTGCTAGTAAAGCGGCTGGAATGGCGAACCCGGGCACAAGGAGATGAGAAATGAGGTGCGTTTTAGAAACCTTTCCCCATCACACGGTGTACCATCTTCTGGGTTTCTCATGCATGTTTTCGATGTAGGAAGATGCCCTTGAACCTGGAGATTTGGGACCCATGCGATGGGTACCACGCAGTATTACTTTAAAGGGTCTGCGTTTGCTCACCCAACCTCACCAAACCTCTCAGCCCCAAGACTGTCCACCCTTATGTCTCATCCAGCTGTGGGTCTAGATATGGTCAATCCAGGTTGCATCACAGCCCCTGAACTCATTGTGTAAGAATTTCTATCTCTTTCACTGTCGTTGTTTCATGGGTTTTACAAAGTAATTTATTTTCATAATGGGGTTTAGCTGCTTTTCACGGCTGTGTTTATGCCGCTTTACACCCACTTGACACACTAACAGAGAGATATCAATACATAGGTTTTAAGATTATTACTAGTCAGATATATTCTTGTGCGGTGAATAGGGCGTGTTGAGTCCAGTTCTCTGAGCAAGGAGTAGGTCTTGTCTACTACATATTGGGTTTATGGAACGGTATCTGAGCTAATTTGATACCCTTGTTTTATGTATCACCCCACCTCACCTTTCCCGTTAAGCAGCCATAGTGTGTTTTCTGCATGTGTGACTCTGTTCTGTTTTGTAATTCAGTTCAAGTGTAACGGTTTTTACATTCCCTCTATAAGTGATACCTTAGGAGAAGTGTCCTTTTCTGTGTGACTTATTTCACTTAGAATCGTCGTACCTAAATCCACTCATCATGCTGCTACTAACCTTATGACATTGATTTCATGGCTGAGTGTTATTCCATTGTACATAAGGACCACAACTTCTTTATCCATTTTTCTCTTTCCTGGGATATTGAAGGTGGAATGAAGTGGAGGTCCTTGTCAACAGAGCAGCCCTCAACTTTGGGGTGCTTGTGTCTTGCTGATTTTTCATTTTCCCAATTTATACCCCCATGAGTGGAAGTGCCCTATGCTCTCTAAGCTGTGTTTTTCAGATGTTTCAGGACACACCGTACACTTCTCCAGAGTGGCTGTTGGCAATTTACATCCCGCCCATCAGTGTAGCAAGGCTCCCATTTCTCCATGGCCTGTCCTGCATTTCTGGTTTTGACACTTTTTTCAGGATGGCCCTTTTGACCGATGGGAAGCGAGACTTCTCTGTAGCGCTGATTTGCCTTTCCAGGTTGCTTGGTTGGCCAAAAAGGGCGTATGCGTTTTTTCCTGAATATATTCAGGAAAAAACGCATACGCCCTTTTTGGCCAAGGGCATCATTGTCAACGTTTTGCCGCTTTTCATGTGCTTTAAAGGCGATTCGTATCTACCTCCTGAAATCTGTTTCGTGCAATTCTGCCTTGATTTCAAATCCTCTTCTTTGCCTTCCCTCAATATATTTGTGGACGAGAGTTATCATTTATAACTCTGCAGGTTTGTGAATTGCAGTGCCCTGAACCTCATTTTACAACTCGCTTTTTTGGGAGCTGGCCGCAAAAGCGCAGGATGGCTTCAGGCCCTGTTCTGGTTCCGGGGGGCAGGCTGAGCCTGTGGTTAATTCTTCTTCCTGATGGGAAAATAGAGTGACCTGTGCCTGTCCCAACACCAAGAGCTAGTCTCTCGTTGGTTCCCCGTCTTCCCGTTCATCCTCAGGACAAATTGCAACCTGTACGGAACAGGAGGTTAAAGGTGCTGATGCTCCAAGTAGGGAGATTGCTAGTAAAGTGGCTGGAATGGCGAACCCGGGCACAAGGAGATGAGAAATGAGGTGCGTTTTAGAAACCTTTCCCCATCACACGGTGTACCATCTTCTGGGTTTCTCATGCATGTTTTCGATGTAGGAAGATGCCCTTGAAGCTGGAGATTTGGGACCCATGCGATGGGTACCACGCAGTATTACTTTAAAGGGTCTGTGTTTGCTCACCCAACCTCACCAAACCTCTCAGCCCCAAGAGTGTCCACCCTTATGTCTCATCCAGCTGTGGGTCTAGATATGGTCAATCCAGGTTGCATCACAGCCCATGAACTCATTGTGTAAGAATTTCTATCTCTTTCACTGTCGTTGTTTCATGGGTTTTTCAAAGTAATTTATTTTCATAATGGGGTTTAGCTGCTTTTCACGGCTGTGTTTATGCCGCTTTACACCCACTTGACACACTAACAGAGAGATATCAATACATAGGTTTCAAGATTATTACTAGTCAGATATATTCTTGTGCGGTGAATAGGGCGTGTTGAGTCCAGTTCTCTGAGCAAGGAGTAGGTCTTGTCTACTACATATTGGGTTTATGGAACGGTATCTGAGCTAATTTGATACCCTTGTTTTATGTATCACCCCACCTCACCTTTCCCGTTAAGCAGCCATAGTGTGTTTTCTGCATGTGTGACTCTGTTCTGTTTTGTAATTCAGTTCAAGTGTAACGGTTTTTACATTCCCTCTATAAGTGATACCTTATGAGAAGTGTCCTTTTCTGTGTGACTTATTTCTCTTAGAATCGTCGTACCTAAATCCACTCATCATGCTGCTACTAACCTTATGACATTGATTTCATGGCTGAGTGATATTCCATTGTACATAAGGACCACAACTTCTTTATCCATTTTTCTCTTTCCTGGGATATTGAAGGTGGAATGAAGTGGAGGTCCTTGTCAACAGAGCAGCCCTCAACTTTGGGGTGCTTGTGTCTTGCTGATTTTTCATTTTCCCAATTTATACGCCCATGAGTGGAAGTGCCCTATGCTCTCTAAGCTGTGTTTTTCAGATGTTTCAGGACACACCGTACACTTCTCCAGAGTGGCTGTTGGCAATTTACATCCCGCCCATCAGTGTAGCAAGGCTCCCATTTCTCCATGGCCTGTCCTGCATTTCTGGTTTTGACACTTTTTTCAGCATGGCCCTTTTGACCGATGGGAAGCGAGACTTCTCTGTAGCGCTGATTTGCCTTTCCAGGTTGCTTGGTTGGCCAAAAAGGGCGTATGCGTTTTTTCCTGAATATATTCAGGAAAAAACGCATACGCCCTTTTTGGCCAAGGGCATCATTGTCAACGTTTTGCCGCTTTTCATGTGCTTTAAAGGCGATTCGTATCTACCTCCTGAAATCTGTTTCGTGCAATTCTGCCTTGATTTCAAATCCTCTTCTTTGCCTTCCCTCAATATATTTGTGGACGAGAGTTATCATTTATAACTCTGCAGGTTTGTGAATTGCAGTGCCCTGAACCTCCATTTTACAACTCGCTTTTTTGGGAGCTGGCCGCAAAAGCGCAGGATGGCTTCAGGCCCTGTTCTGGTTCCGGGGGGCAGGCTGAGCCTGTGGTTAATTCTTCTTCCTGATGGGAAAATAGAGTGACCTGTGCCTGTCCCAACACCAAGAGCTAGTCTCTCGTTGGTTCCCCGTCTTCCCGTTCATCCTCAGGACAAATTGCAACCTGTACGGAACAGGAGGTTAAAGGTGCTGATGCTCCAAGTAGGGAGATTGCTAGTAAAGTGGCTGGAATGGCGAACCCGGGCACAAGGAGATGAGAAATGAGGTGCATTTTAGAAACCTTTCCCCATCACACGGTGTACCATCTTCTGGGTTTCTCATGCATGTTTTCGATGTAGGAAGATGCCCTTGAAGCTGGAGATTTGGGACCCATGCGATGGGTACCACGCAGTATTACTTTAAAGGGTCTGTGTTTGCTCACCCAACCTCACCAAACCTCTCAGCCCCAAGAGTGTCCACCCTTATGTCTCATCCAGCTGTGGGTCTAGATATGGTCAATCCAGGTTGCATCACAGCCCATGAACTCATTGTGTAAGAATTTCTATCTCTTTCACTGTCGTTGTTTCATGGGTTTTTCAAAGTAATTTATTTTCATAATGGGGTTTAGCTGCTTTTCACGGCTGTGTTTATGCCGCTTTACACCCACTTGACACACTAACAGAGAGATATCAATACATAGGTTTCAAGATTATTACTAGTCAGATATATTCTTGTGCGGTGAATAGGGCGTGTTGAGTCCAGTTCTCTGAGCAAGGAGTAGGTCTTGTCTACTACATATTGGGTTTATGGAACGGTATCTGAGCTAATTTGATACCCTTGTTTTATGTATCACCCCACCTCACCTTTCCCGTTAAGCAGCCATAGTGTGTTTTCTGCATGTGTGACTCTGTTCTGTTTTGTAATTCAGTTCAAGTGTAACGGTTTTTACATTCCCTCTATAAGTGATACCTTATGAGAAGTGTCCTTTTCTGTGTGACTTATTTCTCTTAGAATCGTCGTACCTAAATCCACTCATCATGCTGCTACTAACCTTATGACATTGATTTCATGGCTGAGTGATATTCCATTGTACATAAGGACCACAACTTCTTTATCCATTTTTCTCTTTCCTGGGATATTGAAGGTGGAATGAAGTGGAGGTCCTTGTCAACAGAGCAGCCCTCAACTTTGGGGTGCTTGTGTCTTGCTGATTTTTCATTTTCCCAATTTATACCCCCATGAGTGGAAGTGCCCTATGCTCTCTAAGCTGTGTTTTTCAGATGTTTCAGGACACACCGTACACTTCTCCAGAGTGGCTGTTGGCAATTTACATCCCGCCCATCAGTGTAGCAAGGCTCCCATTTCTCCATGGCCTGTCCTGCATTTCTGGTTTTGACACTTTTTTCAGCATGGCCCTTTTGACCGATGGGAAGCGAGACTTCTCTGTAGCGCTGATTTGCCTTTCCAGGTTGCTTGGTTGGCCAAAAAGGGCGTATGCGTTTTTTCCTGAATATATTCAGGAAAAAACGCATACGCCCTTTTTGGCCAAGGGCATCATTGTCAACGTTTTTCCGCTTTTCATGTGCTTTAAAGGCGATTCGTATCTACCTCCTGAAATCTGTTTCGTGCAATTCTGCCTTGATTTCAAATCCTCTTCTTTGCCTTCCCTCAATATATTTGTGGACGAGAGTTATCATTTATAACTCTGCAGGTTTGTGAATTGCAGTGCCCTGAACCTCCATTTTACAACTCGCTTTTTTGGGAGCTGGCCGCAAAAGCGCAGGATGGCTTCAGGCCCTGTTCTGGTTCCGGGGGGCAGGCTGAGCCTGTGGTTAATTCTTCTTCCTGATGGGAAAATAGAGTGACCTGTGCCTGTCCCAACACCAAGAGCTAGTCTCTCGTTGGTTCCCCGTCTTCCCGTTCATCCTCAGGACAAATTGCAACCTGTACGGAACAGGAGGTTAAAGGTGCTGATGCTCCAAGTAGGGAGATTGCTAGTAAAGTGGCTGGAATGGCGAACCCGGGCACAAGGAGATGAGAAATGAGGTGCGTTTTAGAAACCTTTCCCCATCACACGGTGTACCATCTTCTGGGTTTCTCATGCATGTTTTCGATGTAGGAAGATGCCCTTGAAGCTGGAGATTTGGGACCCATGCGATGGGTACCACGCAGTATTACTTTAAAGGGTCTGTGTTTGCTCACCCAACCTCACCAAACCTCTCAGCCCCAAGAGTGTCCAACCTTATGTCTCATCCAGCTGTGGGTCTAGATATGGTCAATCCAGGTTGCATCTCAGCCCCTGAACTCATTGTGTAAGAATTTCTATCTCTTTCACTGTCGTTGTTTCATGGGTTTTTCAAAGTAATTTATTTTCATAATGGGGTTTAGCTGCTTTTCACGGCTGTGTTTATGCCGCTTTACAGCCACTTGACACACTAACAGAGATATATCAATACATAGGTTTCAAGATTATTACTAGTCAGATATATTCTTGTGCGGTGAATAGGGCGTGTTGAGTCCAGTTCTCTGAGCAAGGAGTAGGTCTTGTCTACTACATATTGGGTTTATGGAACGGTATCTGAGCTAATTTGATACCCTTGTTTTATGTATCACCCCACCTCACCTTTCCCGTTAAGCAGCCATAGTGTGTTTTCTGCATGTGTGACTCTGTTCTGTTTTGTAATTCAGTTCAAGTGTAACGGTTTTTACATTCCCTCTATAAGTGATACCTTATGAGAAGTGTCCTTTTCTGTGTGACTTATTTCACTTAGAATCGTCGTACCTAAATCCACTCATCATGCTGCTACTAACCTTATGACATTGATTTCATGGCTGATTGATATTCCATTGTACATAAGGACCACAACTTCTTTATCCATTTTTCTCTTTCCTGGGATATTGAAGGTGGAATGAAGTGGAGGTCCTTGTCAACAGAGCAGCCCTCAACTTTGGGGTGCTTGTGTCTTGCTGATTTTTCATTTTCCCAATTTATACCCCCATGAGTGGAAGTGCCCTATGCTCTCTAAGGTGTGTTTTTCAGATGTTTCAGGACACACCGTACACTTCTCCAGAGTGGCTGTTGGCAATTTACATCCCGCCCATCAGTGTAGCAAGGCTCCCATTTCTCCATGGCCTGTCCTGCATTTCTGGTTTTGATACTTTTTTCAGGATGGCCCTTTTGACCGATGGGAAGCGAGACTTCTCTGTAGCGCTGATTTGCCTTTCCAGGTTGCTTGGTTGGCCAAAAAGGGCGTATGCGTTTTTTCCTGAATATATTCAGGAAAAAACGCATACGCCCTTTTTGGCCAAGGGCATCATTGTCAACGTTTTGCCGCTTTTCATGTGCTTTAAAGGCGATTCGTATCTACCTCCTGAAATCTGTTTCGTGCAATTCTGCCTTGATTTCAAATCCTCTTCTTTGCCTTCCCTCAATATATTTGTGGACGAGAGTTATCATTTATAACTCTGCAGGTTTGTGAATTGCAGTGCCCTGAACCTCATTTTACAACTCGCTTTTTTGGGAGCTGGCCGCAAAAGCGCAGGATGGCTTCAGGCCCTGTTCTGGTTCCGGGGGGCAGGCTGAGCCTGTGGTTAATTCTTCTTCCTGATGGGAAAATAGAGTGACCTGTGCCTGTCCCAACACCAAGAGCTAGTCTCTCGTTGGTTCCCCGTCTTCCCGTTCATCCTCAGGACAAATTGCAACCTGTACGGAACAGGAGGTTAAAGGTGCTGATGCTCCAAGTAGGGAGATTGCTAGTAAAGTGGCTGGAATGGCGAACCCGGGCACAAGGAGATGAGAAATGAGGTGCGTTTTAGAAACCTTTCCCCATCACACGGTGTACCATCTTCTGGGTTTCTCATGCATGTTTTCGATGTAGGAAGATGCCCTTGAAGCTGGAGATTTGGGACCCATGCGATGGGTACCACGCAGTATTACTTTAAAGGGTCTGTGTTTGCTCACCCAACCTCACCAAACCTCTCAGCCCCAAGAGTGTCCACCCTTATGTCTCATCCAGCTGTGGGTCTAGATATGGTCAATCCAGGTTGCATCTCAGCCCCTGAACTCATTGTGTAAGAATTTCTATCTCTTTCACTGTCGTTGTTTCATGGGTTTTTCAAAGTAATTTATTTTCATAATGGGGTTTAGCTGCTTTTCACGGCTGTGTTTATGCCGCTTTACACCCACTTGACACACTAACAGAGAGATATCAATACATAGGTTTCAAGATTATTACTAGTCAGATATATTCTTGTGCGGTGAATAGGGCGTGTTGAGTCCAGTTCTCTGAGCAAGGAGTAGGTCTTGTCTACTACATATTGGGTTTATGGAACGGTATCTGAGCTAATTTGATACCCTTGTTTTATGTATCACCCCACCTCACCTTTCCCGTTAAGCAGCCATAGTGTGTTTTCTGCATGTGTGACTCTGTTCTGTTTTGTAATTCAGTTCAAGTGTAACGGTTTTTACATTCCCTCTATAAGTGATACCTTATGAGAAGTGTCCTTTTCTGTGTGACTTATTTCACTTAGAATCGTCGTACCTAAATCCACTCATCATGCTGCTACTAACCTTATGACATTGATTTCCTGGCTGAGTGATATTCCATTGTACATAAGGACCACAACTTCTTTATCCATTTTTCCTTTCCTGGGATATTGAAGGTGGAATGAAGTGGAGGTCCTTGTCATCAGAGCAGCCCTCAACTTTGGGGTGCTTGTGTCTTGCTGATTTTTCATTTTCCCAATTTATACCCCCATGAGTGGAAGTGCCCTATGCTCTCTAAGCTGTGTTTTTCAGATGTTTCAGGACACACCGTACACTTCTCCAGAGTGGCTGTTGGCAATTTACATCCCGCCCATCTGTGTAGCAAGGCTCCCATTTCTCCATGGCCTGTCCTGCATTTCTGGTTTTGATACTTTTTTCAGGATGGCCCTTTTGACCGATGGGAAGCGAGACTTCTCTGTAGCGCTGATTTGCCTTTCCAGGTTGCTTGGTTGGCCAAAAAGTGCGTATGCGTTTTTTCCTGAATATATTCAGGAAAAAACGCATACGCCCTTTTTGGCCAAGGGCATCATTGTCAACGTTTTGCCGCTTTTCATGTGCTTTAAAGGCGATTCGTATCTACCTCCTGAAATCTGTTTCATGCAATTCTGCCTTGATTTCAAATCCTCTTCTTTGCCTTCCCTCAATATATTTGTGGACGAGAGTTATCATTTATAACTCTGCAGGTTTGTGAATTGCAGTGCCCTGAACCTCATTTTACAACTCGCTTTTTTGGGAGCTGGCCGCAAAAGCGCAGGATGGCTTCAGGCCCTGTTCTGGTTCCGGGGGGCAGGCTGAGCCTGTGGTTAATTCTTCTTCCTGATGGGAAAATAGAGTGACCTGTGCCTGTCCCAACACCAAGAGCTAGTCTCTCGTTGGTTCCCCGTCTTCCCGTTCATCCTCAGGACAAATTGCAACCTGTACGGAACAGGAGGTTAAAGGTGCTGATGCTCCAAGTAGGGAGATTGCTAGTAAAGTGGCTGGAATGGCGAACCCGGGCACAAGGAGATGAGAAATGAGGTGCGTTTTAGAAACCTTTCCCCATCACACGGTGTACCATCTTCTGGGTTTCTCATGCATGTTTTCGATGTAGGAAGATGCCCTTGAAGCTGGAGATTTGGGACCCATGCGATGGGTACCACGCAGTATTACTTTAAAGGGTCTGTGTTTGCTCACCCAACCTCACCAAACCTCTCAGCCCCAAGAGTGTCCACCCTTATGTCTCATCCAGCTGTGGGTCTAGATATGGTCAATCCAGGTTGCATCTCAGCCCCTGAACTCATTGTGTAAGAATTTCTATCTCTTTCACTGTCGTTGTTTCATGGATTTTTCAAAGTAATTTATTTTCATAATGGGGTTTAGCTGCTTTTCACGGCTGTGTTTATGCCGCTTTACACCCACTTGACACACTAACAGAGAGATATCAATACATAGGTTTCAAGATTATTACTAGTCAGATATATTCTTGTGCGGTGAATAGGGCGTGTTGAGTCCAGTTCTCTGAGCAAGGAGTAGGTCTTGTCTACTACATATTGGGTTTATGGAACGGTATCTGAGCTAATTTGATACCCTTGTTTTATGTATCACCCCACCTCACCTTTCCCGTTAAGCAGCCATAGTGTGTTTTCTGCATGTGTGACTCTGTTCTGTTTTGTAATTCAGTTCAAGTGTAACGGTTTTTACATTCCCTCTATAAGTGATACCTTATGAGAAGTGTCCTTTTCTGTGTGACTTATTTCACTTAGAATCGTCGTACCTAAATCCACTCATCATGCTGCTACTAACCTTATGACATTGATTTCCTGGCTGAGTGATATTCCATTGTACATAAGGACCACAACTTCTTTATCCATTTTTCCTTTCCTGGGATATTGAAGGTGGAATGAAGTGGAGGTCCTTGTCAACAGAGCAGCCCTCAACTTTGGGGTGCTTGTGTCTTGCTGATTTTTCATTTTCCCAATTTATACCCCCATGAGTGGAAGTGCCCTATGCTCTCTAAGCTGTGTTTTTCAGATGTTTCAGGACACACCGTACACTTCTCCAGAGTGGCTGTTGGCAATTTACATCCCGCCCATCTGTGTAGCAAGGCTCCCATTTCTCCATGGCCTGTCCTGCATTTCTGGTTTTGATACTTTTTTCAGGATGGCCCTTTTGACCGATGGGAAGCGAGACTTCTCTGTAGCGCTGATTTGCCTTTCCAGGTTGCTTGGTTGGCCAAAAAGTGCGTATGCGTTTTTTCCTGAATATATTCAGGAAAAAACGCATACGCCCTTTTTGGCCAAGGGCATCATTGTCAACGTTTTGCCGCTTTTCATGTGCTTTAAAGGCGATTCGTATCTACCTCCTGAAATCTGTTTCGTGCAATTCTGCCTTGATTTCAAATCCTCTTCTTTGCCTTCCCTCAATATATTTGTGGACGAGAGTTATCATTTATAACTCTGCAGGTTTGTGAATTGCAGTGCCCTGAACCTCATTTTACAACTCGCTTTTTTGGGAGCTGGCCGCAAAAGCGCAGGATGGCTTCAGGCCCTGTTCTGGTTCCGGGGGGCAGGCTGAGCCTGTGGTTAATTCTTCTTCCTGATGGGAAAATAGAGTGACCTGTGCCTGTCCCAACACCAAGAGCTAGTCTCGTTGGTTCCCCGTCTTCCCGTTCATCCTCAGGACAAATTGCAACCTGTACGGAACAGGAGGTTAAAGGTGCTGATGCTCCAAGTAGGGAGATTGCTAGTAAAGTGGCTGGAATGGCGAACCCGGGCACAAGGAGATGAGAAATGAGGTGCGTTTTAGAAACCTTTCCCCATCACACGGTGTACCATCTTCTGGGTTTCTCATGCATGTTTTCGATGTAGGAAGATGCCCTTGAAGCTGGAGATTTGGGACCCATGCGATGGGTACCACGCAGTATTACTTTAAAGGGTCTGTGTTTGCTCACCCAACCTCACCAAACCTCTCAGCCCCAAGAGTGTCCACCCTTATGTCTCATCCAGCTGTGGGTCTAGATATGGTCAATCCAGGTTGCATCTCAGCCCCTGAACTCATTGTGTAAGAATTTCTATCTCTTTCACTGTCGTTGTTTCATGGATTTTTCAAAGTAATTTATTTTCATAATGGGGTTTAGCTGCTTTTCACGGCTGTGTTTATGCCGCTTTACACCCACTTGACACACTAACAGAGAGATATCAATACATAGGTTTCAAGATTATTACTAGTCAGATATATTCTTGTGCGGTGAATAGGGTGTGTTGAGTCCAGTTCTCTGAGCAAGGAGTAGGTCTTGTCTACTACATATTGGGTTTATGGAACGGTATCTGAGCTAATTTGATACCCTTGTTTTATGTATCACCCCACCTCACCTTTCCCGTTAAGCAGCCATAGTGTGTTTTCTGCATGTGTGACTCTGTTCTGTTTTGTAATTCAGTTCAAGTGTAACGGTTTTTACATTCCCTCTATAAGTGATACCTTATGAGAAGTGTCCTTTTCTGTGTGACTTATTTCACTTAGAATCGTCGTACCTAAATCCACTCATCATGCTGCTACTAACCTTATGACATTGATTTCATGGCTGAGTGATATTCCATTGTACATAAGGACCACAACTTCTTTATCCATTTTTCTCTTTCCTGGGATATTGAAGGTGGAATGAAGTGGAGGTCCTTGTCAACAGAGCAGCCCTCAACTTTGGGGTGCTTGTGTCTTGCTGATTTTTCATTTTCCCAATTTATACCCCCATGAGTGGAAGTGCCCTATGCTCTCTAAGCTGTGTTTTTCAGATGTTTCAGGACACACCGTACACTTCTCCAGAGTGGCTGTTGGCAATTTACATCCCGCCCATCAGTGTAGCAAGGCTCCCATTTCTCCATGGCCTGTCCTGCATTTCTGGTTTTGACACTTTTTTCAGCATGGCCCTTTTGACCGATGGGAAGCGAGACTTCTCTGTAGCGCTGATTTGCCTTTCCAGGTTGCTTGGTTGGCCAAAAAGGGCGTATGCGTTTTTTCCTGAATATATTCAGGAAAAAACGCATACGCCCTTTTTGGCCAAGGGCATCATTGTCAACGTTTTGCCGCTTTTCATGTGCTTTAAAGGCGATTCGTATCTACCTCCTGAAATCTGTTTCGTGCAATTCTGCCTTGATTTCAAATCCTCTTCTTTGCCTTCCCTCAATATATTTGTGGACGAGAGTTATCATTTATAACTCTGCAGGTTTGTGAATTGCAGTGCCCTGAACCTCATTTTACAACTCGCTTTTTTGGGAGCTGGCCGCAAAAGCGCAGGATGGCTTCAGGCCCTGTTCTGGTTCCGGGGGGCAGGCTGAGCCTGTGGTTAATTCTTCTTCCTGATGGGAAAATAGAGTGACCTGTGCCTGTCCCAACACCAAGAGCTAGTCTCTCGTTGGTTCCCCGTCTTCCCGTTCATCCTCAGGACAAATTGCAACCTGTACGGAACAGGAGGTTAAAGGTGCTGATGCTCCAAGTAGGGAGATTGCTAGTAAAGTGGCTGGAATGGCGAACCCGGGCACAAGGAGATGAGAAATGAGGTGCGTTTTAGAAACCTTTCCCCATCACACGGTGTACCATCTTCTGGGTTTCTCATGCATGTTTTCGATGTAGGAAGATGCCCTTGAAGCTGGAGATTTGGGACCCATGCGATGGGTACCACGCAGTATTACTTTAAAGGGTCTGTGTTTGCTCACCCAACCTCACCAAACCTCTCAGCCCCAAGAGTGTCCACCCTTATGTCTCATCCAGCAGTGGGTCTAGATATGGTCAATCCAGGTTGCATCACAGCCCATGAACTCATTGTGTAAGAATTTCTATCTCTTTCACTGTCGTTGTTTCATGGGTTTTTCAAAGTAATTTATTTTCATAATGGGGTTTAGCTGCTTTTCACGGCTGTGTTTATGCCGCTTTACACCCACTTGACACACTAACAGAGAGATATCAATACATAGGTTTCAAGATTATTACTAGTCAGATATATTCTTGTGCGGTGAATAGGGCGTGTTGAGTCCAGTTCTCTGAGCAAGGAGTAGGTCTTGTCTACTACATATTGGGTTTATGGAACGGTATCTGAGCTAATTTGATACCCTTGTTTTATGTATCACCCCACCTCACCTTTCCCGTTAAGCAGCCATAGTGTGTTTTCTGCATGTGTGACTCTGTTCTGTTTTGTAATTCAGTTCAAGTGTAACGGTTTTTACATTCCCTCTATAAGTGATACCTTATGAGAAGTGTCCTTTTCTGTGTGACTTATTTCACTTAGAATCGTCGTACCTAAATCCACTCATCATGCTGCTACTAACCTTATGATATTGATTTCATGGCTGAGTGATATTCCATTGTACATAAGGACCAGAACTTCTTTATCCATTTTTCCTTTCCTGGGATATTGAAGGTGGAATGAAGTGGAGGTCCTTGTCAACAGAGCAGCCCTCAACTTTGGGGTGCTTGTGTCTTGCTGATTTTTCATTTTCCCAATTTATACCCCCATGAGTGGAAGTGCCCTATGCTCTCTAAGCTGTGTTTTTCAGATGTTTCAGGACACACCGTACACTTCTCCAGAGTGGCTGTTGGCAATTTACATCCCGCCCATCTGTGTAGCAAGGCTCCCATTTCTCCATGGCCTGTCCTGCATTTCTGGTTTTGATACTTTTTTCAGGATGGCCCTTTTGACCGATGGGAAGCGAGACTTCTCTGTAGCGCTGATTTGCCTTTCCAGGTTGCTTGGTTGGCCAAAAAGTGCGTATGCGTTTTTTCCTGAATATATTCAGGAAAAAACGCATACGCCCTTTTTGGCCAAGGGCATCATTGTCAACGTTTTGCCGCTTTTCATGTGCTTTAAAGGCGATTCGTATCTACCTCCTGAAATCTGTTTCGTGCAATTCTGCCTTGATTTCAAATCCTCTTCTTTGCCTTCCCTCAATATATTTGTGGACGAGAGTTATCATTTATAACTCTGCAGGTTTGTGAATTGCAGTGCCCTGAACCTCATTTTACAACTCGCTTTTTTGGGAGCTGGCCGCAAAAGCGCAGGATGGCTTCAGGCCCTGTTCTGGTTCCGGGGGGCAGGCTGAGCCTGTGGTTAATTCTTCTTCCTGATGGGAAAATAGAGTGACCTGTGCCTGTCCCAACACCAAGAGCTAGTCTCTCGTTGGTTCCCCGTCTTCCCGTTCATCCTCAGGACAAATTGCAACCTGTACGGAACAGGAGGTTAAAGGTGCTGATGCTCCAAGTAGGGAGATTGCTAGTAAAGTGGCTGGAATGGCGAACCCGGGCACAAGGAGATGAGAAATGAGGTGCGTTTTAGAAACCTTTCCCCATCACACGGTGTACCATCTTCTGGGTTTCTCATGCATGTTTTCGATGTAGGAAGATGCCCTTGAAGCTGGAGATTTGGGACCCATGCGATGGGTACCACGCAGTATTACTTTAAAGGGTCTGTGTTTGCTCACCCAACCTCACCAAACCTCTCAGCCCCAAGAGTGTCCACCCTTATGTCTCATCCAGCTGTGGGTCTAGATATGGTCAATCCAGGTTGCATCTCAGCCCCTGAACTCATTGTGTAAGAATTTCTATCTCTTTCACTGTCGTTGTTTCATGGATTTTTCAAAGTAATTTATTTTCATAATGGGGTTTAGCTGCTTTTCACGGCTGTGTTTATGCCGCTTTACACCCACTTGACACACTAACAGAGAGATATCAATACATAGGTTTCAAGATTATTACTAGTCAGATATATTCTTGTGCGGTGAATAGGGCGTGTTGAGTCCAGTTCTCTGAGCAAGGAGTAGGTCTTGTCTACTACATATTGGGTTTATGGAACGGTATCTGAGCTAATTTGATACCCTTGTTTTATGTATCACCCCACCTCACCTTTCCCGTTAAGCAGCCATAGTGTGTTTTCTGCATGTGTGACTCTGTTCTGTTTTGTAATTCAGTTCAAGTGTAACGGTTTTTACATTCCCTCTATAAGTGATACCTTATGAGAAGTGTCCTTTTCTGTGTGACTTATTTCACTTAGAATCGTCGTACCTAAATCCACTCATCATGCTGCTACTAACCTTATGACATTGATTTCATGGCTGAGTGATATTCCATTGTACATAAGGACCACAACTTCTTTATCCATTTTTCTCTTTCCTGGGATATTGAAGGTGGAATGAAGTGGAGGTCCTTGTCAACAGAGCAGCCCTCAACTTTGGGGTGCTTGTGTCTTGCTGATTTTTCATTTTCCCAATTTATACCCCCATGAGTGGAAGTGCCCTATGCTCTCTAAGCTGTGTTTTTCAGATGTTTCAGGACACACCGTACACTTCTCCAGAGTGGCTGTTGGCAATTTACATCCTGCCCATCAGTGTAGCAAGGCTCCCATTTCTCCATGGCCTGTCCTGCATTTCTGGTTTTGACACTTTTTTCAGGATGGCCCTTTTGACCGATGGGAAGCGAGACTTCTCTGTAGCGCTGATTTGCCTTTCCAGGTTGCTTGGTTGGCCAAAAAGGGCGTATGCGTTTTTTCCTGAATATATTCAGGAAAAAACGCATACGCCCTTTTTGGCCAAGGGCATCATTGTCAACGTTTTGCCGCTTTTCATGTGCTTTAAAGGCGATTCGTATCTACCTCCTGAAATCTGTTTCGTGCAATTCTGCCTTGATTTCAAATCCTCTTCTTTGCCTTCCCTCAATATATTTGTGGACGAGAGTTATCATTTATAACTCTGCAGGTTTGTGAATTGCAGTGCCCTGAACCTCATTTTACAACTCGCTTTTTTGGGAGCTGGCCGCAAAAGCGCAGGATGGCTTCAGGCCCTGTTCTGGTTCCGGGGGGCAGGCTGAGCCTGTGGTTAATTCTTCTTCCTGATGGGAAAATAGAGTGACCTGTGCCTGTCCCAACACCAAGAGCTAGTCTCTCGTTGGTTCCCCGTCTTCCCGTTCATCCTCAGGACAAATTGCAACCTGTACGGAACAGGAGGTTAAAGGTGCTGATGCTCCAAGTAGGGAGATTGCTAGTAAAGTGGCTGGAATGGCGAACCCGGGCACAAGGAGATGAGAAATGAGGTGCGTTTTAGAAACCTTTCCCCATCACACGGTGTACCATCTTCTGGGTTTCTCATGCATGTTTTCGATGTAGGAAGATGCCCTTGAAGCTGGAGATTTGGGACCCATGCGATGGGTACCACGCAGTATTACTTTAAAGGGTCTGTGTTTGCTCACCCAACCTCACCAAACCTCTCAGCCCCAAGAGTGTCCACCCTTATGTCTCATCCAGCAGTGGGTCTAGATATGGTCAATCCAGGTTGCATCACAGCCCATGAACTCATTGTGTAAGAATTTCTATCTCTTTCACTGTCGTTGTTTCATGGGTTTTTCAAAGTAATTTATTTTCATAATGGGGTTTAGCTGCTTTTCACGGCTGTGTTTATGCCGCTTTACACCCACTTGACACACTAACAGAGAGATATCAATACATAGGTTTCAAGATTATTACTAGTCAGATATATTCTTGTGCGGTGAATAGGGCGTGTTGAGTCCAGTTCTCTGAGCAAGGAGTAGGTCTTGTCTACTACATATTGGGTTTATGGAACGGTATCTGAGCTAATTTGATACCCTTGTTTTATGTATCACCCCACCTCACCTTTCCCGTTAAGCAGCCATAGTGTGTTTTCTGCATGTGTGACTCTGTTCTGTTTTGTAATTCAGTTCAAGTGTAACGGTTTTTACATTCCCTCTATCAGTGATACCTTATGAGAAGTGTCCTTTTCTGTGTGACTTATTTCACTTAGAATCGTCGTACCTAAATCCACTCATCATGCTGCTACTAACCTTATGACATTGATTTCATGGCTGAGTGATATTCCATTGTACATAAGGACCACAACTTCTTTATCCATTTTTCTCTTTCCTGGGATATTGAAGGTGGAATGAAGTGGAGGTCCTTGTCAACAGAGCAGCCCTCAACTTTGGGGTGCTTGTGTCTTGCTGATTTTTCATTTTCCCAATTTATACCCCCATGAGTGGAAGTGCCCTATGCTCTCTAAGCTGTGTTTTTCAGATGTTTCAGGACACACCGTACACTTCTCCAGAGTGGCTGTTGGCAATTTACATCCCGCCCATCAGTGTAGCAAGGCTCCCATTTCTCCATGGCCTGTCCTGCATTTCTGGTTTTGATACTTTTTTCAGGATGGCCCTTTTGACCGATGGGAAGCGAGACTTCTCTGTAGCGCTGATTTGCCTTTCCAGGTTGCTTGGTTGGCCAAAAAGGGCGTATGCGTTTTTTCCTGAATATATTCAGGAAAAAACGCATACGCCCTTTTTGGCCAAGGGCATCATTGTCAACGTTTTTCCGCTTTTCATGTGCTTTAAAGGCGATTCGTATCTACCTCCTGAAATCAGTTTCGTGCAATTCTGCCTTGATTTCAAATCCTCTTCTTTGCCTTCCCTCAATATATTTGTGGACGAGAGTTATCATTTATAACTCTGCAGGTTTGTGAATTGCAGTGCCCTGAACCTCATTTTACAACTCGCTTTTTTGGGAGCTGGCCGCAAAAGCGCAGGATGGCTTCAGGCCCTGTTCTGGTTCCGGGGGGCAGGCTGAGCCTGTGGTTAATTCTTCTTCCTGATGGGAAAATAGAGTGACCTGTGCCTGTCCCAACACCAAGAGCTAGTCTCTCGTTGGTTCCCCGTCTTCCCGTTCATCCTCAGGACAAATTGCAACCTGTACGGAACAGGAGGTTAAAGGTGCTGATGCTCCAAGTAGGGAGATTGCTAGTAAAGTGGCTGGAATGGCGAACCCGGGCACAAGGAGATGAGAAATGAGGTGCGTTTTAGAAACCTTTCCCCATCACACGGTGTACCATCTTCTGGGTTTCTCATGCATGTTTTCGATGTAGGAAGATGCCCTTGAAGCTGGAGATTTGGGACCCATGCGATGGGTACCACGCAGTATTACTTTAAAGGGTCTGTGTTTGCTCACCCAACCTCACCAAACCTCTCAGCCCCAAGAGTGTCCACCCTTATGTCTCATCCAGCTGTGGGTCTAGATATGGTCAATCCAGGTTGCATCACAGCCCATGAACTCATTGTGTAAGAATTTCTATCTCTTTCACTGTCGTTGTTTCATGGGTTTTTCAAAGTAATTTATTTTCATAATGGGGTTTAGCTGCTTTTCACGGCTGTGTTTATGCCGCTTTACACCCACTTGACACACTAACAGAGAGATATCAATACATAGGTTTCAAGATTATTACTAGTCAGATATATTCTTGTGCCGTGAATAGGGCGTGTTGAGTCCAGTTCTCTGAGCAAGGAGTAGGTCTTGTCTACTACATATTGGGTTTATGGAACGGTATCTGAGCTAATTTGATACCCTTGTTTTATGTATCACCCCACCTCACCTTTCCCGTTAAGCAGCCATAGTGTGTTTTCTGCATGTGTGACTCTGTTCTGTTTTGTAATTCAGTTCAAGTGTAACGGTTTTTACATTCCCTCTATAAGTGATACCTTATGAGAAGTGTCCTTTTCTGTGTGACTTATTTCTCTTAGAATCGTCGTACCTAAATCCACTCATCATGCTGCTACTAACCTTATGACATTGATTTCATGGCTGAGTGATATTCCATTGTACATAAGGACCACAACTTCTTTATCCATTTTTCTCTTTCCTGGGATATTGAAGGTGGAATGAAGTGGAGGTCCTTGTCAACAGAGCAGCCCTCAACTTTGGGGTGCTTGTGTCTTGCTGATTTTTCATTTTCCCAATTTATACCCCCATGAGTGGAAGTGCCCTATGCTCTCTAAGCTGTGTTTTTCAGATGTTTCAGGACACACCGTACACTTCTCCAGAGTGGCTGTTGGCAATTTACATCCCGCCCGTCAGTGTAGCAAGGCTCCCATTTCTCCATGGCCTGTCCTGCATTTCTGGTATTGACACTTTTTTCAGCATGGCCCTTTTGACCGATGGGAAGCGAGACTTCTCTGTAGCGCTGATTTGCCTTTCCAGGTTGCTTGGTTGGCCAAAAAGGGCGTATGCGTTTTTTCCTGAATATATTCAGGAAAAAACGCATACGCCCTTTTTGGCCAAGGGCATCATTGTCAACGTTTTGCCGCTTTTCATGTGCTTTAAAGGCGATTCGTATCTACCTCCTGAAATCTGTTTCGTGCAATTCTGCCTTGATTTCAAATCCTCTTCTTTGCCTTCCCTCAATATATTTGTGGACGAGAGTTATCATTTATAACTCTGCAGGCTTGTGAATTGCAGTTCCCTGAACCTCCATTTTACAACTCGCTTTTTTGGGAGCTGGCCGCAAAAGCGCAGGATGGCTTCAGGCCCTGTTCTGGTTCCGGGGGGCAGGCTGAGCCTGTGGTTAATTCTTCTTCCTGATGGGAAAATAGAGTGACCTGTGCCTGTCCCAACACGAAGAGCTAGTCTCTCGTTGGTTCCCCGTCTTCCCGTTCATCCTCAGGACAAATTGCAACCTGTACGGAACAGGAGGTTAAAGGTGCTGATGCTCCAAGTAGGGAGATTGCTAGTAAAGTGGCTGGAATGGCGAACCCGGGCACAAGGAGATGAGAAATGAGGTGCGTTTTAGAAACCTTTCCCCATCACACGGTGTACCATCTTCTGGGTTTCTCATGCATGTTTTCGATGTAGGAAGATGCCCTTGAAGCTGGAGATTTGGGACCCATGCGATGGGTACCACGCAGTATTACTTTAAAGGGTCTGTGTTTGCTCACCCAACCTCACCAAACCTCTCAGCCCCAAGAGTGTCCAACCTTATGTCTCATCCAGCTGTGGGTCTAGATATGGTCAATCCAGGTTGCATCTCAGCCCCTGAACTCATTGTGTAAGAATTTCTATCTCTTTCACTGTCGTTGTTTCATGGATTTTTCAAAGTAATTTATTTTCATAATGGGGTTTAGCTGCTTTTCACGGCTGTGTTTATGCCGCTTTACAGCCACTTGACACACTAACAGAGATATATCAATACATAGGTTTCAAGATTATTACTAGTCAGATATATTCTTGTGCGGTGAATAGGGCGTGTTGAGTCCAGTTCTCTGAGCAAGGAGTAGGTCTTGTCTACTACATATTGGGTTTATGGAACGGTATCTGAGCTAATTTGATACCCTTGTTTTATGTATCACCCCACCTCACCTTTCCCGTTAAGCAGCCATAGTGTGTTTTCTGCATGTGTGACTCTGTTCTGTTTTGTAATTCAGTTCAAGTGTAACGGTTTTTACATTCCCTCTATAAGTGATACCTTATGAGAAGTGTCCTTTTCTGTGTGACTTATTTCACTTAGAATCGTCGTACCTAAATCCACTCATCATGCTGCTACTAACCTTATGACATTGATTTCATGGCTGAGTGATATTCCATTGTACATAAGGACCACAACTTCTTTATCCATTTTTCTCTTTCCTGGGATATTGAAGGTGGAATGAAGTGGAGGTCCTTGTCAACAGAGCAGCCCTCAACTTTGGGGTGCTTGTGTCTTGCTGATTTTTCATTTTCCCAATTTATACCCCCATGAGTGGAAGTGCCCTATGCTCTCTAAGCTGTGTTTTTCAGATGTTTCAGGACACACCGTACACTTCTCCAGAGTGGCTGTTGGCAATTTACATCCCGCCCATCAGTGTAGCAAGGCTCCCATTTCTCCATGGCCTGTCCTGCATTTCTGGTTTTGACACTTTTTTCAGCATGGCCCTTTTGACCGATGGGAAGCGAGACTTCTCTGTAGCGCTGATTTGCCTTTCCAGGTTGCTTGGTTGGCCAAAAAGGGCGTATGCGTTTTTTCCTGAATATATTCAGGAAAAAACGCATACGCCCTTTTTGGCCAAGGGCATCATTGTCAACGTTTTGCCGCTTTTCATGTGCTTTAAAGGCGATTCGTATCTACCTCCTGAAATCTGTTTCGTGCAATTCTGCCTTGATTTCAAATCCTCTTCTTTGCCTTCCCTCAATATATTTGTGGACGAGAGTTATCATTTATAACTCTGCAGGTTTGTGAATTGCAGTGCCCTGAACCTCATTTTACAACTCGCATTTTTGGGAGCTGGCCGCAAAAGCGCAGGATGGCTTCAGGCCCTGTTCTGGTTCCGGGGGGCAGGCTGAGCCTGTGGTTAATTCTTCTTCCTGATGGGAAAATAGAGTGACCTGTGCCTGTCCCAACACCAAGAGCTAGTCTCTCGTTGGTTCCCCGTCTTCCCGTTCATCCTCAGGACAAATTGCAACCTGTACGGAACAGGAGGTTAAAGGTGCTGATGCTCCAAGTAGGGAGATTGCTAGTAAAGTGGCTGGAATGGCGAACCCGGGCACAAGGAGATGAGAAATGAGGTGCGTTTTAGAAACCTTTCCCCATCACACGGTGTACCATCTTCTGGGTTTCTCATGCATGTTTTCGATGTAGGAAGATGCCCTTGAAGCTGGAGATTTGGGACCCATGCGATGGGTACCACGCAGTATTACTTTAAAGGGTCTGTGTTTGCTCACCCAACCTCACCAAACCTCTCAGCCCCAAGAGTGTCCACCCTTATGTCTCATCCAGCTGTGGGTCTAGATATGGTCAATCCAGGTTGCATCTCAGCCCCTGAACTCATTGTGTAAGAATTTCTATCTCTTTCACTGTCGTTGTTTCATGGATTTTTCAAAGTAATTTATTTTCATAATGGGGTTTAGCTGCTTTTCACGGCTGTGTTTATGCCGCTTTACAGCCACTTGACACACTAACAGAGAGATATCAATACATAGGTTTCAAGATTATTACTAGTCAGATATATTCTTGTGCGGTGAATAGGGCGTGTTGAGTCCAGTTCTCTGAGCAAGGAGTAGGTCTTGTCTACTACATATTGGGTTTATGGAACGGTATCTGAGCTAATTTGATACCCTTGTTTTATGTATCACCCCACCTCACCTTTCCCGTTAAGCAGCCATAGTGTGTTTTCTGCATGTGTGACTCTGTTCTGTTTTGTAATTCAGTTCAAGTGTAACGGTTTTTACATTCCCTCTATAAGTGATACCTTATGAGAAGTGTCCTTTTCTGTGTGACTTATTTCACTTAGAATCGTCGTACCTAAATCCACTCATCATGCTGCTACTAACCTTATGACATTGATTTCATGGCTGAGTGATATTCCATTGTACATAAGGACCACAACTTCTTTATCCATTTTTCTCTTTCCTGGGATATTGAAGGTGGAATGAAGTGGAGGTCCTTGTCAACAGAGCAGCCCTCAACTTTGGGGTGCTTGTGTCTTGCTGATTTTTCATTTTCCCAATTTATACCCCCATGAGTGGAAGTGCCCTATGCTCTCTAAGCTGTGTTTTTCAGATGTTTCAGGACACACCGTACACTTCTCCAGAGTGGCTGTTGGCAATTTACATCCCGCCCATCAGTGTAGCAAGGCTCCCATTTCTCCATGGCCTGTCCTGCATTTCTGGTTTTGACACTTTTTTCAGGATGGCCCTTTTGACCGATGGGAAGCGAGACTTCTCTGTAGCGCTGATTTGCCTTTCCAGGTTGCTTGGTTGGCCAAAAAGGGCGTATGCGTTTTTTCCTGAATATATTCAGGAAAAAACGCATACGCCCTTTTTGGCCAAGGGCATCATTGTCAACGTTTTGCCGCTTTTCATGTGCTTTAAAGGCGATTCGTATCTACCTCCTGAAATCTGTTTCGTGCAATTCTGCCTTGATTTCAAATCCTCTTCTTTGCCTTCCCTCAATATATTTGTGGACGAGAGTTATCATTTATAACTCTGCAGGTTTGTGAATTGCAGTGCCCTGAACCTCATTTTACAACTCGCTTTTTTGGGAGCTGGCCGCAAAAGCGCAGGATGGCTTCAGGCCCTGTTCTGGTTCCGGGGGGCAGGCTGAGCCTGTGGTTAATTCTTCTTCCTGATGGGAAAATAGAGTGACCTGTGCCTGTCCCAACACCAAGAGCTAGTCTCTCGTTGGTTCCCCGTCTTCCCGTTCATCCTCAGGACAAATTGCAACCTGTACGGAACAGGAGGTTAAAGGTGCTGATGCTCCAAGTAGGGAGATTGCTAGTAAAGTGGCTGGAATGGCGAACCCGGGCACAAGGAGATGAGAAATGAGGTGCGTTTTAGAAACCTTTCCCCATCACACGGTGTACCATCTTCTGGGTTTCTCATGCATGTTTTCGATGTAGGAAGATGCCCTTGAAGCTGGAGATTTGGGACCCATGCGATGGGTACCACGCAGTATTACTTTAAAGGGTCTGTGTTTGCTCACCCAACCTCACCAAACCTCTCAGCCCCAAGAGTGTCCACCCTTATGTCTCATCCAGCTGTGGGTCTAGATATGGTCAATCCAGGTTGCATCACAGCCCATGAACTCATTGTGTAAGAATTTCTATCTCTTTCACTGTCGTTGTTTAATGGGTTTTTCAAAGTAATTTATTTTCATAATGGGGTTTAGCTGCTTTTCACGGCTGTGTTTATGCCGCTTTACACCCACTTGACACACTAAAAGAGAGATATCAATACATAGGTTTCAAGATTATTACTAGTCAGATATATTCTTGTGCGGTGAATAGGGCGTGTTGAGTCCAGTTCTCTGAGCAAGGAGTAGGTCTTGTCTACTACATATTGGGTTTATGGAACGGTATCTGAGCTAATTTGATACCCTTGTTTTATGTATCACCCCACCTCACCTTTCCCGTTAAGCAGCCATAGTGTGTTTTCTGAATGTGTGACTCTGTTCTGTTTTGTAATTCAGTTCAAGTGTAACGGTTTTTACATTCCCTCTATAAGTGATACCTTATGAGAAGTGTCCTTTTCTGTGTGACTTATTTCTCTTAGAATCGTCGTACCTAAATCCACTCATCATGCTGCTACTAACCTTATGACATTGATTTCATGGCTGAGTGATATTCCATTGTACATAAGGACCACAACTTCTTTATCCATTTTTCTATTTCCTGGGATATTGAAGGTGGAATGAAGTGGAGGTCCTTGTCAACAGAGCAGCCCTCAACTTTGGGGTGCTTGTGTCTTGCTGATTTTTCATTTTCCCAATTTATACCCCCATGAGTGGAAGTGCCCTATGCTCTCTAAGCTGTGTTTTTCAGATGTTTCAGGACACACCGTACACTTCTCCAGAGTGGCTGTTGGCAATTTACATCCCGCCCATCAGTGTAGCAAGGCTCCCATTTCTCCATGGCCTGTCCTGCATTTCTGGTTTTGACACTTTTTTCAGCATGGCCCTTTTGACCGATGGGAAGCGAGACTTCTCTGTAGCGCTGATTTGCCTTTCCAGGTTGCTTGGTTGGCCAAAAAGGGCGTATGCGTTTTTTCCTGAATATATTCAGGAAAAAACGCATACGCCCTTTTTGGCCAAGGGCATCATTGTCAACGTTTTGCCGCTTTTCATGTGCTTTAAAGGCGATTCGTATCTACCTCCTGAAATCTGTTTCGTGCAATTCTGCCTTGATTTCAAATCCTCTTCTTTGCCTTCCCTCAATATATTTGTGGACGAGAGTTATCATTTATAACTCTGCAGGTTTGTGAATTGCAGTGCCCTGAACCTCCATTTTACAACTCGCTTTTTTGGGAGCTGGCCGCAAAAGCGCAGGATGGCTTCAGGCCCTGTTCTGGTTCCGGGGGGCAGGCTGAGCCTGTGGTTAATTCTTCTTCCTGATGGGAAAATAGAGTGACCTGTGCCTGTCCCGACACCAAGAGCTAGTCTCTCGTTGGTTCCCCGTCTTCCCGTTCATCCTCAGGACAAATTGCAACCTGTACGGAACAGGAGGTTAAAGGTGCTGATGCTCCAAGTAGGGAGATTGCTAGTAAAGTGGCTGGAATGGCGAACCCGGGCACAAGGAGATGAGAAATGAGGTGCGTTTTAGAAACCTTTCCCCATCACACGGTGTACCATCTTCTGGGTTTCTCATGCATGTTTTCGATGTAGGAAGATGCCCTTGAAGCTGGAGATTTGGGACCCATGCGATGGGTACCACGCAGTATTACTTTAAAGGGTCTGTGTTTGCTCACCCAACCTCACCAAACCTCTCAGCCCCAAGAGTGTCCACCCTTATGTCTCATCCAGCTGTGGGTCTAGATATGGTCAATCCAGGTTGCATCACAGCCCCTGAACTCATTGTGTAAGAATTTCTATCTCTTTCACTGTCGTTGTTTCATGGGTTTTTCAAAGTAATTTATTTTCATAATGGGGTTTAGCTGCTTTTCACGGCTGTGTTTATGCCGCTTTACACCCACTTGACACACTAACAGAGAGATATCAATACATAGGTTTCAAGATTATTACTAGTCAGATATATTCTTGTGCGGTGAATAGGGCGTGTTGAGTCCAGTTCTCTGAGCAAGGAGTAGGTCTTGTCTACTACATATTGGGTTTATGGAACGGTATCTGAGCTAATTTGATACCCTTGTTTTATGTATCACCCCACCTCACCTTTCCCGTTAAGCAGCCATAGTGTGTTTTCTGCATGTGTGACTCTGTTCTGTTTTGTAATTCAGTTCAAGTGTAACGGTTTTTACATTCCCTCTATCAGTGATACCTTATGAGAAGTGTCCTTTTCTGTGTGACTTATTTCACTTAGAATCGTCGTACCTAAATCCACTCATCATGCTGCTACTAACCTTATGACATTGATTTCATGGCTGAGTGATATTCCATTGTACATAAGGACCACAACTTCTTTATCCATTTTTCTCTTTCCTGGGATATTGAAGGTGGAATGAAGTGGAGGTCCTTGTCAACAGAGCAGCCCTCAACTTTGGGGTGCTTGTGTCTTGCTGATTTTTCATTTTCCCAATTTATACCCCCATGAGTGGAAGTGCCCTATGCTCTCTAAGCTGTGCTTTTCAGATGTTTCAGGACACACCGTACACTTCTCCAGAGTGGCTGTTGGCAATTTACATCCCGCCCATCAGTGTAGCAAGGCTCCCATTTCTCCATGGCCTGTCCTGCATTTCTGGTTTTGACACTTTTTTTAGGATGGCCCTTTTGACCGTTGGGAAGCGAGACTTCTCTGTAGCGCTGATTTGCCTTTCCAGGTTGCTTGGTTGGCCAAAAAGGGCGTATGCGTTTTTTCCTGAATATATTCAGGAAAAAACGCATACGCCCTTTTTGGCCAAGGGCATCATTGTCAACGTTTTGCCGCTTTTCATGTGCTTTAAAGGCGATTCGTATCTACCTCCTGAAATCTGTTTCGTGCAATTCTGCCTTGATTTCAAATCCTCTTCTTTGCCTTCCCTCAATATATTTGTGGACGAGAGTTATCATTTATAACTCTGCAGGTTTGTGAATTGCAGTGCCCTGAACCTCCATTTTACAACTCGCTTTTTTGGGAGCTGGCCGCAAAAGCGCAGGATGGCTTCAGGCCCTGTTCTGGTTCCGGGGGGCAGGCTGAGCCTGTGGTTAATTCTTCTTCCTGATGGGAAAATAGAGTGACCTGTGCCTGTCCCAACACCAAGAGCTAGTCTCTCGTTGGTTCCCCGTCTTCCCGTTCATCCTCAGGACAAATTGCAACCTGTACGGAACAGGAGGTTAAAGGTGCTGATGCTCCAAGTAGGGAGATTGCTAGTAAAGTGGCTGGAATGGCGAACCCGGGCACAAGGAGATGAGAAATGAGGTGCGTTTTAGAAACCTTTCCCCATCACACGGTGTACCATCTTCTGGGTTTCTCATGCATGTTTTCGATGTAGGAAGATGCCCTGGAAGCTGGAGATTTGGGACCCATGCGATGGGTACCACGCAGTATTACTTTAAAGGGTCTGCGTTTGCTCACCCAACCTCACCAAACCTCTCAGCCCCAAGAGTGTCCACCCTTATGTCTCATCCAGCTGTGGGTCTAGATATGGTCAATCCAGGTTGCATCACAGCCCCTGAACTCATTGTGTAAGAATTTCTATCTCTTTCACTGTCGTTGTTTCATGGGTTTTTCAAAGTAATTTATTTTCATAATGGGGTTTAGCTGCTTTTCACGGCTGTGTTTATGCCGCTTTACACCCACTTGACACACTAACAGAGAGATATCAATACATAGGTTTCAAGATTATTACCAGTCAGATATATTCTTGTGCGGTGAATAGGGCGTGTTGAGTACAGTTCTCTGAGCAAGGAGTAGGTCTTGTCTACTACATATTGGGTTTATGGAACGGTATCTGAGCTAATTTGATACCCTTGTTTTATGTATCACCCCACCTCACCTTTCCCGTTAAGCAGCCATAGTGTGTTTTCTGCATGTGTGACTCTGTTCTGTTTTGTAATTCAGTTCAAGTGTAACGGTTTTTACATTCCCTCTATCAGTGATACCTTATGAGAAGTGTCCATTTCTGTGTGACTTATTTCTCTTAGAATCGTCGTACCTAAATCCACTCATCATGCTGCTACTAACCTTATGACATTGATTTCATGGCTGAGTGATATTCCATTGTACATAAGGACCACAACTTCTTTATCCATTTTTCTCTTTCCTGGGATATTTAAGGTGGAATGAAGTGGAGGTCCTTGTCAACAGAGCAGCCCTCAACTTTGGGGTGCTTGTGTCTTGCTGATTTTTCATTTTCCCAATTTATACCCCCATGAGTGGAAGTGCCCTATGCTCTCTAAGCTGTGTTTTTCAGATGTTTCAGGACACACCGTACACTTCTCCAGAGTGGCTGTTGGCAATTTACATCCCGCCCATCAGTGTAGCAAGGCTCCCATTTCTCCATGGCCTGTCCTGCATTTCTGGTTTTGACACTTTTTTCAGCATGGCCCTTTTGACCGATGGGAAGCGAGACTTCTCTGTAGCGCTGATTTGCCTTTCCAGGTTGCTTGGTTGGCCAAAAAGGGCGTATGCGTTTTTTCCTGAATATATTCAGGAAAAAACGCATACGCCCTTTTTGGCCAAGGGCATCATTGTCAACGTTTTGCCGCTTTTCATGTGCTTTAAAGGCGATTCGTATCTACCTCCTGAAATCTGTTTCATGCAATTCTGCCTTGATTTCAAATCCTCTTCTTTGCCTTCCCTCAATATATTTGTGGACGAGAGTTATCATTTATAACTCTGCAGGTTTGTGAATTGCAGTGCCCTGAACCTCCATTTTACAACTCGCTTTTTTGGGAGCTGGCCGCAAAAGCGCAGGATGGCTTCAGGCCCTGTTCTGGTTCCGGGGGGCAGGCTGAGCCTGTGGTTAATTCTTCTTCCTGATGGGAAAATAGAGTGACCTGTGCCTGTCCCAACACCAAGAGCTAGTCTCTCGTTGGTTCCCCGTCTTCCCGTTCATCCTCAGGACAAATTGCAACCTGTACGGAACAGGAGGTTAAAGGTGCTGATGCTCCAAGTAGGGAGATTGCTAGTAAAGTGGCTGGAATGGCGAACCCGGGCACAAGGAGATGAGAAATGAGGTGCGATTTAGAAACCTTTCCCCATCACACGGTGTACCATCTTCTGGGTTTCTCATGCATGTTTTCGATGTAGGAAGATGCCCTTGAAGCTGGAGATTTGGGACCCATGCGATGGGTACCACGCAGTATTACTTTAAAGGGTCTGCGTTTGCTCACCCAACCTCACCAAACCTCTCAGCCCCAAGAGTGTCCACCCTTATGTCTCATCCAGCTGTGGGTCTAGATATGGTCAATCCAGGTTGCATCACAGCCCCTGAACTCATTGTGTAAGAATTTCTATCTCTTTCACTGTCGTTGTTTCATGGGTTTTTCAAAGTAATTTATTTTCATAATGGGGTTTAGCTGCTTTTCACGGCTGTGTTTATGCCACTTTACACCCACTTGACACACTAACAGAGAGATATCAATACATAGGTTTCAAGATTATTACCAGTCAGATATATTCTTGTGCGGTGAATAGGGCGTGTTGAGTCCAGTTCTCTGAGCAAGGAGTAGGTCTTGTCTACTACATATTGGGTTTATGGAACGGTATCTGAGCTAATTTGATACCCTTGTTTTATTTATCACCCCACCTCACCTTTCCCGTTAAGCAGCCATAGTCTGTTTTCTGCATGTGTGACTCTGTTCTGTTTTGTAATTCAGTTCAAGTGTAACGGTTTTTACATTCCCTCTATCAGTGATACCTTATGAGAAGTGTCCTTTTCTGTGTGACTTATTTCACTTAGAATCGTCGTACCTAAATCCACTCATCATGCTGCTACTAACCTTATGACATTGATTTCATGGCTGAGTGATATTCCATTGTACATAAGGACCACAACTTCTTTATCCATTTTTCTCTTTCCTGGGATATTTAAGGTGGAATGAAGTGGAGGTCCTTGTCAACAGAGCAGCCCTCAACTTTGGGGTGCTTGTGTCTTGCTGATTTTTCATTTTCCCAATTTATACCCCCATGAGTGGAAGTGCCCTATGCTCTCTAAGCTGTGTTTTTCAGATGTTTCAGGACACACCGTACACTTCTCCAGAGTGGCTGTTGGCAATTTACATCCCGCCCATCAGTGTAGCAAGGCTCCCATTTCTCCATGGCCTGTCCTGCATTTCTGGTTTTGACACTTTTTTCAGCATGGCCCTTTTGACCGATGGGAAGCGAGACTTCTCTGTAGCGCTGATTTGCCTTTCCAGGTTGCTTGGTTGGCCAAAAAGGGCGTATGCGTTTTTTCCTGAATATATTCAGGAAAAAACGCATACGCCCTTTTTGGCCAAGGGCATCATTGTCAACGTTTTGCCGCTTTTCATGTGCTTTAAAGGCGATTCGTATCTACCTCCTGAAATCTGTTTCGTGCAATTCTGCCTTGATTTCAAATCCTCTTCTTTGCCTTCCCTCAATATATTTGTGGACGAGAGTTATCATTTATAACTCTGCAGGTTTGTGAATTGCAGTGCCCTGAACCTCCATTTTACAACTCGCTTTTTTGGGAGCTGGCCGCAAAAGCGCAGGATGGCTTCAGGCCCTGTTCTGGTTCCGGGGGGCAGGCTGAGCCTGTGGTTAATTCTTCTTCCTGATGGGAAAATAGAGTGACCTGTGCCTGTCCCGACACCAAGAGCTAGTCTCTCGTTGGTTCCCCGTCTTCCCGTTCATCCTCAGGACAAATTGCAACCTGTACGGAACAGGAGGTTAAAGGTGCTGATGCTCCAAGTAGGGAGATTGCTAGTAAAGTGGCTGGAATGGCGAACCCGGGCACAAGGAGATGAGAAATGAGGTGCGTTTTAGAAACCTTTCCCCATCACACGGTGTACCATCTTCTGGGTTTCTCATGCATGTTTTCGATGTAGGAAGATGCCCTTGAAGCTGGAGATTTGGGACCCATGCGATGGGTACCACGCAGTATTACTTTAAAGGGTCTGCGTTTGCTCACCCAACCTCACCAAACCTCTCAGCCCCAAGAGTGTCCACCCTTATGTCTCATCCAGCTGTGGGTCTAGATATGGTCAATCCAGGTTGCATCACAGCCCCTGAACTCATTGTGTAAGAATTTCTATCTCTTTCACTGTCGTTGTTTCATGGGTTTTTCAAAGTAATTTATTTTCATAATGGGGTTTAGCTGCTTTTCACGGCTGTGTTTATGCCGCTTTACACCCACTTGACACACTAACAGAGAGATATCAATACATAGGTTTCAAGATTATTACTAGTCAGATATATTCTTGTGCGGTGAATAGGGCGTGTTGAGTCCAGTTCTCTGAGCAAGGAGTAGGTCTTGTCTACTACATATTGGGTTTATGGAACGGTATCTGAGCTAATTTGATACCCTTGTTTTATGTATCACCCCACCTCACCTTTCCCGTTAAGCAGCCATAGTGTGTTTTCTGCATGTGTGACTCTGTTCTGTTTTGTAATTCAGTTCAAGTGTAACGGTTTTTACATTCCCTCTATAAGTGATACCTTATGAGAAGTGTCCTTTTCTGTGTGACTTATTTCACTTAGAATCGTCGTACCTAAATCCACTCATCATGCTGCTACTAACCTTATGACATTGATTTCATGGCTGAGTGATATTCCATTGTACATAAGGACCACAACTTCTTTATCCATTTTTCTCTTTCCTGGGATATTTAAGGTGGAATGAAGTGGAGGTCCTTGTCAACAGAGCAGCCCTCAACTTTGGGGTGCTTGTGTCTTGCTGATTTTTCATTTTCCCAATTTATACCCCCATGAGTGGAAGTGCCCTATGCTCTCTAAGCTGTGTTTTTCAGATGTTTCAGGACACACCGTACACTTCTCCAGAGTGGCTGTTGGCAATTTACATCCCGCCCATCAGTGTAGCAAGGCTCCCATTTCTCCATGGCCTGTCCTTCATTTCTGGTTTTGACACTTTTTTCAGCATGGCCCTTCTGACTGATGGGAAGCGAGACTTCTCTGTAGCGCTGATTTGCCTTTCCAGGTTGCTTGGTTGGCCAAAAAGGGCGTATGCGTTTTTTCCTGAATATATTCAGGAAAAAACGCATACGCCCTTTTTGGCCAAGGGCATCATTGTCAACGTTTTGCCGCTTTTCATGTGCTTTAAAGGCGATTCGTATCTACCTCCTGAAATCTGTTTCGTGCAATTCTGCCTTGATTTCAAATCCTCTTCTTTGCCTTCCCTCAATATATTTGTGGACGAGAGTTATCATTTATAACTCTGCAGGTTTGTGAATTGCAGTGCCCTGAAGCTCCATTTTACAACTCGCTTTTTTGGGAGCTGGCCGCAAAAGCGCAGGATGGCTTCAGGCCCTGTTCTGGTTCCGGGGGGCAGGCTGAGCCTGTGGTTAATTCTTCTTCCTGATGGGAAAATAGAGTGACCTGTGCCTGTCCCGACACCAAGAGCTAGTCTCTCGTTGGTTCCCCGTCTTCCCGTTCATCCTCAGGACAAATTGCAACCTGTACGGAACAGGAGGTTAAAGGTGCTGATGCTCCAAGTAGGGAGATTGCTAGTAAAGTGGCTGGAATGGCGAACCCGGGCACAAGGAGATGAGAAATGAGGTGCGTTTTAGAAACCTTTCCCCATCACACGGTGTACCATCTTCTGGGTTTCTCATGCATGTTTTCGATGTAGGAAGATGCCCTTGAAGCTGGAGATTTGGGACCCATGCGATGGGTAGCACGCAGTATTACTTTAAAGGGTCTGCGTTTGCTCACCCAACCTCACCAAACCTCTCAGCCCCAAGAGTGTCCACCCTTATGTCTCATCCAGCTGTGGGTCTAGATATGGTCAATCCAGGTTGCATCACAGCCCCTGAACTCATTGTGTAAGAATTTCTATCTCTTTCACTGTCGTTGTTTCATGGGTTTTTCAAAGTAATTTATTTTCATAATGGGGTTTAGCTGCTTTTCACGGCTGTGTTTATGCCACTTTACACCCACTTGACACACTAACAGAGAGATATCAATACATAGGTTTCAAGATTATTACTAGTCAGATATATTCCTATGCGGTGAATAGGGCGTGTTGAGTCCAGTTCTCTGAGCAAGGAGTAGGTCTTGTCTACTACATATTGGGTTTATGGAACGGTATCTGAGCTAATTTGATACCCTTGTTTTATGTATCACCCCACCTCACCTTTCCCGTTAAGCAGCCATAGTGTGTTTTCTGCATGTGTGACTCTGTTCTGTTTTGTAATTCAGTTCATGTGTAACGGTTTTTACATTCCCTCTATAAGTGATACCTTATGAGAAGTGTCCTTTTCTGTGTGACTTATTTCACTTAGAATCGTCGTACCTAAATCCACTCATCATGCTGCTACTAACCTTATGACATTGATTTCATGGCTGAGTGATATTCCATTGTACATAAGGACCACAACTTCTTTATCCATTTTTCTCTTTCCTGGGATATTTAAGGTGGAATGAAGTGGAGGTCCTTGTCAACAGAGCAGCCCTCAACTTTGGGGTGCTTGTGTCTTGCTGATTTTTCATTTTCCCAATTTATACCCCCATGAGTGGAAGTGCCCTATGCTCTCTAAGCTGTGTTTTTCAGATGTTTCAGGACACACCGTACACTTCTCCAGAGTGGCTGTTGGCAATTTACATCCCGCCCATCAGTGTAGCAAGGCTCCCATTTCTCCATGGCCTGTCCTGCATTTCTGGTTTTGACACTTTTTTTAGGATGGCCCTTTTGACCGATGGGAAGCGAGACTTCTCTGTAGCGATGATTTGCCTTTCCAGGTTGCTTGGTTGGCCAAAAAGGGCGTATGCGTTTTTTCCTGAATATATTCAGGAAAAAACGCATACGCCCTTTTTGGCCAAGGGCATCATTGTCAACGTTTTGCCGCTTTTCATGTGCTTTAAAGGCGATTCGTATCCACCTCCTGAAATCTGTTTCGTGCAATTCTGCCTTGATTTCAAATCCTCTTCTTTGCCTTCCCTCAATATATTTGTGGACGAGAGTTATCATTTATAACTCTGCAGGTTTGTGAATTGCAGTGCCCTGAACCTCCATTTTACAACTCGCTTTTTTGGGAGCTGGCCGCAAAAGCGCAGGATGGCTTCAGGCCCTGTTCTGGTTCCGGGGGGCAGGCTGAGCCTGTGGTTAATTCTTCTTCCTGATGGGAAAATAGAGTGACCTGTGCCTGTCCCAACACCGAGAGCTAGTCTCTCGTTGGTTCCCCGTCTTCCCGTTCATCCTCAGGACAAATTGCAACCTGTACGGAACAGGAGGTTAAAGGTGCTGATGCTCCAAGTAGGGAGATTGCTAGTAAAGTGGCTGGAATGGCGAACCCGGGCACAAGGAGATGAGAAATGAGGTGCGATTTAGAAACCTTTCCCCATCACACGGTGTACCATCTTCTGGGTTTCTCATGCATGTTTTCGATGTAGGAAGATGCCCTTGAAGCTGGAGATTTGGGACCCATGCGATGGGTACCACGCAGTATTACTTTAAAGGGTCTGCGTTTGCTCACCCAACCTCACCAAACCTCTCAGCCCCAAGAGTGTCCACCCTTATGTCTCATCCAGCTGTGGTCTAGATATGGTCAATCCAGGTTGCATCACAGCCCCTGAACTCATTGTGTAAGAATTTCTATCTCTTTCACTGTCGTTGTTTCATGGGTTTTTCAAAGTAATTTATTTTCATAATGGGGTTTAGCTGCTTTTCACGGCTGTGTTTATGCCGCTTTACACCCACTTGACACACTAACAGAGAGATATCAATACATAGGTTTCAAGATTATTACCAGTCAGATATATTCTTGTGCGGTGAATAGGGCGTGTTGAGTCCAGTTCTCTGAGCAAGGAGTAGGTCTTGTCTACTACATATTGGGTTTATGGAACGGTATCTGAGCTAATTTGATACCCTTGTTTTATTTATCACCCCACCTCACCTTTCCCGTTAAGCAGCCATAGTGTGTTTTCTGCATGTGTGACTCTGTTCTGTTTTGTAATTCAGTTCAAGTGTAACGGTTTTTACATTCCCTCTATCAGTGATACCTTATGAGAAGTGTCCTTTTCTGTGTGACTTATTTCACTTAGAATCGTCGTACCTAAATCCACTCATCATGCTGCTACTAACCTTATGACATTGATTTCATGGCTGAGTGATATTCCATTGTACATAAGGACCACAACTTCTTTATCCATTTTTCTCTTTCCTGGGATATTGAAGGTGGAATGAAGTGGAGGTCCTTGTCAACAGAGCAGCCCTCAACTTTGGGGTGCTTGTGTCTTGCTGATTTTTCATTTTCCCAATTTATACCCCCATGAGTGGAAGTGCCCTATGCTCTCTAAGCTGTGTTTTTCAGATGTTTCAGGACACACCGTACACTTCTCCAGAGTGGCTGTTGGCAATTTACATCCCGCCCATCAGTGTAGCAAGGCTCCCATTTCTCCATGGCCTGTCCTGCATTTCTGGTTTTGACACTTTTTTCAGCATGGCCCTTTTGACCGATGGGAAGCGAGACTTCTCTGTAGCGCTGATTTGCCTTTCCAGGTTGCTTGGTTGGCCAAAAAGGGCGTATGCGTTTTTTCCTGAATATATTCAGGAAAAAACGCATACGCCCTTTTTGGCCAAGGGCATCATTGTCAACGTTTTGCCGCTTTTCATGTGCTTTAAAGGCGATTCGTATCTACCTCCTGAAATCTGTTTCGTGCAATTCTGCCTTGATTTCAAATCCTCTTCTTTGCCTTCCCTCAATATATTTGTGGACGAGAGTTATCATTTATAACTCTGCAGGTTTGTGAATTGCAGTGCCCTGAACCTCATTTTACAACTCGCATTTTTGGGAGCTGGCCGCAAAAGCGCAGGATGGCTTCAGGCCCTGTTCTGGTTCCGGGGGGCAGGCTGAGCCTGTGGTTAATTCTTCTTCCTGATGGGAAAATAGAGTGACCTGTGCCTGTCCCAACACCAAGAGCTAGTCTCTCGTTGGTTCCCCGTCTTCCCGTTCATCCTCAGGACAAATTGCAACCTGTACGGAACAGGAGGTTAAAGGTGCTGATGCTCCAAGTAGGGAGATTGCTAGTAAAGTGGCTGGAATGGCGAACCCGGGCACAAGGAGATGAGAAATGAGGTGCGTTTTAGAAACCTTTCCCCATCACACGGTGTACCATCTTCTGGGTTTCTCATGCATGTTTTCGATGTAGGAAGATGCCCTTGAAGCTGGAGATTTGGGACCCATGCGATGGGTACCACGCAGTATTACTTTAAAGGGTCTGTGTTTGCTCACCCAACCTCACCAAACCTCTCAGCCCCAAGAGTGTCCACCCTTATGTCTCATCCAGCTGTGGGTCTAGATATGGTCAATCCAGGTTGCATCTCAGCCCCTGAACTCATTGTGTAAGAATTTCTATCTCTTTCACTGTCGTTGTTTCATGGATTTTTCAAAGTAATTTATTTTCATAATGGGGTTTAGCTGCTTTTCACGGCTGTGTTTATGCCGCTTTACAGCCACTTGACACACTAACAGAGAGATATCAATACATAGGTTTCAAGATTATTACTAGTCAGATATATTCTTGTGCGGTGAATAGGGCGTGTTGAGTCCAGTTCTCTGAGCAAGGAGTAGGTCTTGTCTACTACATATTGGGTTTATGGAACGGTATCTGAGCTAATTTGATACCCTTGTTTTATGTATCACCCCACCTCACCTTTCCCGTTAAGCAGCCATAGTGTGTTTTCTGCATGTGTGACTCTGTTCTGTTTTGTAATTCAGTTCAAGTGTAACGGTTTTTACATTCCCTCTATAAGTGATACCTTATGAGAAGTGTCCTTTTCTGTGTGACTTATTTCACTTAGAATCGTCGTACCTAAATCCACTCATCATGCTGCTACTAACCTTATGACATTGATTTCATGGCTGAGTGATATTCCATTGTACATAAGGACCACAACTTCTTTATCCATTTTTCTCTTTCCTGGGATATTGAAGGTGGAATGAAGTGGAGGTCCTTGTCAACAGAGCAGCCCTCAACTTTGGGGTGCTTGTGTCTTGCTGATTTTTCATTTTCCCAATTTATACCCCCATGAGTGGAAGTGCCCTATGCTCTCTAAGCTGTGTTTTTCAGATGTTTCAGGACACACCGTACACTTCTCCAGAGTGGCTGTTGGCAATTTACATCCCGCCCATCAGTGTAGCAAGGCTCCCATTTCTCCATGGCCTGTCCTGCATTTCTGGTTTTGACACTTTTTTCAGGATGGCCCTTTTGACCGATGGGAAGCGAGACTTCTCTGTAGCGCTGATTTGCCTTTCCAGGTTGCTTGGTTGGCCAAAAAGGGCGTATGCGTTTTTTCCTGAATATATTCAGGAAAAAACGCATACGCCCTTTTTGGCCAAGGGCATCATTGTCAACGTTTTGCCGCTTTTCATGTGCTTTAAAGGCGATTCGTATCTACCTCCTGAAATCTGTTTCGTGCAATTCTGCCTTGATTTCAAATCCTCTTCTTTGCCTTCCCTCAATATATTTGTGGACGAGAGTTATCATTTATAACTCTGCAGGTTTGTGAATTGCAGTGCCCTGAACCTCATTTTACAACTCGCTTTTTTGGGAGCTGGCCGCAAAAGCGCAGGATGGCTTCAGGCCCTGTTCTGGTTCCGGGGGGCAGGCTGAGCCTGTGGTTAATTCTTCTTCCTGATGGGAAAATAGAGTGACCTGTGCCTGTCCCAACACCAAGAGCTAGTCTCTCGTTGGTTCCCCGTCTTCCCGTTCATCCTCAGGACAAATTGCAACCTGTACGGAACAGGAGGTTAAAGGTGCTGATGCTCCAAGTAGGGAGATTGCTAGTAAAGTGGCTGGAATGGCGAACCCGGGCACAAGGAGATGAGAAATGAGGTGCGTTTTAGAAACCTTTCCCCATCACACGGTGTACCATCTTCTGGGTTTCTCATGCATGTTTTCGATGTAGGAAGATGCCCTTGAAGCTGGAGATTTGGGACCCATGCGATGGGTACCACGCAGTATTACTTTAAAGGGTCTGTGTTTGCTCACCCAACCTCACCAAACCTCTCAGCCCCAAGAGTGTCCACCCTTATGTCTCATCCAGCTGTGGGTCTAGATATGGTCAATCCAGGTTGCATCACAGCCCATGAACTCATTGTGTAAGAATTTCTATCTCTTTCACTGTCGTTGTTTAATGGGTTTTTCAAAGTAATTTATTTTCATAATGGGGTTTAGCTGCTTTTCACGGCTGTGTTTATGCCGCTTTACACCCACTTGACACACTAAAAGAGAGATATCAATACATAGGTTTCAAGATTATTACTAGTCAGATATATTCTTGTGCGGTGAATAGGGCGTGTTGAGTCCAGTTCTCTGAGCAAGGAGTAGGTCTTGTCTACTACATATTGGGTTTATGGAACGGTATCTGAGCTAATTTGATACCCTTGTTTTATGTATCACCCCACCTCACCTTTCCCGTTAAGCAGCCATAGTGTGTTTTCTGCATGTGTGACTCTGTTCTGTTTTGTAATTCAGTTCAAGTGTAACGGTTTTTACATTCCCTCTATAAGTGATACCTTATGAGAAGTGTCCTTTTCTGTGTGACTTATTTCTCTTAGAATCGTCGTACCTAAATCCACTCATCATGCTTCTACTAACCTTATGACATTGATTTCATGGCTGAGTGATATTCCATTGTACATAAGGACCACAACTTCTTTATCCATTTTTCTCTTTCCTGGGATATTGAAGGTGGAATGAAGTGGAGGTCCTTGTCAACAGAGCAGCCCTCAACTTTGGGGTGCTTGTGTCTTGCTGATTTTTCATTTTCCCAATTTATACCCCCATGAGTGGAAGTGCCCTATGCTCTCTAAGCTGTGTTTTTCAGATGTTTCAGGACACACCGTACACTTCTCCAGAGTGGCTGTTGGCAATTTACATCCCGCCCATCAGTGTAGCAAGGCTCCCATTTCTCCATGGCCTGTCCTGCATTTCTGGTTTTGACACTTTTTTTAGGATGGCCCTTTTGACCGTTGGGAAGCGAGACTTCTCTGTAGCGCTGATTTGCCTTTCCAGGTTGCTTGGTTGGCCAAAAAGGGCGTATGCGTTTTTTCCTGAATATATTCAGGAAAAAACGCATACGCCCTTTTTGGCCAAGGGCATCATTGTCAACGTTTTGCCGCTTTTCATGTGCTTTAAAGGCGATTCGTATCTACCTCCTGAAATCTGTTTCGTGCAATTCTGCCTTGATTTCAAATCCTCTTCTTTGCCTTCCCTCAATATATTTGTGGACGAGAGTTATCATTTATAACTCTGCAGGTTTGTGAATTGCAGTGCCCTGAACCTCCATTTTACAACTCGCTTTTTTGGGAGCTGGCCGCAAAAGCGCAGGATGGCTTCAGGCCCTGTTCTGGTTCCGGGGGGCAGGCTGAGCCTGTGGTTAATTCTTCTTCCTGATGGGAAAATAGAGTGACCTGTGCCTGTCCCAACACCAAGAGCTAGTCTCTCGTTGGTTCCCCGTCTTCCCGTTCATCCTCAGGACAAATTGCAACCTGTACGGAACAGGAGGTTAAAGGTGCTGATGCTCCAAGTAGGGAGATTGCTAGTAAAGTGGCTGGAATGGCGAACCCGGGCACAAGGAGATGAGAAATGAGGTGCGTTTTAGAAACCTTTCCCCATCACACGGTGTACCATCTTCTGGGTTTCTCATGCATGTTTTCGATGTAGGAAGATGCCCTGGAAGCTGGAGATTTGGGACCCATGCGATGGGTACCACGCAGTATTACTTTAAAGGGTCTGCGTTTGCTCACCCAACCTCACCAAACCTCTCAGCCCCAAGAGTGTCCACCCTTATGTCTCATCCAGCTGTGGGTCTAGATATGGTCAATCCAGGTTGCATCACAGCCCCTGAACTCATTGTGTAAGAATTTCTATCTCTTTCACTGTCGTTGTTTCATGGGTTTTTCAAAGTAATTTATTTTCATAATGGGGTTTAGCTGCTTTTCACGGCTGTGTTTATGCCGCTTTACACCCACTTGACACACTAACAGAGAGATATCAATACATAGGTTTCAAGATTATTACCAGTCAGATATATTCTTGTGCGGTGAATAGGGCGTGTTGAGTACAGTTCTCTGAGCAAGGAGTAGGTCTTGTCTACTACATATTGGGTTTATGGAACGGTATCTGAGCTAATTTGATACCCTTGTTTTATGTATCACCCCACCTCACCTTTCCCGTTAAGCAGCCATAGTGTGTTTTCTGCATGTGTGACTCTGTTCTGTTTTGTAATTCAGTTCAAGTGTAACGGTTTTTACATTCCCTCTATCAGTGATACCTTATGAGAAGTGTCCATTTCTGTGTGACTTATTTCTCTTAGAATCGTCGTACCTAAATCCACTCATCATGCTGCTACTAACCTTATGACATTGATTTCATGGCTGAGTGATATTCCATTGTACATAAGGACCACAACTTCTTTATCCATTTTTCTCTTTCCTGGGATATTTAAGGTGGAATGAAGTGGAGGTCCTTGTCAACAGAGCAGCCCTCAACTTTGGGGTGCTTGTGTCTTGCTGATTTTTCATTTTCCCAATTTATACCCCCATGAGTGGAAGTGCCCTATGCTCTCTAAGCTGTGTTTTTCAGATGTTTCAGGACACACCGTACACTTCTCCAGAGTGGCTGTTGGCAATTTACATCCCGCCCATCAGTGTAGCAAGGCTCCCATTTCTCCATGGCCTGTCCTGCATTTCTGGTTTTGACACTTTTTTCAGCATGGCCCTTTTGACCGATGGGAAGCGAGACTTCTCTGTAGCGCTGATTTGCCTTTCCAGGTTGCTTGGTTGGCCAAAAAGGGCGTATGCGTTTTTTCCTGAATATATTCAGGAAAAAACGCATACGCCCTTTTTGGCCAAGGGCATCATTGTCAACGTTTTGCCGCTTTTCATGTGCTTTAAAGGCGATTCGTATCTACCTCCTGAAATCTGTTTCATGCAATTCTGCCTTGATTTCAAATCCTCTTCTTTGCCTTCCCTCAATATATTTGTGGACGAGAGTTATCATTTATAACTCTGCAGGTTTGTGAATTGCAGTGCCCTGAACCTCCATTTTACAACTCGCTTTTTTGGGAGCTGGCCGCAAAAGCGCAGGATGGCTTCAGGCCCTGTTCTGGTTCCGGGGGGCAGGCTGAGCCTGTGGTTAATTCTTCTTCCTGATGGGAAAATAGAGTGACCTGTGCCTGTCCCAACACCAAGAGCTAGTCTCTCGTTGGTTCCCCGTCTTCCCGTTCATCCTCAGGACAAATTGCAACCTGTACGGAACAGGAGGTTAAAGGTGCTGATGCTCCAAGTAGGGAGATTGCTAGTAAAGTGGCTGGAATGGCGAACCCGGGCACAAGGAGATGAGAAATGAGGTGCGATTTAGAAACCTTTCCCCATCACACGGTGTACCATCTTCTGGGTTTCTCATGCATGTTTTCGATGTAGGAAGATGCCCTTGAAGCTGGAGATTTGGGACCCATGCGATGGGTACCACGCAGTATTACTTTAAAGGGTCTGCGTTTGCTCACCCAACCTCACCAAACCTCTCAGCCCCAAGAGTGTCCACCCTTATGTCTCATCCAGCTGTGGGTCTAGATATGGTCAATCCAGGTTGCATCACAGCCCCTGAACTCATTGTGTAAGAATTTCTATCTCTTTCACTGTCGTTGTTTCATGGGTTTTTCAAAGTAATTTATTTTCATAATGGGGTTTAGCTGCTTTTCACGGCTGTGTTTATGCCACTTTACACCCACTTGACACACTAACAGAGAGATATCAATACATAGGTTTCAAGATTATTACCAGTCAGATATATTCTTGTGCGGTGAATAGGGCGTGTTGAGTCCAGTTCTCTGAGCAAGGAGTAGGTCTTGTCTACTACATATTGGGTTTATGGAACGGTATCTGAGCTAATTTGATACCCTTGTTTTATTTATCACCCCACCTCACCTTTCCCGTTAAGCAGCCATAGTCTGTTTTCTGCATGTGTGACTCTGTTCTGTTTTGTAATTCAGTTCAAGTGTAACGGTTTTTACATTCCCTCTATCAGTGATACCTTATGAGAAGTGTCCTTTTCTGTGTGACTTATTTCACTTAGAATCGTCGTACCTAAATCCACTCATCATGCTGCTACTAACCTTATGACATTGATTTCATGGCTGAGTGATATTCCATTGTACATAAGGACCACAACTTCTTTATCCATTTTTCTCTTTCCTGGGATATTTAAGGTGGAATGAAGTGGAGGTCCTTGTCAACAGAGCAGCCCTCAACTTTGGGGTGCTTGTGTCTTGCTGATTTTTCATTTTCCCAATTTATACCCCCATGAGTGGAAGTGCCCTATGCTCTCTAAGCTGTGTTTTTCAGATGTTTCAGGACACACCGTACACTTCTCCAGAGTGGCTGTTGGCAATTTACATCCCGCCCATCAGTGTAGCAAGGCTCCCATTTCTCCATGGCCTGTCCTGCATTTCTGGTTTTGACACTTTTTTCAGCATGGCCCTTTTGACCGATGGGAAGCGAGACTTCTCTGTAGCGCTGATTTGCCTTTCCAGGTTGCTTGGTTGGCCAAAAAGGGCGTATGCGTTTTTTCCTGAATATATTCAGGAAAAAACGCATACGCCCTTTTTGGCCAAGGGCATCATTGTCAACGTTTTACCGCTTTTCATGTGCTTTAAAGGCGATTCGTATCTACCTCCTGAAATCTGTTTCGTGCAATTCTGCCTTGATTTCAAATCCTCTTCTTTGCCTTCCCTCAATATATTTGTGGACGAGAGTTATCATTTATAACTCTGCAGGTTTGTGAATTGCAGTGCCCTGAACCTCCATTTTACAACTCGCTTTTTTGGGAGCTGGCCGCAAAAGCGCAGGATGGCTTCAGGCCCTGTTCTGGTTCCGGGGGGCAGGCTGAGCCTGTGGTTAATTCTTCTTCCTGATGGGAAAATAGAGTGACCTGTGCCTGTCCCGACACCAAGAGCTAGTCTCTCGTTGGTTCCCCGTCTTCCCGTTCATCCTCAGGACAAATTGCAACCTGTACGGAACAGGAGGTTAAAGGTGCTGATGCTCCAAGTAGGGAGATTGCTAGTAAAGTGGCTGGAATGGCGAACCCGGGCACAAGGAGATGAGAAATGAGGTGCGTTTTAGAAACCTTTCCCCATCACACGGTGTACCATCTTCTGGGTTTCTCATGCATGTTTTCGATGTAGGAAGATGCCCTTGAAGCTGGAGATTTGGGACCCATGCGATGGGTACCACGCAGTATTACTTTAAAGGGTCTGCGTTTGCTCACCCAACCTCACCAAACCTCTCAGCCCCAAGAGTGTCCACCCTTATGTCTCATCCAGCTGTGGGTCTAGATATGGTCAATCCAGGTTGCATCACAGCCCCTGAACTCATTGTGTAAGAATTTCTATCTCTTTCACTGTCGTTGTTTCATGGGTTTTTCAAAGTAATTTATTTTCATAATGGGGTTTAGCTGCTTTTCACGGCTGTGTTTATGCCGCTTTACACCCACTTGACACACTAACAGAGAGATATCAATACATAGGTTTCAAGATTATTACTAGTCAGATATATTCTTGTGCGGTGAATAGGGCGTGTTGAGTCCAGTTCTCTGAGCAAGGAGTAGGTCTTGTCTACTACATATTGGGTTTATGGAACGGTATCTGAGCTAATTTGATACCCTTGTTTTATGTATCACCCCACCTCACCTTTCCCGTTAAGCAGCCATAGTGTGTTTTCTGCATGTGTGACTCTGTTCTGTTTTGTAATTCAGTTCAAGTGTAACGGTTTTTACATTCCCTCTATAAGTGATACCTTATGAGAAGTGTCCTTTTCTGTGTGACTTATTTCACTTAGAATCGTCGTACCTAAATCCACTCATCATGCTGCTACTAACCTTATGACATTGATTTCATGGCTGAGTGATATTCCATTGTACATAAGGACCACAACTTCTTTATCCATTTTTCTCTTTCCTGGGATATTTAAGGTGGAATGAAGTGGAGGTCCTTGTCAACAGAGCAGCCCTCAACTTTGGGGTGCTTGTGTCTTGCTGATTTTTCATTTTCCCAATTTATACCCCCATGAGTGGAAGTGCCCTATGCTCTCTAAGCTGTGTTTTTCAGATGTTTCAGGACACACCGTACACTTCTCCAGAGTGGCTGTTGGCAATTTACATCCCGCCCATCAGTGTAGCAAGGCTCCCATTTCTCCATGGCCTGTCCTTCATTTCTGGTTTTGACACTTTTTTCAGCATGGCCCTTTTGACCGATGGGAAGCGAGACTTCTCTGTAGCGCTGATTTGCCTTTCCAGGTTGCTTGGTTGGCCAAAAAGGGCGTATGCGTTTTTTCCTGAATATATTCAGGAAAAAACGCATACGCCCTTTTTGGCCAAGGGCATCATTGTCAACGTTTTGCCGCTTTTCATGTGCTTTAAAGGCGATTCGTATCTACCTCCTGAAATCTGTTTCGTGCAATTCTGCCTTGATTTCAAATCCTCTTCTTTGCCTTCCCTCAATATATTTGTGGACGAGAGTTATCATTTATAACTCTGCAGGTTTGTGAATTGCAGTGCCCTGAAGCTCCATTTTACAACTCGCTTTTTTGGGAGCTGGCCGCAAAAGCGCAGGATGGCTTCAGGCCCTGTTCTGGTTCCGGGGGGCAGGCTGAGCCTGTGGTTAATTCTTCTTCCTGATGGGAAAATAGAGTGACCTGTGCCTGTCCCGACACCAAGAGCTAGTCTCTCGTTGGTTCCCCGTCTTCCCGTTCATCCTCAGGACAAATTGCAACCTGTACGGAACAGGAGGTTAAAGGTGCTGATGCTCCAAGTAGGGAGATTGCTAGTAAAGTGGCTGGAATGGCGAACCCGGGCACAAGGAGATGAGAAATGAGGTGCGTTTTAGAAACCTTTCCCCATCACACGGTGTACCATCTTCTGGGTTTCTCATGCATGTTTTCGATGTAGGAAGATGCCCTTGAAGCTGGAGATTTGGGACCCATGCGATGGGTAGCACGCAGTATTACTTTAAAGGGTCTGCGTTTGCTCACCCAACCTCACCAAACCTCTCAGCCCCAAGAGTGTCCACCCTTATGTCTCATCCAGCTGTGGGTCTAGATATGGTCAATCCAGGTTGCATCACAGCCCCTGAACTCATTGTGTAAGAATTTCTATCTCTTTCACTGTCGTTGTTTCATGGGTTTTTCAAAGTAATTTATTTTCATAATGGGGTTTAGCTGCTTTTCACGGCTGTGTTTATGCCACTTTACACCCACTTGACACACTAACAGAGAGATATCAATACATAGGTTTCAAGATTATTACTAGTCAGATATATTCCTATGCGGTGAATAGGGCGTGTTGAGTCCAGTTCTCTGAGCAAGGAGTAGGTCTTGTCTACTACATATTGGGTTTATGGAACGGTATCTGAGCTAATTTGATACCCTTGTTTTATGTATCACCCCACCTCACCTTTCCCGTTAAGCAGCCATAGTGTGTTTTCTGCATGTGTGACTCTGTTCTGTTTTGTAATTCAGTTCATGTGTAACGGTTTTTACATTCCCTCTATAAGTGATACCTTATGAGAAGTGTCCTTTTCTGTGTGACTTATTTCACTTAGAATCGTCGTACCTAAATCCACTCATCATGCTGCTACTAACCTTATGACATTGATTTCATGGCTGAGTGATATTCCATTGTACATAAGGACCACAACTTCTTTATCCATTTTTCTCTTTCCTGGGATATTTAAGGTGGAATGAAGTGGAGGTCCTTGTCAACAGAGCAGCCCTCAACTTTGGGGTGCTTGTGTCTTGCTGATTTTTCATTTTCCCAATTTATACCCCCATGAGTGGAAGTGCCCTATGCTCTCTAAGCTGTGTTTTTCAGATGTTTCAGGACACACCGTACACTTCTCCAGAGTGGCTGTTGGCAATTTACATCCCGCCCATCAGTGTAGCAAGGCTCCCATTTCTCCATGGCCTGTCCTGCATTTCTGGTTTTGACACTTTTTTTAGGATGGCCCTTTTGACCGATGGGAAGCGAGACTTCTCTGTAGCGATGATTTGCCTTTCCAGGTTGCTTGGTTGGCCAAAAAGGGCGTATGCGTTTTTTCCTGAATATATTCAGGAAAAAACGCATACGCCCTTTTTGGCCAAGGGCATCATTGTCAACGTTTTGCCGCTTTTCATGTGCTTTAAAGGCGATTCGTATCCACCTCCTGAAATCTGTTTCGTGCAATTCTGCCTTGATTTCAAATCCTCTTCTTTGCCTTCCCTCAATATATTTGTGGACGAGAGTTATCATTTATAACTCTGCAGGTTTGTGAATTGCAGTGCCCTGAACCTCCATTTTACAACTCGCTTTTTTGGGAGCTGGCCGCAAAAGCGCAGGATGGCTTCAGGCCCTGTTCTGGTTCCGGGGGGCAGGCTGAGCCTGTGGTTAATTCTTCTTCCTGATGGGAAAATAGAGTGACCTGTGCCTGTCCCAACACCGAGAGCTAGTCTCTCGTTGGTTCCCCGTCTTCCCGTTCATCCTCAGGACAAATTGCAACCTGTACGGAACAGGAGGTTAAAGGTGCTGATGCTCCAAGTAGGGAGATTGCTAGTAAAGTGGCTGGAATGGCGAACCCGGGCACAAGGAGATGAGAAATGAGGTGCGATTTAGAAACCTTTCCCCATCACACGGTGTACCATCTTCTGGGTTTCTCATGCATGTTTTCGATGTAGGAAGATGCCCTTGAAGCTGGAGATTTGGGACCCATGCGATGGGTACCACGCAGTATTACTTTAAAGGGTCTGCGTTTGCTCACCCAACCTCACCAAACCTCTCAGCCCCAAGAGTGTCCACCCTTATGTCTCATCCAGCTGTGGTCGAGATATGGTCAATCCAGGTTGCATCACAGCCCCTGAACTCATTGTGTAAGAATTTCTATCTCTTTCACTGTCGTTGTTTCATGGGTTTTTCAAAGTAATTTATTTTCATAATGGGGTTTAGCTGCTTTTCACGGCTGTGTTTATGCCGCTTTACACCCACTTGACACACTAACAGAGAGATATCAATACATAGGTTTCAAGATTATTACCAGTCAGATATATTCTTGTGCGGTGAATAGGGCGTGTTGAGTCCAGTTCTCTGAGCAAGGAGTAGGTCTTGTCTACTACATATTGGGTTTATGGAACGGTATCTGAGCTAATTTGATACCCTTGTTTTATGTATCACCCCACCTCACCTTTCCCGTTAAGCAGCCATAGTGTGTTTTCTGCATGTGTGACTCTGTTCTGTTTTGTAATTCAGTTCAAGTGTAACGGTTTTTACATTCCCTCTATCAGTGATACCTTATGAGAAGTGTCCTTTTCTGTGTGACTTATTTCACTTAGAATCGTCGTACCTAAATCCACTCATCATGCTGCTACTAACCTTATGACATTGATTTCATGGCTGAGTGATATTCCATTGTACATAAGGACCACAACTTCTTTATCCATTTTTCTCTTTCCTGGGATATTGAAGGTGGAATGAAGTGGAGGTCCTTGTCAACAGAGCAGCCCTCAACTTTGGGGTGCTTGTGTCTTGCTGATTTTTCATTTTCCCAATTTATACCCCCATGAGTGGAAGTGCCCTATGCTCTCTAAGCTGTGTTTTTCAGATGTTTCAGGACACACCGTACACTTCTCCAGAGTGGCTGTTGGCAATTTACATCCCGCCCATCAGTGTAGCAAGGCTCCCATTTCTCCATGGCCTGTCCTGCATTTCTGGTTTTGACACTTTTTTCAGCATGGCCCTTTTGACCGATGGGAAGCGAGACTTCTCTGTAGCGCTGATTTGCCTTTCCAGGTTGCTTGGTTGGCCAAAAAGGGCGTATGCGTTTTTTCCTGAATATATTCAGGAAAAAACGCATACGCCCTTTTTGGCCAAGGGCATCATTGTCAACGTTTTGCCGCTTTTCATGTGCTTTAAAGGCGATTCGTATCTACCTCCTGAAATCTGTTTCGTGCAATTCTGCCTTGATTTCAAATCCTCTTCTTTGCCTTCCCTCAATATATTTGTGGACGAGAGTTATCATTTATAACTCTGCAGGTTTGTGAATTGCAGTGCCCTGAACCTCCATTTTACAACTCGCTTTTTTGGGAGCTGGCCGCAAAAGCGCAGGATGGCTTCAGGCCCTGTTCTGGTTCTGGGGGGCAGGCTGAGCCTGTGGTTAATTCTTCTTCCTGATGGGAAAATAGAGTGACCTGTGCCTGTCCCGACACCAAGAGCTAGTCTCTCGTTGGTTCCCCGTCTTCCCGTTCATCCTCAGGACAAATTGCAACCTGTACGGAACAGGAGGTTAAAGGTGCTGATGCTCCAAGTAGGGAGATTGCTAGTAAAGTGGCTGGAATGGCGAACCCGGGCACAAGGAGATGAGAAATGAGGTGCGTTTTAGAAACCTTTCCCCATCACACGGTGTACCATCTTCTGGGTTTCTCATGCATGTTTTCGATGTAGGAAGATGCCCTTGAAGCTGGAGATTTGGGACCCATGCGATGGGTACCACGCAGTATTACTTTAAAGGGTCTGCGTTTGCTCACCCAACCTCACCAAACCTCTCAGCCCCAAGAGTGTCCACCCTTATGTCTCATCCAGCTGTGGGTCTAGATATGGTCAATCCAGGTTGCATCACAGCCCCTGAACTCATTGTGTAAGAATTTCTATCTCTTTCACTGTCGTTGTTTCATGGGTTTTTCAAAGTAATTTATTTTCATAATGGGGTTTAGCTGCTTTTCACGGCTGTGTTTATGCCGCTTTACACCCACTTGACACACTAACAGAGAGATATCAATACATAGGTTTCAAGATTATTACTAGTCAGATATATTCTTGTGCGGTGAATAGGGCGTGTTGAGTCCAGTTCTCTGAGCAAGGAGTAGGTCTTGTCTACTACATATTGGGTTTATGGAACGGTATCTGAGCTAATTTGATACCCTTGTTTTATGTATCACCCCACCTCACCTTTCCCGTTAAGCAGCCATAGTGTGTTTTCTGCATGTGTGACTCTGTTCTGTTTTGTAATTCAGTTCAAGTGTAACGGTTTTTACATTCCCTCTATAAGTGATACCTTATGAGAAGTGTCCTTTTCGGTGTGACTTATTTCACTTAGAATCGTCGTACCTAAATCCACTCATCATGCTGCTACTAACCTTATGACATTGATTTCATGGCTGAGTGATATTCCATTGTACATAAGGACCACAACTTCTTTATCCATTTTTCTCTTTCCTGGGATATTTAAGGTGGAATGAAGTGGAGGTCCTTGTCAACAGAGCAGCCCTCAACTTTGGGGTGCTTGTGTCTTGCTGATTTTTCATTTTCCCAATTTATACCCCCATGAGTGGAAGTGCCCTATGCTCTCTAAGCTGTGTTTTTCAGATGTTTCAGGACACACCGTACACTTCTCCAGAGTGGCTGTTGGCAATTTACATCCCGCCCATCAGTGTAGCAAGGCTCCCATTTCTCCATCGCCTGTCCTGCGTTTCTGGTTTTGACACTTTTTTTAGGATGGCCCTTTTGACCGTTGGGAAGCGAGACTTCTCTGTAGCGCTGATTTGCCTTTCCAGGTTGCTTGGTTGGCCAAAAAGGGCGTATGCGTTTTTTCCTGAATATATTCACGAAAAAACGCATACGCCCTTTTTGGCCAAGGGCATCATTGTCAACGTTTTGCCGCTTTTCATGTGCTTTAAAGGCGATTCGTATCTACCTCCTGAAATCTGTTTCGTGCAATTCTGCCTTGATTTCAAATCCTCTTCTTTGCCTTCCCTCAATATATTTGTGGACGAGAGTTATCATTTATAACTCTGCAGGTTTGTGAATTGCAGTGCCCTGAACCTCCATTTTACAACTCGCTTTTTTGGGAGCTGGCCGCAAAAGCGCAGGATGGCTTCAGGCCCTGTTCTGGTTCCGGGGGGCAGGCTGAGCCTGTGGTTAATTCTTCTTCCTGATGGGAAAATAGAGTGACCTGTGCCTGTCCCAACACCAAGAGCTAGTCTCTCGTTGGTTCCCCGTCTTCCCGTTCATCCTCAGGACAAATTGCAACCTGTACGGAACAGGAGGTTAAAGGTGCTGATGCTCCAAGTAGGGAGATTGCTAGTAAAGTGGCTGGAATGGCGAACCCGGGCACAAGGAGATGAGAAATGAGGTGCGTTTTAGAAACCTTTCCTCATCACACGGTGTACCATCTTCTGGGTTTCTCATGCATGTTTTCGATGTAGGAAGATGCCCTTGAACCTGGAGATTTGGAACCCATGCGATGGGTACCACGCTGTATTACTTTAAAGGGTCTGCGTTTGCTCACCCAACCTCACCAAACCTCTCAGCCCCAAGAGTGTCCACCCTTATGTCTCATCCAGCTGTGGGTCTAGATATGGTCAATCCAGGTTGCATCTCAGCCCCTGAACTCATTGTGTAAGAATTTCTATCTCTTTCACTGTCGTTGTTTCATGGGTTTTTCAAAGTAATTTATTTTCATAATGGGGTTTAGCTGCTTTTCACGGCTGTGTTTATGCCGCTTTACACCCACTTGACACACTAACAGAGAGATATCAATACATAGGTTTCAAGATTATTACCAGTCAGATATATTCTTGTGCGGTGAATAGGGCGTGTTGAGTACAGTTCTCTGAGCAAGGAGTAGGTCTTGTCTACTACATATTGGGTTTATGGAACGGTATCTGAGCTAATTTGATACCCTTGTTTTATGTATCACCCCACCTCACCTTTCCCGTTAAGCAGCCATAGTGTGTTTTCTGCATGTGTGACTCTGTTCTGTTTTGTAATTCAGTTCAAGTGTAACGGTTTTTACATTCCCTCTATCAGTGATACCTTATGAGAAGTGTCCTTTTCTGTGTGACTTATTTCACTTAGAATCGTCGTACCTAAATCCACTCATCATGCTGCTACTAACCTTATGACATTGATTTCATGGCTGAGTGATATTCCATTGTACATAAGGACCACAACTTCTTTATCCATTTTTCTCTTTCCTGGGATATTGAAGGTGGAATGAAGTGGAGGTCCTTGTCAACAGAGCAGCCCTCAACTTTGGGGTGCTTGTGTCTTGCTGATTTTTCATTTTCCCAATTTATACCCCCATGAGTGGAAGTGCCCTATGCTCTCTAAGCTGTGTTTTTCAGATGTTTCAGGACACACCGTACACTTCTCCAGAGTGGCTGTTGGCAATTTACATCCCGCCCATCAGTGTAGCAAGGCTCCCATTTCTCCATGGCCTGTCCTGCATTTCTGGTTTTGACACTTTTTTCAGCATGGCCCTTTTGACCGATGGGAAGCGAGACTTCTCTGTAGCGCTGATTTGCCTTTCCAGGTTGCTTGGTTGGCCAAAAAGGGCGTATGCGTTTTTTCCTGAATATATTCAGGAAAAAACGCATACGCCCTTTTTGGCCAAGGGCATCATTGTCAACGTTTTGCCGCTTTTCATGTGCTTTAAAGGCGATTCGTATCTACCTCCTGAAATCTGTTTCGTGCAATTCTGCCTTGATTTCAAATCCTCTTCTTTGCCTTCCCTCAATATATTTGTGGACGAGAGTTATCATTTATAACTCTGCAGGTTTGTGAATTGCAGTGCCCTGAACCTCCATTTTACAACTCGCTTTTTTGGGAGCTGGCCGCAAAAGCGCAGGATGGCTTCAGGCCCTGTTCTGGTTCCGGGGGGCAGGCTGAGCCTGTGGTTAATTCTTCTTCCTGATGGGAAAATAGAGTGACCTGTGCCTGTCCCGACACCAAGAGCTAGTCTCTCGTTGGTTCCCCGTCTTCCCGTTCATCCTCAGGACAAATTGCAACCTGTACGGAACAGGAGGTTAAAGGTGCTGATGCTCCAAGTAGGGAGATTGCTAGTAAAGTGGCTGGAATGGCGAACCCGGGCACAAGGAGATGAGAAATGAGGTGCGTTTTAGAAACCTTTCCCCATCACACGGTGTACCATCTTCTGGGTTTCTCATGCATGTTTTCGATGTAGGAAGATGCCCTTGAAGCTGGAGATTTGGGACCCATGCGATGGGTACCACGCAGTATTACTTTAAAGGGTCTGCGTTTGCTCACCCAACCTCACCAAACCTCTCAGCCCCAAGAGTGTCCACCCTTATGTCTCATCCAGCTGTGGGTCTAGATATGGTCAATCCAGGTTGCATCACAGCCCCTGAACTCATTGTGTAAGAATTTCTATCTCTTTCACTGTCGTTGTTTCATGGGTTTTTCAAAGTAATTTATTTTCATAATGGGGTTTAGCTGCTTTTCACGGCTGTGTTTATGCCGCTTTACACCCACTTGACACACTAACAGAGAGATATCAATACATAGGTTTCAAGATTATTACTAGTCAGATATATTCTTGTGCGGTGAATAGGGCGTGTTGAGTCCAGTTCTCTGAGCAAGGAGTAGGTCTTGTCTACTACATATTGGGTTTATGGAACGGTATCTGAGCTAATTTGATACCCTTGTTTTATGTATCACCCCACCTCACCTTTCCCGTTAAGCAGCCATAGTGTGTTTTCTGCATGTGTGACTCTGTTCTGTTTTGTAATTCAGTTCAAGTGTAACGGTTTTTACATTCCCTCTATAAGTGATACCTTATGAGAAGTGTCCTTTTCTGTGTGACTTATTTCACTTAGAATCGTCGTACCTAAATCCACTCATCATGCTGCTACTAACCTTATGACATTGATTTCATGGCTGAGTGATATTCCATTGTACATAAGGACCACAACTTCTTTATCCATTTTTCTCTTTCCTGGGATATTTAAGGTGGAATGAAGTGGAGGTCCTTGTCAACAGAGCAGCCCTCAACTTTGGGGTGCTTGTGTCTTGCTGATTTTTCATTTTCCCAATTTATACCCCCATGAGTGGAAGTGCCCTATGCTCTCTAAGCTGTGTTTTTCAGATGTTTCAGGACACACCGTACACTTCTCCAGAGTGGCTGTTGGCAATTTACATCCCGCCCATCAGTGTAGCAAGGCTCCCATTTCTCCATGGCCTGTCCTGCGTTTCTGGTTTTGACACTTTTTTTAGGATGGCCCTTTTGACCGTTGGGAAGCGAGACTTCTCTGTAGCGCTGATTTGCCTTTCCAGGTTGCTTGGTTGGCCAAAAAGGGCGTATGCGTTTTTTCCTGAATATATTCACGAAAAAACGCATACGCCCTTTTTGGCCAAGGGCATCATTGTCAACGTTTTGCCGCTTTTCATGTGCTTTAAAGGCGATTCGTATCCACCTCCTGAAATCTGTTTCGTGCAATTCTGCCTTGATTTCAAATCCTCTTCTTTGCCTTCCCTCAATATATTTGTGGACGAGAGTTATCATTTATAACTCTGCAGGTTTGTGAATTGCAGTGCCCTGAACCTCCATTTTACAACTCGCTTTTTTGGGAGCTGGCCGCAAAAGCGCAGGATGGCTTCAGGCCCTGTTCTGGTTCCGGGGGGCAGGCTGAGCCTGTGGTTAATTCTTCTTCCTGATGGGAAAATAGAGTGACCTGTGCCTGTCCCAACACCAAGAGCTAGTCTCTCGTTGGTTCCCCGTCTTCCCGTTCATCCTCAGGACAAATTGCAACCTGTACGGAACAGGAGGTTAAAGGTGCTGATGCTCCAAGTAGGGAGATTGCTAGTAAAGTGGCTGGAATGGCGAACCCGGGCACAAGGAGATGAGAAATGAGGTGCGTTTTAGAAACCTTTCCCCATCACACGGTGTACCATCTTCTGGGTTTCTCATGCATGTTTTCGATGTAGGAAGATGCCCTTGAACCTGGAGATTTGGAACCCATGCGATGGGTACCACGCTGTATTACTTTAAAGGGTCTGCGTTTGCTCACCCAACCTCACCAAACCTCTCAGCCCCAAGAGTGTCCACCCTTATGTCTCATCCAGCTGTGGGTCTAGATATGGTCAATCCAGGTTGCATCACAGCCCCTGAACTCATTGTGTAAGAATTTCTATCTCTTTCACTGTCGTTGTTTCATGGGTTTTTCAAAGTAATTTATTTTCATAATGGGGTTTAGCTGCTTTTCACGGCTGTGTTTATGCCGCTTTACACCCACTTGACACACTAACAGAGAGATATCAATACATAGGTTTCAAGATTATTACCAGTCAGATATATTCTTGTGCGGTGAATAGGGCGTGTTGAGTCCAGTTCTCTGAGCAAGGAGTAGGTCTTGTCTACTACATATTGGGTTTATGGAACGGTATCTGAGCTAATTTGATACCCTTGTTTTATGTATCACCCCACCTCACCTTTCCCGTTAAGCAGCCATAGTGTGTTTTCTGCATGTGTGACTCTGTTCTGTTTTGTAATTCAGTTCAAGTGTAACGGTTTTTACATTCCCTCTATAAGTGATACCTTATGAGAAGTGTCCTTTTCTGTGTGACTTATTTCTCTTAGAATCGTCGTACCTAAATCCACTCATCATGCTGCTACTAACCTTATGACATTGATTTCATGGCTGAGTGATATTCCATTGTACATAAGGACCACAACTTCTTTATCCATTTTTCTCTTTCCTGGGATATTGAAGGTGGAATGAAGTGGAGGTCCTTGTCAACAGAGCAGCCCTCAACTTTGGGGTGCTTGTGTCTTGCTGATTTTTCATTTTCCCAATTTATACCCCCATGAGTGGAAGTGCCCTATGCTCTCTAAGCTGTGTTTTTCAGATGTTTCAGGACACACCGTACACTTCTCCAGAGTGGCTGTTGGCAATTTACATCCCGCCCATCAGTGTAGCAAGGCTCCCATTTCTCCATGGCCTGTCCTGCATTTCTGGTTTTGACACTTTTTTCAGCATGGCCCTTTTGACCGATGGGAAGCGAGACTTCTCTGTAGCGCTGATTTGCCTTTCCAGGTTGCTTGGTTGGCCAAAAAGGGCGTATGCGTTTTTTCCTGAATATATTCAGGAAAAAACGCATACGCCCTTTTTGGCCAAGGGCATCATTGTCAACGTTTTGCCGCTTTTCATGTGCTTTAAAGGCGATTCGTATCTACCTCCTGAAATCTGTTTCGTGCAATTCTGCCTTGATTTCAAATCCTCTTCTTTGCCTTCCCTCAATATATTTGTGGACGAGAGTTATCATTTATAACTCTGCAGGTTTGTGAATTGCAGTGCCCTGAACCTCCATTTTACAACTCGCTTTTTTGGGAGCTGGCCGCAAAAGCGCAGGATGGCTTCAGGCCCTGTTCTGGTTCTGGGGGGCAGGCTGAGCCTGTGGTTAATTCTTCTTCCTGATGGGAAAATAGAGTGACCTGTGCCTGTCCCGACACCAAGAGCTAGTCTCTCGTTGGTTCCCCGTCTTCCCGTTCATCCTCAGGACAAATTGCAACCTGTACGGAACAGGAGGTTAAAGGTGCTGATGCTCCAAGTAGGGAGATTGCTAGTAAAGTGGCTGGAATGGCGAACCCGGGCACAAGGAGATGAGAAATGAGGTGCGTTTTAGAAACCTTTCCCCATCACACGGTGTACCATCTTCTGGGTTTCTCATGCATGTTTTCGATGTAGGAAGATGCCCTTGAAGCTGGAGATTTGGGACCCATGCGATGGGTACCACGCAGTATTACTTTAAAGGGTCTGCGTTTGCTCACCCAACCTCACCAAACCTCTCAGCCCCAAGAGTGTCCACCCTTATGTCTCATCCAGCTGTGGGTCTAGATATGGTCAATCCAGGTTGCATCACAGCCCCTGAACTCATTGTGTAAGAATTTCTATCTCTTTCACTGTCGTTGTTTCATGGGTTTTTCAAAGTAATTTATTTTCATAATGGGGTTTAGCTGCTTTTCACGGCTGTGTTTATGCCGCTTTACACCCACTTGACACACTAACAGAGAGATATCAATACATAGGTTTCAAGATTATTACTAGTCAGATATATTCTTGTGCGGTGAATAGGGCGTGTTGAGTCCAGTTCTCTGAGCAAGGAGTAGGTCTTGTCTACTACATATTGGGTTTATGGAACGGTATCTGAGCTAATTTGATACCCTTGTTTTATGTATCACCCCACCTCACCTTTCCCGTTAAGCAGCCATAGTGTGTTTTCTGCATGTGTGACTCTGTTCTGTTTTGTAATTCAGTTCAAGTGTAACGGTTTTTACATTCCCTCTATAAGTGATACCTTATGAGAAGTGTCCTTTTCTGTGTGACTTATTTCACTTAGAATCGTCGTACCTAAATCCACTCATCATGCTGCTACTAACCTTATGACATTGATTTCATGGCTGAGTGATATTCCATTGTACATAAGGACCACAACTTCTTTATCCATTTTTCTCTTTCCTGGGATATTGAAGGTGGAATGAAGTGGAGGTCCTTGTCAACAGAGCAGCCCTCAACTTTGGGGTGCTTGTGTCTTGCTGATTTTTCATTTTCCCAATTTATACCCCCATGAGTGGAAGTGCCCTATGCTCTCTAAGCTGTGTTTTTCAGATGTTTCAGGACACACCGTACACTTCTCCAGAGTGGCTGTTGGCAATTTACATCCCGCCCATCAGTGTAGCAAGGCTCCCATTTCTCCATCGCCTGTCCTGCGTTTCTGGTTTTGACACTTTTTTTAGGATGGCCCTTTTGACCGTTGGGAAGCGAGACTTCTCTGTAGCGCTGATTTGCCTTTCCAGGTTGCTTGGTTGGCCAAAAAGGGCGTATGCGTTTTTTCCTGAATATATTCACGAAAAAACGCATACGCCCTTTTTGGCCAAGGGCATCATTGTCAACGTTTTGCCGCTTTTCATGTGCTTTAAAGGCGATTCGTATCTACCTCCTGAAATCTGTTTCGTGCAATTCTGCCTTGATTTCAAATCCTCTTCTTTGCCTTCCCTCAATATATTTGTGGACGAGAGTTATCATTTATAACTCTGCAGGTTTGTGAATTGCAGTGCCCTGAACCTCCATTTTACAACTCGCTTTTTTGGGAGCTGGCCGCAAAAGCGCAGGATGGCTTCAGGCCCTGTTCTGGTTCCGGGGGGCAGGCTGAGCCTGTGGTTAATTCTTCTTCCTGATGGGAAAATAGAGTGACCTGTGCCTGTCCCAACACCAAGAGCTAGTCTCTCGTTGGTTCCCCGTCTTCCCGTTCATCCTCAGGACAAATTGCAACCTGTACGGAACAGGAGGTTAAAGGTGCTGATGCTCCAAGTAGGGAGATTGCTAGTAAAGTGGCTGGAATGGCGAACCCGGGCACAAGGAGATGAGAAATGAGGTGCGTTTTAGAAACCTTTCCTCATCACACGGTGTACCATCTTCTGGGTTTCTCATGCATGTTTTCGATGTAGGAAGATGCCCTTGAACCTGGAGATTTGGAACCCATGCGATGGGTACCACGCTGTATTACTTTAAAGGGTCTGCGTTTGCTCACCCAACCTCACCAAACCTCTCAGCCCCAAGAGTGTCCACCCTTATGTCTCATCCAGCTGTGGGTCTAGATATGGTCAATCCAGGTTGCATCACAGCCCCTGAACTCATTGTGTAAGAATTTCTATCTCTTTCACTGTCGTTGTTTCATGGATTTTTCAAAGTAATTTATTTTCATAATGGGGTTTAGCTGCTTTTCACGGCTGTGTTTATGCCGCTTTACACCCACTTGACACACTAACAGAGAGATATCAATACATAGGTTTCAAGATTATTACTAGTCAGATATATTCTTGTGCGGTGAATAGGGCGTGTTGAGTCCAGTTCTCTGAGCAAGGAGTAGGTCTTGTCTACTACATATTGGGTTTATGGAACGGTATCTGAGCTAATTTGATACCCTTGTTTTATGTATCACCCCACCTCACCTTTCCCGTTAAGCAGCCATAGTGTGTTTTCTGCATGTGTGACTCTGTTCTGTTTTGTAATTCAGTTCAAGTGTAACGGTTTTTACATTCCCTCTATAAGTGATACCTTATGAGAAGTGTCCTTTTCTGTGTGACTTATTTCACTTAGAATCGTCGTACCTAAATCCACTCATCATGCTGCTACTAACCTTATGACATTGATTTCATGGCTGAGTGATATTCCATTGTACATAAGGACCACAACTTCTTTATCCATTTTTCTCTTTCCTGGGATATTGAAGGTGGAATGAAGTGGAGGTCCTTGTCAACAGAGCAGCCCTCAACTTTGGGGTGCTTGTGTCTTGCTGATTTTTCATTTTCCCAATTTATACCCCCATGAGTGGAAGTGCCCTATGCTCTCTAAGCTGTGTTTTTCAGATGTTTCAGGACACACCGTACACTTCTCCAGAGTGGCTGTTGGCAATTTACATCCCGCCCATCAGTGTAGCAAGGCTCCCATTTCTCCATGGCCTGTCCTGCATTTCTGGTTTTGACACTTTTTTCAGCATGGCCCTTTTGACCGATGGGAAGCGAGACTTCTCTGTAGCGCTGATTTGCCTTTCCAGGTTGCTTGGTTGGCCAAAAAGGGCGTATGCGTTTTTTCCTGAATATATTCAGGAAAAAACGCATACGCCCTTTTTGGCCAAGGGCATCATTGTCAACGTTTTGCCGCTTTTCATGTGCTTTAAAGGCGATTCGTATCTACCTCCTGAAATCTGTTTCGTGCAATTCTGCCTTGATTTCAAATCCTCTTCTTTGCCTTCCCTCAATATATTTGTGGACGAGAGTTATCATTTATAACTCTGCAGGTTTGTGAATTGCAGTGCCCTGAACCTCATTTTACAACTCGCTTTTTTGGGAGCTGGCCGCAAAAGCGCAGGATGGCTTCAGGCCCTGTTCTGGTTCCGGGGGGCAGGCTGAGCCTGTGGTTAATTCTTCTTCCTGATGGGAAAATAGAGTGACCTGTGCCTGTCCCAACACCAAGAGCTAGTCTCTCGTTGGTTCCCCGTCTTCCCGTTCATCCTCAGGACAAATTGCAACCTGTACGGAACAGGAGGTTAAAGGTGCTGATGCTCCAAGTAGGGAGATTGCTAGTAAAGTGGCTGGAATGGCGAACCCGGGCACAAGGAGATGAGAAATGAGGTGCGTTTTAGAAACCTTTCCCCATCACACGGTGTACCATCTTCTGGGTTTCTCATGCATGTTTTCGATGTAGGAAGATGCCCTTGAAGCTGGAGATTTGGGACCCATGCGATGGGTACCACGCAGTATTACTTTAAAGGGTCTGTGTTTGCTCACCCAACCTCACCAAACCTCTCAGCCCCAAGAGTGTCCACCCTTATGTCTCATCCAGCTGTGGGTCTAGATATGGTCAATCCAGGTTGCATCACAGCCCCTGAACTCATTGTGTAAGAATTTCTATCTCTTTCACTGTCGTTGTTTCATGGATTTTTCAAAGTAATTTATTTTCATAATGGGGTTTAGCTGCTTTTCACGGCTGTGTTTATGCCGCTTTACACCCACTTGACACACTAACAGAGAGATATCAATACATAGGTTTCAAGATTATTACTAGTCAGATATATTCTTGTGCGGTGAATAGGGCGTGTTGAGTCCAGTTCTCTGAGCAAGGAGTAGGTCTTGTCTACTACATATTGGGTTTATGGAACGGTATCTGAGCTAATTTGATACCCTTGTTTTATGTATCACCCCACCTCACCTTTCCCGTTAAGCAGCCATAGTGTGTTTTCTGCATGTGTGACTCTGTTCTGTTTTGTAATTCAGTTCAAGTGTAACGGTTTTTACATTCCCTCTATAAGTGATACCTTATGAGAAGTGTCCTTTTCTGTGTGACTTATTTCACTTAGAATCGTCGTACCTAAATCCACTCATCATGCTGCTACTAACCTTATGACATTGATTTCATGGCTGAGTGATATTCCATTGTACATAAGGACCACAACTTCTTTATCCATTTTTCTCTTTCCTGGGATATTGAAGGTGGAATGAAGTGGAGGTCCTTGTCAACAGAGCAGCCCTCAACTTTGGGGTGCTTGTGTCTTGCTGATTTTTCATTTTCCCAATTTATACCCCCATGAGTGGAAGTGCCCTATGCTCTCTAAGCTGTGTTTTTCAGATGTTTCAGGACACACCGTACACTTCTCCAGAGTGGCTGTTGGCAATTTACATCCCGCCCATCAGTGTAGCAAGGCTCCCATTTCTCCATGGCCTGTCCTGCATTTCTGGTTTTGACACTTTTTTCAGCATGGCCCTTTTGACCGATGGGAAGCGAGACTTCTCTGTAGCGCTGATTTGCCTTTCCAGGTTGCTTGGTTGGCCAAAAAGGGCGTATGCGTTTTTTCCTGAATATATTCAGGAAAAAACGCATACGCCCTTTTTGGCCAAGGGCATCATTGTCAACGTTTTGCCGCTTTTCATGTGCTTTAAAGGCGATTCGTATCTACCTCCTGAAATCTGTTTCGTGCAATTCTGCCTTGATTTCAAATCCTCTTCTTTGCCTTCCCTCAATATATTTGTGGACGAGAGTTATCATTTATAACTCTGCAGGTTTGTGAATTGCAGTGCCCTGAACCTCATTTTACAACTCGCTTTTTTGGGAGCTGGCCGCAAAAGCGCAGGATGGCTTCAGGCCCTGTTCTGGTTCCGGGGGGCAGGCTGAGCCTGTGGTTAATTCTTCTTCCTGATGGGAAAATAGAGTGACCTGTGCCTGTCCCAACACCAAGAGCTAGTCTCTCGTTGGTTCCCCGTCTTCCCGTTCATCCTCAGGACAAATTGCAACCTGTACGGAACAGGAGGTTAAAGGTGCTGATGCTCCAAGTAGGGAGATTGCTAGTAAAGTGGCTGGAATGGCGAACCCGGGCACAAGGAGATGAGAAATGAGGTGCGTTTTAGAAACCTTTCCCCATCACACGGTGTACCATCTTCTGGGTTTCTCATGCATGTTTTCGATGTAGGAAGATGCCCTTGAAGCTGGAGATTTGGGACCCATGCGATGGGTACCACGCAGTATTACTTTAAAGGGTCTGTGTTTGCTCACCCAACCTCACCAAACCTCTCAGCCCCAAGAGTGTCCACCCTTATGTCTCATCCAGCTGTGGGTCTAGATATGGTCAATCCAGGTTGCATCACAGCCCATGAACTCATTGTGTAAGAATTTCTATCTCTTTCACTGTCGTTGTTTCATGGGTTTTTCAAAGTAATTTATTTTCATAATGGGGTTTAGCTGCTTTTCACGGCTGTGTTTATGCCGCTTTACACCCACTTGACACACTAACAGAGAGATATCAATACATAGGTTTCAAGATTATTACTAGTCAGATATATTCTTGTGCGGTGAATAGGGCGTGTTGAGTCCAGTTCTCTGAGCAAGGAGTAGGTCTTGTCTACTACATATTGGGTTTATGGAACGGTATCTGAGCTAATTTGATACCCTTGTTTTATGTATCACCCCACCTCACCTTTCCCGTTAAGCAGCCATAGTGTGTTTTCTGCATGTGTGACTCTGTTCTGTTTTGTAATTCAGTTCAAGTGTAACGGTTTTTACATTCCCTCTATAAGTGATACCTTATGAGAAGTGTCCTTTTCTGTGTGTCTTATTTCTCTTAGAATCGTCGTACCTAAATCCACTCATCATGCTGCTACTAACCTTATGACATTGATTTCATGGCTGAGTGATATTCCATTGTACATAAGGACCACAACTTCTTTATCCATTTTTCTCTTTCCTGGGATATTGAAGGTGGAATGAAGTGGAGGTCCTTGTCAACAGAGCAGCCCTCAACTTTGGGGTGCTTGTGTCTTGCTGATTTTTCATTTTCCCAATTTATACCCCCATGAGTGGAAGTGCCCTATGCTCTCTAAGCTGTGTTTTTCAGATGTTTCAGGACACACCGTACACTTCTCCAGAGTGGCTGTTGTCAATTTACATCCCGCCCATCAGTGTAGCAAGGCTCCCATTTCTCCATGGCCTGTCCTGCATTTCTGGTTTTGACACTTTTTTCAGCATGGCCCTTTTGACCGATGGGAAGCGAGACTTCTCTGTAGCGCTGATTTGCCTTTCCAGGTTGCTTGGTTGGCCAAAAAGGGCGTATGCGTTTTTTCCTGAATATATTCAGGAAAAAACGCATACGCCCTTTTTGGCCAAGGGCATCATTGTCAACGTTTTGCCGCCTTTCATGTGCTTTAAAGGCGATTCGTATCTACCTCCTGAAATCTGTTTCGTGCAATTCTGCCTTGATTTCAAATCCTCTTCTTTGCCTTCCCTCAATATATTTGTGGACGAGAGTTATCATTTATAACTCTGCAGGTTTGTGAATTGCAGTGCCCTGAACCTCATTTTACAACTCGCTTTTTTGGGAGCTGGCCGCAAAAGCGCAGGATGGCTTCAGGCCCTGTTCTGGTTCCGGGGGGCAGGCTGAGCCTGTGGTTAATTCTTCTTCCTGATGGGAAAATAGAGTGACCTGTGCCTGTCCCAACACCAAGAGCTAGTCTCTCGTTGGTTCCCCGTCTTCCCGTTCATCCTCAGGACAAATTGCAACCTGTACGGAACAGGAGGTTAAAGGTGCTGATGCTCCAAGTAGGGAGATTGCTAGTAAAGTGGCTGGAATGGCGAACCCGGGCACAAGGAGATGAGAAATGAGGTGCGTTTTAGAAACCTTTCCCCATCACACGGTGTACCATCTTCTGGGTTTCTCATGCATGTTTTCGATGTAGGAAGATGCCCTTGAAGCTGGAGATTTGGGACCCATGCGATGGGTACCACGCAGTATTACTTTAAAGGGTCTGTGTTTGCTCACCCAACCTCACCAAACCTCTCAGCCCCAAGAGTGTCCACCCTTATGTCTCATCCAGCTGTGGGTCTAGATATGGTCAATCCAGGTTGCATCACAGCCCATGAACTCATTGTGTAAGAATTTCTATCTCTTTCACTGTCGTTGTTTCATGGGTTTTTCAAAGTAATTTATTTTCATAATGGGGTTTAGCTGCTTTTCACGGCTGTGTTTATGCCGCTTTACACCCACTTGACACACTAACAGAGAGATATCAATACATAGGTTTCAAGATTATTACTAGTCAGATATATTCTTGTGCGGTGAATAGGGCGTGTTGAGTCCAGTTCTCTGAGCAAGGAGTAGGTCTTGTCTACTACATATTGGGTTTATGGAACGGTATCTGAGCTAATTTGATACCCTTGTTTTATGTATCACCCCACCTCACCTTTCCCGTTAAGCAGCCATAGTGTGTTTTCTGCATGTGTGACTCTGTTCTGTTTTGTAATTCAGTTCAAGTGTAACGGTTTTTACATTCCCTCTATAAGTGATACCTTATGAGAAGTGTCCTTTTCTGTGTGACTTATTTCACTTAGAATCGTCGTACCTAAATCCACTCATCATGCTGCTACTAACCTTATGACATTGATTTCATGGCTGAGTGATATTCCATTGTACATAAGGACCACAACTTCTTTATCCATTTTTCTCTTTCCTGGGATATTGAAGGTGGAATGAAGTGGAGGTCCTTGTCAACAGAGCAGCCCTCAACTTTGGGGTGCTTGTGTCTTGCTGATTTTTCATTTTCCCAATTTATACCCCCATGAGTGGAAGTGCCCTATGCTCTCTAAGCTGTGTTTTTCAGATGTTTCAGGACACACCGTACACTTCTCCAGAGTGGCTGTTGGCAATTTACATCCCGCCCATCAGTGTAGCAAGGCTCCCATTTCTCCATGGCCTGTCCTGCATTTCTGGTTTTGACACTTTTTTCAGCATGGCCCTTTTGACCGATGGGAAGCGAGACTTCTCTGTAGCGCTGATTTGCCTTTCCAGGTTGCTTGGTTGGCCAAAAAGGGCGTATGCGTTTTTTCCTGAATATATTCAGGAAAAAACGCATACGCCCTTTTTGGCCAAGGGCATCATTGTCAACGTTTTGCCGCTTTTCATGTGCTTTAAAGGCGATTCGTATCTACCTCCTGAAATCTGTTTCGTGCAATTCTGCCTTGATTTCAAATCCTCTTCTTTGCCTTCCCTCAATATATTTGTGGACGAGAGTTATCATTTATAACTCTGCAGGTTTGTGAATTGCAGTGCCCTGAACCTCATTTTACAACTCGCTTTTTTGGGAGCTGGCCGCAAAAGCGCAGGATGGCTTCAGGCCCTGTTCTGGTTCCGGGGGGCAGGCTGAGCCTGTGGTTAATTCTTCTTCCTGATGGGAAAATAGAGTGACCTGTGCCTGTCCCAACACCAAGAGCTAGTCTCTCGTTGGTTCCCCGTCTTCCCGTTCATCCTCAGGACAAATTGCAACCTGTACGGAACAGGAGGTTAAAGGTGCTGATGCTCCAAGTAGGGAGATTGCTAGTAAAGTGGCTGGAATGGCGAACCCGGGCACAAGGAGATGAGAAATGAGGTGCGTTTTAGAAACCTTTCCCCATCACACGGTGTACCATCTTCTGGGTTTCTCATGCATGTTTTCGATGTAGGAAGATGCCCTTGAAGCTGGAGATTTGGGACCCATGCGATGGGTACCACGCAGTATTACTTTAAAGGGTCTGTGTTTGCTCACCCAACCTCACCAAACCTCTCAGCCCCAAGAGTGTCCACCCTTATGTCTCATCCAGCTGTGGGTCTAGATATGGTCAATCCAGGTTGCATCACAGCCCCTGAACTCATTGTGTAAGAATTTCTATCTCTTTCACTGTCGTTGTTTCATGGGTTTTTCAAAGTAATTTATTTTCATAATGGGGTTTAGCTGCTTTTCACGGCTGTGTTTATGCCGCTTTACACCCACTTGACACACTAACAGAGAGATATCAATACATAGGTTTCAAGATTATTACTAGTCAGATATATTCTTGTGCGGTGAATAGGGCGTGTTGAGTCCAGTTCTCTGAGCAAGGAGTAGGTCTTGTCTACTACATATTGGGTTTATGGAACGGTATCTGAGCTAATTTGATACCCTTGTTTTATGTATCACCCCACCTCACCTTTCCCGTTAAGCAGCCATAGTGTGTTTTCTGCATGTGTGACTCTGTTCTGTTTTGTAATTCAGTTCAAGTGTAACGGTTTTTACATTCCCTCTATAAGTGATACCTTATGAGAAGTGTCCTTTTCTGTGTGACTTATTTCTCTTAGAATCGTCGTACCTAAATCCACTCATCATGCTGCTACTAACCTTATGACATTGATTTCATGGCTGAGTGATATTCCATTGTACATAAGGACCACAACTTCTTTATCCATTTTTCTCTTTCCTGGGATATTGAAGGTGGAATGAAGTGGAGGTCCTTGTCAACAGAGCAGCCCTCAACTTTGGGGTGCTTGTGTCTTGCTGATTTTTCATTTTCCCAATTTATACCCCCATGAGTGGAAGTGCCCTATGCTCTCTAAGCTGTGTTTTTCAGATGTTTCAGGACACACCGTACACTTCTCCAGAGTGGCTGTTGGCAATTTACATCCCGCCCATCAGTGTAGCAAGGCTCCCATTTCTCCATGGCCTGTCCTGCATTTCTGGTTTTGACACTTTTTTCAGCATGGCCCTTTTGACCGATGGGAAGCGAGACTTCTCTGTAGCGCTGATTTGCCTTTCCAGGTTGCTTGGTTGGCCAAAAAGGGCGTATGCGTTTTTTCCTGAATATATTCAGGAAAAAACGCATACGCCCTTTTTGGCCAAGGGCATCATTGTCAACGTTTTGCCGCTTTTCATGTGCTTTAAAGGCGATTCGTATCTACCTCCTGAAATCTGTTTCGTGCAATTCTGCCTTGATTTCAAATCCTCTTCTTTGCCTTCCCTCAATATATTTGTGGACGAGAGTTATCATTTATAACTCTGCAGGTTTGTGAATTGCAGTGCCCTGAACCTCATTTTACAACTCGCTTTTTTGGGAGCTGGCCGCAAAAGCGCAGGATGGCTTCAGGCCCTGTTCTGGTTCCGGGGGGCAGGCTGAGCCTGTGGTTAATTCTTCTTCCTGATGGGAAAATAGAGTGACCTGTGCCTGTCCCAACACCAAGAGCTAGTCTCTCGTTGGTTCCCCGTCTTCCCGTTCATCCTCAGGACAAATTGCAACCTGTACGGAACAGGAGGTTAAAGGTGCTGATGCTCCAAGTAGGGAGATTGCTAGTAAAGTGGCTGGAATGGCGAACCCGGGCACAAGGAGATGAGAAATGAGGTGCGTTTTAGAAACCTTTCCCCATCACACGGTGTACCATCTTCTGGGTTTCTCATGCATGTTTTCGATGTAGGAAGATGCCCTTGAAGCTGGAGATTTGGGACCCATGCGATGGGTACCACGCAGTATTACTTTAAAGGGTCTGTGTTTGCTCACCCAACCTCACCAAACCTCTCAGCCCCAAGAGTGTCCACCCTTATGTCTCATCCAGCTGTGGGTCTAGATATGGTCAATCCAGGTTGCATCACAGCCCATGAACGCATTGTGTAAGAATTTCTCTCTCTTTCACTGTCGTTGTTTCATGGGTTTTTCAAAGTAATTTATTTTCATAATGGGGTTTAGCTGCTTTTCACGGCTGTGTTTATGCCGCTTTACACCCACTTGACACACTAACAGAGAGATATCAATACATAGGTTTCAAGATTATTACTAGTCAGATATATTCTTGTGCGGTGAATAGGGCGTGTTGAGTCCAGTTCTCTGAGCAAGGAGTAGGTCTTGTCTACTACATATTGGGTTTATGGAACGGTATCTGAGCTAATTTGATACCCTTGTTTTATGTATCACCCCACCTCACCTTTCCCGTTAAGCAGCCATAGTGTGTTTTCTGCATGTGTGACTCTGTTCTGTTTTGTAATTCAGTTCAAGTGTAACGGTTTTTACATTCCCTCTATAAGTGATACCTTATGAGAAGTGTCCTTTTCTGTGTGACTTATTTCTCTTAGAATCGTCGTACCTAAATCCACTCATCATGCTGCTACTAACCTTATGACATTGATTTCATGGCTGAGTGATATTCCATTGTACATAAGGACCACAACTTCTTTATCCATTTTTCTCTTTCCTGGGATATTGAAGGTGGAATGAAGTGGAGGTCCTTGTCAACAGAGCAGCCCTCAACTTTGGGGTGCTTGTGTCTTGCTGATTTTTCATTTTCCCAATTTATACCCCCATGAGTGGAAGTGCCCTATGCTCTCTAAGCTGTGTTTTTCAGATGTTTCAGGACACACCGTACACTTCTCCAGAGTGGCTGTTGGCAATTTACATCCCGCCCATCAGTGTAGCAAGGCTCCCATTTCTCCATGGCCTGTCCTGCATTTCTGGTTTTGACACTTTTTTCAGCATGGCCCTTTTGACCGATGGGAAGCGAGACTTCTCTGTAGCGCTGATTTGCCTTTCCAGGTTGCTTGGTTGGCCAAAAAGGGCGTATGCGTTTTTTCCTGAATATATTCAGGAAAAAACGCATACGCCCTTTTTGGCCAAGGGCATCATTGTCAACGTTTTGCCGCTTTTCATGTGCTTTAAAGGCGATTCGTATCTACCTCCTGAAATCTGTTTCGTGCAATTCTGCCTTGATTTCAAATCCTCTTCTTTGCCTTCCCTCAATATATTTGTGGACGAGAGTTATCATTTATAACTCTGCAGGTTTGTGAATTGCAGTGCCCTGAACCTCCATTTTACAACTCGCTTTTTTGGGAGCTGGCCGCAAAAGCGCAGGATGGCTTCAGGCCCTGTTCTGGTTCCGGGGGGCAGGCTGAGCCTGTGGTTAATTCTTCTTCCTGATGGGAAAATAGAGTGACCTGTGCCTGTCCCAACACCAAGAGCTAGTCTCTCGTTGGTTCCCCGTCTTCCCGTTCATCCTCAGGACAAATTGCAACCTGTACGGAACAGGAGGTTAAAGGTGCTGATGCTCCAAGTAGGGAGATTGCTAGTAAAGTGGCTGGAATGGCGAACCCGGGCACAAGGAGATGAGAAATGAGCTGCGTTTTAGAAACCTTTCCCCATCACACGGTGTACCATCTTCTGGGTTTCTCATGCATGTTTTCGATGTAGGAAGATGCCCTTGAAGCTGGAGATTTGGGACCCATGCGATGGGTACCACGCAGTATTACTTTAAAGGGTCTGTGTTTGCTCACCCAACCTCACCAAACCTCTCAGCCCCAAGAGTGTCCACCCTTATGTCTCATCCAGCTGTGGGTCTAGATATGGTCAATCCAGGTTGCATCACAGCCCATGAACTCATTGTGTAAGAATTTCTATCTCTTTCACTGTCGTTGTTTCATGGGTTTTTCAAAGTAATTTATTTTCATAATGGGGTTTAGCTGCTTTTCACGGCTGTGTTTATGCCGCTTTACACCCACTTGACACACTAACAGAGAGATATCAATACATAGGTTTCAAGATTATTACTAGTCAGATATATTCTTGTGCGGTGAATAGGGCGTGTTGAGTCCAGTTCTCTGAGCAAGGAGTAGGTCTTGTCTACTACATATTGGGTTTATGGAACGGTATCTGAGCTAATTTGATACCCTTGTTTTATGTATCACCCCACCTCACCTTTCCCGTTAAGCAGCCATAGTGTGTTTTCTGCATGTGTGACTCTGTTCTGTTTTGTAATTCAGTTCAAGTGTAACGGTTTTTACATTCCCTCTATAAGTGATACCTTATGAGAAGTGTCCTTTTCTGTGTGACTTATTTCTCTTAGAATCGTCGTACCTAAATCCACTCATCATGCTGCTACTAACCTTATGACATTGATTTCATGGCTGAGTGATATTCCATTGTACATAAGGACCACAACTTCTTTATCCATTTTTCTCTTTCCTGGGATATTGAAGGTGGAATGAAGTGGAGGTCCTTGTCAACAGAGCAGCCCTCAACTTTGGGGTGCTTGTGTCTTGCTGATTTTTCATTTTCCCAATTTATACCCCCATGAGTGGAAGTGCCCTATGCTCTCTAAGCTGTGTTTTTCAGATGTTTCAGGACACACCGTACACTTCTCCAGAGTGGCTGTTGGCAATTTACATCCCGCCCATCAGTGTAGCAAGGCTCCCATTTCTCCATGGCCTGTCCTGCATTTCTGGTTTTGACACTTTTTTCAGCATGGCCCTTTTGACCGATGGGAAGCGAGACTTCTCTGTAGCGCTGATTTGCCTTTCCAGGTTGCTTGGTTGGCCAAAAAGGGCGTATGCGTTTTTTCCTGAATATATTCAGGAAAAAACGCATACGCCCTTTTTGGCCAAGGGCATCATTGTCAACGTTTTGCCGCTTTTCATGTGCTTTAAAGGCGATTCGTATCTACCTCCTGAAATCTGTTTCGTGCAATTCTGCCTTGATTTCAAATCCTCTTCTTTGCCTTCCCTCAATATATTTGTGGACGAGAGTTATCATTTATAACTCTGCAGGTTTGTGAATTGCAGTGCCCTGAACCTCATTTTACAACTCGCTTTTTTGGGAGCTGGCCGCAAAAGCGCAGGATGGCTTCAGGCCCTGTTCTGGTTCCGGGGGGCAGGCTGAGCCTGTGGTTAATTCTTCTTCCTGATGGGAAAATAGAGTGACCTGTGCCTGTCCCAACACCAAGAGCTAGTCTCTCGTTGGTTCCCCGTCTTCCCGTTCATCCTCAGGACAAATTGCAACCTGTACGGAACAGGAGGTTAAAGGTGCTGATGCTCCAAGTAGGGAGATTGCTAGTAAAGTGGCTGGAATGGCGAACCCGGGCACAAGGAGATGAGAAATGAGGTGCGTTTTAGAAACCTTTCCCCATCACACGGTGTACCATCTTCTGGGTTTCTCATGCATGTTTTCGATGTAGGAAGATGCCCTTGAAGCTGGAGATTTGGGACCCATGCGATGGGTACCACGCAGTATTACTTTAAAGGGTCTGTGTTTGCTCACCCAACCTCACCAAACCTCTCAGCCCCAAGAGTGTCCACCCTTATGTCTCATCCAGCTGTGGGTCTAGATATGGTCAATCCAGGTTGCATCTCAGCCCCTGAACTCATTGTGTAAGAATTTCTATCTCTTTCACTGTCGTTGTTTCATGGGTTTTTCAAAGTAATTTATTTTCATAATGGGGTTTAGCTGCTTTTCACGGCTGTGTTTATGCCGCTTTACACCCACTTGACACACTAACAGAGAGATATCAATACATAGGTTTCAAGATTATTACTAGTCAGATATATTCTTGTGCGGTGAATAGGGCGTGTTGAGTCCAGTTCTCTGAGCAAGGAGTAGGTCTTGTCTACTACATATTGGGTTTATGGAACGGTATCTGAGCTAATTTGATACCCTTGTTTTATGTATCACCCCACCTCACCTTTCCCGTTAAGCAGCCATAGTGTGTTTTCTGCATGTGTGACTCTGTTCTGTTTTGTAATTCAGTTCAAGTGTAACGGTTTTTACATTCCCTCTATAAGTGATACCTTATGAGAAGTGTCCTTTTCTGTGTGACTTATTTCACTTAGAATCGTCGTACCTAAATCCACTCATCATGCTGCTACTAACCTTATGACATTGATTTCATGGCTGAGTGATATTCCATTGTACATAAGGACCACAACTTCTTTATCCATTTTTCTCTTTCCTGGGATATTGAAGGTGGAATGAAGTGGAGGTCCTTGTCAACAGAGCAGCCCTCAACTTTGGGGTGCTTGTGTCTTGCTGATTTTTCATTTTCCCAATTTATACCCCCATGAGTGGAAGTGCCCTATGCTCTCTAAGCTGTGTTTTTCAGATGTTTCAGGACACACCGTACACTTCTCCAGAGTGGCTGTTGGCAATTTACATCCCGCCCATCAGTGTAGCAAGGCTCCCATTTCTCCATGGCCTGTCCTGCATTTCTGGTTTTGACACTTTTTTCAGCATGGCCCTTTTGACCGATGGGAAGCGAGACTTCTCTGTAGCGCTGATTTGCCTTTCCAGGTTGCTTGGTTGGCCAAAAAGGGCGTATGCGTTTTTTCCTGAATATATTCAGGAAAAAACGCATACGCCCTTTTTGGCCAAGGGCATCATTGTCAACGTTTTGCCGCTTTTCATGTGCTTTAAAGGCGATTCGTATCTACCTCCTGAAATCTGTTTCGTGCAATTCTGCCTTGATTTCAAATCCTCTTCTTTGCCTTCCCTCAATATATTTGTGGACGAGAGTTATCATTTATAACTCTGCAGGTTTGTGAATTGCAGTGCCCTGAACCTCCATTTTACAACTCGCTTTTTTGGGAGCTGGCCGCAAAAGCGCAGGATGGCTTCAGGCCCTGTTCTGGTTCCGGGGGGCAGGCTGAGCCTGTGGTTAATTCTTCTTCCTGATGGGAAAATAGAGTGACCTGTGCCTGTCCCAACACCAAGAGCTAGTCTCTCGTTGGTTCCCCGTCTTCCCGTTCATCCTCAGGACAAATTGCAACCTGTACGGAACAGGAGGTTAAAGGTGCTGATGCTCCAAGTAGGGAGATTGCTAGTAAAGTGGCTGGAATGGCGAACCCGGGCACAAGGAGATGAGAAATGAGGTGCGTTTTAGAAACCTTTCCCCATCACACGGTGTACCATCTTCTGGGTTTCTCATGCATGTTTTCGATGTAGGAAGATGCCCTTGAAGCTGGAGATTTGGGACCCATGCGATGGGTACCACGCAGTATTACTTTAAAGGGTCTGCGTTTGCTCACCCAACCTCACCAAACCTCTCAGCCCCAAGAGTGTCCACCCTTTTGTCTCATCCAGCTGTGGGTCTAGATATGGTCAATCCAGGTTGCATCACAGCCCCTGAACTCATTGTGTAAGAATTTCTATCTCTTTCACTGTCGTTGTTTCATGGGTTTTTCAAAGTAATTTATTTTCATAATGGGGTTTAGCTGCTTTTCACGGCTGTGTTTATGCCGCTTTACACCCACTTGACACACTAACAGAGAGATATCAATACATAGGTTTCAAGATTATTACTAGTCAGATATATTCTTGTGCGGTGAATAGGGCGTGTTGAGTCCAGTTCTCTGAGCAAGGAGTAGGTCTTGTCTACTACATATTGGGTTTATGGAACGGTATCTGAGCTAATTTGATACCCTTGTTTTATGTATCACCCCACCTCACCTTTCCCGTTAAGCAGCCATAGTGTGTTTTCTGCATGTGTGACTCTGTTCTGTTTTGTAATTCAGTTCAAGTGTAACGGTTTTTACATTCCCTCTATCAGTGATACCTTATGAGAAGTGTCCTTTTCTGTGTGACTTATTTCTCTTAGAATCGTCGTACCTAAATCCACTCATCATGCTGCTACTAACCTTATGACATTGATTTCATGGCTGAGTGATATTCCATTGTACATAAGGACCACAACTTCTTTATCCATTTTTCTCTTTCTGGGATATTGAAGGTGGAATGAAGTGGAGGTCCTTGTCAACAGAGCAGCCCTCAACTTTGGGGTGCTTGTGTCTTGCTGATTTTTCATTTTCCCAATTTATACCCCCATGAGTGGAAGTGCCCTATGCTCTCTAAGCTGTGTTTTTCAGATGTTTCAGGACACACCGTACACTTCTCCAGAGTGGCTGTTGGCAATTTACATCCCGCCCATCAGTGTAGCAAGGCTCCCATTTCTCCATGGCCTGTCCTGCATTTCTGGTTTTGACACTTTTTTCAGCATGGCCCTTTTGACCGATGGGAAGCGAGACTTCTCTGTAGCGCTGATTTGCCTTTCCAGGTTGCTTGGTTGGCCAAAAAGGGCGTATGCGTTTTTTCCTGAATATATTCAGGAAAAAACGCATACGCCCTTTTTGGCCAAGGGCATCATTGTCAACGTTTTGCCGCTTTTCATGTGCTTTAAAGGCGATTCGTATCTACCTCCTGAAATCTGTTTCGTGCAATTCTGCCTTGATTTCAAATCCTCTTCTTTGCCTTCCCTCAATATATTTGTGGACGAGAGTTATCATTTATAACTCTGCAGGTTTGTGAATTGCAGTGCCCTGAACCTCCATTTTACAACTCGCTTTTTTGGGAGCTGGCCGCAAAAGCGCAGGATGGCTTCAGGCCCTATTCTGGTTCCGGGGGGCAGGCTGAGCCTGTGGTTAATTCTTCTTCCTGATGGGAAAATAGAGTGACCTGTGCCTGTCCCAACACCAAGAGCTAGTCTCTCGTTGGTTCCCCGTCTTCCCGTTCATCCTCAGGACAAATTGCAACCTGTACGGAACAGGAGGTTAAAGGTGCTGATGCTCCAAGTAGGGAGATTGCTAGTAAAGTGGCTGGAATGGCGAACCCGGGCACAAGGAGATGAGAAATGAGGTGCGTTTTAGAAACCTTTCCCCATCACACGGTGTACCATCTTCTGGGTTTCTCATGCATGTTTTCGATGTAGGAAGATGCCCTTGAAGCTGGAGATTTGGGACCCATGCGATGGGTACCACGCAGTATTACTTTAAAGGGTCTGTGTTTGCTCACCCAACCTCACCAAACCTCTCAGCCCCAAGAGTGTCCACCCTTATGTCTCATCCAGCTGTGGGTCTAGATATGGTCAATCCAGGTTGCATCTCAGCCCCTGAACTCATTGTGTAAGAATTTCTATCTCTTTCACTGTCGTTGTTTCATGGATTTTTCAAAGTAATTTATTTTCATAATGGGGTTTAGCTGCTTTTCACGGCTGTGTTTATGCCGCTTTACAACCACTTGACACACTAACAGAGAGATATCAATACATAGGTTTCAAGATTATTACTAGTCAGATATATTCTTGTGCGGTGAATAGGGCGTGTTGAGTCCAGTTCTCTGAGCAAGGAGTAGGTCTTGTCTACTACATATTGGGTTTATGGAACGGTATCTGAGCTAATTTGATACCCTTGTTTTATGTATCACCCCACCTCACCTTTCCCGTTAAGCAGCCATAGTGTGTTTTCTGCATGTGTGACTCTGTTCTGTTTTGTAATTCAGTTCAAGTGTAACGGTTTTTACATTCCCTCTATAAGTGATACCTTATGAGAAGTGTCCTTTTCTGTGTGACTTATTTCACTTAGAATCGTCGTACCTAAATCCACTCATCATGCTGCTACTAACCTTATGACATTGATTTCATGGCTGAGTGATATTCCATTGTACATAAGGACCACAACTTCTTTATCCATTTTTCTCTTTCCTGGGATATTGAAGGTGGAATGAAGTGGAGGTCCTTGTCAACAGAGCAGCCCTCAACTTTGGGGTGCTTGTGTCTTGCTGATTTTTCATTTTCCCAATTTATACCCCCATGAGTGGAAGTGCCCTATGCTCTCTAAGCTGTGTTTTTCAGATGTTTCAGGACACACCGTACACTTCTCCAGAGTGGCTGTTGGCAATTTACATCCCGCCCATCAGTGTAGCAAGGCTCCCATTTCTCCATGGCCTGTCCTGCATTTCTGGTTTTGACACTTTTTTCAGGATGGCCCTTTTGACCGATGGGAAGCGAGACTTCTCTGTAGCGCTGATTTGCCTTTCCAGGTTGCTTGGTTGGCCAAAAAGGGCGTATGCGTTTTTTCCTGAATATATTCAGGAAAAAACGCATACGCCCTTTTTGGCCAAGGGCATCATTGTCAACGTTTTGCCGCTTTTCATGTGCTTTAAAGGCGATTCGTATCTACCTCCTGAAATCTGTTTCGTGCAATTCTGCCTTGATTTCAAATCCTCTTCTTTGCCTTCCCTCAATATATTTGTGGACGAGAGTTATCATTTATAACTCTGCAGGTTTGTGAATTGCAGTGCCCTGAACCTCATTTTACAACTCGCTTTTTTGGGAGCTGGCCGCAAAAGCGCAGGATGGCTTCAGGCCCTGTTCTGGTTCCGGGGGGCAGGCTGAGCCTGTGGTTAATTCTTCTTCCTGATGGGAAAATAGAGTGACCTGTGCCTGTCCCAACACCAAGAGCTAGTCTCTCGTTGGTTCCCCGTCTTCCCGTTCATCCTCAGGACAAATTGCAACCTGTACGGAACAGGAGGTTAAAGGTGCTGATGCTCCAAGTAGGGAGATTGCTAGTAAAGTGGCTGGAATGGCGAACCCGGGCACAAGGAGATGAGAAATGAGGTGCGTTTTAGAAACCTTTCCCCATCACACGGTGTACCATCTTCTGGGTTTCTCATGCATGTTTTCGATGTAGGAAGATGCCCTTGAAGCTGGAGATTTGGGACCCATGCGATGGGTACCACGCAGTATTACTTTAAAGGGTCTGCGTTTGCTCACCCAACCTCACCAAACCTCTCAGCCCCAAGAGTGTCCACCCTTTTGTCTCATCCAGCTGTGGGTCTAGATATGGTCAATCCAGGTTGCATCACAGCCCCTGAACTCATTGTGTAAGAATTTCTATCTCTTTCACTGTCGTTGTTTCATGGGTTTTTCAAAGTAATTTATTTTCATAATGGGGTTTAGCTGCTTTTCACGGCTGTGTTTATGCCGCTTTACACCCACTTGACACACTAACAGAGAGATATCAATACATAGGTTTCAAGATTATTACTAGTCAGATATATTCTTGTGCGGTGAATAGGGCGTGTTGAGTCCAGTTCTCTGAGCAAGGAGTAGGTCTTGTCTACTACATATTGGGTTTATGGAACGGTATCTGAGCTAATTTGATACCCTTGTTTTATGTATCACCCCACCTCACCTTTCCCGTTAAGCAGCCATAGTGTGTTTTCTGCATGTGTGACTCTGTTCTGTTTTGTAATTCAGTTCAAGTGTAACGGTTTTTACATTCCCTCTATCAGTGATACCTTATGAGAAGTGTCCTTTTCTGTGTGACTTATTTCACTTAGAATCGTCGTACCTAAATCCACTCATCATGCTGCTACTAACCTTATGACATTGATTTCATGGCTGAGTGATATTCCATTGTACATAAGGACCACAACTTCTTTATCCATTTTTCTCTTTCCTGGGATATTTAAGGTGGAATGAAGTGGAGGTCCTTGTCAACAGAGCAGCCCTCAACTTTGGGGTGCTTGTGTCTTGCTGATTTTTCATTTTCCCAATTTATACCCCCATGAGTGGAAGTGCCCTATGCTCTCTAAGCTGTGTTTTTCAGATGTTTCAGGACACACCGTACACTTCTCCAGAGTGGCTGTTGGCAATTTACATCCCGCCCATCAGTGTAGCAAGGCTCCCATTTCTCCATGGCCTGTCCTGCATTTCTGGTTTTGACACTTTTTTTAGGATGGCCCTTTTGACCGTTGGGAAGCGAGACTTCTCTGTAGCGCTGATTTGCCTTTCCAGGTTGCTTGGTTGGCCAAAAAGGGCGTATGCGTTTTTTCCTGAATATATTCAGGAAAAAACGCATACGCCCTTTTTGGCCAAGGGCATCATTGTCAACGTTTTGCCGCTTTTCATGTGCTTTAAAGGCGATTCGTATCTACCTCCTGAAATCTGTTTCGTACAATTCTGCCTTGATTTCAAATCCTCTTCTTTGCCTTCCCTCAATATATTTGTGGACGAGAGTTATCATTTATAACTCTGCAGGTTTGTGAATTGCAGTGCCCTGAACCTCCATTTTACAACTCGCTTTTTTGGGAGCTGGCCGCAAAAGCGCAGGATGGCTTCAGGCCCTGTTCTGGTTCCGGGGGGCAGGCTGAGCCTGTGGTTAATTCTTCTTCCTGATGGGAAAATAGAGTGACCTGTGCCTGTCCCAACACCAAGAGCTAGTCTCTCGTTGGTTCCCCGTCTTCCCGTTCATCCTCAGGACAAATTGCAACCTGTACGGAACAGGAGGTTAAAGGTGCTGATGCTCCAAGTAGGGAGATTGCTAGTAAAGTGGCTGGAATGGCGAACCCGGGCACAAGGAGATGAGAAATGAGGTGCGTTTTAGAAACCTTTCCCCATCACACGGTGTACCATCTTCTGGGTTTCTCATGCATGTTTTCGATGTAGGAAGATGCCCTTGAACCTGGAGATTTGGGACCCATGCGATGGGTACCACGCAGTATTACTTTAAAGGGTCTGCGTTTGCTCACCCAACCTCACCAAACCTCTCAGCCCCAAGAGTGTCCACCCTTATGTCTCATCCAGCTGTGGGTCTAGATATGGTCAATCCAGGTTGCATCACAGCCCCTGAACTCATTGTGTAAGAATTTCTATCTCTTTCACTGTCGTTGTTTCATGGGTTTTTCAAAGTAATTTATTTTCATAATGGGGTTTAGCTGCTTTTCACGGCTGTGTTTATGCCGCTTTACACCCACTTGACACACTAACAGAGAGATATCAATACATAGGTTTCAAGATTATTACCAGTCAGATATATTCTTGTGCGGTGAATAGGGCGTGTTGAGTCCAGTTCTCTGAGCAAGGAGTAGGTCTTGTCTACTACATATTGGGTTTATGGAACGGTATCTGAGCTAATTTGATACCCTTGTTTTATGTATCACCCCACCTCACCTTTCCCGTTAAGCAGCCATAGTGTGTTTTCTGCATGTGTGATTCTGTTCTGTTTTGTAATTCAGTTCAAGTGTAACGGTTTTTACATTCCCTCTATCAGTGATACCTTATGAGAAGTGTCCATTTCTGTGTGACTTATTTCTCTTAGAATCGTCGTACCTAAATCCACTCATCATGCTGCTACTAACCTTATGACATTGATTTCATGGCTGAGTGATATTCCATTGTACATAAGGACCACAACTTCTTTATCCATTTTTCTCTTTCCTGGGATATTTAAGGTGGAATGAAGTGGAGGTCCTTGTCAACAGAGCAGCCCTAAACTTTGGGGTGCTTGTGTCTTGCTGATTTTTCATTTTCCCAATTTATACCCCCATGAGTGGAAGTGCCCTATGCTCTCTAAGCTGTGTTTTTCAGATGTTTCAGGACACACTGTACACTTCTCCAGAGTGGCTGTTGGCAATTTACATCCCGCCCATCAGTGTAGCAAGGCTCCCATTTCTCCATGGCCTGTCCTGCATTTCTGGTTTTGACACTTTTTTCAGCATGGCCCTTTTGACCGATGGGAAGCGAGACTTCTCTGTAGCGCTGATTTGCCTTTCCAGGTTGCTTGGTTGGCCAAAAAGGGCGTATGCGTTTTTTCCTGAATATATTCAGGAAAAAACGCATACGCCCTTTTTGGCCAAGGGCATCATTGTCAACGTTTTGCCGCTTTTCATGTGCTTTAAAGGCGATTCGTATCTACCTCCTGAAATCTGTTTCATGCAATTCTGCCTTGATTTCAAATCCTCTTCTTTGCCTTCCCTCAATATATTTGTGGACGAGAGTTATCATTTATAACTCTGCAGGTTTGTGAATTGCAGTGCCCTGAACCTCCATTTTACAACTCGCTTTTTTGGGAGCTGGCCGCAAAAGCGCAGGATGGCTTCAGGCCCTGTTCTGGTTCCGGGGGGCAGGCTGAGCCTGTGGTTAATTCTTCTTCCTGATGGGAAAATAGAGTGACCTGTGCCTGTCCCGACACCAAGAGCTAGTCTCTCGTTGGTTCCCCGTCTTCCCGTTCATCCTCAGGACAAATTGCAACCTGTACGGAACAGGAGGTTAAAGGTGCTGATGCTCCAAGTAGGGAGATTGCTAGTAAAGTGGCTGGAATGGCGAACCCGGGCACAAGGAGATGAGAAATGAGGTGCGTTTTACAAACCTTTCCCCATCACACGGTGTACCATCTTCTGGGTTTCTCATGCATGTTTTTGATGTAGGAAGATGCCCTTGAACCTGGAGATTTGGGACCCATGCGATGGGTACCACGCAGTATTACTTTAAAGGGTCTGCGTTTGCTCACCCAACCTCACCAAACCTCTCAGCCCCAAGAGTGTCCACCCTTATGTCTCATCCAGCTGTGGGTCTAGATATGGTCAATCCAGGTTGCATCACAGCCCCTGAACTCATTGTGTAAGAATTTCTATCTCTTTCACTGTCGTTGTTTCATGGGTTTTTCAAAGTAATTTATTTTCATAATGGGGTTTAGCTGCTTTTCACGGCTGTGTTTATGCCGCTTTACACCCACTTGACACACTAACAGAGAGATATCAATACATAGGTTTCAAGATTATTACCAGTCAGATATATTCTTGTGCGGTGAATAGGGCGTGTTGAGTCCAGTTCTCTGAGCAAGGAGTAGGTCTTGTCTACTACATATTGGGTTTATGGAACGGTATCTGAGCTAATTTGATACCCTTGTTTTATGTATCACCCCACCTCACCTTTCCCGTTAAGCAGCCATAGTGTGTTTTCTGCATGTGTGACTCTGTTCTGTTTTGTAATTCAGTTCAAGTGTAACGGTTTTTACATTCCCTCTATCAGTGATACCTTATGAGAAGTGTCCATTTCTGTGTGACTTATTTCTCTTAGAATCGTCGTACCTAAATCCACTCATCATGCTGCTACTAACCTTATGACATTGATTTCATGGCTGAGTGATATTCCATTGTACATAAGGACCACAACTTCTTTATCCATTTTTCTCTTTCCTGGGATATTTAAGGTGGAATGAAGTGGAGGTCCTTGTCAACAGAGCAGCCCTCAACTTTGGGGTGCTTGTGTCTTGCTGATTTTTCATTTTCCCAATTTATACCCCCATGAGTGGAAGTGCCCTATGCTCTCTAAGCTGTGTTTTTCAGATGTTTCAGGACACACTGTACACTTCTCCAGAGTGGCTGTTGGCAATTTACATCCCGCCCATCAGTGTAGCAAGGCTCCCATTTCTCCATGGCCTGTCCTGCATTTCTGGTTTTGACACTTTTTTCAGCATGGCCCTTTTGACCGATGGGAAGCGAGACTTCTCTGTAGCGCTGATTTGCCTTTCCAGGTTGCTTGGTTGGCCAAAAAGGGCGTATGCGTTTTTTCCTGAATATATTCAGGAAAAAACGCATACGCCCTTTTTGGCCAAGGGCATCATTGTCAACGTTTTGCCGCTTTTCATGTGCTTTAAAGGCGATTCGTATCTACCTCCTGAAATCTGTTTCCTGCAATTCTGCCTTGATTTCAAATCCTCTTCTTTGCCTTCCCTCAATATATTTGTGGACGAGAGTTATCATTTATAACTCTGCAGGTTTGTGAATTGCAGTGCCCTGAACCTCCATTTTACAACTCGCTTTTTTGGGAGCTGGCCGCAAAAGCGCAGGATGGCTTCAGGCCCTGTTCTGGTTCCGGGGGGCAGGCTGAGCCTGTGGTTAATTCTTCTTCCTGATGGGAAAATAGAGTGACCTGTGCCTGTCCCGACACCAAGAGCTAGTCTCTCGTTGGTTCCCCGTCTTCCCGTTCATCCTCAGGACAAATTGCAACCTGTATGGAACAGGAGGTTAAAGGTGCTGATGCTCCAAGTAGGGAGATTGCTAGTAAAGTGGCTGGAATGGCGAACCCGGGCACAAGGAGATGAGAAATGAGGTGCGTTTTACAAACCTTTCCCCATCACACGGTGTACCATCTTCTGGGTTTCTCATGCATGTTTTTGATGTAGGAAGATGCCCTTGAACCTGGAGATTTGGGACCCATGCGATGGGTACCACGCAGTATTACTTTAAAGGGTCTGCGTTTGCTCACCCAACCTCACCAAACCTCTCAGCCCCAAGAGTGTCCACCCTTATGTCTCATCCAGCTGTGGGTCTAGATATGGTCAATCCAGGTTGCATCACAGCCCCTGAACTCATTGTGTAAGAATTTCTATCTCTTTCACTGTCGTTGTTTCATGGGTTTTTCAAAGTAATTTATTTTCATAATGGGGTTTAGCTGCTTTTCACGGCTGTGTTTATGCCGCTTTACACCCACTTGACACACTAACAGAGAGATATCAATACATAGGTTTTAAGATTATTACTAGTCAGATATATTCTTGTGCGGTGAATAGGGCGTGTTGAGTCCAGTTCTCTGAGCAAGGAGTAGGTCTTGTCTACTACATATTGGGTTTATGGAACAGTATCTGAGCTAATTTGATACCCTTGTTTTATGTATCACCCCACCTCACCTTTCCCGTTAAGCAGCCATAGTCTGTTTTCTGCATGTGTGACTCTGTTCTGTTTTGTAATTCAGTTCAAGTGTAACGGTTTTTACATTCCCTCTAAAAGTGATACCTTATGAGAAGTGTCCTTTTCTGTGTGACTTATTTCACTTAGAATCGTCGTACCTAAATCCACTCATCATGCTGCTACTAACCTTATGACATTGATTTCATGGCTGAGTGATATTCCATTGTACATAAGGACCACAACTTCTTTATCCATTTTTCTCTTTCCTGGGATATTGAAGGTGGAATGAAGTGGAGGTCCTTGTCAACAGAGCAGCCCTCAACTTTGGGGTGCTTGTGTCTTGCTGATTTTTCATTTTCCCAATTTATACCCCCATGAGTGGAAGTGCCCTATGCTCTCTAAGCTGTGTTTTTTAGATGTTTCAGGACTCACCGTACACTTCTCCAGAGTGGCTGTTGGCAATTTACATCCCACCCATCAGTGTAGCAAGGCTCCCATTTCTCCATGGCCTGTCCTGCATTTCTGGTTTTGACACTTTTTTCAGCATGGCCCTTTTGACCGATGGGAAGCGAGACTTCTCTGTAGCGCTGATTTGCCTTTCCAGGTTGCTTGGTTGGCCAAAAAGGGCGTATGCGTTTTTTCCTGAATATATTCAGGAAAAAACGCATACGCCCTTTTTGGCCAAGGGCATCATTGTCAACGTTTTGCCGCTTTTCATGTGCTTTAAAGGCGATTCGTATCTACCTCCTGAAATCTGTTTCGTGCAATTCTGCCTTGATTTCAAATCCTCTTCTTTGCCTTCCCTCAATATATTTGTGGACGAGAGTTATCATTTATAACTCTGCAGGTTTGTGAATTGCAGTGCCCTGAACCTCCATTTTACAACTCACTTTTTTGGGAGCTGGCCGCAAAAGCGCAGGATGGCTTCAGGCCCTGTTCTGGTTCCGGGGGGCAGGCTGAGCCTGTGCTTAATTCTTCTTCCTGATGGGAAAATAGAGTGACCTGTGCCTGTCCCAACACCAAGAGCTAGTCTCTCGTTGGTTCCCTGTCTTCCCGTTCATCCTCAGGACAAATTGCAACCTGTACGGAACAGGAGGTTAAAGGTGCTGATGCTCCAAGTAGGGAGATTGCTAGTAAAGTGGCTGGAATGGCGAACCCGGGCACAAGGAGATGAGAAATGAGGTGCGATTTAGAAACCTTTCCCCATCACACGGTGTACCATCTTCTGGGTTTCTCATGCATGTTTTCGATGTAGGAAGATGCCCTTGAAGCTGGAGATTTGGGACCCATGCGATGGGTAGCACGCAGTATTACTTTAAAGGGTCTGCGTTTGCTCACCCAACCTCACCAAACCTCTCAGCCCCAAGAGTGTCCACCCTTATGTCTCATCCAGCTGTGGGTCTAGATATGGTCAATCCAGGTTGCATCACAGCCCCTGAACTCATTGTGTAAGAATTTCTATCTCTTTCACTGTCGTTGTTTCATGGGTTTTACAAAGTAATTTATTTTCATAATGGGGTTTAGCTGCTTTTCACGGCTGTGTTTATGCCGCTTTACACCCACTTGACACACTAACAGAGAGATATCAATACATAGGTTTTAAGATTATTACTAGTCAGATATATTCTTGTGCGGTGAATAGGGCGTGTTGAGTCCAGTTCTCTGAGCAAGGAGTAGGTCTTGTCTATTACATATTGGGTTTATGGAAAGGTATCTGAGCTAATTTGATACCCTTGTTTTATGTATCACCCCACCTCACCTTTCCCGTTAAGCAGCCATAGTGTGTTTTCTGCATGTGTGACTCTGTTCTGTTTTGTAATTCAGTTCAAGTGTAACGGTTTTTACATTCCCTCTATAAGTGATACCTTATGAGAAGTGTCCTTTTCTGTGTGACTTATTTCTCTTAGAATCGTCGTACCTAAATCCACTCATCATGCTGCTACTAACCTTATGACATTGATTTCATGGCTGAGTGATATTCCATTGTACATAAGGACCACAACTTCTTTATCCATGTTTCTCTTTCCTGGGATATTTAAGGTGGAATTAAGTGGAGGTCCTTGTCAACAGAGCAGCCCTCAACTTTGGGGTGCTTGTGTCTTGCTGATTTTTCATTTTCCCAATTTATACCCCCATGAGTGGAAGTGCCCTATGCTCTCTAAGCTGTGTTTTTCAGATGTTTCAGGACACACCGTACACTTCTCCAGAGTGGCTGTTGGCAATTTACATCCCGCCCATCAGTGTAGCAAGGCTCCCATTTCTCCATGGCCTGTCCTGCATTTCTGGTTTTGACACCTTTTTCAGGATGGCCCTTTTGACCGATGGGAAGCGAGACTTCTCTGTAGCGCTGATTTGCCTTTCCAGGTTGCTTGGTTGGCCAAAAAGGGCGTATGCGTTTTTTCCTGAATATATTCAGGAAAAAACGCATACGCCCTTTTTGGCCAAGGGCATCATTGTCAACGTTTTGCCGCTTTTCATGTGCTTTAAAGGCGATTCGTATCTACCTCCTGAAATCTGTTTCGTGCAATTCTGCCTTGATTTCAAATCCTCTTCTTTGCCTTCCCTCAATATATTTGTGGACGAGAGTTATCATTTATAACTCTGCAGGTTTGTGAATTGCAGTGCCCTGAACCTCCATTTTACAACTCGCTTTTTTGGGAGCTGGCCGCAAAAGCGCAGGATGGCTTCAGGCCCTGTTCTGGTTCTGGGGGGTCAGGCTGAGCCTGTGGTTAATTCTTCTTCCTGATGGGAAAATAGAGTGACCTGTGCCTGTCCCAACACCAAGAGCTAGTCTCTCGTTGGTTCCCCGTCTTCCCGTTCATCCTCAGGACAAATTGCAACCTGTACGGAACAGGAGGTTAAAGGTGCTGATGCTCCAAGTAGGGAGATTGCTAGTAAAGCGGCTGGAATGGCGAACCCGGGCACAAGGAGATGAGAAATGAGGTGCGTTTTAGAAACCTTTCCCCATCACACGGTGTACCATCTTCTGGGTTTCTCATGCATGTTTTCGATGTAGGAAGATGCCCTTGAAGCTGGAGATTTGGGACCCATGCGATGGGTACCACGCAGTATTACTTTAAAGGGTCTGCGTTTGCTCACCCAACCTCACCAAACCTCTCAGCCCCAAGAGTGTCCACCCTTATGTCTCATCCAGCTGTGGGTCTAGATATGGTCAATCCAGGTTGCATCACAGCCCATGAACTCATTGTGTAAGAATTTCTATCTCTTTCACTGTCGTTGTTTCATGGGTTTTACAAAGTAATTTATTTTCATAATGGGGTTTAGCTGCTTTTCACGGCTGTGTTTATGCCGCTTTACACCCACTTGACACACTAACAGAGAGATATCAATACATAGGTTTTAAGATTATTACTAGTCAGATATATTCTTGTGCGGTGAATAGGGCGTGTTGAGTCCAGTTCTCTGAGCAAGGAGTAGGTCTTGTCTACTACATATTGGGTTTATGGAACGGTATCTGAGCTAATTTGATACCCTTGTTTTATGTATCACCCCACCTCACCTTTCCCGTTAAGCAGCCATAGTCTGTTTTCTGCATGTGTGACTCTGTTCTGTTTTGTAATTCAGTTCAAGTGTAACGGTTTTTACATTCCCTCTATCAGTGATACCTTATGAGAAGTGTCCTTTTCTGTGTGACTTATTTCACTTAGAATCGTCGTACCTAAATCCACTCATCATGCTGCTACTAACCTTATGACATTGATTTCATGGCTGAGTGATATTCCATTGTACATAAGGACCACAACTTCTTTATCCATTTTTCTCTTTCCTGGGATATTTAAGGTGGAATGAAGTGGAGGTCCTTGTCAACAGAGCAGCCCTCAACTTTGGGGTGCTTGTGTCTTGCTGATTTTTCATTTTCCCAATTTATACCCCCATGAGTGGAAGTGCCCTATGCTCTCTAAGCTGTGTTTTTCAGATGTTTCAGGACACACCGTACAGTTCTCCAGAGTGGCTGTTGGCAATTTAAATCCCGCCCATCAGTGTAGCAAGGCTCCCATTTCTCCATGGCCTGTCCTGCATTTCTGGTTTTGACACTTTTTTCAGCATGGCCCTTTTGACCGATGGGAAGCGAGACTTCTCTGTAGCGCTGATTTGCCTTTCCAGGTTGCTTGGTTGGCCAAAAAGGGCGTATGCGTCTTTTCCTGAATATATTCAGGAAAAAACGCATACGCCCTTTTTGGCCAAGGGCATCATTGTCAACGTTTTGCCGCTTTTCATGTGCTTTAAAGGCGATTCGTATCTACCTCCTGAAATCTGTTTCGTGCAATTCTGCCTTGATTTCAAATCCTCTTCTTTGCCTTCCCTCAATATATTTGTGGACGAGAGTTATCATTTATAACTCTGCAGGTTTGTGAATTGCAGTGCCCTGAACCTCCATTTTACAACTCGCTTTTTTGGGAGCTGGCCGCAAAAGCGCAGGATGGCTTCAGGCCCTGTTCTGGTTCCGGGGGGCAGGCTGAGCCTGTGGTTAATTCTTCTTCCTGATGGGAAAATAGAGTGACCTGTGCCGGTCCCAACACCACGAGCTAGTCTCTCGTTGGTTCCCCGTCTTCCCGTTCATCCTCAGGACAAATTGCAACCTGTACGGAACAGGAGGTTAAAGGTGCTGATGCTCCAAGTAGGGAGATTGCTAGTAAAGTGACTGGAATGGCGAACCCGGGCACAAGGAGATGAGAAATGAGGTGCGTTTTAGAAACCTTTCCCCATCACACGGTGTACCATCTTCTGGGTTTCTCATGCATGTTTTCGATGTAGGAAGATGCCCTTGAAGCTGGAGATTTGGGACCCATGCGATGGGTACCACGCAGTATTACTTTAAAGGGTCTGTGTTTGCTCACCCAACCTCACCAAACCTCTCAGCCCCAAGAGTGTCCACCCTTATGTCTCATCCAGCTGTGGGTCTAGATATGGTCAATCCAGGTTGCATCACAGCCCCTGAACTCATTGTGTAAAAATTTCTATCTCTTTCACTGTCGTTGTTTCATGGGTTTTTCAAAGTAATTTATTTTCATAATGGGATTTAGCTGCTTTTCACGGCTGTGTTTATGCCGCTTTACACCCACTTGACACACTAACAGAGAGATATCAATACATAGGTTTTAAGATTATTACTAGTCAGATATATTCTTGTGCGGTGAATAGGGCGTGTTGAGTCCAGTTCTCTGAGCAAGGAGTAGGTCTTGTCTACTACATATTGGGTTTATGGAACGGTATCTGAGCTAATTTGATACCCTTGTTTTATGTATCACCCCACCTCACCTTTCCCGTTAAGCAGCCATAGTCTGTTTTCTGCATGTGTGACTCTGTTCTGTTTTGTAATTCAGTTCAAGTGTAACGGTTTTTACATTCCCTCTATCAGTGATACCTTATGAGAAGTGTCCTTTTCTGTGTGACTTATTTCACTTAGAATCGTCGTACCTAAATCCACTCATCATGCTGCTACTAACCTTATGACATTGATTTCATGGCTGAGTGATATTCCATTGTACATAAGGACCACAACTTCTTTATCCATTTTTCTCTTTCCTGGGATATTTAAGGTGGAATGAAGTGGAGGTCCTTGTCAACAGAGCAGCCCTCAACTTTGGGGTGCTTGTGTCTTGCTGATTTTTCATTTTCCCAATTTATACCCCCATGAGTGGAAGTGCCCTATGCTCTCTAAGCTGTGTTTTTCAGATGTTTCAGGACACACCGTACACTCCTCCAGAGTGGCTGTTGGCAATTTACATCCCGCCCATCAGTGTAGCAAGGCTCCCATTTCTCCATGGCCTGTCCTGCATTTCTGGTTTTGACACTTTTTTCAGCATGGCCCTTTTGACCGATGGGAAGCGAGACTTCTCTGTAGCGCTGATTTGCCTTTCCAGGTTGCTTGGTTGGCCAAAAAGGGCGTATGCGTTTTTTCCTGAATATATTCAGGAAAAAACGCATACGCCCTTTTTGGCCAAGGGCATCATTGTCAACGTTTTGCCGCTTTTCATGTGCTTTAAAGGCGATTCGTATCTACCTCCTGAAATCTGTTTCGTGCAATTCTGCCTTGATTTCAAATCCTCTTCTTTGCCTTCCCTCAATATATTTGTGGACGAGAGTTATCATTTATAACTCTGCAGGTTTGTGAATTGCAGTGCCCTGAACCTCCATTTTACAACTCGCTTTTTTGGGAGCTGGCCGCAAAAGCGCAGGATGGCTTCAGGCCCTGTTCTGGTTCCGGGGGGCAGGCTGAGCCTGTGGTTAATTCTTCTTCCTGATAGGAAAATAGAGTGACCTGTGCCGGTCCCAACACCAAGAGCTAGTCTCTCGTTGGTTCCCCGTCTTCCCGTTCATCCTCAGGACAAATTGCAACCTATACGGAACAGGAGGTTAAAGGTGCTGATGCTCCAAGTAGGGAGATTGCTAGTAAAGTGGCTGGAATGGCGAACCCGGGCACAAGGAGATGAGAAATGAGGTGCGTTTTAGAAACCTTTCCCCATCACACGGTGTACCATCTTCTGGGGTTCTCATGCATGTTTTCGATGTAGGAAGATGCCCTTGAACCTGGAGATTTGGGACCCATGCGATGGGTACCACGCAGTATTATTTTAAAGGGTCTGCGTTTGCTCACCCAACCTCACCAAAACTCTCAGCCCCAAGAGTGTCCACCCTTATGTCTCATCCAGCTGTGGGTCTAGATATGGTCAATCCAGGTTGCATCACAGCCCCTGAACTCATTGTGTAAGAATTTCTATCTCTTTCGCTGTCGTTGTTTCATGGGTTTTTCAAAGTAATTTATTTTCATAATGGGGTTTAGCTGCTTTTCACGGCTGTGTTTATGCCGCTTTACACCCACTTGACACACTAACAGAGAGATATCAATACATAGGTTTTAAGATTATTACTAGTCAGATATATTCTTGTGCGGTGAATAGGGCGTGTTGAGTCCAGTTCTCTGAGCAAGGAGTAGGTCTTGTCTACTACATATTGGGTTTATGGAATGGTATCTGAGCTAATTTGATACCCTTGTTTTATGTATCACCCCAACTCACCTTTCCCGTTAAGCAGCCATAGTGTGTTTTCTGCATGTGTGACTCTGTTCTGTTTTGTAATTCAGTTCAAGTGTAACGGTTTTTACATTCCCTCTATAAGTGATACCTTATGAGAAGTGTCCTTTTCTGTGTGACTTATTTCACTTAGAATCGTCGTACCTAAATCCACTCATCATGCTGCTACTAACCTTATGACATTGATTTCATGGCTGAGTGATATTCCATTGTACATAAGGACCACAACTTCTTTATCCATTTTTCTCTTTCCTGGGATATTTAAGGTGGAATGAAGTGGAGGTCCTTGTCAACAGAGCAGCCCTCAACTTTGGGGTGCTTGTGTCTTGCTGATTTTTCATTTTCCCAATTTATACCCCCATGAGTGGAAGTGCCCTATGCTCTCTAAGCTGTGTTTTTCAGATGTTTCAGGACACACCGTACACTCCTCCAGAGTGGCTGTTGGCAATTTACATCCCGCCCATCAGTGTAGCAAGGCTCCCATTTCTCCATGGCCTGTCCTGCATTTCTGGTTTTGACACTTTTTTCAGCATGGCCCTTTTGACCGATGGGAAGCGAGACTTCTCTGTAGCGCTGATTTGCCTTTCCAGGTTGCTTGGTTGGCCAAAAAGGGCGTATGCGTTTTTTCCTGAATATATTCAGGAAAAAACGCATACGCCCTTTTTGGCCAAGGGCATCATTGTCAACGTTTTGCCGCTTTTCATGTGCTTTAAAGGCGATTCGTATCTACCTCCTGAAATCTGTTTCGTGCAATTCTGCCTTGATTTCAAATCCTCTTCTTTGCCTTCCCTCAATATATTTGTAGACGAGAGTTATCATTTATAACTCTGCAGGTTTGTGAATTGCAGTGCCCTGAACCTCCATTTTACAACTCGCTTTTTTGGGAGCTGGCCGCAAAAGCGCAGGATGGCTTCAGGCCCTGTTCTGGTTCCGGGGGGCAGGCTGAGCCTGTGGTTAATTCTTCTTCCTGATGGGAAAATAGAGTGACCTGTGCCTGTCCCAACACCAAGAGCTAGTCTCTCGTTGGTTCCCCGTCTTCCCGTTCATCCTCAGGACAAATTGCAACCTGTACGGAACAGGAGGTTAAAGGTGCTGATGCTCCAAGTAGGGAGATTGCTAGTAAAGCGGCTGGAATGGCGAACCCGGGCACAAGGAGATGAGAAATGAGGTGCGTTTTAGAAACCTTTCCCCATCACACGGTGTACCATCTTCTGGGTTTCTCATGCATGTTTTCGATGTAGGAAGATGCCCTTGAACCTGGAGATTTGGGACCCATGCGATGGGTACCACGCAGTATTACTTTAAAGGGTCTGCGTTTGCTCACCCAACCTCACCAAACCTCTCAGCCCCAAGAGTGTCCACCCTTATGTCTCATCCAGCTGTGGGTCTAGATATGGTCAATCCAGGTTGCATCACAGCCCCTGAACTCATTGTGTAAGAATTTCTATCTCTTTCACTGTCGTTGTTTCATGGGTTTTTCAAAGTAATTTATTTTCATAATGGGGTTTAGCTGCTTTTCACGGCTGTGTTTATGCCGCTTTACACCCACTTGACACACTAACAGAGAGATATCAATACATAGGTTTTAAGATTATTACTAGTCAGATATATTCTTGTGCGGTGAATAGGGCGTGTTGAGTCCAGTTCTCTGAGCAAGGAGTAGGTCTTGTCTACTACATATTGGGTTTATGGAACGGTATCTGAGCTAATTTGATACCCTTGTTTTATGTATCACCCCACCTCACCTTTCCCGTTAAGCAGCCATAGTGTGTTTTCTGCATGTGTGACTCTGTTCTGTTTTGTAATTCAGTTCAAGTGTAACGGTTTTTACATTCCCTCTATAAGTGATACCTTATGAGAAGTGTCCTTTTCTGTGTGACTTATTTCACTTAGAATCGTCGTACCTAAATCCACTCATCATGCTGCTACTAACCTTATGACATTGATTTCATGGCTGAGTGATATTCCATTGTACATAAGGACCACAACTTCTTTATCCATTTTTCTCTTTCCTGGGATATTTAAGGTGGAATGAAGTGGAGGTCCTTGTCAACAGAGCAGCCCTCAACTTTGGGGTGCTTGTGTCTTGCTGATTTTTCATTTTCCCAATTTATACCCCCATGAGTGGAAGTGCCCTATGCTCTCTAAGCTGTGTTTTTCAGATGTTTCAGGACACACCGTACACTTCTCCAGAGTGGCTGTTGGCAATTTACATCCCGCCCATCAGTGTAGCAAGGCTCCCATTTCTCCATGGCCTGTCCTGCATTTCTGGTTTTGACACTTTTTTCAGCATGGCCCTTTTGACCGATGGGAAGCGAGACTTCTTTGTAGCGCTGATTTGCCTTTCCAGGTTGCTTGGTTGGCCAAAAAGGGCGTATGCGTTTTTTCCTGAATATATTCAGGAAAAAACGCATACGCCCTTTTTGGCCAAGGGCATCATTGTCAACGTTTTGCCGCTTTTCATGTGCTTTAAAGGCGATTCGAATCTACCTCCTGAAATCTGTTTCCTGCAATTCTGCCTTGATTTCAAATCCTCTTCTTTGCCTTCCCTCAATATATTTGTGGACGAGAGTTATCATTTATAACTCTGCAGGTTTGTGAATTGCAGTGCCCTGGACCTCCATTTTACAACTCGCTTTTTTGGGAGCTGGCCGCAAAAGCGCAGGATGGCTTCAGGCCCTGTTCTGGTTCCGGGGGGCAGGCTGAGCCTGTGGTTAATTCTTCTTCCTGATTGGAAAATAGAGTGACCTGTGCCTGTCCCAACACCAAGAGCTAGTCTCTCGTTGGTTCCCCGTCTTCCCGTTCATCCTCAGGACAAATTGCAACCTGTACGGAACAGGAGGTTAAAGGTGCTGATGCTCCAAGTAGGGAGATTGCTAGTAAAGCGGCTGGAATGGCGAACCCGGGCACAAGGAGATGAGAAATGAGGTGCGTTTTAGAAACCTTTCCCCATCACACGGTGTACTATCTTCTGGGTTTCTCATGCATGTTTTCGATGTAGGAAGATGCCCTTGAAGCTGGAGATTTGGGACCCATTCGATGGGTACCACGCAGTATTACTTTAAAGGGTCTGCGTTTGCTCACCCAACCTCACCAAACCTCTCAGCCCCAAGAGTGTCCACCCTTATGTCTCATCCAGCTGTGGGTCTAGATATGGTCAATCCAGGTTGCATCACAGCCCCTGAACGCATTGTGTAAGAATTTCTCTCTCTTTCACTGTCGTTGTTTCATGGGTTTTTCAAAGTAATTTATTTTCATAATGGGGTTTAGCTGCTTTTCACTGCTGTGTTTATGCCGCTTTACACCCACTTGACACACTAACAGAGAGATATCAATACATAGGTTTTAAGATTATTAATAGTCAGATATATTCTTGTGCGGTGAATAGGGCGTGTTGAGTCCAGTTCTCTGAGCAAGGAGTAGGTCTTGTCTATTACATATTGGGTTTATGGAACGGTATCTGAGCTAATTTGATACCCTTGTTTTATGTATCACCCCACCTCACCTTTCCCGTTAAGCAGCCATAGTCTGTTTTCTGCATGTGTGACTCTGTTCTGTTTTGTAATTCAGTTCAAGTGTAACGGTTTTTACATTCCCTCTAAAAGTGATACCTTATGAGAAGTGACCTTTTCTGTGTGACTTATTTCACTTAGAATCGTCGTACCTAAATCCACTCATCATGCTGCTACTAACCTTATGACATTGATTTCATGGCTGAGTGATATTCCATTGTACATAAGGACCACAACTTCTTTATCCATTTTTCTCTTTCCTGGGATATTTAAGGTGGAATGAAGTGGAGGTCCTTGTCAACAGAGCAGCCCTAAACTTAGGGGTGCTTGTGTCTTGCTGATTTTTAATTTTCCCAATTTATACCCCCATGAGTGGAAGTGCCCTATGCTCTCTAAGCTGTGCTTTTTAGATGTTTCAGGACTCACCGTACACTTCTCCAGAGTGGCTGTTGGCAATTTACATCCCGCCCATCAGTGTAGCAAGGCTCCCATTTCTCCATGGCCTGTCCTGCATTTCTGGTTTTGACACTTTTTTCAGCATGGCCCTTTTGACCAATGGGAAGCAAGACTTCTCTGTAGCGCTGATTTGCCTTTCCAGGTTGCTTGGTTGGCCAAAAAGGGCGTATGCGTTTTTTCCTGAATATATTCAGGAAGAAACGCATACGCCCTTTTTGGCCAAGGGCATCATTGTCAACGTTTTGCCGCTTTTCATGTGCTTTAAAGGCGATTCGTATCTACCTCCTGAAATCTGTTTCGTGCAATTCTGCCTTGATTTCAAATCCTCTTCTTTGCCTTCCCTCAATATATTTTTGGACGAGAGTTATCATTTATAACTCTGCAGGTTTGTGAATTGCAGTGCCCTGAACCTCCATTTTACAACTCGCCTTTTTGGGAGCTGGCCGCAAAAGCGCAGGATGGCTTCAGGCCCTGTTCTGGTTCCGGGGGGCAGGCTGAGCCTGTGGTTAATTCTTCTTCCTGATGGGAAAATAGAGTGACCTGTGCCTGTCCCGACACCAAGAGCTAGTCTCTCGTTGGTTCCCCGTCTTCCCGTTCATCCTCAGGACAAATTGCAACCTGTACGGAACAGGAGGTTAAAGGTGCTGATGCTCCAAGTAGGGAGATTGCTAGTAAATCGGCTGGAATGGCGAACCCGGGCACAAGGAGATGAGAAATGAGGTGCGTTTTAGAAACCATTCCCCATCACACGGTGTACCATCTTCTGGGTTTCTCATGCATGTTTTCGATGTAGGAAGATGCCCTTGAAGCTGGAGATTTGGGACCCATTCGATGGGTACCACGCAGTATTACTTTAAAGGGTCTGCGTTTGCTCACCCAACCTCACCAAACCTCTCAGCCCCAAGAGTGTCCACCCTTATGTCTCATCCAGCTGTGGGTCTAGATATGGTCAATCCAGGTTGCATCACAGCCCCTGAACTCATTGTGTAAGAATTTCTATCTCTTTCACTGTCGTTGTTTCATGGGTTTTACAAAGTAATTTATTTTCATAATGGGGTTTAGCTGCTTTTCACGGCTGTGTTTATGCCGCTTTACACCCACTTGACACACTAACAGAGAGATATCAATACATAGGTTTTAAGATTATTACTAGTCAGATATATTCTTGTGCGGTGAATAGGGCGTGTTGAGTCCAGTTCTCTGAGCAAGGAGTAGGTCTTGTCTATTACATATTGGGTTTATGGAAAGGTATCTGAGCTAATTTGATACCCTTGTTTTATGTATCACCCCACCTCACCTTTCCCGTTAAGCAGCCATAGTGTGTTTTCTGCATGTGTGACTCTGTTCTGTTTTGTAATTCAGTTCAAGTGTAACGGTTTTTACATTCCCTCTATAAGTGATACCTTATGAGAAGTGTCCTTTTCTGTGTGACTTATTTCTCTTAGAATCGTCGTACCTAAATCCACTCATCATGCTGCTACTAACCTTATGACATTGATTTCATGGCTGAGTGATATTCCATTGTACATAAGGACCACAACTTCTTTATCCATGTTTCTCTTTCCTGGGATATTTAAGGTGGAATTAAGTGGAGGTCCTTGTCAACAGAGCAGCCCTCAACTTTGGGGTGCTTGTGTCTTGCTGATTTTTCATTTTCCCAATTTATACCCCCATGAGTGGAAGTGCCCTATGCTCTCTAAGCTGTGTTTTTCAGATGTTTCAGGACACACCGTACACTTCTCCAGAGTGGCTGTTGGCAATTTACATCCCGCCCATCAGTGTAGCAAGGCTCCCATTTCTCCATGGCCTGTCCTGCATTTCTGGTTTTGACACCTTTTTCAGGATGGCCCTTTTGACCGATGGGAAGCGAGACTTCTCTGTAGCGCTGATTTGCCTTTCCAGGTTGCTTGGTTGGCCAAAAAGGGCGTATGCGTTTTTTCCTGAATATATTCAGGAAAAAACGCATACGCCCTTTTTGGCCAAGGGCATCATTGTCAACGTTTTGCCGCTTTTCATGTGCTTTAAAGGCGATTCGTATCTACCTCCTGAAATCTGTTTCGTGCAATTCTGCCTTGATTTCAAATCCTCTTCTTTGCCTTCCCTCAATATATTTGTGGACGAGAGTTATCATTTATAACTCTGCAGGTTTGTGAATTGCAGTGCCCTGAACCTCCATTTTACAACTCGCTTTTTTGGGAGCTGGCCGCAAAAGCGCAGGATGGCTTCAGGCCCTGTTCTGGTTCCGGGGGGCAGGCTGAGCCTGTGGTTAATTCTTCTTCCTGATGGGAAAATAGAGTGACCTGTGCCGGTCCCAACACCAAGAGCTAGTCTCTCGTTGGTTCCCCGTCTTCCCGTTCATCCTCAGGACAAATTGCAACCTGTACGGAACAGGAGGTTAAAGGTGCTGATGCTCCAAGTAGGGAGATTGCTAGTAAAGTGGCTGGAATGGCGAACCCGGGCACAAGGAGATGAGAAATGAGGTGCGTTTTAGAAACCTTTCCCCATCACACGGTGTACCATCTTCTGGGTTTCTCATGCATGTTTTCGATGTAGGAAGATGCCCTTGAAGCTGGAGATTTGGGACCCATGCGATGGGTACCACGCAGTATTACTTTAAAGGGTCTGTGTTTGCTCACCCAACCTCACCAAACCTCTCAGCCCCAAGAGTGTCCACCCTTATGTCTCATCCAGCTGTGGGTCTAGATATGGTCAATCCAGGTTGCATCACAGCCCCTGAACTCATTGTGTAAGAATTTCTATCTCTTTCACTGTCGTTGTTTCATGGGTTTTACAAAGTAATTTATTTTCATAATGGGGTTTAGCTGCTTTTCACGGCTGTGTTTATGCCGCTTTACACCCACTTGACACACTAACAGAGAGATATCAATACATAGGTTTTAAGATTATTACTAGTCAGATATATTCTTGTGCGGTGAATAGGGCGTGTTGAGTCCAGTTCTCTGAGCAAGGAGTAGGTCTTGTCTATTACATATTGGGTTTATGGAAAGGTATCTGAGCTAATTTGATACCCTTGTTTTATGTATCACCCCACCTCACCTTTCCCGTTAAGCAGCCATAGTGTGTTTTCTGCATGTGTGACTCTGTTCTGTTTTGTAATTCAGTTCAAGTGTAACGGTTTTTACATTCCCTCTATAAGTGATACCTTATGAGAAGTGTCCTTTTCTGTGTGACTTATTTCTCTTAGAATCGTCGTACCTAAATCCACTCATCATGCTGCTACTAACCTTATGACATTGATTTCATGGCTGAGTGATATTCCATTGTACATAAGGACCACAACTTCTTTATCCATGTTTCTCTTTCCTGGGATATTTAAGGTGGAATTAAGTGGAGGTCCTTGTCAACAGAGCAGCCCTCAACTTTGGGGTGCTTGTGTCTTGCTGATTTTTCATTTTCCCAATTTATACCCCCATGAGTGGAAGTGCCCTATGCTCTCTAAGCTGTGTTTTTCAGATGTTTCAGGACACACCGTACACTTCTCCAGAGTGGCTGTTGGCAATTTACATCCCGCCCATCAGTGTAGCAAGGCTCCCATTTCTCCATGGCCTGTCCTGCATTTCTGGTTTTGACACCTTTTTCAGGATGGCCCTTTTGACCGATGGGAAGCGAGACTTCTCTGTAGCGCTGATTTGCCTTTCCAGGTTGCTTGGTTGGCCAAAAAGGGCGTATGCGTTTTTTCCTGAATATATTCAGGAAAAAACGCATACGCCCTTTTTGGCCAAGGGCATCATTGTCAACGTTTTGCCGCTTTTCATGTGCTTTAAAGGCGATTCGTATCTACCTCCTGAAATCTGTTTCGTGCAATTCTGCCTTGATTTCAAATCCTCTTCTTTGCCTTCCCTCAATATATTTGTGGACGAGAGTTATCATTTATAACTCTGCAGGTTTGTGAATTGCAGTGCCCTGAACCTCCATTTTACAACTCGCTTTTTTGGGAGCTGGCCGCAAAAGCGCAGGATGGCTTCAGGCCCTGTTCTGGTTCCGGGGGGCAGGCTGAGCCTGTGGTTAATTCTTCTTCCTGATGGGAAAATAGAGTGACCTGTGCCGGTCCCAACACCAAGAGCTAGTCTCTCGTTGGTTCCCCGTCTTCCCGTTCATCCTCAGGACAAATTGCAACCTGTACGGAACAGGAGGTTAAAGGTGCTGATGCTCCAAGTAGGGAGATTGCTAGTAAAGTGGCTGGAATGGCGAACCCGGGCACAAGGAGATGAGAAATGAGGTGCGTTTTAGAAACCTTTCCCCATCTCACGGTGTACCATCTTCTGGGTTTCTCATGCATGTTTTCGATGTAGGAAGATGCCCTTGAAGCTGGAGATTTGGGACCCATGCGATGGGTACCACGCAGTATTACTTTAAAGGGTCTGTGTTTGCTCACCCAACCTCACCAAACCTCTCAGCCCCAAGAGTGTCCACCCTTATGTCTCATCCAGCTGTGGGTCTAGATATGGTCAATCCAGGTTGCATCACAGCCCCTGAACTCATTGTGTAAGAATTTCTATCTCTTTCACTGTCGTTGTTTCATGGGTTTTTCAAAGTAATTTATTTTCATAATGGGATTTAGCTGCTTTTCACGGCTGTGTTTATGCCGCTTTACACCCACTTGACACACTAACAGAGAGATATCAATACATAGGTTTTAAGATTATTACTAGTCAGATATATTCTTGTGCGGTGAATAGGGCGTGTTGAGTCCAGTTCTCTGAGCAAGGAGTAGGTCTTGTCTACTACATATTGGGTTTATGGAACGGTATCTGAGCTAATTTGATACCCTTGTTTTATGTATCACCCCACCTCACCTTTCCCGTTAAGCAGCCATAGTCTGTTTTCTGCATGTGTGACTCTGTTCTGTTTTGTAATTCAGTTCAAGTGTAACGGTTTTTACATTCCCTCTATAAGTGATACCTTATGAGAAGTGTCCTTTTCTGTGTGACTTATTTCACTTAGAATCGTCGTACCTAAATCCACTCATCATGCTGCTACTAACCTTATGACATTGATTTCATGGCTGAGTGATATTCCATTGTACATAAGGACCACAACTTCTTTATCCATTTTTCTCTTTCCTGGGATATTTAAGGTGGAATGAAGTGGAGGTCCTTGTCAACAGAGCAGCCCTCAACTTTGGGGTGCTTGTGTCTTGCTGATTTTTCATTTTCCCAATTTATACCCCCATGAGTGGAAGTGCCCTATGCTCTCTAAGCTGTGTTTTTCAGATGTTTCAGGACACACCGTACACTCCTCCAGAGTGGCTGTTGGCAATTTACATCCCGCCCATCAGTGTAGCAAGGCTCCCATTTCTCCATGGCCTGTCCTGCATTTCTGGTTTTGACACTTTTTTCAGCATGGCCCTTTTGACCGATGGGAAGCGAGACTTCTCTGTAGCGCTGATTTGCCTTTCCAGGTTGCTTGGTTGGCCAAAAAGGGCGTATGCGTTTTTTCCTGAATATTTTCAGGAAAAAACGCATACGCCCTTTTTGGCCAAGGGCATCATTGTCAACGTTTTGCCGCTTTTCATGTGCTTTAAAGGCGATTCGTATCTACCTCCTGAAATCTGTTTCGTGCAATTCTGCCTTGATTTCAAATCCTCTTCTTTGCCTTCCCTCAATATATTTGTGGACGAGAGTTATCATTTATAACTCTGCAGGTTTGTGAATTGCAGTGCCCTGAACCTCCATTTTACAACTCGCCTTTTTGGGAGCTGGCCGCAAAAGCGCAGGATGGCTTCAGGCCCTGTTCTGGTTCCGGGGGGCAGGCTGAGCCTGTGGTTAATTCTTCTTCCTGATGGGAAAATAGAGTGACCTGTGCCTGTCCCGACACCAAGAGCTAGTCTCTCGTTGGTTCCCCGTCTTCCCGTTCATCCTCAGGACAAATTGCAACCTGTACGGAACAGGAGGTTAAAGGTGCTGATGCTCCAAGTAGGGAGATTGCTAGTAAATCGGCTGGAATGGCGAACCCGGGCACAAGGAGATGAGAAATGAGGTGCGTTTTAGAAACCATTCCCCATCACACGGTGTACCATCTTCTGGGTTTCTCATGCATGTTTTCGATGTAGGAAGATGCCCTTGAAGCTGGAGATTTGGGACCCATGCGATGGGTACCACGCAGTATTACTTTAAAGGGTCTGCGTTTGCTCACCCAACCTCACCAAACCTCTCAGCCCCAAGAGTGTCCACCCTTATGTCTCATCCAGCTGTGGGTCTAGATATGGTCAATCCAGGTTGCATCACAGCCCCTGAACTCATTGTGTAAGAATTTCTATCTCTTTCACTGTCGTTGTTTCATGGGTTTTACAAAGTAATTTATTTTCATAATGGGGTTTAGCTGCTTTTCACGGCTGTGTTTATGCCGCTTTACACCCACTTGACACACTAACAGAGAGATATCAATACATAGGTTTTAAGATTATTACTAGTCAGATATATTCTTGTGCGGTGAATAGGGCGTGTTGAGTCCAGTTCTCTGAGCAAGGAGTAGGTCTTGTCTATTACATATTGGGTTTATGGAAAGGTATCTGAGCTAATTTGATACCCTTGTTTTATGTATCACCCCACCTCACCTTTCCCGTTAAGCAGCCATAGTGTGTTTTCTGCATGTGTGACTCTGTTCTGTTCTGTAATTCAGTTCAAGTGTAACGGTTTTTACATTCCCTCTATAAGTGATACCTTATGAGAAGTGTCCTTTTCTGTGTGACTTATTTCTCTTAGAATCGTCGTACCTAAATCCACTCATCATGCTGCTACTAACCTTATGACATTGATTTCATGGCTGAGTGATATTCCATTGTACATAAGGACCACAACTTCTTTATCCATGTTTCTCTTTCCTGGGATATTTAAGGTGGAATTAAGTGGAGGTCCTTGTCAACAGAGCAGCCCTCAACTTTGGGGTGCTTGTGTCTTGCTGATTTTTCATTTTCCCAATTTATACCCCCATGAGTGGAAGTGCCCTATGCTCTCTAAGCTGTGTTTTTCAGATGTTTCAGGACACACCGTACACTTCTCCAGAGTGGCTGTTGGCAATTTACATCCCGCCCATCAGTGTAGCAAGGCTCCCATTTCTCCATGGCCTGTCCTGCATTTCTGGTTTTGACACCTTTTTCAGGATGGCCCTTTTGACCGATGGGAAGCGAGACTTCTCTGTAGCGCTGATTTGCCTTTCCAGGTTGCTTGGTTGGCCAAAAAGGGCGTATGCGTTTTTTCCTGAATATATTCAGGAAAAAACGCATACGCCCTTTTTGGCCAAGGGCATCATTGTCAACGTTTTGCCGCTTTTCATGTGCTTTAAAGGCGATTCGTATCTACCTCCTGAAATCTGTTTCGTGCAATTCTGCCTTGATTTCAAATCCTCTTCTTTGCCTTCCCTCAATATATTTGTGGACGAGAGTTATCATTTATAACTCTGCAGGTTTGTGAATTGCAGTGCCCTGAACCTCCATTTTACAACTCGCTTTTTTGGGAGCTGGCCGCAAAAGCGCAGGATGGCTTCAGGCCCTGTTCTGGTTCCGGGGGGCAGGCTGAGCCTGTGGTTAATTCTTCTTCCTGATGGGAAAATAGAGTGACCTGTGCCGGTCCCAACACCAAGAGCTAGTCTCTCGTTGGTTCCCCGTCTTCCCGTTCATCCTCAGGACAAATTGCAACCTGTACGGAACAGGAGGTTAAAGGTGCTGATGCTCCAAGTAGGGAGATTGCTAGTAAAGTGGCTGGAATGGCGAACCCGGGCACAAGGAGATGAGAAATGAGGTGCGTTTTAGAAACCTTTCCCCATCTCACGGTGTACCATCTTCTGGGTTTCTCATGCATGTTTTCGATGTAGGAAGATGCCCTTGAAGCTGGAGATTTGGGACCCATGCGATGGGTACCACGCAGTATTACTTTAAAGGGTCTGTGTTTGCTCACCCAACCTCACCAAACCTCTCAGCCCCAAGAGTGTCCACCCTTATGTCTCATCCAGCTGTGGGTCTAGATATGGTCAATCCAGGTTGCATCACAGCCCCTGAACTCATTGTGTAAGAATTTCTATCTCTTTCACTGTCGTTGTTTCATGGGTTTTTCAAAGTAATTTATTTTCATAATGGGATTTAGCTGCTTTTCACGGCTGTGTTTATGCCGCTTTACACCCACTTGACACACTAACAGAGAGATATCAATACATAGGTTTTAAGATTATTACTAGTCAGATATATTCTTGTGCGGTGAATAGGGCGTGTTGAGTCCAGTTCTCTGAGCAAGGAGTAGGTCTTGTCTACTACATATTGGGTTTATGGAACGGTATCTGAGCTAATTTGATACCCTTGTTTTATGTATCACCCCACCTCACCTTTCCCGTTAAGCAGCCATAGTCTGTTTTCTGCATGTGTGACTCTGTTCTGTTTTGTAATTCAGTTCAAGTGTAACGGTTTTTACATTCCCTCTATAAGTGATACCTTATGAGAAGTGTCCTTTTCTGTGTGACTTATTTCACTTAGAATCGTCGTACCTAAATCCACTCATCATGCTGCTACTAACCTTATGACATTGATTTCATGGCTGAGTGATATTCCATTGTACATAAGGACCACAACTTCTTTATCCATTTTTCTCTTTCCTGGGATATTTAAGGTGGAATGAAGTGGAGGTCCTTGTCAACAGAGCAGCCCTCAACTTTGGGGTGCTTGTGTCTTGCTGATTTTTCATTTTCCCAATTTATACCCCCATGAGTGGAAGTGCCCTATGCTCTCTAAGCTGTGTTTTTCAGATGTTTCAGGACACACCGTACACTCCTCCAGAGTGGCTGTTGGCAATTTACATCCCGCCCATCAGTGTAGCAAGGCTCCCATTTCTCCATGGCCTGTCCTGCATTTCTGGTTTTGACACTTTTTTCAGCATGGCCCTTTTGACCGATGGGAAGCGAGACTTCTCTGTAGCGCTGATTTGCCTTTCCAGGTTGCTTGGTTGGCCAAAAAGGGCGTATGCGTTTTTTCCTGAATATTTTCAGGAAAAAACGCATACGCCCTTTTTGGCCAAGGGCATCATTGTCAACGTTTTGCCGCTTTTCATGTGCTTTAAAGGCGATTCGTATCTACCTCCTGAAATCTGTTTCGTGCAATTCTGCCTTGATTTCAAATCCTCTTCTTTGCCTTCCCTCAATATATTTGTGGACGAGAGTTATCATTTATAACTCTGCAGGTTTGTGAATTGCAGTGCCCTGAACCTCCATTTTACAACTCGCTTTTTTGGGAGCTGGCCGCAAAAGCGCAGGATGGCTTCAGGCCCTGTTCTGGTTCCGGGGGGCAGGCTGAGCCTGTGGTTAATTCTTCTTCCTGATAGGAAAATAGAGTGACCTGTGCCGGTCCCAACACCAAGAGCTAGTCTCTCGTTGGTTCCCCGTCTTCCCGTTCATCCTCAGGACAAATTGCAACCTACACGGAACAGGAGGTTAAAGGTGCTGATGCTCCAAGTAGGGAGATTGCTAGTAAAGTGGCTGGAATGGCGAACCCGGGCACAAGGAGATGAGAAATGAGGTGCGTTTTAGAAACCTTTCCCCATCACACGGTGTACCATCTTCTGGGGTTCTCATGCATGTTTTCGATGTAGGAAGATGCCCTTGAACCTGGAGATTTGGGACCCATGCGATGGGTACCACGCAGTATTATTTTAAAGGGTCTGCGTTTGCTCACCCAACCTCACCAAAACTCTCAGCCCCAAGAGTGTCCACCCTTATGTCTCATCCAGCTGTGGGTCTAGATATGGTCAATCCAGGTTGCATCACAGCCCCTGAACTCATTGTGTAAGAATTTCTATCTCTTTCACTGTCGTTGTTTCATGGGTTTTTCAAAGTAATTTATTTTCATAATGGGGTTTAGCTGCTTTTCACGGCTGTGTTTATGCCGCTTTACACCCACTTGACACACTAACAGAGAGATATCAATACATAGGTTTTAAGATTATTACTAGTCAGATATATTCTTGTGCGGTGAATAGGGCGTGTTGAGTCCAGTTCTCTGAGCAAGGAGTAGGTCTTGTCTACTACATATTGGGTTTATGGAACGGTATCTGAGCTAATTTGATACCCTTGTTTTATGTATCACCCCACCTCACCTTTCCCGTTAAGCAGCCATAGTGTGTTTTCTGCATGTGTGACTCTGTTCTGTTTTGTAATTCAGTTCAAGTGTAACGGTTTTTACATTCCCTCTATAAGTGATACCTTATGAGAAGTGTCCTTTTCTGTGTGACTTATTTCACTTAGAATCGTCGTACCTAAATCCACTCATCATGCTGCTACTAACCTTATGACATTGATTTCATGGCTGAGTGATATTCCATTGTACATAAGGACCACAACTTCTTTATCCATTTTTCTCTTTCCTGGGATATTTAAGGTGGAATGAAGTGGAGGTCCTTGTCAACAGAGCAGCCCTCAACTTTGGGGTGCTTGTGTCTTGCTGATTTTTCATTTTCCCAATTTATACCCCCATGAGTGGAAGTGCCCTATGCTCTCTAAGCTGTGTTTTTCAGATGTTTCAGGACACACCGTACACTCCTCCAGAGTGGCTGTTGGCAATTTACATCCCGCCCATCAGTGTAGCAAGGCTCCCATTTCTCCATGGCCTGTCCTGCATTTCTGGTTTTGACACTTTTTTCAGCATGGCCCTTTTGACCGATGGGAAGCGAGACTTCTCTGTAGCACTGATTTGCCTTTCCAGGTTGCTTGGTTGGCCAAAAAGGGCGTATGCGTTTTTTCCTGAATATATTCAGGAAAAAACGCATACGCCCTTTTTGGCCAAGGGCATCATTGTCAACGTTTTGCCGCTTTTCATGTGCTTTAAAGGCGATTCGTATCTACCTCCTGAAATCTGTTTCGTGCAATTCTGCCTTGATTTCAAATCCTCTTCTTTGCCTTCCCTCAATATATTTGTAGACGAGAGTTATCATTTATAACTCTGCAGGTTTGTGAATTGCAGTGCCCTGAACCTCCATTTTACAACTCGCTTTTTTGGGAGCTGGCCGCAAAAGCGCAAGATGGCTTCCGGCCCTGTTCTGGTTCCGGGGGGCAGGCTGAGCCTGTGGTTAATTCTTCTTCCTGATGGGAAAATAGAGTGACCTGTGCCTGTCCCAACACCAAGAGCTAGTCTCTCGTTGGTTCCCCGTCTTCCCGTTCATCCTCAGGACAAATTGCAACCTGTACGGAACAGGAGGTTAAAGGTGCTGATGCTCCAAGTAGGGAGATTGCTAGTAAAGCGGCTGGAATGGCGAACCCGGGCACAAGGAGATGAGAAATGAGGTGCGTTTTAGAAACCTTTCCCCATCACACGGTGTACCATCTTCTGGGTTTCTCATGCATGTTTTTGATGTAGGAAGATGCCCTTGAAGCTGGAGATTTGGGACCCATGCGATGGGTACCACGCAGTATTACTTTAAAGGGTCTGTGTTTGCTCACCCAACCTCACCAAACCTCTCAGCCCCAAGAGTGTCCACCCTTATGTCTCATCCAGCTGTGGGTCTAGATATGGTCAATCCAGGTTGCATCACAGCCCCTGAACTCATTGTGTAAGAATTTCTATCTCTTTCACTGTCGTTGTTTCATGGGTTTTTCAAAGTAATTTATTTTCATAATGGGGTTTAGCTGCTTTTCACGGCTGTGTTTATGCCGCTTTACACCCACTTGACACACTAACAGAGAGATATCAATACATAGGTTTCAAGATTATTACTAGTCAGATATATTCTTGTGCGGTGAATAGGGCGTGTTGAGTCCAGTTCTCTGAGCAAGGAGTAGGTCTTTTCTACTACATATTGGGTTTATGGAACGGTATCTGAGCTAATTTGATACCCTTGTTTTATGTATCACCCCACCTCACCTTTCCCGTTAAGCAGCCATAGTGTGTTTTCTGCATGTGTGACTCTGTTCTGTTTTGTAATTCAGTTCAAGTGTAACGGTTTTTACATTCCCTCTATAAGTGATACCTTATGAGAAGTGTCCTTTTCTGTGTGACTTATTTCTCTTAGAATCGTCGTACCTAAATCCACTCATCATGCTGCTACTAACCTTATGACATTGATTTCATGGCTGAGTGATATTCCATTGTACATAAGGACCACAACTTCTTTATCCATTTTTCTCTTTCCTGGGATATTTAAGGTGGAATGAAGTGGAGGTCCTTGTCAACAGAGCAGCCCTCAACTTTGGGGTGCTTGTGTCTTGCTGATTTTTCATTTTCCCAATTTATACCCCCATGAGTGGAAGTGCCCTATGCTCTCTAAGCTGTGTTTTTCAGATGTTTCAGGACACACCGTACACTTCTCCAGAGTGGCTGTTGGCAATTTACATCCCGCCCATCAGTGTAGCAAGGCTCCCATTTCTCCATGGCCTGTCCTGCATTTCTGGTTTTGACACTTTTTTTAGGATGGCCCTTTTGACCGTTGGGAAGCGAGACTTCTCTGTAGCGCTGATTTGCCTTTCCAGGTTGCTTGGTTGGCCAAAAAGGGCATATGCGTTTTTTCCTGAATATATTCAGGAAAAAACGCATACGCCCTTTTTGGCCAAGGGCATCATTGTCAACGTTTTGCCGCTTTTCATGTGCTTTAAAGGCGATTCGTATCTACCTCCTGAAATCTGTTTCGTGCAATTCTGCCTTGATTTCAAATCCTCTTCTTTGCCTTCCCTCAATATATTTGTGGACGAGAGTTATCATTTATAACTCTGCAGGTTTGTGAATTGCAGTGCCCTGAACCTCCATTTTACAACTCGCTTTTTTGGGAGCTGGCCGCAAAAGCGCAGGATGGCTTCAGGCCCTGTTCTGGTTCCGGGGGGCAGGCTGAGCCTGTGGTTAATTCTTCTTCCTGATGGGAAAATAGAGTGACCTCTGCCTGTCCCGACACCAAGAGCTAGTCTCTCGTTGGTTCCCCGTCTTCCCGTTCATCCTCAGGACAAATTGCAACCTGTACGGAACAGGAGGTTAAAGGTGCTGATGCTCCAAGTAGGGAGATTGCTAGTAAAGTGGCTGGAATGGCGAACCCGGGCACAAGGAGATGAGAAATGAGGTGCGTTTTAGAAACCTTTCCCCATCACACGGTGTACCATCTTCTGGGTTTCTCATGCATGTTTTCGATGTAGGAAGATGCCCTTGAAGCTGGAGATTTGGGACCCATGCGATGGGTCCCACGCAGTATTACTTTAAAGGGTCTGCGTTTGCTCACCCAACCTCACCAAACCTCTCAGCCCCAAGAGTGTCCACCCTTATGTCTCATCCAGCTGTGGGTCTAGATATGGTCAATCCAGGTTGCATCACAGCCCCTGAACTCATTGTGTAAGAATTTCTATCTCTTTCACTGTCGTTGTTTCATGGGTTTTTCAAAGTAATTTATTTTCATAATGGGGTTTAGCTGCTTTTCACGGCTGTGTTTATGCCGCTTTACACCCACTTGACACACTAACAGAGAGATATCAATACATAGGTTTCAAGATTATTACCAGTCAGATATATTCTTGTGCGGTGAATAGGGCGTGTTGAGTACAGTTCTCTGAGCAAGGAGTAGGTCTTGTCTACTACATATTGGGTTTATGGAACGGTATCTGAGCTAATTTGATACCCTTGTTTTATGTATCACCCCACCTCACCTTTCCCGTTAAGCAGCCATAGTCTGTTTTCTGCATGTGTGACTCTGTTCTGTTTTGTAATTCAGTTCAAGTGTAACGGTTTTTACATTCCCTCTATCAGTGATACCTTATGAGAAGTGTCCTTTTCTGTGTGACTTATTTCACTTAGAATCGTCATACCTAAATCCACTCATCATGCTGCTACTAACCTTATGACATTGATTTCATGGCTGAGTGATATTCCATTGTACATAAGGACCACAACTTCTTTATCCATTTTTCTCTTTCCTGGGATATTTAAGGTGGAATGAAGTGGAGGTCCTTGTCAACAGAGCAGCCCTCAACTTTGGGGTGCTTGTGTCTTGCTGATTTTTCATTTTCCCAATTTATACCCCCATGAGTGGAAGTGCCCTATGCTCTCTAAGCTGTGTTTTTCAGATGTTTCAGGACACACCGTACACTTCTCCAGAGTGGCTGTTGGCAATTTACATCCCGCCCATCAGTGTAGCAAGGCTCCCATTTCTCCATGGCCTGTCCTGCATTTCTGGTTTTGACACTTTTTTCAGCATGGCCCTTTTGACCGATGGGAAGCGAGACTTCTCTGTAGCGCTGATTTGCCTTTCCAGGTTGCTTGGTTGGCCAAAAAGGGCGTATGCGTTTTTTCCTGAATATATTCAGGAAAAAACGCATACGCCCTTTTTGGCCAAGGGCATCATTGTCAACGTTTTGCCGCTTTTCATGTGCTTTAAAGGCGATTCGTATCTACCTCCTGAAATCTGTTTCGTGCAATTCTGCCTTGATTTCAAATCCTCTTCTTTGCCTTCCCTCAATATATTTGTGGACGAGAGTTATCATTTATAAGTCTGCAGGTTTGTGAATTGCAGTGCCCTGAACCTCCATTTTACAACTCGCTTTTTTGGGAGCTGGCCGCAAAAGCGCAGGATGGCTTCAGGCCCTGTTCTGGTTCCGGGGGGCAGGCTGAGCCTGTGGTTAATTCTTCTTCCTGATGGGAAAATAGAGTGACCTGTGCCTGTCCCGACACCAAGAGCTAGTCTCTCGTTGGTTCCCCGTCTTCCCGTTCATCCTCAGGACAAATTGCAACCTGTACGGAACAGGAGGTTAAAGGTGCTGATGCTCCAAGTAGGGAGATTGCTAGTAAAGTGGCTGGAATGGCGAACCCGGGCACAAGGAGATGAGAAATGAGGTGCGTTTTAGAAACCTTTCCCCATCACACGGTGTACCATCTTCTGGGTTTCTCATGCATGTTTTCGATGTAGGAAGATGCCCTTGAACCTGGAGATTTGGGACCCATGCGATGGGTACCACGCAGTATTACTTTAAAGGGTCTGCGTTTGCTCACCCAACCTCACCAAACCTCTCAGCCCCAAGAGTGTCCACCCTTATGTCTCATCCAGCTGTGGGTCTAGATATGGTCAATCCAGGTTGCATCACAGCCCCTGAACTCATTGTGTAAGAATTTCTATCTCTTTCACTGTCGTTGTTTCATGGGTTTTTCAAAGTAATTTATTTTCATAATGGGGTTTAGCTGCTTTTCACGGCTGTGTTTATGCCGCTTCACACCCACTTGACACACTAACAGAGAGATATCAATACATAGGTTTTAAGATTATTACTAGTCAGATATATTCTTGTGCGGTGAATAGGGCGTGTTGAGTCCAGTTCTCTGAGCAAGGAGTAGGTCTTGTCTACTACATATTGGGTTTATGGAACAGTATCTGAGCTAATTTGATACCCTTGTTTTATGTATCACCCCACCTCACCTTTCCCGTTAAGCAGCCATAGTCTGTTTTCTGCATGTGTGACTCTGTTCTGTTTTGTAATTCAGTTCAAGTGTAACGGTTTTTACATTCCCTCTAAAAGTGATACCTTATGAGAAGTGTCCTTTTCTGTGTGACTTATTTCACTTAGAATCGTCGTACCTAAATCCACTCATCATGCTGCTACTAACCTTATGACATTGATTTCATGGCTGAGTGATATTCCATTGTACATAAGGACCACAACTTCTTTATCCATTTTTCTCTTTCCTGGGATATTTAAGGTGGAATGAAGTGGAGGTCCTTGTCAACAGAGCAGCCCTCAACTTTGGGGTGCTTGTGTCTTGCTGATTTTTCATTTTCCCAATTTATACCCCCATGAGTGGAAGTGCCCTATGCTCTCTAAGCTGTGTTTTTCAGATGTTTCAGGACACACCGTACACTCCTCCAGAGTGGCTGTTGGCAATTTACATCCCGCCCATCAGTGTAGCAAGGCTCCCATTTCTCCATGGCCTGTCCTGCATTTCTGGTTTTGACACTTTTTTCAGCATGGCCCTTTTGACCGATGGGAAGCGAGACTTCTCTGTAGCGCTGATTTGCCTTTCCAGGTTGCTTGGTTGGCCAAAAAGGGCGTATGCGTTTTTTCCTGAATATATTCAGGAAAAAACGCATACGCCCTTTTTGGCCAAGGGCATCATTGTCAACGTTTTGCCGCTTTTCATGTGCTTTAAAGGCGATTCGTATCTACCTCCTGAAATCTGTTTCGTGCAATTCTGCCTTGATTTCAAATCCTCTTCTTTGCCTTCCCTCAATATATTTGTGGACGAGAGTTATCATTTATAACTCTGCAGGTTTGTGAATTGCAGTGCCCTGAACCTCCATTTTACAACTCGCTTTTTTGGGAGCTGGCCGCAAAAGCGCAGGATGGCTTCAGGCCCTGTTCTGGTTCCGGGGGGCAGGCTGAGCCTGTGGTTAATTCTTCTTCCTGATGGGAAAATAGAGTGACCTGTGCCTGTCCCGACACCAAGAGCTAGTCTCTCGTTGGTTCCCCGTCTTCCCGTTCATCCTCAGGACAAATTGCAACCTGTACGGAACAGGAGGTTAAAGGTGCTGATGCTCCAAGTAGGGAGATTGCTAGTAAAGTGGCTGGAATGGCGAACCCGGGCACAAGGAGATGAGAAATGAGGTGCGTTTTAGAAACCTTTCCCCATCACACGGTGTACCATCTTCTGGGTTTCTCATGCATGTTTTCGATGTAGGAAGATGCCCTTGAAGCTGGAGATTTGGGACCCATGCGATGGGTCCCACGCAGTATTACTTTAAAGGGTCTGCGTTTGCTCACCCAACCTCACCAAACCTCTCAGCCCCAAGAGTGTCCACCCTTATGTCTCATCCAGCTGTGGGTCTAGATATGGTCAATCCAGGTTGCATCACAGCCCCTGAACTCATTGTGTAAGAATTTCTATCTCTTTCACTGTCGTTGTTTCATGGGTTTTTCAAAGTAATTTATTTTCATAATGGGGTTTAGCTGCTTTTCACGGCTGTGTTTATGCCGCTTCACACCCACTTGACACACTAACAGAGAGATATCAATACATAGGTTTTAAGATTATTACTAGTCAGATATATTCTTGTGCGGTGAATAGGGCGTGTTGAGTCCAGTTCTCTGAGCAAGGAGTAGGTCTTGTCTACTACATATTGGGTTTATGGAACAGTATCTGAGCTAATTTGATACCCTTGTTTTATGTATCACCCCACCTCACCTTTCCCGTTAAGCAGCCATAGTCTGTTTTCTGCATGTGTGACTCTGTTCTGTTTTGTAATTCAGTTCAAGTGTAACGGTTTTTACATTCCCTCTAAAAGTGATACCTTATGAGAAGTGTCCTTTTCTGTGTGACTTATTTCACTTAGAATCGTCGTACCTAAATCCACTCATCATGCTGCTACTAACCTTATGACACTGATTTCATGGCTGAGTGATATTCCATTGTACATGAGGACCACAACTTCTTTATCCATTTTTCTCTTTCCTTGGATATTTAAGGTGGAATGAAGTGGAGGTCCTTGTCAACAGAGCAGCCCTCAACTTTGGGGTGCTTGTGTCTTGCTGATTTTTCATTTTCCCAATTTATACCCCCATGAGTGGAAGTGCCCTATGCTCTCTAAGCTGTGTTTTTTAGATGTTTCAGGACTCACCGTACACTTCTCCAGAGTGGCTGTTGGCAATTTACATCCCGCCCATCAGTGTAGCAAGGCTCCCATTTCTCCATGGCCTGTCCTGCATTTCTGGTTTTGACACTTTTTTCAGCATGGCCCTTTTGACGGATGGGAAGCGAGACTTCTCTGTAGCGCTGATTTGCCTTTCCAGGTTGCTTGGTTGGCCAAAAAGGGCGTATGCGTTTTTTTCTGAATATATTCAGGAAAAAACGCATACGCACTTTTTGGCCAAGGGCATCATTGTCAACGTTTTGCCGCTTTTCATGTGCTTTAAAGGCGATTCGTATCTACCTCCTGAAATCTGTTTCGTGCAATTCTGCCTTGATTTCAAATCCTCTTCTTTGCCTTCCCTCAATATATTTGTGGACGAGAGTTATCATTTATAACTCTGCAGGTTTGTGAATTGCAGTGCCCTGAACCTCCATTTTACAACTCGCTTTTTTGGGAGCTGGCCGCAAAAGCGCAGGATGGCTTCAGGCCCTGTTCTGGTTCCGGGGGGCAGGCTGAGCCTGTGGTTAATTCTTCTTCCTGATGGGAAAATAGAGTGACCTGTGCCTGTCCCGACACCAAGAGCTAGTCTCTCGTTGGTTCCCCGTCTTCCCGTTCATCCTCAGGACAAATTGCAACCTGTACGGAACAGGAGGTTAAAGGTGCTGATGCTCCAAGTAGGGAGATTGCTAGTAACGCGGCTGGAATGGCGAACCCGGGCACAAGGAGATGAGAAATGAGGTGCGTTTTAGAAACCTTTCCCCATCACACGGTGTACCATCTTCTGGGGTTCTCATGCATGTTTTCGATGTAGGAAGATGCCCTTGAACCTGGAGATTTGGGACCCATGCGATGGGTACCACGCAGTATTACTTTAAAGGGTCTGCGTTTGCTCACCCAACCTCACCAAACCTCTCAGCCCCAAGAGTGGGCACCTTTATGTCTCATCCAGCTGTGGGTCTAGATATGGTCAATCCAGGTTGCATCACAGCCCCTGAACTCATTGTGTAAGAATTTCTATCTCTTTCACTGTCGTTGTTTCATGGGTTTTTCAAAGTAATTTATTTTCATAATGGGGTTTAGCTGCTTTTCACGGCTGTGTTTATGCCGCTTCACACCCACTTGACACACTAACAGAGAGATATCAATACATAGGTTTTAAGATTATTACTAGTCAGATATATTCTTGTGCGGTGAATAGGGCGTGTTGAGTCCAGTTCTCTGAGCAAGGAGTAGGTCTTGTCTACTACATATTGGGTTTATGGAACAGTATCTGAGCTAATTTGATACCCTTGTTTTATGTATCACCCCACCTCACCTTTCCCGTTAAGCAGCCATAGTCTGTTTTCTGCATGTGTGACTCTGTTCTGTTTTGTAATTCAGTTCAAGTGTAACGGTTTTTACATTCCCTCTAAAAGTGATACCTTATGAGAAGTGTCCTTTTCTGTGTGACTTATTTCACTTAGAATCGTCGTACCTAAATCCACTCATCATGCTGCTACTAACCTTATGACACTGATTTCATGGCTGAGTGATATTCCATTGTACATGAGGACCACAACTTCTTTATCCATTTTTCTCTTTCCTTGGATATTTAAGGTGGAATGAAGTGGAGGTCCTTGTCAACAGAGCAGCCCTCAACTTTGGGGTGCTTGTGTCTTGCTGATTTTTCATTTTCCCAATTTATACCCCCATGAGTGGAAGTGCCCTATGCTCTCTAAGCTGTGTTTTTTAGATGTTTCAGGACTCACCGTACACTTCTCCAGAGTGGCTGTTGGCAATTTACATCCCGCCCATCAGTGTAGCAAGGCTCCCATTTCTCCATGGCCTGTCCTGCATTTCTGGTTTTGACACTTTTTTCAGCATGGCCCTTTTGACCGATGGGAAGCGAGACTTCTCTGTAGCGCTGATTTGCCTTTCCAGGTTGCTTGGTTGGCCAAAAAGGGCGTATGCGTTTTTTTCTGAATATATTCAGGAAAAAACGCATACGCACTTTTTGGCCAAGGGCATCATTGTCAACGTTTTGCCGCTTTTCATGTGCTTTAAAGGCGATTCGTATCTACCTCCTGAAATCTGTTTCGTGCAATTCTGCCTTGATTTCAAATCCTCTTCTTTGCCTTCCCTCAATATATTTGTGGACGAGAGTTATCATTTATAACTCTGCAGGTTTGTGAATTGCAGTGCCCTGAACCTCCATTTTACAACTCGCTTTTTTGGGAGCTGGCCGCAAAAGCGCAGGATGGCTTCAGGCCCTGTTCTGGTTCCGGGGGGCAGGCTGAGCCTGTGGTTAATTCTTCTTCCTGATGGGAAAATAGAGTGACCTGTGCCTGTCCCGACACCAAGAGCTAGTCTCTCGTTGGTTCCCCGTCTTCCCGTTCATCCTCAGGACAAATTGCAACCTGTACGGAACAGGAGGTTAAAGGTGCTGATGCTCCAAGTAGGGAGATTGCTAGTAACGCGGCTGGAATGGCGAACCCGGGCACAAGGAGATGAGAAATGAGGTGCGTTTTAGAAACCTTTCCCCATCACACGGTGTACCATCTTCTGGGGTTCTCATGCATGTTTTCGATGTAGGAAGATGCCCTTGAACCTGGAGATTTGGGACCCATGCGATGGGTACCACGCAGTATTACTTTAAAGGGTCTGCGTGTGCTCACCCAACCTCACCAAACCTCTCAGCCCCAAGAGTGTGCACCCTTATGTCTCATCCAGCTGTGGGTCTAGATATGGTCAATCCAGGTTGCATCACAGCCCCTGAACTCATTGTGTAAGAATTTCTATCTCTTTCACTGTCGTTGTTTCATGGGTTTTTCAAAGTAATTTATTTTCATAATGGGGTTTAGCTGATTTTCACGGCTGTGTTTATGCCGCTTTACACCCACTTGACACACTAACAGAGAGATATCAATACATAGGTTTTAAGATTATTACTAGTCAGATATATTCTTGTGCGGTGAATAGGGCGTGTTGAGTCCAGTTCTCTGAGCAAGGAGTAGGTCTTGTCTACTACATACTGGGTTTATGGAACGGTATCTGAGCTAATTTGATACCCTTGTTTTATGTATCACCCCACCTCACCTTTCCCGTTAAGCAGCCATAGTCTGTTTTCTGCATGTGTGACTCTGTTCTGTTTTGTAATTCAGTTCAAGTGTAAAGGTTTTTACATTCCCTCTAAAAGTGATACCTTATGAGAAGTGTCCTTTTCTGTGTGACTTATTTCACTTAGAATCGTCGTACCTAAATCCACTCATCATGCTGCTACTAACCTTATGACATTGATTTCATGGCTGAGTGATATTCCATTGTACATAAGGACCACAACTTCTTTATCCATTTTTCTCTTTCCTGGGATATTTAAGGTGGAATGAAGTGGAGGTCCTTGTCAACAGAGCAGCCCTAAACTTTGGGGTGCTTGTGTCTTGCTGATTTTTCATTTTCCCAATTTATACCCCCATGAGTGGAAGTGCCCTATGCTCTCTAAGCTGTGTTTTTCAGATGTTTCAGGACACACCGTACACTTCTCCAGAGTGGCTGTTGGCAATTTACATCCCGCCCATCAGTGTAGCAAGGCTCCCATTTCTCCATGGCCTGTCCTGCATTTCTGGTTTTGACACTTTTTTCAGCATGGCCCTTTTGACCGATGGGAAGCGAGACTTCTTTGTAGCGCTGATTTGCCTTTCCAGGTTGCTTGGTTGGCCAAAAAGGGCGTATGCGTTTTTTCCTGAATATATTCAGGAAAAAACGCATACGCCCTTTTTGGCCAAGGGCATCATTGTCAACGTTTTGCCGCTTTTCATGTGCTTTAAAGGCGATTCGAATCTACCTCCTGAAATCTGTTTCCTGCAATTCTGCCTTGATTTCAAATCCTCTTCTTTGCCTTCCCTCAATATATTTGTGGACGAGAGTTATCATTTATAACTCTGCAGGTTTGTGAATTGCAGTGCCCTGGACCTCCATTTTACAACTCGCTTTTTTGGGAGCTGGCCGCAAAAGCGCAGGATGGCTTCAGGCCCTGTTCTGGTTCCGGGGGGCAGGCTGAGCCTGTGGTTAATTCTTCTTCCTGATGGGAAAATAGAGTGACCTGTGCCTGTCCCAACACCAAGAGCTAGTCTCTCGTTGGTTCCCCGTCTTCCCGTTCATCCTCAGGACAAATTGCAACCTGTACGGAACAGGAGGTTAAAGGTGCTGATTTTCCAAGTAGGGAGATTGCTAGTAAAGCGGCTGGAATGGCGAACCCGGGCACAAGGAGATGAGAAATGAGGTGCGTTTTAGAAACGTTTCCCCATCACACGGTGTACTATCTTCTGGGTTTCTCATGCATGTTTTCAATGTAGGAAGATGCCCTTGAAGCTGGAGATTTGGGACCCATTCGATGGGTACCACGCAGTATTACTTTAAAGGGTCTGCGTTTGCTCACCCAACCTCACCAAACCTCTCAGCCCCAAGAGTGTCCACCCTTATGTCTCATCCAGCTGTGGGTCTAGATATGGTCAATCCAGGTTGCATCACAGCCCCTGAACGCATTGTGTAAGAATTTCTCTCTCTTTCACTGTCGTTGTTTCATGGGTTTTTCAAAGTAATTTATTTTCATAATGGGGTTTAGCTGCTTTTCACTGCTGTGTTTATGCCGCTTTACACCCACTTGACACACTAACAGAGAGATATCAATACATAGGTTTTAAGATTATTACTAGTCAGATATATTCTTGTGCGGTGAATAGGGCGTGTTGAGTCCAGTTCTCTGAGCAAGGAGTAGGTCTTGTCTATTACATATTGGGTTTATGGAACGGTATCTGAGCTAATTTGATACCCTTGTTTTATGTATCACCCCACCTCACCTTTCCCGTTAAGCAGCCATAGTGTGTTTTCTGCATGTGTGACTCTGTTCTGTTTTGTAATTCAGTTCAAGTGTAACGGTTTTTACATTCCCTCTAAAAGTGATACCTTATGAGAAGTGTCCTTTTCTGTGTGACTTATTTCACTTAGAATCGTCGTACCTAAATCCACGCATCATGCTGCTACTAACCTTATGACATTGATTTCATGGCTGAGTGATATTCCATTGTACATAAGGACCACAACTTCTTTATCCATTTTTCTCTTTCCTTGGATATTTAAGGTGGAATGAAGTGGAGGTCCTTGTCAACAGAGCAGCCCTCAACTTTGGGGTGCTTGTGTCTTGCTGATTTTTCATTTTCCCAATTTATACCCCCATGAGTGGAAGTGCCCTATGCTCTCTAAGCTGTGTTTTTTAGATGTTTCAGGACTCACCGTACACTTCTCCAGAGTGGCTGTTGGCAATTTACATCCCGCCCATCAGTGTAGCAAGGCTCCCATTTCTCCATGGCCTGTCCTGCATTTCTGGTTTTGACACTTTTTTCAGCATGGCCCTTTTGACCGATGGGAAGCGAGACTTCTCTGTAGCGCTGATTTGCCTTTCCAGGTTGCTTGGTTGGCCAAAAAGGGCGTATGCGTTTTTTCCTGAATATATTCAGGAAAAAACGCATACGCCCTTTTTGGCCAAGGGCATCATTGTCAACGTTTTGCCGCTTTTCATGTGCTTTAAAGGCGATTCGTATCTACCTCCTGAAATCTGTTTCGTGCAATTCTGCCTTGATTTCAAATCCTCTTCTTTGCCTTCCCTCAATATATTTGTGGACGAGAGTTATCATTTATAACTCTGCAGGTTTGTGAATTGCAGTGCCCTGAACCTCCATTTTACAACTCGCTTTTTTGGGAGCTGGCCGCAAAAGCGCAGGATGGCTTCAGGCCCTGTTCTGGTTCCGGGGGGCAGGCTGAGCCTGTGGTTAATTCTTCTTCCTGATGGGAAAATAGAGTGACCTGTGCCTGTCCCGACACCAAGAGCTAGTCTCTCGTTGGTTCCCCGTCTTCCCGTTCATCCTCAGGACAAATTGCAACCTGTACGGAACAGGAGGTTAAAGGTGCTGATGCTCCAAGTAGGGAGATTGCTAGTAACGCGGCTGGAATGGCGAACCCGGGCACAAGGAGATGAGAAATGAGGTGCGTTTTAGAAACCTTTCCCCATCACACGGTGTACCATCTTCTGGGTTTCTCATGCATGTTTTCGATGTAGGAAGATGCCCTTGAACCTGGAGATTTGGGACCCATGCGATGGGTACCACGCAGTATTACTTTAAAGGGTCTGCGTTTGCTCACCCAACCTCACCAAACCTCTCAGCCCCAAGAGTGTCCACCCTTATGTCTCATCCAGCTGTGGGTCTAGATATGGTCAATCCAGGTTGCATCACAGCCCCTGAACTCATTGTGTAAGAATTTCTATCTCTTTCACTGTCGTTGTTTCATGGGTTTTTCAAAGTAATTTATTTTCATAATGGGGTTTAGCTGCTTTTCACGGCTGTGTTTATGCCGCTTTACACCCACTTGACACACTAACAGAGAGATATCAATACATAGGTTTTAAGATTATTACTAGTCAGATATATTCTTGTGCGGTGAATAGGGCGTGTTGAGTCCAGTTCTCTGAGCAAGGAGTAGGTCTTGTCTATTACATATTGGGTTTATGGAACGGTATCTGAGCTAATTTGATACCCTTGTTTTATGTATCACCCCACCTCACCTTTCCCGTTAAGCAGCCATAGTCTGTTTTCTGCATGTGTGACTCTGTTCTGTTTTGTAATTCAGTTCAAGTGTAACGGTTTTTACATTCCCTCTAAAAGTGATACCTTATGAGAAGTGACCTTTTCTGTGTGACTTATTTCACTTAGAATCGTCGTACCTAAATCCACTCATCATGCTGCTACTAGCCTTATGACATTGATTTCATGGCTGAGTGATATTCCATTGTACATAAGGACCACAACTTCTTTATCCATTTTTCTCTTTCCTGGGATATTGAAGGTGGAATGAAGTGGAGGTCCTTGTCAACAGAGCAGCCCTAAACTTTGGGGTGCTTGTGTCTTGCTGATTTTTAATTTTCCCAATTTATACCCCCATGAGTGGAAGTGCCCTATGCTCTCTAAGCTGTGTTTTTTAGATGTTTCAGGACTCACCGTACACTTCTCCAGAGTGGCTGTTGGCAATTTACATCCCGCCCATCAGTGTAGCAAGGCTCCCATTTCTCCATGGCCTGTCCTGCATTTCTGGTTTTGACACTTTTTTCAGCATGGCCCTTTTGACCGATGGGAAGCAAGACTTCTCTGTAGCGCTGATTTGCCTTTCCAGGTTGCTTGGTTGGCCAAAAAGGGCGTATGCGTTTTTTCCTGAATATATTCAGGAAAAAACGCATACGCCCTTTTTGGCCAAGGGCATCATTGTCAACGTTTTGCCGCTTTTCATGTGCTTTAAAGGCGATTCGTATCTACCTCCTGAAATCTGTTTCGTGCAATTCTGCCTTGATTTCAAATCCTCTTCTTTGCCTTCCCTCAATATATTTGTGGACGAGAGTTATCATTTATAAGTCTGCAGGTTTGTGAATTGCAGTGCCCTGAACCTCCATTTTACAACTCGCTTTTTTGGGAGCTGGCCGCAAAAGCGCAGGATGGCTTCAGGCCCTGTTCTGGTTCCGGGGGGCAGGCTGAGCCTGTGGTTAATTCTTCTTCCTGATGGGAAAATAGAGTGACCTGTGCCTGTCCTGACACCAAGAGCTAGTCTCTCGTTGGTTCCCCGTCTTCCCGTTCATCCTCAGGACAAATTGCAACCTGTACGGAACAGGAGGTTAAAGGTGCTGATGCTCCAAGTAGGGAGATTGCTAGTAAATCGGCTGGAATGGCGAACCCGGGCACAAGGAGATGAGAAATGAGGTGCGTTTTAGAAACCTTTCCCCATCACACGGTGTACCATCTTCTGGGTTTCTCATGCATGTTTTCGATGTAGGAAGATGCCCTTGAAGCTGGAGATTTGGGACCCATGCGATGGGTACCACGCAGTATTACTTTAAAGGGTCTGCGTTTGCTCACCCAACCTCACCAAACCTCTCAGCCCCAAGAGTGTCCACCCTTATGTCTCATCCAGCTGTGGGTCTAGATATGGTCAATCCAGGTTGCATCACAGCCCCTGAACTCATTGTGTAAGAATTTCTGTCTCTTTCACTGTCGTTGTTTCATGGGTTTTTCAAAGTAATTTATTTTCATAATGGGGTTTAGCTGCTTTTCACGGCTGTGTTTATGCCGCTTTACACCCACTTGACACACTAACAGAGAGATATCAATACATAGGTTTTAAGATTATTACTAGTCAGATATATTCTTGTGCGGTGAATAGGGCGTGTTGAGTCCAGTTCTCTGAGCAAGGAGTAGGTCTTGTCTACTACATATTGGGTTTATGGAACGGTATCTGAGCTAATTTGATACCCTTGTTTTATGTATCACCCCACCTCACCTTTCCCGTTAAGCAGCCATAGTCTGTTTTCTGCATGTGTGACTCTGTTCTGTTTTGTAATTCAGTTCAAGTGTAACGGTTTTTACATTCCCTCTAAAAGTGATACCTTATGAGAAGTGTCCTTTTCTGTGTGACTTATTTCACTTAGAATCGTCGTACCTAAATCCACTCATCATGCTGCTACTAACCTTATGACATTGATTTCATGGCTGAGTGATATTCCATTGTACATAAGGACCACAACTTCTTTATCCATTTTTCTCTTTCCTTGGATATTTAAGGTGGAATGAAGTGGAGGTCCTTGTCAACAGAGCAGCCCTCAACTTTGGGGTGCTTGTGTCTTGCTGATTTTTCATTTTCCCAATTTATACCCCCATGAGTGGAAGTGCCCTATGCTCTCTAAGCTGTGTTTTTTAGATGTTTCAGGACTCACCGTACACTTCTCCAGAGTGGCTGTTGGCAATTTACATCCCGCCCATCAGTGTAGCAAGGCTCCCATTTCTCCATGGCCTGTCCTGCATTTCTGGTTTTGACCCTTTTTTCAGCATGGCCCTTTTGACGGATGGGAAGCGAGACTTCTCTGTAGTGCTGATTTGCCTTTCCAGGTTGCTTGGTTGGCCAAAAAGGGCGTATGCGTTTTTTCCTGAATATATTCAGGAAAAAACGCATACGCCCTTTTTGGCCAAGGGCATCATTGTCAACGTTTTGCCGCTTTTCATGTGCTTTAAAGGCGATTCGTATCTACCTCCTGAAATCTGTTTCGTGCAATTCTGCCTTGATTTCAAATCCTCTTCTTTGCCTTCCCTCAATATATTTGTGGACGAGAGTTATCATTTATAACTCTGCAGGTTTGTGAATTGCAGTGCCCTGAACCTCCATTTTACAACTCGCTTTTTTGGGAGCTGGCCGCAAAAGCGCAGGATGGCTTCAGGCCCTGTTCTGGTTCCGGGGGGCAGGCTGAGCCTGTGGTTAATTCTTCTTCCTGATGGGAAAATAGAGTGACCTGTGCCTGTCCCGACACCAAGAGCTAGTCTCTCGTTGGTTCCCCGTCTTCCCGTTCATCCTCAGGACAAATTGCAACCTGTACGGAACAGGAGGTTAAAGGTGCTGATGCTCCAAGTAGGGAGATTGCTAGTAAAGTGGCTGGAATGGCGAACCTGGGCACAAGGAGATGAGAAATGAGGTGCGTTTTAGAAACCTTTCCCCATCACACGGTGTACCATCTTCTGGGTTTCTCATGCATGTTTTTGATGTAGGAAGATGCCCTTGAACCTGGAGATTTGGGACCCATGCGATGGGTACCACGCAGTATTACTTTAAAGGGTCTGCGTTTGCTCACCCAACCTCACCAAACCTCTCAGCCCCAAGAGTGTGCACCTTTATGTCTCATCCAGCTGTGGGTCTAGATATGGTCAATCCAGGTTGCATCACAGCCCCTGAACTCATTGTGTAAGAATTTCTATCTCTTTCACTGTCGTTGTTTCATGGGTTTTTCAAAGTAATTTATTTTCATAATGGGGTTTAGCTGCTTTTCACGGCTGTGTTTATGCCGCTTCACACCCACTTGACACACTAACAGAGAGATATCAATACATAGGTTTTAAGATTATTACTAGTCAGATATATTCTTGTGCGGTGAATAGGGCGTGTTGAGTCCAGTTCTCTGAGCAAGGAGTAGGTCTTGTCTACTACATATTGGGTTTATGGAACAGTATCTGAGCTAATTTGATACCCTTGTTTTATGTATCACCCCACCTCACCTTTCCCGTTAAGCAGCCATAGTCTGTTTTCTGCATGTGTGACTCTGTTCTGTTTTGTAATTCAGTTCAAGTGTAACGGTTTTTACATTCCCTCTAAAAGTGATACCTTATGAGAAGTGTCCTTTTCTGTGTGACTTATTTCACTTAGAATCGTCGTACCTAAATCCACTCATCATGCTGCTACTAACCTTATGACATTGATTTCATGGCTGAGTGATATTCCATTGTACATGAGGACCACAACTTCTTTATCCATTTTTCTCTTTCCTTGGATATTTAAGGTGGAATGAAGTGGAGGTCCTTGTCAACAGAGCAGCCCTCAACTTTGGGGTGCTTGTGTCTTGCTGATTTTTCATTTTCCCAATTTATACCCCCATGAGTGGAAGTGCCCTATGCTCTCTAAGCTGTGTTTTTTAGATGTTTCAGGACTCACCGTACACTTCTCCAGAGTGGCTGTTGGCAATTTACATCCCGCCCATCAGTGTAGCAAGGCTCCCATTTCTCCATGGCCTGTCCTGCATTTCTGGTTTTGACACTTTTTTCAGCATGGCCCTTTTGACGGATGGGAAGCGAGACTTCTCTGTAGCGCTGATTTGCCTTTCCAGGTTGCTTGGTTGGCCAAAAAGGGCGTATGCGTTTTTTTCTGAATATATTCAGGAAAAAACGCATACGCACTTTTTGGCCAAGGGCATCATTGTCAACGTTTTGCCGCTTTTCATGTGCTTTAAAGGCGATTCGTATCTACCTCCTGAAATCTGTTTCGTGCAATTCTGCCTTGATTTCAAATCCTCTTCTTTGCCTTCCCTCAATATATTTGTGGACGAGAGTTATCATTTATAACTCTGCAGGTTTGTGAATTGCAGTGCCCTGAACCTCCATTTTACAACTCGCTTTTTTGGGAGCTGGCCGCAAAAGCGCAGGATGGCTTCAGGCCCTGTTCTGGTTCCGGGGGGCAGGCTGAGCCTGTGGTTAATTCTTCTTCCTGATGGGAAAATAGAGTGACCTGTGCCTGTCCCGACACCAAGAGCTAGTCTCTCGTTGGTTCCCCGTCTTCCCGTTCATCCTCAGGACAAATTGCAACCTGTACGGAACAGGAGGTTAAAGGTGCTGATGCTCCAAGTAGGGAGATTGCTAGTAACGCGGCTGGAATGGCGAACCCGGGCACAAGGAGATGAGAAATGAGGTGCGTTTTAGAAACCTTTCCCCATCACACGGTGTACCATCTTCTGGGGTTCTCATGCATGTTTTCGATGTAGGAAGATGCCCTTGAACCTGGAGATTTGGGACCCATGCGATGGGTACCACGCAGTATTACTTTAAAGGGTCTGCGTGTGCTCACCCAACCTCACCAAACCTCTCAGCCCCAAGAGTGTGCACCCTTATGTCTCATCCAGCTGTGGGTCTAGATATGGTCAATCCAGGTTGCATCACAGCCCCTGAACTCATTGTGTAAGAATTTCTATCTCTTTCACTGTCGTTGTTTCATGGGTTTTTCAAAGTAATTTATTTTCATAATGGGGTTTAGCTGATTTTCACGGCTGTGTTTATGCCGCTTTACACCCACTTGACACACTAACAGAGAGATATCAATACATAGGTTTTAAGATTATTACTAGTCAGATATATTCTTGTGCGGTGAATAGGGCGTGTTGAGTCCAGTTCTCTGAGCAAGGAGTAGGTCTTGTCTACTACATATTGGGTTTATGGAACGGTATCTGAGCTAATTTGATACCCTTGTTTTATGTATCACCCCACCTCACCTTTCCCGTTAAGCAGCCATAGTCTGTTTTCTGCATGTGTGACTCTGTTCTGTTTTGTAATTCAGTTCAAGTGTAACGGTTTTTACATTCCCTCTAAAAGTGATACCTTATGAGAAGTGTCCTTTTCTGTGTGACTTATTTCACTTAGAATCGTCGTACCTAAATCCACTCATCATGCTGCTACTAACCTTATGACATTGATTTCATGGCTGAGTGATATTCCATTGTACATAAGGACCACAACTTCTTTATCCATTTTTCTCTTTCCTGGGATATTTAAGGTGGAATGAAGTGGAGGTCCTTGTCAACAGAGCAGCCCTAAACTTTGGGGTGCTTGTGTCTTGCTGATTTTTCATTTTCCCAATTTATACCCCCATGAGTGGAAGTGCCCTATGCTCTCTAAGCTGTGTTTTTCAGATGTTTCAGGACACACCGTACACTTCTCCAGAGTGGCTGTTGGCAATTTACATCCCACCCATCAGTGTAGCAAGGCTCCCATTTCTCCATGGCCTGTCCTGCATTTCTGGTTTTGACACTTTTTTCAGCATGGCCCTTTTGACCGATGGGAAGCGAGACTTCTTTGTAGCGCTGATTTGCCTTTCCAGGTTGCTTGGTTGGCCAAAAAGGGCGTATGCGTTTTTTCCTGAATATATTCAGGAAAAAACGCATACGCCCTTTTTGGCCAAGGGCATCATTGTCAACGTTTTGCCGCTTTTCATGTGCTTTAAAGGCGATTCGAATCTACCTCCTGAAATCTGTTTCGTGCAATTCTGCCTTGATTTCAAATCCTCTTCTTTGCCTTCCCTCAATATATTTGTGGACGAGAGTTATCATTTATAAGTCTGCAGGTTTGTGAATTGCAGTGCCCTGGACCTCCATTTTACAACTCGCTTTTTTGGGAGCTGGCCGCAAAAGCGCAGGATGGCTTCAGGCCCTGTTCTGGTTCCGGGGGGCAGGCTGAGCCTGTCGTTAATTCTTCTTCCTGATGGGAAAATAGAGTGACCTGTGCCTGTCCCAACACCAAGAGCTAGTCTCTCGTTGGTTCCCCGTCTTCCCGTTCATCCTCAGGACAAATTGCAACCTGTACGGAACAGGAGGTTAAAGGTGCTGATTTTCCAAGTAGGGAGATTGCTAGTAAAGCGGCTGGAATGGCGAACCCGGGCACAAGGAGATGAGAAATGAGGTGCGTTTTAGAAACGTTTCCCCATCACACGGTGTACTATCTTCTGGGTTTCTCATGCATGTTTTCAATGTAGGAAGATGCCCTTGAAGCTGGAGATTTGGGACCCATTCGATGGGTACCACGCAGTATTACTTTAAAGGGTCTGCGTTTGCTCACCCAACCTCACCAAACCTCTCAGCCCCAAGAGTGTCCACCCTTATGTCTCATCCAGCTGTGGGTCTAGATATGGTCAATCCAGGTTGCATCACAGCCCCTGAACGCATTGTGTAAGAATTTCTCTCTCTTTCACTGTCGTTGTTTCATGGGTTTTTCAAAGTAATTTATTTTCATAATGGGGTTTAGCTGCTTTTCACTGCTGTGTTTATGCCGCTTTACACCCACTTGACACACTAACAGAGAGATATCAATACATAGGTTTTAAGATTATTACTAGTCAGATATATTCTTGTGCGGTGAATAGGGCGTGTTGAGTCCAGTTCTCTGAGCAAGGAGTAGGTCTTGTCTATTACATATTGGGTTTATGGAACGGTATCTGAGCTAATTTGATACCCTTGTTTTATGTATCACCCCACCTCACCTTTCCCGTTAAGCAGCCATAGTCTGTTTTCTGCATGTGTGACTCTGTTCTGTTTTGTAATTCAGTTCAAGTGTAACGGTTTTTACATTCCCTCTAAAAGTGATACCTTATGAGAAGTGACCTTTTCTGTGTGACTTATTTCACTTAGAATCGTCGTACCTAAATCCACTCATCATGCTGCTACTAACCTTATGACATTGATTTCATGGCTGAGTGATATTCCATTGTACATAAGGACCACAACTTCTTTATCCATTTTTCTCTTTCCTTGGATATTTAAGGTGGAATGAAGTGGAGGTCCTTGTCAACAGAGCAGCCCTCAACTTTGGGGTGCTTGTGTCTTGCTGATTTTTCATTTTCCCAATTTATACCCCCATGAGTGGAAGTGCCCTATGCTCTCTAAGCTGTGTTTTTCAGATGTTTCAGGACACACCGTACACTTCTCCAGAGTGGCTGTTGGCAATTTACATCCCGCCCATCAGTGTAGCAAGGCTCCCATTTCTCCATGGCCTGTCCTGCATTTCTGGTTTTGACACTTTTTTCAGCATGGCCCTTTTGACCGATGGGAAGCGAGACTTCTTTGTAGCGCTGATTTGCCTTTCCAGGTTGCTTGGTTGGCCAAAAAGGGCGTATGCGTTTTTTCCTGAATATATTCAGGAAAAAACGCATACGCCCTTTTTGGCCAAGGGCATCATTGTCAACGTTTTGCCGCTTTTCATGTGCTTTAAAGGCGATTCGAATCTACCTCCTGAAATCTGTTTCCTGCAATTCTGCCTTGATTTCAAATCCTCTTCTTTGCCTTCCCTCAATATATTTGTGGACGAGAGTTATCATTTATAACTCTGCAGGTTTGTGAATTGCAGTGCCCTGGACCTCCATTTTACAACTCGCTTTTTTGGGAGCTGGCCGCAAAAGCGCAGGATGGCTTCAGGCCCTGTTCTGGTTCCGGGGGGCAGGCTGAGCCTGTGGTTAATTCTTCTTCCTGATGGGAAAATAGAGTGACCTGTGCCTGTCCCAACACCAAGAGCTAGTCTCTCGTTGGTTCCCCGTCTTCCCGTTCATCCTCAGGACAAATTGCAACCTGTACGGAACAGGAGGTTAAAGGTGCTGATTTTCCAAGTAGGGAGATTGCTAGTAAAGCGGCTGGAATGGCGAACCCGGGCACAAGGAGATGAGAAATGAGGTGCGTTTTAGAAACGTTTCCCCATCACACGGTGTACTATCTTCTGGGTTTCTCATGCATGTTTTCAATGTAGGAAGATGCCCTTGAAGCTGGAGATTTGGGACCCATTCGATGGGTACCACGCAGTATTACTTTAAAGGGTCTGCGTTTGCTCACCCAACCTCACCAAACCTCTCAGCCCCAAGAGTGTCCACCCTTATGTCTCATCCAGCTGTGGGTCTAGATATGGTCAATCCAGGTTGCATCACAGCCCCTGAACGCATTGTGTAAGAATTTCTCTCTCTTTCACTGTCGTTGTTTCATGGGTTTTTCAAAGTAATTTATTTTCATAATGGGGTTTAGCTGCTTTTCACTGCTGTGTTTATGCCGCTTTACACCCACTTGACACACTAACAGAGAGATATCAATACATAGGTTTTAAGATTATTACTAGTCAGATATATTCTTGTGCGGTGAATAGGGCGTGTTGAGTCCAGTTCTCTGAGCAAGGAGTAGGTCTTGTCTATTACATATTGGGTTTATGGAACGGTATCTGAGCTAATTTGATACCCTTGTTTTATGTATCACCCCACCTCACCTTTCCCGTTAAGCAGCCATAGTCTGTTTTCTGCATGTGTGACTCTGTTCTGTTTTGTAATTCAGTTCAAGTGTAACGGTTTTTACATTCCCTCTAAAAGGGATACCTTATGAGAAGTGACCTTTTCTGTGTGACTTATTTCACTTAGAATCGTCGTACCTAAATCCACTCATCATGCTGCTACTAGCCTTATGACATTGATTTCATGGCTGAGTGATATTCCATTGTACATAAGGACCACAACTTCTTTATCCATTTTTCTCTTTCCTGGGATATTGAAGGTGGAATGAAGTGGAGGTCCTTGTCAACAGAGCAGCCCTAAACTTTGGGGTGCTTGTGTCTTGCTGATTTTTCATTTTCCCAATTTATACCCCCATGAGTGGAAGTGCCCTATGCTCTCTAAGCTGTGTTTTTTAGATGTTTCAGGACTCACCGTACACTTCTCCAGAGTGGCTGTTGGCAATTTACATCCCGCCCATCAGTGTAGCAAGGCTCCCATTTCTCCATGGCCTGTCCTGCATTTCTGGTTTTGACACTTTTTTCAGCATGGCCCTTTTGACCGATGGGAAGCAAGACTTCTCTGTAGCGCTGATTTGCCTTTCCAGGTTGCTTGGTTGGCCAAAAAGGGCGTATGCGTTTTTTCCTGAATATATTCAGGAAAAAACGCATACGCCCTTTTTGGCCAAGGGCATCATTGTCAACGTTTTGCCGCTTTTCATGTGCTTTAAAGGCGATTCGTATCTACCTCCTGAAATCTGTTTCGTGCAATTCTGCCTTGATTTCAAATCCTCTTCTTTGCCTTCCCTCAATATATTTGTGGACGAGAGTTATCATTTATAAGTCTGCAGGTTTGTGAATTGCAGTGCCCTGAACCTCCATTTTACAACTCGCTTTTTTGGGAGCTGGCCGCAAAAGCGCAGGATGGCTTCAGGCCCTGTTCTGGTTCCGGGGGGCAGGCTGAGCCTGTGGTTAATTCTTCTTCCTGATGGGAAAATAGAGTGACCTGTGCCTGTCCTGACACCAAGAGCTAGTCTCTCGTTGGTTCCCCGTCTTCCCGTTCATCCTCAGGACAAATTGCAACCTGTACGGAACAGGAGGTTAAAGGTGCTGATGCTCCAAGTAGGGAGATTGCTAGTAAATCGGCTGGAATGGCGAACCCGGGCACAAGGAGATGAGAAATGAGGTGCGTTTTAGAAACCTTTCCCCATCACACGGTGTACCATCTTCTGGGTTTCTCATGCATGTTTTCGATGTAGGAAGATGCCCTTGAAGCTGGAGATTTGGGACCCATGCGATGGGTACCACGCAGTATTACTTTAAAGGGTCTGCGTTTGCTCACCCAACCTCACCAAACCTCTCAGCCCCAAGAGTGTCCACCCTTATGTCTCATCCAGCTGTGGGTCTAGATATGGTCAATCCAGGTTGCATCACAGCCCCTGAACTCATTGTGTAAGAATTTCTGTCTCTTTCACTGTCGTTGTTTCATGGGTTTTTCAAAGTAATTTATTTTCATAATGGGGTTTAGCTGCTTTTCACGGCTGTGTTTATGCCGCTTTACACCCACTTGACACACTAACAGAGAGATATCAATACATAGGTTTTAAGATTATTACTAGTCAGATATATTCTTGTGCGGTGAATAGGGCGTGTTGAGTCCAGTTCTCTGAGCAAGGAGTAGGTCTTGTCTACTACATATTGGGTTTATGGAACGGTATCTGAGCTAATTTGATACCCTTGTTTTATGTATCACCCCACCTCACCTTTCCCGTTAAGCAGCCATAGTCTGTTTTCTGCATGTGTGACTCTGTTCTGTTTTGTAATTCAGTTCAAGTGTAACGGTTTTTACATTCCCTCTGAAAGTGATACCTTATGAGAAGTGTCCTTTTCTGTGTGACTTATTTCACTTAGAATCGTCGTACCTAAATCCACTCATCATGCTGCTACTAACCTTATGACATTGATTTCATGGCTGAGTGATATTCCATTGTACATAAGGACCACAACTTCTTTATCCATTTTTCTCTTTCCTGGGATATTTAAGATGGAATGAAGTGGAGGTCCTTGTCAACAGAGCAGCCCTCAACTTTGGGGTGCTTGTGTCTTGCTGATTTTTCATTTTCCCAATTTATACCCCCATGAGTGGAAGTGCCCTATGCTCTCTAAGCTGTGTTTTTCAGATGTTTCAGGACACACCGTACACTTCTCCAGAGTGGCTGTTGGCAATTTACATCCCGCCCATCAGTGTAGCAAGGCTCCCATTTCTCCATGGCCTGTCCTGCATTTCTGGTTTTGACACTTTTTTCAGCATGGCCCTTTTGACCGATGGGAAGCGAGACTTCTCTGTAGCGCTGATTTGCCTTTCCAGGTTGCTTGGTTGGCCAAAAAGGTCGTATGCGTTTTTTCCTGAATATATTCAGGAAAAAACGCATACGCCCTTTTTGGCCAAGGGCATCATTGTCAACATTTTGCCGCTTTTCATGTGCTTTAAAGGCGATTCGAATCTACCTCCTGAAATCTGTTTCCTGCAATTCTGCCTTGATTTCAAATCCTCTTCTTTGCCTTCCCTCAATATATTTGTGGACGAGAGTTATCATTTATAACTCTGCAGGTTTGTGAATTGCAGTGCCCTGGACCTCCATTTTACAACTCGCTTTTTTGGGAGCTGGCCGCAAAAGCGCAGGATGGCTTCAGGCCCTGTTCTGGTTCCGGGGGGCAGGCTGAGCCTGTGGTTAATTCTTCTTCCTGATGGGAAAATAGAGTGACCTGTGCCTGTCCCAACACCAAGAGCTAGTCTCTCGTTGGTTCCCCGTCTTCCCGTTCATCCTCAGGACAAATTGCAACCTGTACGGAACAGGAGGTTAAAGGTGTTGATTTTCCAAGTAGGGAGATTGCTAGTAAAGCAGGCTGGAATGGCGAACCCGGGCACAAGGAGATGAGAAATGAGGTGCGTTTTAGAAACCTTTCCCCATCACACGGTGTACTATCTTCTGGGTTTCTCATGCATGTTTTCGATGTAGGAAGATGCCCTTGAAGCTGGAGATTTGGGACCCATTCGATGGGTACCACGCAGTATTACTTTAAAGGGTCTGCGTTTGCTCACCCAACCTCACCAAACCTCTCAGCCCCAAGAGTGTCCACCCTTATGTCTCATCCAGCTGTGGGTCTAGATATGGTCAATCCAGGTTGCATCACAGCCCCTGAACGCATTGTGTAAGAATTTCTATCTCTTTCACTGTCGTTGTTTCATGGGTTTTTCAAAGTAATTTATTTTCATAATGGCGTTTAGCTGCTTTTCACGGCTGTGTTTATGCCGCTTTACACCCACTTGACACACTAACAGAGAGATATCAATACATAGGTTTTAAGATTATTACTAGTCAGATATATTCTTGTGCGGTGAATAGGGCGTGTTGAGTCCAGTTCTCTGAGCAAGGAGTAGGTCTTGTCTATTACATATTGGGTTTATGGAACGGTATCTGAGCTAATTTGATACCCTTGTTTTATGTATCACCCCACCTCACCTTTCCCGTTAAGCAGCCATAGTCTGTTTTCTGCATGTGTGACTCTGTTCTGTTTTGTAATTCAGTTCAAGTGTAACGGTTTTTACATTCCCTCTAAAAGTGATACCTTATGAGAAGTGTCCTTTTCTGTGTGACTTATTTCACTTAGAATCGTCGTACCTAAATCCACTCATCATGCTGCTACTAACCTTATGACATTGATTTCATGGCTGAGTGATATTCCATTGTACATAAGGACCACAACTTCTTTATCCATTTTTCTCTTTCCTGGGATATTGAAGGTGGAATGAAGTGGAGGTCCTTGTCAACAGAGCTGCCCTAAACTTTGGGGTGCTTGTGTTTTGCTGATTTTTCATTTTCCCAATTTATACCCCCATGAGTGGAAGTGCCCTATGCTCTCTAAGCTGTGTTTTTCAGATGTTTCAGGACACACCGTACACTTCTCCAGAGTGGCTGTTGGCAATTTACATCCCGCCCATCAGTGTAGCAAGGCTCCCATTTCTCCATGGCCTGTCCTGCATTTCTGGTTTTGATACTTTTTTCAGGATGGCCCTTTTGACCGATGGGAAGCGAGACTTCTCTGTAGCGCTGATTTGCCTTTCCAGGTTGCTTGGTTGGCCAAAAAGGGCGTATGCGTTTTTTCCTGAATATATTCAGGAAAAAACGCATACGCCCTTTTTGGCCAAGGGCATCATTGTCAACGTTTTGCCGCTTTTCATGTGCTTTAAAGGCGATTCGTATCTACCTCCTGAAATCTGTTTCGTGCAATTCTGCCTTGATTTCAAATCCTCTTCTTTGCCTTCCCTCAATATATTTGTGGACGAGAGTTATCATTTATAAGTCTGCAGGTTTGTGAATTGCAGTGCCCTGAACCTCCATTTTACAACTCGCTTTTTTGGGAGCTGGCCGCAAAAGCGCAGGATGGCTTCAGGCCCTGTTCTGGTTCCGGGGGGCAGGCTGAGCCTGTGGTTAATTCTTCTTCCTGATGGGAAAATAGAGTGACCTGTGCCTGTCCCGACACCAAGAGCTAGTCTCTCGTTGGTTCCCCATCTTCCCGTTCATCCTCAGGACAAATTGCAACCTGTACGGAACAGGAGGTTAAAGGTGCTGATGCTCCAAGTAGGGAGATTGCTAGTAAATCGGCTGGAATGGCGAACCCGGGCACAAGGAGATGAGAAATGAGGTGCGTTTTAGAAACCTTTCCCCATCACACGGTGTACCATCTTCTGGGTTTCTCATGCATGTTTTCGATGTAGGAAGATGCCCTTGAAGCTGGAGATTTGGGACCCATGCGATGGGTACCACGCAGTATTACTTTAAAGGGTCTGCGTTTGCTCACCCAACCTCACCAAACCTCTCAGCCCCAAGAGTGTCCACCCTTATGTCTCATCCAGCTGTGGGTCTAGATATGGTCAATCCAGGTTGCATCACAGCCCCTGAACTCATTGTGTAAGAATTTCTGTCTCTTTCACTGTCATTGTTTCATGGGTTTTTCAAAGTAATTTATTTTCATAATGGGGTTTAGCTGCTTTTCACGGCTCTGTTTATGCCGCTTTACACCCACTTGACACACTAACAGAGAGATATCAATACATAGGTTTTAAGATTATTACTAGTCAGATATATTCTTGTGCGGTGAATAGGGCGTGTTGAGTCCAGTTCTCTGAGCAAGGAGTAGGTCTTGTCTACCATATATTGGGTTTATGGAACGGTATCTGAGCTAATTTGATACGCTTGTTTTATGTATCACCCCACCTCACCTTTCACGTTAAGCAGCCATAGTCTGTTTTCTGCATGTGTGACTCTGTTCTGTTTTGTAATTCAGTTCAAGTGTAACGGTTTTTACATTCCCTCTAAAAGTGATACCTTATGAGAAGTGTCCTTTTCTGTGTGACTTATTTCACTTAGAATCGTCGTACCTAAATCCACTCATCATGCTGCTACTAACCTTATGACATTGATTTCATGGCTGAGTGATATTCCATTGTACATAAGGACCACAACTTCTTTATCCATTTTTCTCTTTCCTTGGATATTTAAGGTGGAATGAAGTGGAGGTCCTTGTCAACAGAGCAGCCCTCAACTTTGGGGTGCTTGTGTCTTGCTGATTTTTCATTTTCCCAATTTATACCCCCATGAGTGGAAGTGCCCAATGCTCTCTAAGCTGTGTTTTTTAGATGTTTCAGGACTCACCGTACACTTCTCCAGAGTGGCTGTTGGCAATTTACATCCCGCCCATCAGTGTAGCAAGGCTCCCATTTCTCCATGGCCTGTCCTGCATTTCTGGTTTTGACACTTTTTTCAGCATGGCCCTTTTGACCGATGGGAAGCGAGACTTCTCTGTAGCGCTGATTTGCCTTTCCAGGTTGCTTGGTTGGCCAAAAAGGTCGTATGCGTTTTTTCCTGAATATATTCAGGAAAAAACGCATACGCCCTTTTTGGCCAAGGGCATCATTGTCAACGTTTTGCCGCTTTTCATGTGCTTTAAAGGCGATTCGAATCTACCTCCTGAAATCTGTTTCCTGCAATTCTGCCTTGATCTCAAATCCTCTTCTTTGCCTTCCCTCAATATATTTGTGGACGAGAGTTATCATTTATAACTCTGCAGGTTTGTGAATTGCAGTGCCCTGGACCTCCATTTTACAACTCGCTTTTTTGGGAGCTGGCCGCAAAAGCGCAGGATGGCTTCAGGCCCTGTTCTGGTTCCGGGGGGCAGGCTGAGCCTGTGGTTAATTCTTCTTCCTGATGGGAAAATAGAGTGACCTGTGCCTGTCCCAACACCAAGAGCTAGTCTCTCGTTGGTTCCCCGTCTTCCCGTTCATCCTCAGGACAAATTGCAACCTGTACGGAACAGGAGGTTAAAGGTGTTGATTTTCCAAGTAGGGAGATTGCTAGTAAAGCAGGCTGGAATGGCGAACCCGGGCACAAGGAGATGAGAAATGAGGTGCGTTTTAGAAACCTTTCCCCATCACACGGTGTACTATCTTCTGGGTTTCTCATGCATGTTTTCGATGTAGGAAGATGCCCTTGAAGCTGGAGATTTGGGACCCATTCGATGGGTACCACGCAGTATTACTTTAAAGGGTCTGCGTTTGCTCACCCAACCTCACCAAACCTCTCAGCCCCAAGAGTGTCCACCCTTATGTCTCATCCAGCTGTGGGTCTAGATATGGTCAATCCAGGTTGCATCACAGCCCCTGAACGCATTGTGTAAGAATTTCTCTCTCTTTCACTGTCGTTGTTTCATGGGTTTTTCAAAGTAATTTATTTTCATAATGGGGTTTAGCTGCTTTTCACTGCTGTGTTTATGCCGCTTTACACCCACTTGACACACTAACAGAGAGATATCAATACATAGGTTTTAAGATTATTACTAGTCAGATATATTCTTGTGCGGTGAATAGGGCGTGTTGAGTCCAGTTCTCTGAGCAAGGAGTAGGTCTTGTCTATTACATATTGGGTTTATGGAACGGTATCTGAGCTAATTTGATACCCTTGTTTTATGTATCACCCCACCTCACCTTTCCCGTTAAGCAGCCATAGTCTGTTTTCTGCATGTGTGACTCTGTTCTGTTTTGTAATTCAGTTCAAGTGTAACGGTTTTTACATTCCCTCTAAAAGTGATACCTTATGAGAAGTGTCCTTTTCTGTGTGACTTATTTCACTTAGAATCGTCGTACCTAAATCCACTCATCATGCTGCTACTAACCTTATGACATTGATTTCATGGCTGAGTGATATTCCATTGTACATAAGGACCACAACTTCTTTATCCATTTTTCTCTTTCCTGGGATATTTAAGGTGGAATGAAGTGGAGGTCCTTGTCAACAGAGCTGCCCTCAACTTTGGGGTGCTTGTGTCTTGCTGATTTTTCATTTTCCCAATTTATACCCCCATGAGTGGAAGTGCCCTATGCTCTCTAAGCTGTGTTTTTTAGATGTTTCAGGACTCACCGTACACTTCTCCAGAGTGGCTGTTGGCAATTTACATCCCGCCCATCAGTGTAGCAAGGCTCCCATTTCTCCATGGCCTGTCCTGCATTTCTGGTTTTGACACTTTTTTCAGCATGGCCCTTTTGACCGATGGGAAGCAAGAATTCTCTGTAGCGCTGATTTGCCTTTCCAGGTTGCTTGGTTGGCCAAAAAGGGCGTATGCGTTTTTTCCTGAATATATTCAGGAAAAAACGCATACGCCCTTTTTGGCCAAGGGCATCATTGTCAACGTTTTGCCGCTTTTCATGTGCTTTAAAGGCGATTCGTATCTACCTCCTGAAATCTGTTTCCTGCAATTCTGCCTTGATTTCAAATCCTCTTCTTTGCCTTCCCTCAATATATTTGTGGACGAGAGTTATCATTTATAAGTCTGCAGGTTTGTGAATTGCAGTGCCCTGAACCTCCATTTTACAACTCGCTTTTTTGGGAGCTGGCCGCAAAAGCGCAGGATGGCTTCAGGCCCTGTTCTGGTTCCGGGGGGCAGGCTGAGCCTGTGGTTAATTCTTCTTCCTGATGGGAAAATAGAGTGACCTGTGCCTGTCCCGACACCAAGAGCTAGTCTCTCGTTGGTTCCCCGTCTTCCCGTTCATCCTCAGGACAAATTGCAACCTGTACGGAACAGGAGGTTAAAGGTGCTGATGCTCCAAGTAGGGAGATTGCTAGTAAATCGGCTGGAATGGCGAACCCGGGCACAAGGAGATGAGAAATGAGGTGCGTTTTAGAAACCTTTCCCCATCACACGGTGTACCATCTTCTGGGTTTCTCATGCATGTTTTCGATGTAGGAAGATGCCCTTGAAGCTGGAGATTTGGGACCCATGCGATGGGTACCACGCAGTATTACTTTAAAGGGTCTGCGTTTGCTCACCCAACCTCACCAAACCTCTCAGCCCCAAGAGTGTCCACCCTTATGTCTCATCCAGCTGTGGGTCTAGATATGGTCAATCCAGGTTGCATCACAGCCCCTGAACTCATTGTGTAAGAATTTCTGTCTCTTTCACTGTCATTGTTTCATGGGTTTTTCAAAGTAATTTATTTTCATAATGGGGTTTAGCTGCTTTTCACGGCTCTGTTTATGCCGCTTTACACCCACTTGACACACTAACAGAGAGATATCAATACATAGGTTTTAAGATTATTACTAGTCAGATATATTCTTGTGCGGTGAATAGGGCGTGTTGAGTCCAGTTCTCTGAGCAAGGAGTAGGTCTTGTCTACTACATATTGGGTTTATGGAACGGTATCTGAGCTAATTTGATACGCTTGTTTTATGTATCACCCCACCTCACCTTTCCCGTTAAGCAGCCATAGTCTGTTTTCTGCATGTGTGACTCTGTTCTGTTTTGTAATTCAGTTCAAGTGTAACGGTTTTTACATTCCCTCTAAAAGTGATACCTTATGAGAAGTGTCCTTTTCTGTGTGACTTATTTCACTTAGAATCGTCGTACCTAAATCCACTCATCATGCTGCTACTAACCTTATGACATTGATTTCATGGCTGAGTGATATTCCATTGTACATAAGGACCACAACTTCTTTATCCATTTTTCTCTTTCCTTGGATATTTAAGGTGGAATGAAGTGGAGGTCCTTGTCAACAGAGCAGCCCTCAACTTTGGGGTGCTTGTGTCTTGCTGATTTTTCATTTTCCCAATTTATACCCCCATGAGTGGAAGTGCCCAATGCTCTCTAAGCTGTGTTTTTTAGATGTTTCAGGACTCACCGTACACTTCTCCAGAGTGGCTGTTGGCAATTTACATCCCGCCCATCAGTGTAGCAAGGCTCCCATTTCTCCATGGCCTGTCCTGCATTTCTGGTTTTGACACTTTTTTCAGCATGGCCCTTTTGACCGATGGGAAGCGAGACTTCTCTGTAGCGCTGATTTGCCTTTCCAGGTTGCTTGGTTGGCCAAAAAGGTCGTATGCGTTTTTTCCTGAATATATTCAGGAAAAAACGCATACGCCCTTTTTGGCCAAGGGCATCATTGTCAACGTTTTGCCGCTTTTCATGTGCTTTAAAGGCGATTCGAATCTACCTCCTGAAATCTGTTTCCTGCAATTCTGCCTTGATTTCAAATCCTCTTCTTTGCCTTCCCTCAATATATTTGTGGACGAGAGTTATCATTTATAACTCTGCAGGTTTGTGAATTGCAGTGCCCTGGACCTCCATTTTACAACTCGCTTTTTTGGGAGCTGGCCGCAAAAGCGCAGGATGGCTTCAGGCCCTGTTCTGGTTCCGGGGGGCAGGCTGAGCCTGTGGTTAATTCTTCTTCCTGATGGGAAAATAGAGTGACCTGTGCCTGTCCCAACACCAAGAGCTAGTCTCTCGTTGGTTCCCCGTCTTCCCGTTCATCCTCAGGACAAATTGCAACCTGTACGGAACAGGAGGTTAAAGGTGTTGATTTTCCAAGTAGGGAGATTGCTAGTAAAGCAGGCTGGAATGGCGAACCCGGGCACAAGGAGATGAGAAATGAGGTGCGTTTTAGAAACCTTTCCCCATCACACGGTGTACTATCTTCTGGGTTTCTCATGCATGTTTTCGATGTAGGAAGATGCCCTTGAAGCTGGAGATTTGGGACCCATTCGATGGGTACCACGCAGTATTACTTTAAAGGGTCTGCGTTTGCTCACCCAACCTCACCAAACCTCTCAGCCCCAAGAGTGTCCACCCTTATGTCTCATCCAGCTGTGGGTCTATATATGGTCAATCCAGGTTGCATCACAGCCCCTGAACGCATTGTGTAAGAATTTCTCTCTCTTTCACTGTCGTTGTTTCATGGGTTTTTCAAAGTAATTTATTTTCATAATGGGGTTTAGCTGCTTTTCACTGCTGTGTTTATGCCGCTTTACACCCACTTGACACACTAACAGAGAGATATCAATACATAGGTTTTAAGATTATTACTAGTCAGATATATTCTTGTGCGGTGAATAGGGCGTGTTGAGTCCAGTTCTCTGAGCAAGGAGTAGGTCTTGTCTATTACATATTGGGTTTATGGAACGGTATCTGAGCTAATTTGATACCCTTGTTTTATGTATCACCCCACCTCACCTTTCCCGTTAAGCAGCCATAGTCTGTTTTCTGCATGTGTGACTCTGTTCTGTTTTGTAATTCAGTTCAAGTGTAACGGTTTTTACATTCCCTCTAAAAGTGATACCTTATGAGAAGTGTCCTTTTCTGTGTGACTTATTTCACTTAGAATCGTCGTACCTAAATCCACTCATCATGCTGCTACTAACCTTATGACATTGATTTCATGGCTGAGTGATATTCCATTGTACATAAGGACCACAACTTCTTTATCCATTTTTCTCTTTCCTGGGATATTTAAGGTGGAATGAAGTGGAGGTCCTTGTCAACAGAGCTGCCCTCAACTTTGGGGTGCTTGTGTCTTGCTGATTTTTCATTTTCCCAATTTATACCCCCATGAGTGGAAGTGCCCTATGCTCTCTAAGCTGTGTTTTTTAGATGTTTCAGGACTCACCGTACACTTCTCCAGAGTGGCTGTTGGCAATTTACATCCCGCCCATCAGTGTAGCAAGGCTCCCATTTCTCCATGGCCTGTCCTGCATTTCTGGTTTTGACACTTTTTTCAGCATGGCCCTTTTGACCGATGGGAAGCGAGAATTCTCTGTAGCGCTGATTTGCCTTTCCAGGTTGCTTGGTTGGCCAAAAAGGGCGTATGCGTTTTTTCCTGAATATATTCAGGAAAAAACGCATACGCCCTTTTTGGCCAAGGGCATCATTGTCAACGTTTTGCCGCTTTTCATGTGCTTTAAAGGCGATTCGTATCTACCTCCTGAAATCTGTTTCCTGCAATTCTGCCTTGATTTCAAATCCTCTTCTTTGCCTTCCCTCAATATATTTGTGGACGAGAGTTATCATTTATAAGTCTGCAGGTTTGTGAATTGCAGTGCCCTGAACCTCCATTTTACAACTCGCTTTTTTGGGAGCTGGCCGCAAAAGCGCAGGATGGCTTCAGGCCCTGTTCTGGTTCCGGGGGGCAGGCTGAGCCTGTGGTTAATTCTTCTTCCTGATGGGAAAATAGAGTGACCTGTGCCTGTCCCGACACCAAGAGCTAGTCTCTCGTTGGTTCCCCGTCTTCCCGTTCATCCTCAGGACAAATTGCAACCTGTACGGAACAGGAGGTTAAAGGTGCTGATGCTCCAAGTAGGGAGATTGCTAGTAAATCGGCTGGAATGGCGAACCCGGGCACAAGGAGATGAGAAATGAGGTGCGTTTTAGAAACCTTTCCCCATCACACGGTGTACCATCTTCTGGGTTTCTCATGCATGTTTTCGATGTAGGAAGATGCCCTTGAAGCTGGAGATTTGGGACCCATGCGATGGGTACCACGCAGTATTACTTTAAAGGGTCTGCGTTTGCTCACCCAACCTCACCAAACCTCTCAGCCCCAAGAGTGTCCACCCTTATGTCTCATCCAGCTGTGGGTCTAGATATGGTCAATCCAGGTTGCATCACAGCCCCTGAACTCATTGTGTAAGAATTTCTGTCTCTTTCACTGTCATTGTTTCATGGGTTTTTCAAAGTAATTTATTTTCATAATGGGGTTTAGCTGCTTTTCACGGCTCTGTTTATGCCGCTTTACACCCACTTGACACACTAACAGAGAGATATCAATACATAGGTTTTAAGATTATTACTAGTCAGATATATTCTTGTGCGGTGAATAGGGCGTGTTGAGTCCAGTTCTCTGAGCAAGGAGTAGGTCTTGTCTACCATATATTGGGTTTATGGAACGGTATCTGAGCTAATTTGATACGCTTGTTTTATGTATCACCCCACCTCACCTTTCCCGTTAAGCAGCCATAGTCTGTTTTCTGCATGTGTGACTCTGTTCTGTTTTGTAATTCAGTTCAAGTGTAACGGTTTTTACATTCCCTCTAAAAGTGATACCTTATGAGAAGTGTCCTTTTCTGTGTGACTTATTTCACTTAGAATCGTCGTACCTAAATCCACTCATCATGCTGCTACTAACCTTATGACATTGATTTCATGGCTGAGTGATATTCCATTGTACATAAGGACCACAACTTCTTTATCCATTTTTCTCTTTCCTTGGATATTTAAGGTGGAATGAAGTGGAGGTCCTTGTCAACAGAGCAGCCCTCAACTTTGGGGTGCTTGTGTCTTGCTGATTTTTCATTTTCCCAATTTATACCCCCATGAGTGGAAGTGCCCAATGCTCTCTAAGCTGTGTTTTTTAGATGTTTCAGGACTCACCGTACACTTCTCCAGAGTGGCTGTTGGCAATTTACATCCCGCCCATCAGTGTAGCAAGGCTCCCATTTCTCCATGGCCTGTCCTGCATTTCTGGTTTTGACACTTTTTTCAGCATGGCCCTTTTGACCGATGGGAAGCGAGACTTCTCTGTAGCGCTGATTTGCCTTTCCAGGTTGCTTGGTTGGCCAAAAAGGTCGTATGCGTTTTTTCCTGAATATATTCAGGAAAAAACGCATACGCCCTTTTTGGCCAAGGGCATCATTGTCAACGTTTTGCCGCTTTTCATGTGCTTTAAAGGCGATTCGAATCTACCTCCTGAAATCTGTTTCCTGCAATTCTGCCTTGATTTCAAATCCTCTTCTTTGCCTTCCCTCAATATATTTGTGGACGAGAGTTATCATTTATAACTCTGCAGGTTTGTGAATTGCAGTGCCCTGGACCTCCATTTTACAACTCGCTTTTTTGGGAGCTGGCCGCAAAAGCGCAGGATGGCTTCAGGCCCTGTTCTGGTTCCGGGGGGCAGGCTGAGCCTGTGGTTAATTCTTCTTCCTGATGGGAAAATAGAGTGACCTGTGCCTGTCCCAACACCAAGAGCTAGTCTCTCGTTGGTTCCCCGTCTTCCCGTTCATCCTCAGGACAAATTGCAACCTGTACGGAACAGGAGGTTAAAGGTGTTGATTTTCCAAGTAGGGAGATTGCTAGTAAAGCAGGCTGGAATGGCGAACCCGGGCACAAGGAGATGAGAAATGAGGTGCGTTTTAGAAACCTTTCCCCATCACACGGTGTACTATCTTCTGGGTTTCTCATGCATGTTTTCGATGTAGGAAGATGCCCTTGAAGCTGGAGATTTGGGACCCATTCGATGGGTACCACGCAGTATTACTTTAAAGGGTCTGCGTTTGCTCACCCAACCTCACCAAACCTCTCAGCCCCAAGAGTGTCCACCCTTATGTCTCATCCAGCTGTGGGTCTAGATATGGTCAATCCAGGTTGCATCACAGCCCCTGAACGCATTGTGTAAGAATTTCTCTCTCTTTCACTGTCGTTGTTTCATGGGTTTTTCAAAGTAATTTATTTTCATAATGGGGTTTAGCTGCTTTTCACTGCTGTGTTTATGCCGCTTTACACCCACTTGACACACTAACAGAGAGATATCAATACATAGGTTTTAAGATTATTACTAGTCAGATATATTCTTGTGCGGTGAATAGGGCGTGTTGAGTCCAGTTCTCTGAGCAAGGAGTAGGTCTTGTCTATTACATATTGGGTTTATGGAACGGTATCTGAGCTAATTTGATACCCTTGTTTTATGTATCACCCCACCTCACCTTTCCCGTTAAGCAGCCATAGTCTGTTTTCTGCATGTGTGACTCTGTTCTGTTTTGTAATTCAGTTCAAGTGTAACGGTTTTTACATTCCCTCTAAAAGTGATACCTTATGAGAAGTGTCCTTTTCTGTGTGACTTATTTCACTTAGAATCGTCGTACCTAAATCCACTCATCATGCTGCTACTAACCTTATGACATTGATTTCATGGCTGAGTGATATTCCATTGTACATAAGGACCACAACTTCTTTATCCATTTTTCTCTTTCCTGGGATATTTAAGGTGGAATGAAGTGGAGGTCCTTGTCAACAGAGCTGCCCTCAACTTTGGGGTGCTTGTGTCTTGCTGATTTTTCATTTTCCCAATTTATACCCCCATGAGTGGAAGTGCCCTATGCTCTCTAAGCTGTGTTTTTTAGATGTTTCAGGACTCACCGTACACTTCTCCAGAGTGGCTGTTGGCAATTTACATCCCGCCCATCAGTGTAGCAAGGCTCCCATTTCTCCATGGCCTGTCCTGCATTTCTGGTTTTGACACTTTTTTCAGCATGGCCCTTTTGACCGATGGGAAGCAAGAATTCTCTGTAGCGCTGATTTGCCTTTCCAGGTTGCTTGGTTGGCCAAAAAGGGCGTATGCGTTTTTTCCTGAATATATTCAGGAAAAAACGCATACGCCCTTTTTGGCCAAGGGCATCATTGTCAACGTTTTGCCGCTTTTCATGTGCTTTAAAGGCGATTCGTATCTACCTCCTGAAATCTGTTTCCTGCAATTCTGCCTTGATTTCAAATCCTCTTCTTTGCCTTCCCTCAATATATTTGTGGACGAGAGTTATCATTTATAAGTCTGCAGGTTTGTGAATTGCAGTGCCCTGAACCTCCATTTTACAACTCGCTTTTTTGGGAGCTGGCCGCAAAAGCGCAGGATGGCTTCAGGCCCTGTTCTGGTTCCGGGGGGCAGGCTGAGCCTGTGGTTAATTCTTCTTCCTGATGGGAAAATAGAGTGACCTGTGCCTGTCCCGACACCAAGAGCTAGTCTCTCGTTGGTTCCCCGTCTTCCCGTTCATCCTCAGGACAAATTGCAACCTGTACGGAACAGGAGGTTAAAGGTGCTGATGCTCCAAGTAGGGAGATTGCTAGTAAAGTGGCTGGAATGGCGAACCCGGGCACAAGGAGATGAGAAATGAGGTGCGTTTTAGAAACCTTTCCCCATCACACGGTGTACCATCTTCTGGGTTTCTCATGCATGTTTTCGATGTAGGAAGATGCCCTTGAAGCTGGAGATTTGGGACCCATGCGATGGGTACCACGCAGTATTACTTTAAAGGGTCTGCGTTTGCTCACCCAACCTCACCAAACCTCTCAGCCCCAAGAGTGTCCACCCTTATGTCTCATCCAGCTGTGGGTCTAGATATGGTCAATCCAGGTTGCATCACAGCCCCTGAACTCATTGTGTAAGAATTTCTGTCTCTTTCACTGTCATTGTTTCATGGGTTTTTCAAAGTAATTTATTTTCATAATGGGGTTTAGCTGCTTTTCACGGCTCTGTTTATGCCGCTTTACACCCACTTGACACACTAACAGAGAGATATCAATACATAGGTTTTAAGATTATTACTAGTCAGATATATTCTTGTGCGGTGAATAGGGCGTGTTGAGTCCAGTTCTCTGAGCAAGGAGTAGGTCTTGTCTACTACATATTGGGTTTATGGAACGGTATCTGAGCTAATTTGATACGCTTGTTTTATGTATCACCCCACCTCACCTTTCCCGTTAAGCAGCCATAGTCTGTTTTCTGCATGTGTGACTCTGTTCTGTTTTGTAATTCAGTTCAAGTGTAACGGTTTTTACATTCCCTCTAAAAGTGATACCTTATGAGAAGTGTCCTTTTCTGTGTGACTTATTTCACTTAGAATCGTCGTACCTAAATCCACTCATCATGCTGCTACTAACCTTATGACATTGATTTCATGGCTGAGTGATATTCCATTGTACATAAGGACCACAACTTCTTTATCCATTTTTCTCTTTCCTTGGATATTTAAGGTGGAATGAAGTGGAGGTCCTTGTCAACAGAGCAGCCCTCAACTTTGGGGTGCTTGTGTCTTGCTGATTTTTCATTTTCCCAATTTATACCCCCATGAGTGGAAGTGCCCAATGCTCTCTAAGCTGTGTTTTTTAGATGTTTCAGGACTCACCGTACACTTCTCCAGAGTGGCTGTTGGCAATTTACATCCCGCCCATCAGTGTAGCAAGGCTCCCATTTCTCCATGGCCTGTCCTGCATTTCTGGTTTTGACACTTTTTTCAGCATGGCCCTTTTGACCGATGGGAAGCGAGACTTCTCTGTAGCGCTGATTTGCCTTTCCAGGTTGCTTGGTTGGCCAAAAAGGTCGTATGCGTTTTTTCCTGAATATATTCAGGAAAAAACGCATACGCCCTTTTTGGCCAAGGGCATCATTGTCAACGTTTTGCCGCTTTTCATGTGCTTTAAAGGCGATTCGAATCTACCTCCTGAAATCTGTTTCCTGCAATTCTGCCTTGATTTCAAATCCTCTTCTTTGCCTTCCCTCAATATATTTGTGGACGAGAGTTATCATTTATAACTCTGCAGGTTTGTGAATTGCAGTGCCCTGGACCTCCATTTTACAACTCGCTTTTTTGGGAGCTGGCCGCAAAAGCGCAGGATGGCTTCAGGCCCTGTTCTGGTTCCGGGGGGCAGGCTGAGCCTGTGGTTAATTCTTCTTCCTGATGGGAAAATAGAGTGACCTGTGCCTGTCCCAACACCAAGAGCTAGTCTCTCGTTGGTTCCCCGTCTTCCCGTTCATCCTCAGGACAAATTGCAACCTGTACGGAACAGGAGGTTAAAGGTGTTGATTTTCCAAGTAGGGAGATTGCTAGTAAAGCAGGCTGGAATGGCGAACCCGGGCACAAGGAGATGAGAAATGAGGTGCGTTTTAGAAACCTTTCCCCATCACACGGTGTACTATCTTCTGGGTTTCTCATGCATGTTTTCGATGTAGGAAGATGCCCTTGAAGCTGGAGATTTGGGACCCATTCGATGGGTACCACGCAGTATTACTTTAAAGGGTCTGCGTTTGCTCACCCAACCTCACCAAACCTCTCAGCCCCAAGAGTGTCCACCCTTATGTCTCATCCAGCTGTGGGTCTAGATATGGTCAATCCAGGTTGCATCACAGCCCCTGAACGCATTGTGTAAGAATTTCTCTCTCTTTCACTGTCGTTGTTTCATGGGTTTTTCAAAGTAATTTATTTTCATAATGGGGTTTAGCTGCTTTTCACTGCTGTGTTTATGCCGCTTTACACCCACTTGACACACTAACAGAGAGATATCAATACATAGGTTTTAAGATTATTACTAGTCAGATATATTCTTGTGCGGTGAATAGGGCGTGTTGAGTCCAGTTCTCTGAGCAAGGAGTAGGTCTTGTCTATTACATATTGGGTTTATGGAACGGTATCTGAGCTAATTTGATACCCTTGTTTTATGTATCACCCCACCTCACCTTTCCCGTTAAGCAGCCATAGTCTGTTTTCTGCATGTGTGACTCTGTTCTGTTTTGTAATTCAGTTCAAGTGTAACGGTTTTTACATTCCCTCTAAAAGTGATACCTTATGAGAAGTGTCCTTTTCTGTGTGACTTATTTCACTTAGAATCGTCGTACCTAAATCCACTCATCATGCTGCTACTAACCTTATGACATTGATTTCATGGCTGAGTGATATTCCATTGTACATAAGGACCACAACTTCTTTATCCATTTTTCTCTTTCCTGGGATATTGAAGGTGGAATGAAGTGGAGGTCCTTGTCAACAGAGCAGCCCTCAACTTTGGGGTGCTTGTGTCTTGCTGATTTTTCATTTTCCCAATTTATACCCCCATGAGTGGAAGTGCCCTATGCTCTCTAAGCTGTGTTTTTCAGATGTTTCAGGACACACCGTACACTTCTCCAGAGTGGCTGTTGGCAATTTACATCCCGCCCATCAGTGTAGCAAGGCTCCCATTTCTCCATGGCCTGTCCTGCATTTCTGGTTTTGACACTTTTTTTAGGATGGCCCTTTTGACCGTTGGGAAGCGAGACTTCTCTGTAGCGCTGATTTGCCTTTCCAGGTTGCTTGGTTGGCCAAAAAGGGCGTATGCGTTTTTTCCTGAATATATTCAGGAAAAAACGCATACGCCCTTTTTGGCCAAGGGCATCATTGTCAACGTTTTGCCGCTTTTCATGTGCTTTAAAGGCGATTCGTATCTACCTCCTGAAATCTGTTTCCTGCAATTCTGCCTTGATTTCAAATCCTCTTCTTTGCCTTCCCTCAATATATTTGTGGACGAGAGTTATCATTTATAAGTCTGCAGGTTTGTGAATTGCAGTGCCCTGAACCTCCATTTTACAACTCGCTTTTTTGGGAGCTGGCCGCAAAAGCGCAGGATGGCTTCAGGCCCTGTTCTGGTTCCGGGGGGCAGGCTGAGCCTGTGGTTAATTCTTCTTCCTGATGGGAAAATAGAGTGACCTGTGCCTGTCCCGACACCAAGAGCTAGTCTCTCGTTGGTTCCCCGTCTTCCCGTTCATCCTCAGGACAAATTGCAACCTGTACGGAACAGGAGGTTAAAGGTGCTGATGCTCCAAGTAGGGAGATTGCTAGTAAAGTGGCTGGAATGGCGAACCCGGGCACAAGGAGATGAGAAATGAGGTGCGTTTTAGAAACCTTTCCCCATCACACGGTGTACCATCTTCTGGGTTTCTCATGCATGTTTTCGATGTAGGAAGATGCCCTTGAAGCTGGAGATTTGGGACCCATGCGATGGGTACCACGCAGTATTACTTTAAAGGGTCTGCGTTTGCTCACCCAACCTCACCAAACCTCTCAGCCCCAAGAGTGTCCACCCTTATGTCTCATCCAGCTGTGGGTCTAGATATGGTCAATCCAGGTTGCATCACAGCCCCTGAACTCATTGTGTAAGAATTTCTGTCTCTTTCACTGTCATTGTTTCATGGGTTTTTCAAAGTAATTTATTTTCATAATGGGGTTTAGCTGCTTTTCACGGCTCTGTTTATGCCGCTTTACACCCACTTGACACACTAACAGAGAGATATCAATACATAGGTTTTAAGATTATTACTAGTCAGATATATTCTTGTGCGGTGAATAGGGCGTGTTGAGTCCAGTTCTCTGAGCAAGGAGTAGGTCTTGTCTACTACATATTGGGTTTATGGAACGGTATCTGAGCTAATTTGATACGCTTGTTTTATGTATCACCCCACCTCACCTTTCCCGTTAAGCAGCCATAGTCTGTTTTCTGCATGTGTGACTCTGTTCTGTTTTGTAATTCAGTTCAAGTGTAACGGTTTTTACATTCCCTCTAAAAGTGATACCTTATGAGAAGTGTCCTTTTCTGTGTGACTTATTTCACTTAGAATCGTCGTACCTAAATCCACTCATCATGCTGCTACTAACCTTATGACATTGATTTCATGGCTGAGTGATATTCCATTGTACATAAGGACCACAACTTCTTTATCCATTTTTCTCTTTCCTTGGATATTTAAGGTGGAATGAAGTGGAGGTCCTTGTCAACAGAGCAGCCCTCAACTTTGGGGTGCTTGTGTCTTGCTGATTTTTCATTTTCCCAATTTATACCCCCATGAGTGGAAGTGCCCAATGCTCTCTAAGCTGTGTTTTTTAGATGTTTCAGGACTCACCGTACACTTCTCCAGAGTGGCTGTTGGCAATTTACATCCCGCCCATCAGTGTAGCAAGGCTCCCATTTCTCCATGGCCTGTCCTGCATTTCTGGTTTTGACACTTTTTTCAGCATGGCCCTTTTGACCGATGGGAAGCGAGACTTCTCTGTAGCGCTGATTTGCCTTTCCAGGTTGCTTGGTTGGCCAAAAAGGTCGTATGCGTTTTTTCCTGAATATATTCAGGAAAAAACGCATACGCCCTTTTTGGCCAAGGGCATCATTGTCAACGTTTTGCCGCTTTTCATGTGCTTTAAAGGCGATTCGAATCTACCTCCTGAAATCTGTTTCCTGCAATTCTGCCTTGATTTCAAATCCTCTTCTTTGCCTTCCCTCAATATATTTGTGGACGAGAGTTATCATTTATAACTCTGCAGGTTTGTGAATTGCAGTGCCCTGGACCTCCATTTTACAACTCGCTTTTTTGGGAGCTGGCCGCAAAAGCGCAGGATGGCTTCAGGCCCTGTTCTGGTTCCGGGGGGCAGGCTGAGCCTGTGGTTAATTCTTCTTCCTGATGGGAAAATAGAGTGACCTGTGCCTGTCCCGACACCAAGAGCTAGTCTCTCGTTGGTTCCCCGTCTTCCCGTTCATCCTCAGGACAAATTGCAACCTGTACGGAACAGGAGGTTAAAGGTGTTGATTTTCCAAGTAGGGAGATTGCTAGTAAAGCAGGCTGGAATGGCGAACCCGGGCACAAGGAGATGAGAAATGAGGTGCGTTTTAGAAACCTTTCCCCATCACACGGTGTACTATCTTCTGGGTTTCTCATGCATGTTTTCGATGTAGGAAGATGCCCTTGAAGCTGGAGATTTGGGACCCATTCGATGGGTACCACGCAGTATTACTTTAAAGGGTCTGCGTTTGCTCACCCAACCTCACCAAACCTCTCAGCCCCAAGAGTGTCCACCCTTATGTCTCATCCAGCTGTGGGTCTAGATATGGTCAATCCAGGTTGCATCACAGCCCCTGAACGCATTGTGTAAGAATTTCTCTCTCTTTCACTGTCGTTGTTTCATGGGTTTTTCAAAGTAATTTATTTTCATAATGGGGTTTAGCTGCTTTTCACTGCTGTGTTTATGCCGCTTTACACCCACTTGACACACTAACAGAGAGATATCAATACATAGGTTTTAAGATTATTACTAGTCAGATATATTCTTGTGCGGTGAATAGGGCGTGTTGAGTCCAGTTCTCTGAGCAAGGAGTAGGTCTTGTCTATTACATATTGGGTTTATGGAACGGTATCTGAGCTAATTTGATACGCTTGTTTTATGTATCACCCCACCTCACCTTTCCCGTTAAGCAGCCATAGTCTGTTTTCTGCATGTGTGACTCTGTTCTGTTTTGTAATTCAGTTCAAGTGTAACGGTTTTTACATTCCCTCTAAAAGTGATACCTTATGAGAAGTGTCCTTTTCTGTGTGACTTATTTCACTTAGAATCGTCGTACCTAAATCCACTCATCATGCTGCTACTAACCTTATGACATTGATTTCATGGCTGAGTGATATTCCATTGTACATAAGGACCACAACTTCTTTATCCATTTTTCTCTTTCCTGGGATATTGAAGGTGGAATGAAGTGGAGGTCCTTGTCAACAGAGCAGCCCTCAACTTTGGGGTGCTTGTGTCTTGCTGATTTTTCATTTTCCCAATTTATACCCCCATGAGTGGAAGTGCCCTATGCTCTCTAAGCTGTGTTTTTCAGATGTTTCAGGACACACCGTACACTTCTCCAGAGTGGCTGTTGGCAATTTACATCCCGCCCATCAGTGTAGCAAGGCTCCCATTTCTCCATGGCCTGTCCTGCATTTCTGGTTTTGACACTTTTTTTAGGATGGCCCTTTTGACCGTTGGGAAGCGAGACTTCTCTGTAGCGCTGATTTGCCTTTCCAGGTTGCTTGGTTGGCCAAAAAGGGCGTATGCGTTTTTTCCTGAATATATTCAGGAAAAAACGCATACGCCCTTTTTGGCCAAGGGCATCATTGTCAACGTTTTGCCGCTTTTCATGTGCTTTAAAGGCGATTCGTATCTACCTCCTGAAATCTGTTTCGTGCAATTCTGCCTTGATTTCAAATCCTCTTCTTTGCCTTCCCTCAATATATTTGTGGACGAGAGTTATCATTTATAAGTCTGCAGGTTTGTGAATTGCAGTGCCCTGAACCTCCATTTTACAACTCGCTTTTTTGGGAGCTGGCCGCAAAAGCGCAGGATGGCTTCAGGCCCTGTTCTGGTTCCGGGGGGCAGGCTGAGCCTGTGGTTAATTCTTCTTCCTGATGGGAAAATAGAGTGACCTGTGCCTGTCCTGACACCAAGAGCTAGTCTCTCGTTGGTTCCCCGTCTTCCCGTTCATCCTCAGGACAAATTGCAACCTGTACGGAACAGGAGGTTAAAGGTGCTGATGCTCCAAGTAGGGAGATTGCTAGTAAATCGGCTGGAATGGCGAACCCGGGCACAAGGAGATGAGAAATGAGGTGCGTTTTAGAAACCTTTCCCCATCACACGGTGTACCATCTTCTGGGTTTCTCATGCATGTTTTCGATGTAGGAAGATGCCCTTGAAGCTGGAGATTTGGGACCCATGCGATGGGTACCACGCAGTATTACTTTAAAGGGTCTGCGTTTGCTCACCCAACCTCACCAAACCTCTCAGCCCCAAGAGTGTCCACCCTTATGTCTCATCCAGCTGTGGGTCTAGATATGGTCAATCCAGGTTGCATCACAGCCCCTGAACTCATTGTGTAAGAATTTCTGTCTCTTTCACTGTCGTTGTTTCATGGGTTTTTCAAAGTAATTTATTTTCATAATGGGGTTTAGCTGCTTTTCACGGCTGTGTTTATGCCGCTTTACACCCACTTGACACACTAACAGAGAGATATCAATACATAGGTTTTAAGATTATTACTAGTCAGATATATTCTTGTGCGGTGAATAGGGCGTGTTGAGTCCAGTTCTCTGAGCAAGGAGTAGGTCTTGTCTACTACATATTGGGTTTATGGAACGGTATCTGAGCTAATTTGATACCCTTGTTTTATGTATCACCCCACCTCACCTTTCCCGTTAAGCAGCCATAGTCTGTTTTCTGCATGTGTGACTCTGTTCTGTTTTGTAATTCAGTTCAAGTGTAACGGTTTTTACATTCCCTCTAAAAGTGATACCTTATGAGAAGTGTCCTTTTCTGTGTGACTTATTTCACTTAGAATCGTCGTACCTAAATCCACTCATCATGCTGCTACTAACCTTATGACATTGATTTCATGGCTGAGTGATATTCCATTGTACATAAGGACCACAACTTCTTTATCCATTTTTCTCTTTCCTTGGATATTTAAGGTGGAATGAAGTGGAGGTCCTTGTCAACAGAGCAGCCCTCAACTTTGGGGTGCTTGTGTCTTGCTGATTTTTCATTTTCCCAATTTATACCCCCATGAGTGGAAGTGCCCTATGCTCTCTAAGCTGTGTTTTTTAGATGTTTCAGGACTCACCGTACACTTCTCCAGAGTGGCTGTTGGCAATTTACATCCCGCCCATCAGTGTAGCAAGGCTCCCATTTCTCCATGGCCTGTCCTGCATTTCTGGTTTTGACACTTTTTTCAGCATGGCCCTTTTGACGGATGGGAAGTGAGACTTCTCTGTAGCGCTGATTTGCCTTTCCAGGTTGCTTGGTTGGCCAAAAAGGGCGTATGCGTTTTTTCCTGAATATATTCAGGAAAAAACGCATACGCCCTTTTTGGCCAAGGGCATCATTGTCAACGTTTTGCCGCTTTTCATGTGCTTTAAAGGCGATTCGTATCTACCTCCTGAAATCTGTTTCGTGCAATTCTGCCTTGATTTTAAATCCTCTTCTTTGCCTTCCCTCAATATATTTGTGGACGAGAGTTATCATTTATAACTCTGCAGGTTTGTGAATTGCAGTGCCCTGAACCTCCATTTTACAACTCGCTTTTTTGGGAGCTGGCCGCAAAAGCGCAGGATGGCTTCAGGCCCTGTTCTGGTTCCGGGGGGCAGGCTGAGCCTGTGGTTAATTCTTCTTCCTTATGGGAAAATAGAGTGACCTGTGCCTGTCCTGACACCAAGAGCTAGTCTCTCGTTGGTTCCCCGTCTTCCCGTTCATCCTCAGGACAAATTGCAACCTGTACGGAACAGGAGGTTAAAGGTGCTGATGCTCCAAGTAGGGAGATTGCTAGTAACGCGGCTGGAATGGCGAACCCGGGCACAAGGAGATGAGAAATGAGGTGCGTTTTAGAAACCTTTCCCCATCACACGGTGTACCATCTTCTGGGGTTCTCATGCATGTTTTCGATGTAGGAAGATGCCCTTGAACCTGGAGATTTGGGACCCATGCGATGGGTACCACGCAGTATTACTTTAAAGGGTCTGCGTTTGCTCACCCAACCTCACCAAACCTCTCAGCCCCAAGAGTGTCCACCCTTATGTCTCATCCAGCTGTGGGTCTAGATATGGTCAATCCAGGTTGCATCACAGCCCCTGAACTCATTGTGTAAGAATTTCTATCTCTTTCACTGTCGTTGTTTCATGGGTTTTTCAAAGTAATTTATTTTCATAATGGGGTTTAGCTGCTTTTCACGGCTGTGTTTATGCCGCTTTACACCCACTTGACACACTAACAGAGAGATATCAATACATAGGTTTTAAGATTATTACTAGTCAGATATATTCTTGTGCGGTGAATAGGGCGTGTTGAGTCCAGTTCTCTGAGCAAGGAGTAGGTCTTGTCTATTACATATTGGGTTTATGGAACGGTATCTGAGCTAATTTGATACCCTTGTTTTATGTATCACCCCACCTCACCTTTCCCGTTAAGCAGCCATAGTCTGTTTTCTGCATGTGTGACTCTGTTCTGTTTTGTAATTCAGTTCAAGTGTAACGGTTTTTACATTCCCTCTAAAAGTGATACCTTATGAGAAGTGTCCTTTTCTGTGTGACTTATTTCACTTAGAATCGTCGTACCTAAATCCACTCATCATGCTGCTACTAACCTTATGACATTGATTTCATGGCTGAGTGATATTCCATTGTACATAAGGACCACAACTTCTTTATCCATTTTTCTCTTTCCTGGGATATTTAAGGTGGAATGAAGTGGAGGTCCTTGTCAACAGAGCTGCCCTAAACTTTGGGGTGCTTGTGTTTTGCTGATTTTTCATTTTCCCAATTTATACCCCCATGAGTGGAAGTGCCCTATGCTCTCTAAGCTGTGTTTTTTAGATGTTTCAGGACTCACCGTACACTTCTCCAGAGTGGCTGTTGGCAATTTACATCCCGCCCATCAGTGTAGCAAGGCTCCCATTTCTCCATGGCCTGTCCTGCATTTCTGGTTTTGACACTTTTTTCAGCATGGCCCTTTTGACCGATGGGAAGCAAGACTTCTCTGTAGCGCTGATTTGCCTTTCCAGGTTGCTTGGTTGGCCAAAAAGGGCGTATGCGTTTTTTCCTGAATATATTCAGGAAAAAACGCATACGCCCTTTTTGGCCAAGGGCATCATTGTCAACGTTTTGCCGCTTTTCATGTGCTTTAAAGGCGATTCGTATCTACCTCCTGAAATCTGTTTCCTGCAATTCTGCCTTGATTTCAAATCCTCTTCTTTGCCTTCCCTCAATATATTTGTGGACGAGAGTTATCATTTATAACTCTGCAGGTTTGTGAATTGCAGTGCCCTGAACCTCCATTTTACAACTCGCTTTTTTGGGAGCTGGCCGCAAAAGCGCAGGATGGCTTCAGGCCCTGTTCTGGTTCCGGGGGGCAGGCTGAGCCTGTGGTTAATTCTTCTTCCTGATGGGAAAATAGAGTGACCTGTGCCTGTCCCGACACCAAGAGCTAGTCTCTCGTTGGTTCCCCGTCTTCCCGTTCATCCTCAGGACAAATTGCAACCTGTACGGAACAGGAGGTTAAAGGTGCTGATGCTCCAAGTAGGGAGATTGCTAGTAAATCGGCTGGAATGGCGAACCCGGGCACAAGGAGATGAGAAATGAGGTGCGTTTTAGAAACCTTTCCCCATCACACGGTGTACCATCTTCTGGGTTTCTCATGCATGTTTTCGATGTAGGAAGATGCCCTTGAAGCTGGAGATTTGGGACCCATGCGATGGGTACCACGCAGTATTACTTTAAAGGGTCTGCGTTTGCTCACCCAACCTCACCAAACCTCTCAGCCCCAAGAGTGTCCACCCTTATGTCTCATCCAGCTGTGGGTCTAGATATGGTCAATCCAGGTTGCATCACAGCCCCTGAACTCATTGTGTAAGAATTTCTGTCTCTTTCACTGTCGTTGTTTCATGGGTTTTTCAAAGTAATTTATTTTCATAATGGGGTTTAGCTGCTTTTCACGGCTGTGTTTATGCCGCTTTACACCCACTTGACACACTAACAGAGAGATATCAATACATAGGTTTTAAGATTATTACTAGTCAGATATATTCTTGTGCGGTGAATAGGGCGTGTTGAGTCCAGTTCTCTGAGCAAGGAGTAGGTCTTGTCTACTACATATTGGGTTTATGGAACGGTATCTGAGCTAATTTGATACCCTTGTTTTATGTATCACCCCACCTCACCTTTCCCGTTAAGCAGCCATAGTCTGTTTTCTGCATGTGTGACTCTGTTCTGTTTTGTAATTCAGTTCAAGTGTAACGGTTTTTACATTCCCTCTAAAAGTGATACCTTATGAGAAGTGTCCTTTTCTGTGTGACTTATTTCACTTAGAATCGTCGTACCTAAATCCACTCATCATGCTGCTACTAACCTTATGACATTGATTTCATGGCTGAGTGATATTCCATTGTACATAAGGACCACAACTTCTTTATCCATTTTTCTCTTTCCTTGGATATTTAAGGTGGAATGAAGTGGAGGTCCTTGTCAACAGAGCAGCCCTCAACTTTGGGGTGCTTGTGTCTTGCTGATTTTTCATTTTCCCAATTTATACCCCCATGAGTGGAAGTGCCCTATGCTCTCTAAGCTGTGTTTTTTAGATGTTTCAGGACTCACCGTACACTTCTCCAGAGTGGCTGTTGGCAATTTACATCCCGCCCATCAGTGTAGCAAGGCTCCCATTTCTCCATGGCCTGTCCTGCATTTCTGGTTTTGACACTTTTTTCAGCATGGCCCTTTTGACGGATGGGAAGTGAGACTTCTCTGTAGCGCTGATTTGCCTTTCCAGGTTGCTTGGTTGGCCAAAAAGGGCGTATGCGTTTTTTCCTGAATATATTCAGGAAAAAACGCATACGCCCTTTTTGGCCAAGGGCATCATTGTCAACGTTTTGCCGCTTTTCATGTGCTTTAAAGGCGATTCGTATCTACCTCCTGAAATCTGTTTCGTGCAATTCTGCCTTGATTTTAAATCCTCTTCTTTGCCTTCCCTCAATATATTTGTGGACGAGAGTTATCATTTATAACTCTGCAGGTTTGTGAATTGCAGTGCCCTGAACCTCCATTTTACAACTCGCTTTTTTGGGAGCTGGCCGCAAAAGCGCAGGATGGCTTCAGGCCCTGTTCTGGTTCCGGGGGGCAGGCTGAGCCTGTGGTTAATTCTTCTTCCTTATGGGAAAATAGAGTGACCTGTGCCTGTCCCGACACCAAGAGCTAGTCTCTCGTTGGTTCCCCGTCTTCCCGTTCATCCTCAGGACAAATTGCAACCTGTACGGAACAGGAGGTTAAAGGTGCTGATGCTCCAAGTAGGGAGATTGCTAGTAACGCGGCTGGAATGGCGAACCCGGGCACAAGGAGATGAGAAATGAGGTGCGTTTTAGAAACCTTTCCCCATCACACGGTGTACCATCTTCTGGGGTTCTCATGCATGTTTTCGATGTAGGAAGATGCCCTTGAACCTGGAGATTTGGGACCCATGCGATGGGTACCACGCAGTATTACTTTAAAGGGTCTGCGTTTGCTCACCCAACCTCACCAAACCTCTCAGCCCCAAGAGTGTCCACCCTTATGTCTCATCCAGCTGTGGGTCTAGATATGGTCAATCCAGGTTGCATCACAGCCCCTGAACTCATTGTGTAAGAATTTCTATCTCTTTCACTGTCGTTGTTTCATGGGTTTTTCAAAGTAATTTATTTTCATAATGGGGTTTAGCTGCTTTTCACGGCTGTGTTTATGCCGCTTTACACCCACTTGACACACTAACAGAGAGATATCAATACATAGGTTTTAAGATTATTACTAGTCAGATATATTCTTGTGCGGTGAATAGGGCGTGTTGAGTCCAGTTCTCTGAGCAAGGAGTAGGTCTTGTCTATTACATATTGGGTTTATGGAACGGTATCTGAGCTAATTTGATACCCTTGTTTTATGTATCACCCCACCTCACCTTTCCCGTTAAGCAGCCATAGTCTGTTTTCTGCATGTGTGACTCTGTTCTGTTTTGTAATTCAGTTCAAGTGTAACGGTTTTTACATTCCCTCTAAAAGTGATACCTTATGAGAAGTGTCCTTTTCTGTGTGACTTATTTCACTTAGAATCGTCGTACCTAAATCCACTCATCATGCTGCTACTAACCTTATGACATTGATTTCATGGCTGAGTGATATTCCATTGTACATAAGGACCACAACTTCTTTATCCATTTTTCTCTTTCCTGGGATATTTAAGGTGGAATGAAGTGGAGGTCCTTGTCAACAGAGCTGCCCTAAACTTTGGGGTGCTTGTGTTTTGCTGATTTTTCATTTTCCCAATTTATACCCCCATGAGTGGAAGTGCCCTATGCTCTCTAAGCTGTGTTTTTTAGATGTTTCAGGACTCACCGTACACTTCTCCAGAGTGGCTGTTGGCAATTTACATCCCGCCCATCAGTGTAGCAAGGCTCCCATTTCTCCATGGCCTGTCCTGCATTTCTGGTTTTGACACTTTTTTCAGCATGGCCCTTTTGACCGATGGGAAGCAAGACTTCTCTGTAGCGCTGATTTGCCTTTCCAGGTTGCTTGGTTGGCCAAAAAGGGCGTATGCGTTTTTTCCTGAATATATTCAGGAAAAAACGCATACGCCCTTTTTGGCCAAGGGCATCATTGTCAACGTTTTGCCGCTTTTCATGTGCTTTAAAGGCGATTCGTATCTACCTCCTGAAATCTGTTTCCTGCAATTCTGCCTTGATTTCAAATCCTCTTCTTTGCCTTCCCTCAATATATTTGTGGACGAGAGTTATCATTTATAACTCTGCAGGTTTGTGAATTGCAGTGCCCTGAACCTCCATTTTACAACTCGCTTTTTTGGGAGCTGGCCGCAAAAGCGCAGGATGGCTTCAGGCCCTGTTCTGGTTCCGGGGGGCAGGCTGAGCCTGTGGTTAATTCTTCTTCCTGATGGGAAAATAGAGTGACCTGTGCCTGTCCCGACACCAAGAGCTAGTCTCTCGTTGGTTCCCCGTCTTCCCGTTCATCCTCAGGACAAATTGCAACCTGTACGGAACAGGAGGTTAAAGGTGCTGATGCTCCAAGTAGGGAGATTGCTAGTAAATCGGCTGGAATGGCGAACCCGGGCACAAGGAGATGAGAAATGAGGTGCGTTTTAGAAACCTTTCCCCATCACACGGTGTACCATCTTCTGGGTTTCTCATGCATGTTTTCGATGTAGGAAGATGCCCTTGAAGCTGGAGATTTGGGACCCATGCGATGGGTACCACGCAGTATTACTTTAAAGGGTCTGCGTTTGCTCACCCAACCTCACCAAACCTCTCAGCCCCAAGAGTGTCCACCCTTATGTCTCATCCAGCTGTGGGTCTAGATATGGTCAATCCAGGTTGCATCACAGCCCCTGAACTCATTGTGTAAGAATTTCTGTCTCTTTCACTGTCATTGTTTCATGGGTTTTTCAAAGTAATTTATTTTCATAATGGGGTTTAGCTGCTTTTCACGGCTCTGTTTATGCCGCTTTACACCCACTTGACACACTAACAGAGAGATATCAATACATAGGTTTTAAGATTATTACTAGTCAGATATATTCTTGTGCGGTGAATAGGGCGTGTTGAGTCCAGTTCTCTGAGCAAGGAGTAGGTCTTGTCTACTACATATTGGGTTTATGGAACGGTATCTGAGCTAATTTGATACGCTTGTTTTATGTATCACCCCACCTCACCTTTCCCGTTAAGCAGCCATAGTCTGTTTTCTGCATGTGTGACTCTGTTCTGTTTTGTAATTCAGTTCAAGTGTAACGGTTTTTACATTCCCTCTAAAAGTGATACCTTATGAGAAGTGTCCTTTTCTGTGTGACTTATTTCACTTAGAATCGTCGTACCTAAATCCACTCATCATGCTGCTACTAACCTTATGACATTGATTTCATGGCTGAGTGATATTCCATTGTACATAAGGACCACAACTTCTTTATCCATTTTTCTCTTTCCTTGGATATTTAAGGTGGAATGAAGTGGAGGTCCTTGTCAACAGAGCAGCCCTCAACTTTGGGGTGCTTGTGTCTTGCTGATTTTTCATTTTCCCAATTTATACCCCCATGAGTGGAAGTGCCCAATGCTCTCTAAGCTGTGTTTTTTAGATGTTTCAGGACTCACCGTACACTTCTCCAGAGTGGCTGTTGGCAATTTACATCCCGCCCATCAGTGTAGCAAGGCTCCCATTTCTCCATGGCCTGTCCTGCATTTCTGGTTTTGACACTTTTTTCAGCATTGCCCTTTTGACCGATGGGAAGCAAGACTTCTCTGTAGCGCTGATTTGCCTTTCCAGGTTGCTTGGTTGGCCAAAAAGGGCGTATGCGTTTTTTCCTGAATATATTCAGGAAAAAACGCATACGCCCTTTTTGGCCAAGGGCATCATTGTCAACGTTTTGCCGCTTTTCATGTGCTTTAAAGGCGATTCGTATCTACCTCCTGAAATCTGTTTCGTGCAATTCTGCCTTGATTTCAAATCCTCTTCTTTGCCTTCCCTCAATATATTTGTGGACGAGAGTTATCATTTATAACTCTGCAGGTTTGTGAATTGCAGTGCCCTGAACCTCCATTTTACAACTCGCTTTTTTGGGAGCTGGCCGCAAAAGCGCAGGATGGCTTCAGGCCCTGTTCTGGTTCCGGGGGGCAGGCTGAGCCTGTGGTTAATTCTTCTTCCTGATGGGAAAATAGAGTGACCTGTGCCTGTCCTGACACCAAGAGCTAGTCTCTCGTTGGTTCCCCGTCTTCCCGTTCATCCTCAGGACAAATTGCAACCTGTACGGAACAGGAGGTTAAAGGTGCTGATGCTCCAAGTAGGGAGATTGCTAGTAAATCGGCTGGAATGGCGAACCCGGGCACAAGGAGATGAGAAATGAGGTGCGTTTTAGAAACCTTTCCCCATCACACGGTGTACCATCTTCTGGGTTTCTCATGCATGTTTTCGATGTAGGAAGATGCCCTTGAAGCTGGAGATTTGGGACCCATGCGATGGGTACCACGCAGTATTACTTTAAAGGGTCTGCGTTTGCTCACCCAACCTCACCAAACCTCTCAGCCCCAAGAGTGTCCACCCTTATGTCTCATCCAGCTGTGGGTCTAGATATGGTCAATCCAGGTTGCATCACAGCCCCTGAACTCATTGTGTAAGAATTTCTGTCTCTTTCACTGTCGTTGTTTCATGGGTTTTTCAAAGTAATTTATTTTCATAATGGGGTTTAGCTGCTTTTCACGGCTGTGTTTATGCCGCTTTACACCCACTTGACACACTAACAGAGAGATATCAATACATAGGTTTTAAGATTATTACTAGTCAGATATATTCTTGTGCGGTGAATAGGGCGTGTTGAGTCCAGTTCTCTGAGCAAGGAGTAGGTCTTGTCTACTACATATTGGGTTTATGGAACGGTATCTGAGCTAATTTGATACCCTTGTTTTATGTATCACCCCACCTCACCTTTCCCGTTAAGCAGCCATAGTCTGTTTTCTGCATGTGTGACTCTGTTCTGTTTTGTAATTCAGTTCAAGTGTAACGGTTTTTACATTCCCTCTAAAAGTGATACCTTATGAGAAGTGTCCTTTTCTGTGTGACTTATTTCACTTAGAATCGTCGTACCTAAATCCACTCATCATGCTGCTACTAGCTTTATGACATTGATTTCATGGCTGAGTGATATTCCATTGTACATAAGGACCACAACTTCTTTATCCATTTTTCTCTTTCCTTGGATATTTAAGGTGGAATGAAGTGGAGGTCCTTGTCAACAGAGCAGCCCTCAACTTTGGGGTGCTTGTGTCTTGCTGATTTTTCATTTTCCCAATTTATACCCCCATGAGTGGAAGTGCCCTATGCTCTCTAAGCTGTGTTTTTTAGATGTTTCAGGACTCACCGTACACTTCTCCAGAGTGGCTGTTGGCAATTTACATCCCGCCCATCAGTGTAGCAAGGCTCCCATTTCTCCATGGCCTGTCCTGCATTTCTGGTTTTGACACTTTTTTCAGCATGGCCCTTTTGACGGATGGGAAGCGAGACTTCTCTGTAGCGCTGATTTGCCTTTCCAGGTTGCTTGGTTGGCCAAAAAGGGCGTATGCGTTTTTTCCTGAATATATTCAGGAAAAAACGCATACGCCCTTTTTGGCCAAGGGCATCATTGTCAACGTTTTGCCGCTTTTCATGTGCTTTAAAGGCGATTCGTATCTACCTCCTGAAATCTGTTTCCTGCAATTCTGCCTTGATTTTAAATCCTCTTCTTTGCCTTCCCTCAATATATTTGTGGACGAGAGTTATCATTTATAACTCTGCAGGTTTGTGAATTGCAGTGCCCTGAACCTCCATTTTACAACTCGCTTTTTTGGGAGCTGGCCGCAAAAGCGCAGGATGGCTTCAGGCCCTGTTCTGGTTCCGGGGGGCAGGCTGAGCCTGTGGTTAATTCTTCTTCCTGATGGGAAAATAGAGTGACCTGTGCCTGTCCCGACACCAAGAGCTAGTCTCTCGTTGGTTCCCCGTCTTCCCGTTCATCCTCAGGACAAATTGCAACCTGTACGGAACAGGAGGTTAAAGGTGCTGATGCTCCAAGTAGGGAGATTGCTAGTAAATCGGCTGGAATGGCGAACCCGGGCACAAGGAGATGAGAAATGAGGTGCGTTTTAGAAACCTTTCCCCATCACACGGTGTACCATCTTCTGGGTTTCTCATGCATGTTTTCGATGTAGGAAGATGCCCTTGAAGCTGGAGATTTGGGACCCATGCGATGGGTACCACGCAGTATTACTTTAAAGGGTCTGCGTTTGCTCACCCAACCTCACCAAACCTCTCAGCCCCAAGAGTGTCCACCCTTATGTCTCATCCAGCTGTGGGTCTAGATATGGTCAATCCAGGTTGCATCACAGCCCCTGAACTCATTGTGTAAGAATTTCTGTCTCTTTCACTGTCGTTGTTTCATGGGTTTTTCAAAGTAATTTATTTTCATAATGGGGTTTAGCTGCTTTTCACGGCTGTGTTTATGCCGCTTTACACCCACTTGACACACTAACAGAGAGATATCAATACATAGGTTTTAAGATTATTACTAGTCAGATATATTCTTGTGCGGTGAATAGGGCGTGTTGAGTCCAGTTCTCTGAGCAAGGAGTAGGTCTTGTCTACTACATATTGGGTTTATGGAACGGTATCTGAGCTAATTTGATACCCTTGTTTTATGTATCACCCCACCTCACCTTTCCCGTTAAGCAGCCATAGTCTGTTTTCTGCATGTGTGACTCTGTTCTGTTTTGTAATTCAGTTCAAGTGTAACGGTTTTTACATTCCCTCTAAAAGTGATACCTTATGAGAAGTGTCCTTTTCTGTGTGACTTATTTCACTTAGAATCGTCGTACCTAAATCCACTCATCATGCTGCTACTAACCTTATGACATTGATTTCATGGCTGAGTGATATTCCATTGTACATAAGGACCACAACTTCTTTATCCATTTTTCTCTTTCCTTGGATATTTAAGGTGGAATGAAGTGGAGGTCCTTGTCAACAGAGCAGCCCTCAACTTTGGGGTGCTTGTGTCTTGCTGATTTTTCATTTTCCCAAGTTATACCCCCATGAGTGGAAGTGCCCAATGCTCTCTAAGCTGTGTTTTTTAGATGTTTCAGGACTCACCGTACACTTCTCCAGAGTGGCTGTTGGCAATTTACATCCCGCCCATCAGTGTAGCAAGGCTCCCATTTCTCCATGGCCTGTCCTGCATTTCTGGTTTTGACACTTTTTTCAGCATTGCCCTTTTGACCGATGGGAAGCAAGACTTCTCTGTAGCGCTGATTTGCCTTTCCAGGTTGCTTGGTTGGCCAAAAAGGGCGTATGCGTTTTTTCCTGAATATATTCAGGAAAAAACGCATACGCCCTTTTTGGCCAAGGGCATCATTGTCAACGTTTTGCCGCTTTTCATGTGCTTTAAAGGCGATTCGTATCTACCTCCTGAAATCTGTTTCGTGCAATTCTGCCTTGATTTCAAATCCTCTTCTTTGCCTTCCCTCAATATATTTGTGGACGAGAGTTATCATTTATAACTCTGCAGGTTTGTGAATTGCAGTGCCCTGAACCTCCATTTTACAACTCGCTTTTTTGGGAGCTGGCCGCAAAAGCGCAGGATGGCTTCAGGCCCTGTTCTGGTTCCGGGGGGCAGGCTGAGCCTGTGGTTAATTCTTCTTCCTGATGGGAAAATAGAGTGACCTGTGCCTGTCCTGACACCAAGAGCTAGTCTCTCGTTGGTTCCCCGTCTTCCCGTTCATCCTCAGGACAAATTGCAACCTGTACGGAACAGGAGGTTAAAGGTGCTGATGCTCCAAGTAGGGAGATTGCTAGTAAATCGGCTGGAATGGCGAACCCGGGCACAAGGAGATGAGAAATGAGGTGCGTTTTAGAAACCTTTCCCCATCACACGGTGTACCATCTTCTGGGTTTCTCATGCATGTTTTCGATGTAGGAAGATGCCCTTGAAGCTGGAGATTTGGGACCCATGCGATGGGTACCACGCAGTATTACTTTAAAGGGTCTGCGTTTGCTCACCCAACCTCACCAAACCTCTCAGCCCCAAGAGTGTCCACCCTTATGTCTCATCCAGCTGTGGGTCTAGATATGGTCAATCCAGGTTGCATCACAGCCCCTGAACTCATTGTGTAAGAATTTCTGTCTCTTTCACTGTCGTTGTTTCATGGGTTTTTCAAAGTAATTTATTTTCATAATGGGGTTTAGCTGCTTTTCACGGCTGTGTTTATGCCGCTTTACACCCACTTGACACACTAACAGAGAGATATCAATACATAGGTTTTAAGATTATTACTAGTCAGATATATTCTTGTGCGGTGAATAGGGCGTGTTGAGTCCAGTTCTCTGAGCAAGGAGTAGGTCTTGTCTACTACATATTGGGTTTATGGAATGGTATCTGAGCTAATTTGATACCCTTGTTTTATGTATCACCCCACCTCACCTTTCCCGTTAAGCAGCCATAGTCTGTTTTCTGCATGTGTGACTCTGTTCTGTTTTGTAATTCAGTTCAAGTGTAACGGTTTTTACATTCCCTCTAAAAGTGATACCTTATGAGAAGTGTCCTTTTCTGTGTGACTTATTTCACTTAGAATCGTCGTACCTAAATCCACTCATCATGCTGCTACTAACCTTATGACATTGATTTCATGGCTGAGTGATATTCCATTGTACATAAGGACCACAACTTCTTTATCCATTTTTCTCTTTCCTTGGATATTTAAGGTGGAATGAAGTGGAGGTCCTTGTCAACAGAGCAGCCCTCAACTTTGGGGTGCTTGTGTCTTGCTGATTTTTCATTTTCCCAATTTATACCCCCATGAGTGGAAGTGCCCTATGCTCTCTAAGCTGTGTTTTTTAGATGTTTCAGGACTCACCGTACACTTCTCCAGAGTGGCTGTTGGCAATTTACATCCCGCCCATCAGTGTAGCAAGGCTCCCATTTCTCCATGGCCTGTCCTGCATTTCTGGTTTTGACACTTTTTTCAGCATGGCCCTTTTGACGGATGGGAAGCGAGACTTCTCTGTAGCGCTGATTTGCCTTTCCAGGTTGCTTGGTTGGCCAAAAAGGGCGTATGCGTTTTTTCCTGAATATATTCAGGAAAAAACGCATACGCCCTTTTTGGCCAAGGGCATCATTGTCAACGTTTTGCCGCTTTTCATGTGCTTTAAAGGCGATTCGTATCTACCTCCTGAAATCAGTTTCGTGCAATTCTGCCTTGATTTTAAATCCTCTTCTTTGCCTTCCCTCAATATATTTGTGGACGAGAGTTATCATTTATAACTCTGCAGGTTTGTGAATTGCAGTGCCCTGAACCTCCATTTTACAACTCGCTTTTTTGGGAGCTGGCCGCAAAAGCGCAGGATGGCTTCAGGCCCTGTTCTGGTTCCGGGGGGCAGGCTGAGCCTGTGATTAATTCTTCTTCCTTATGGGAAAATAGAGTGACCTGTGCCTGTCCCGACACCAAGAGCTAGTCTCTCGTTGGTTCCCCGTCTTCCCGTTCATCCTCAGGACAAATTGCAACCTGTACGGAACAGGAGGTTAAAGGTGCTGATGCTCCAAGTAGGGAGATTGCTAGTAACGCGGCTGGAATGGCGAACCCGGGCACAAGGAGATGAGAAATGAGGTGCGTTTTAGAAACCTTTCCCCATCACACGGTGTACCATCTTCTGGGGTTCTCATGCATGTTTTCGATGTAGGAAGATGCCCTTGAACCTGGAGATTTGGGACCCATGCGATGGGTACCACGCAGTATTACTTTAAAGGGTCTGCGTTTGCTCACCCAACCTCACCAAACCTCTCAGCCCCAAGAGTGTCCACCCTTATGTCTCATCCAGCTGTGGGTCTAGATATGGTCAATCCAGGTTGCATCACAGCCCCTGAACTCATTGTGTAAGAATTTCTATCTCTTTCACTGTCGTTGTTTCATGGGTTTTTCAAAGTAATTTATTTTCATAATGGGGTTTAGCTGCTTTTCACGGCTGTGTTTATGCCGCTTTACACCCACTTGACACACTAACAGAGAGATATCAATACATAGGTTTTAAGATTATTACTAGTCAGATATATTCTTGTGCGGTGAATAGGGCGTGTTGAGTCCAGTTCTCTGAGCAAGGAGTAGGTCTTGTCTACTACATATTGGGTTTATGGAACGGTATCTGAGCTAATTTGATACCCTTGTTTTATGTATCACCCCACCTCACCTTTCCCGTTAAGCAGCCATAGTCTGTTTTCTGCATGTGTGACTCTGTTCTGTTTTGTAATTCAGTTCAAGTGTAACGGTTTTTACATTCCCTCTAAAAGTGATACCTTATGAGAAGTGTCCTTTTCTGTGTGACTTATTTCACTTAGAATCGTCGTACCTAAATCCACTCATCATGCTGCTACTAGCTTTATGACATTGATTTCATGGCTGAGTGATATTCCATTGTACATAAGGACCACAACTTCTTTATCCATTTTTCTCTTTCCTTGGATATTTAAGGTGGAATGAAGTGGAGGTCCTTGTCAACAGAGCAGCCCTCAACTTTGGGGTGCTTGTGTCTTGCTGATTTTTCATTTTCCCAATTTATACCCCCATGAGTGGAAGTGCCCTATGCTCTCTAAGCTGTGTTTTTTAGATGTTTCAGGACTCACCGTACACTTCTCCAGAGTGGCTGTTGGCAATTTACATCCCGCCCATCAGTGTAGCAAGGCTCCCATTTCTCCATGGCCTGTCCTGCATTTCTGGTTTTGACACTTTTTTCAGCATGGCCCTTTTGACGGATGGGAAGCGAGACTTCTCTGTAGCGCTGATTTGCCTTTCCAGGTTGCTTGGTTGGCCAAAAAGGGCGTATGCGTTTTTTCCTGAATATATTCAGGAAAAAACGCATACGCCCTTTTTGGCCAAGGGCATCATTGTCAACGTTTTGCCGCTTTTCATGTGCTTTAAAGGCGATTCGTATCTACCTCCTGAAATCTGTTTCCTGCAATTCTGCCTTGATTTTAAATCCTCTTCTTTGCCTTCCCTCAATATATTTGTGGACGAGAGTTATCATTTATAACTCTGCAGGTTTGTGAATTGCAGTGCCCTGAACCTCCATTTTACAACTCGCTTTTTTGGGAGCTGGCCGCAAAAGCGCAGGATGGCTTCAGGCCCTGTTCTGGTTCCGGGGGGCAGGCTGAGCCTGTGGTTAATTCTTCTTCCTGATGGGAAAATAGAGTGACCTGTGCCTGTCCCGACACCAAGAGCTAGTCTCTCGTTGGTTCCCCGTCTTCCCGTTCATCCTCAGGACAAATTGCAACCTGTACGGAACAGGAGGTTAAAGGTGCTGATGCTCCAAGTAGGGAGATTGCTAGTAAATCGGCTGGAATGGCGAACCCGGGCACAAGGAGATGAGAAATGAGGTGCGTTTTAGAAACCTTTCCCCATCACACGGTGTACCATCTTCTGGGTTTCTCATGCATGTTTTCGATGTAGGAAGATGCCCTTGAAGCTGGAGATTTGGGACCCATGCGATGGGTACCACGCAGTATTACTTTAAAGGGTCTGCGTTTGCTCACCCAACCTCACCAAACCTCTCAGCCCCAAGAGTGTCCACCCTTATGTCTCATCCAGCTGTGGGTCTAGATATGGTCAATCCAGGTTGCATCACAGCCCCTGAACTCATTGTGTAAGAATTTCTGTCTCTTTCACTGTCGTTGTTTCATGGGTTTTTCAAAGTAATTTATTTTCATAATGGGGTTTAGCTGCTTTTCACGGCTGTGTTTATGCCGCTTTACACCCACTTGACACACTAACAGAGAGATATCAATACATAGGTTTTAAGATTATTACTAGTCAGATATATTCTTGTGCGGTGAATAGGGCGTGTTGAGTCCAGTTCTCTGAGCAAGGAGTAGGTCTTGTCTACTACATATTGGGTTTATGGAACGGTGTCTGAGCTAATTTGATACCCTTGGTTTATGTATCACCCCACCTCACCTTTCCCGTTAAGCAGCCATAGTCTGTTTTCTGCATGTGTGACTCTGTTCTGTTTTGTAATTCAGTTCAAGTGTAACGGTTTTTACATTCCCTCTAAAAGTGATACCTTATGAGAAGTGTCCTTTTCTGTGTGACTTATTTCACTTAGAATCGTCGTACCTAAATCCACTCATCATGCTGCTACTAGCCTTATGACATTGATTTCATGGCTGAGTGATATTCCATTGTACATAAGGACCACAACTTCTTTATCCATTTTTCTCTTTCCTTGGATATTTAAGGTGGAATGAAGTGGAGGTCCTTGTCAACAGAGCAGCCCTCAACTTTGGGGTGCTTGTGTCTTGCTGATTTTTCATTTTCCCAATTTATACCCCCATGAGTGGAAGTGCCCTATGCTCTCTAAGCTGTGTTTTTTAGATGTTTCAGGACTCACCGTACACTTCTCCAGAGTGGCTGTTGGCAATTTACATCCCGCCCATCAGTGTAGCAAGGCTCCCATTTCTCCATGGCCTGTCCTGCATTTCTGGTTTTGACACTTTTTTCAGCATGGCCCTTTTGACGGATGGGAAGCGAGACTTCTCTGTAGCGCTGATTTGCCTTTCCAGGTTGCTTGGTTGGCCAAAAAGGGCGTATGCGTTTTTTCCTGAATATATTCAGGAAAAAACGCATACGCCCTTTTTGGCCAAGGGCATCATTGTCAACGTTTTGCCGCTTTTCATGTGCTTTAAAGGCGATTCGTATCTACCTCCTGAAATCTGTTTCCTGCAATTCTGCCTTGATTTCAAATCCTCTTCTTTGCCTTCCCTCAATATATTTGTGGACGAGAGTTATCATTTATAACTCTGCAGGTTTGTGAATTGCAGTGCCCTGAACCTCCATTTTACAACTCGCTTTTTTGGGAGCTGGCCGCAAAAGCGCAGGATGGCTTCAGGCCCTGTTCTGGTTCCGGGGGGCAGGCTGAGCCTGTGGTTAATTCTTCTTCCTGATGGGAAAATAGAGTGACCTGTGCCTGTCCTGACACCAAGAGCTAGTCTCTCGTTGGTTCCCCGTCTTCCCGTTCATCCTCAGGACAAATTGCAACCTGTACGGAACAGGAGGTTAAAGGTGCTGATGCTCCAAGTAGGGAGATTGCTAATAACGCGGCTGGAATGGCGAACCCGGGCACAAGGAGATGAGAAATGAGGTGCGTTTTAGAAACCTTTCCCCATCACACGGTGTACCATCTTCTGGGGTTCTCATGCATGTTTTCGATGTAGGAAGATGCCCTTGAAGCTGGAGATTTGGGACCCATGCGATGGGTACCACGCAGTATTACTTTAAAGGGTCTGCGTTTGCTCACCCAACCTCACCAAACCTCTCAGCCCCAAGAGTGTCCACCCTTATGTCTCATCCAGCTGTGGGTCTAGATATGGTCAATCCAGGTTGCATCACAGCCCCTGAACTCATTGTGTAAGAATTTCTGTCTCTTTCACTGTCGTTGTTTCATGGGTTTTTCAAAGTAATTTATTTTCATAATGGGGTTTAGCTGCTTTTCACGGCTGTGTTTATGCCGCTTTACACCCACTTGACACACTAACAGAGAGATATCAATACATAGGTTTTAAGATTATTACTAGTCAGATATATTCTTGTGCGGTGAATAGGGCGTGTTGAGTCCAGTTCTCTGAGCAAGGAGTAGGTCTTGTCTACTACATATTGGGTTTATGGAACGGTATCTGAGCTAATTTGATACCCTTGTTTTATGTATCACCCCACCTCACCTTTCCCGTTAAGCAGCCATAGTCTGTTTTCTGCATGTGTGACTCTGTTCTGTTTTGTAATTCAGTTCAAGTGTAACGGTTTTTACATTCCCTCTATCAGTGATACCTTATGAGAAGTGTCCTTTTCTGTGTGACTTATTTCACTTAGAATCGTCGTACCTAAATCCACTCATCATGCTGCTACTAACCTTATGACATTGATTTCATGGCTGAGTGATATTCCATTGTACATAAGGACCACAACTTCTTTATCCATTTTTCTCTTTCCTGGGATATTTAAGGTGGAATGAAGTGGAGGTCCTTGTCAACAGAGCAGCCCTCAACTTTGGGGTGCTTGTGTCTTGCTGATTTTTCATTTTCCCAATTTATACCCCCATGAGTGGAAGTGCCCTATGCTCTCTAAGCTGTGTTTTTCAGATGTTTCAGGACACACCGTACACTTCTCCAGAGTGGCTGTTGGCAATTTACATCCCGCCCATCAGTGTAGCAAGGCTCCCATTTCTCCATGGCCTGTCCTGCATTTCTGGTTTTGACACTTTTTTCAGCATGGCCCTTTTGACCGATGGGAAGCGAGACTTCTCTGTAGCGCTGATTTGCCTTTCCAGGTTGCTTGGTTGGCCAAAAAGGGCGTATGCGTTTTTTCCTGAATATATTCAGGAAAAAACGCATACGCCCTTTTTGGCCAAGGGCATCATTGTCAACGTTTTGCCGCTTTTCATGTGCTTTAAAGGCGATTCGTATCTACCTCCTGAAATCTGTTTCGTGCAATTCTGCCTTGATTTCAAATCCTCTTCTTTGCCTTCCCTCAATATATTTGTGGACGAGAGTTATCATTTATAACTCTGCAGGTTTGTGAATTGCAGTGCCCTGAACCTCCATTTTACAACTCGCTTTTTAGGGAGCTGGCCGCAAAAGCGCAGGATGGCTTCAGGCCCTGTTCTGGTTCCGGGGGGCAGGCTGAGCCTGTGGTTAATTCTTCTTCCTTATGGGAAAATAGAGTGACCTGTGCCTGTCCCGACACCAAGAGCTAGTCTCTCGTTGGTTCCCCGTCTTCCCGTTCATCCTCAGGACAAATTGCAACCTGTACGGAACAGGAGGTTAAAGGTGCTGATGCTCCAAGTAGGGAGATTGCTAGTAACGCGGCTGGAATGGCGAACCCGGGCACAAGGAGATGAGAAATGAGGTGCGTTTTAGAAACCTTTCCCCATCACACGGTGTACCATCTTCTGGGGTTCTCATGCATGTTTTCGATGTAGGAAGATGCCCTTGAAGCTGGAGATTTGGGACCCATGCGATGGGTACCACGCAGTATTACTTTAAAGGGTCTGCGTTTGCTCACCCAACCTCACCAAACCTCTCAGCCCCAAGAGTGTCCACCCTTATGTCTCATCCAGCTGTGGGTCTAGATATGGTCAATCCAGGTTGCATCACAGCCCCTGAACTCATTGTGTAAGAATTTCTATCTCTTTCACTGTCGTTGTTTCATGGGTTTTTCAAAGTAATTTATTTTCATAATGGGGTTTAGCTGCTTTTCACGGCTGTGTTTATGCCGCTTTACACCCACTTGACACACTAACAGAGAGATATCAATACATAGGTTTTAAGATTATTACTAGTCAGATATATTCTTGTGCGGTGAATAGGGCGTGTTGAGTCCAGTTCTCTGAGCAAGGAGTAGGTCTTGTCTATTACATATTGGGTTTATGGAACGGTATCTGAGCTAATTTGATACCCTTGTTTTATGTATCACCCCACCTCACCTTTCCCGTTAAGCAGCCATAGTCTGTTTTCTGCATGTGTGACTCTGTTCTGTTTTGTAATTCAGTTCAAGTGTAACGGTTTTTACATTCCCTCTAAAAGTGATACCTTATGAGAAGTGTCCTTTTCTGTGTGACTTATTTCACTTAGAATCGTCGTACCTAAATCCACTCATCATGCTGCTACTAACCTTATGACATTGATTTCATGGCTGAGTGATATTCCATTGTACATAAGGACCACAACTTCTTTATCCATTTTTCTCTTTCCTGGGATATTTAAGGTGGAATGAAGTGGAGGTCCTTGTCAACAGAGCTGCCCTAAACTTTGGGGTGCTTGTGTTTTGCTGATTTTTCATTTTCCCAATTTATACCCCCATGAGTGGAAGTGCCCTATGCTCTCTAAGCTGTGTTTTTTAGATGTTTCAGGACTCACCGTACACTTCTCCAGAGTGGCTGTTGGCAATTTACATCCCGCCCATCAGTGTAGCAAGGCTCCCATTTCTCCATGGCCTGTCCTGCATTTCTGGTTTTGACACTTTTTTCAGCATGGCCCTTTTGACCGATGGGAAGCAAGACTTCTCTGTAGCGCTGATTTGCCTTTCCAGGTTGCTTGGTTGGCCAAAAAGGGCGTATGCGTTTTTTCCTGAATATATTCAGGAAAAAACGCATACGCCCTTTTTGGCCAAGGGCATCATTGTCAACGTTTTGCCGCTTTTCATGTGCTTTAAAGGCGATTCGTATCTACCTCCTGAAATCTGTTTCCTGCAATTCTGCCTTGATTTCAAATCCTCTTCTTTGCCTTCCCTCAATATATTTGTGGACGAGAGTTATCATTTATAACTCTGCAGGTTTGTGAATTGCAGTGCCCTGAACCTCCATTTTACAACTCGCTTTTTTGGGAGCTGGCCGCAAAAGCGCAGGATGGCTTCAGGCCCTGTTCTGGTTCCGGGGGGCAGGCTGAGCCTGTGGTTAATTCTTCTTCCTGATGGGAAAATAGAGTGACCTGTGCCTGTCCCGACACCAAGAGCTAGTCTCTCGTTGGTTCCCCGTCTTCCCGTTCATCCTCAGGACAAATTGCAACCTGTACGGAACAGGAGGTTAAAGGTGCTGATGCTCCAAGTAGGGAGATTGCTAGTAAATCGGCTGGAATGGCGAACCCGGGCACAAGGAGATGAGAAATGAGGTGCGTTTTAGAAACCTTTCCCCATCACACGGTGTACCATCTTCTGGGTTTCTCATGCATGTTTTCGATGTAGGAAGATGCCCTTGAAGCTGGAGATTTGGGACCCATGCGATGGGTACCACGCAGTATTACTTTAAAGGGTCTGCGTTTGCTCACCCAACCTCACCAAACCTCTCAGCCCCAAGAGTGTCCACCCTTATGTCTCATCCAGCTGTGGGTCTAGATATGGTCAATCCAGGTTGCATCACAGCCCCTGAACTCATTGTGTAAGAATTTCTGTCTCTTTCACTGTCATTGTTTCATGGGTTTTTCAAAGTAATTTATTTTCATAATGGGGTTTAGCTGCTTTTCACGGCTCTGTTTATGCCGCTTTACACCCACTTGACACACTAACAGAGAGATATCAATACATAGGTTTTAAGATTATTACTAGTCAGATATATTCTTGTGCGGTGAATAGGGCGTGTTGAGTCCAGTTCTCTGAGCAAGGAGTAGGTCTTGTCTACTACATATTGGGTTTATGGAACGGTATCTGAGCTAATTTGATACGCTTGTTTTATGTATCACCCCACCTCACCTTTCCCGTTAAGCAGCCATAGTCTGTTTTCTGCATGTGTGACTCTGTTCTGTTTTGTAATTCAGTTCAAGTGTAACGGTTTTTACATTCCCTCTAAAAGTGATACCTTATGAGAAGTGTCCTTTTCTGTGTGACTTATTTCACTTAGAATCGTCGTACCTAAATCCACTCATCATGCTGCTACTAACCTTATGACATTGATTTCATGGCTGAGTGATATTCCATTGTACATAAGGACCACAACTTCTTTATCCATTTTTCTCTTTCCTTGGATATTTAAGGTGGAATGAAGTGGAGGTCCTTGTCAACAGAGCAGCCCTCAACTTTGGGGTGCTTGTGTCTTGCTGATTTTTCATTTTCCCAATTTATACCCCCATGAGTGGAAGTGCCCAATGCTCTCTAAGCTGTGTTTTTTAGATGTTTCAGGACTCACCGTACACTTCTCCAGAGTGGCTGTTGGCAATTTACATCCCGCCCATCAGTGTAGCAAGGCTCCCATTTCTCCATGGCCTGTCCTGCATTTCTGGTTTTGACACTTTTTTCAGCATTGCCCTTTTGACCGATGGGAAGCAAGACTTCTCTGTAGCGCTGATTTGCCTTTCCAGGTTGCTTGGTTGGCCAAAAAGGGCGTATGCGTTTTTTCCTGAATATATTCAGGAAAAAACGCATACGCCCTTTTTGGCCAAGGGCATCATTGTCAACGTTTTGCCGCTTTTCATGTGCTTTAAAGGCGATTCGTATCTACCTCCTGAAATCTGTTTCGTGCAATTCTGCCTTGATTTCAAATCCTCTTCTTTGCCTTCCCTCAATATATTTGTGGACGAGAGTTATCATTTATAACTCTGCAGGTTTGTGAATTGCAGTGCCCTGAACCTCCATTTTACAACTCGCTTTTTTGGGAGCTGGCCGCAAAAGCGCAGGATGGCTTCAGGCCCTGTTCTGGTTCCGGGGGGCAGGCTGAGCCTGTGGTTAATTCTTCTTCCTGATGGGAAAATAGAGTGACCTGTGCCTGTCCTGACACCAAGAGCTAGTCTCTCGTTGGTTCCCCGTCTTCCCGTTCATCCTCAGGACAAATTGCAACCTGTACGGAACAGGAGGTTAAAGGTGCTGATGCTCCAAGTAGGGAGATTGCTAGTAAATCGGCTGGAATGGCGAACCCGGGCACAAGGAGATGAGAAATGAGGTGCGTTTTAGAAACCTTTCCCCATCACACGGTGTACCATCATCTGGGTTTCTCATGCATGTTTTCGATGTAGGAAGATGCCCTTGAAGCTGGAGATTTGGGACCCATGCGATGGGTACCACGCAGTATTACTTTAAAGGGTCTGCGTTTGCTCACCCAACCTCACCAAACCTCTCAGCCCCAAGAGTGTCCACCCTTATGTCTCATCCAGCTGTGGGTCTAGATATGGTCAATCCAGGTTGCATCACAGCCCCTGAACTCATTGTGTAAGAATTTCTGTCTCTTTCACTGTCGTTGTTTCATGGGTTTTTCAAAGTAATTTATTTTCATAATGGGGTTTAGCTGCTTTTCACGGCTGTGTTTATGCCGCTTTACACCCACTTGACACACTAACAGAGAGATATCAATACATAGGTTTTAAGATTATTACTAGTCAGATATATTCTTGTGCGGTGAATAGGGCGTGTTGAGTCCAGTTCTCTGAGCAAGGAGTAGGTCTTGTCTACTACATATTGGGTTTATGGAACGGTATCTGAGCTAATTTGATACCCTTGTTTTATGTATCACCCCACCTCACCTTTCCCGTTAAGCAGCCATAGTCTGTTTTCTGCATGTGTGACTCTGTTCTGTTTTGTAATTCAGTTCAAGTGTAACGGTTTTTACATTCCCTCTAAAAGTGATACCTTATGAGAAGTGTCCTTTTCTGTGTGACTTATTTCACTTAGAATCGTCGTACCTAAATCCACTCATCATGCTGCTACTAGCTTTATGACATTGATTTCATGGCTGAGTGATATTCCATTGTACATAAGGACCACAACTTCTTTATCCATTTTTCTCTTTCCTTGGATATTTAAGGTGGAATGAAGTGGAGGTCCTTGTCAACAGAGCAGCCCTCAACTTTGGGGTGCTTGTGTCTTGCTGATTTTTCATTTTCCCAATTTATACCCCCATGAGTGGAAGTGCCCTATGCTCTCTAAGCTGTGTTTTTTAGATGTTTCAGGACTCACCGTACACTTCTCCAGAGTGGCTGTTGGCAATTTACATCCCGCCCATCAGTGTAGCAAGGCTCCCATTTCTCCATGGCCTGTCCTGCATTTCTGGTTTTGACACTTTTTTCAGCATGGCCCTTTTGACGGATGGGAAGCGAGACTTCTCTGTAGCGCTGATTTGCCTTTCCAGGTTGCTTGGTTGGCCAAAAAGGGCGTATGCGTTTTTTCCTGAATATATTCAGGAAAAAACGCATACGCCCTTTTTGGCCAAGGGCATCATTGTCAACGTTTTGCCGCTTTTCATGTGCTTTAAAGGCGATTCGTATCTACCTCCTGAAATCTGTTTCCTGCAATTCTGCCTTGATTTTAAATCCTCTTCTTTGCCTTCCCTCAATATATTTGTGGACGAGAGTTATCATTTATAACTCTGCAGGTTTGTGAATTGCAGTGCCCTGAACCTCCATTTTACAACTCGCTTTTTTGGGAGCTGGCCGCAAAAGCGCAGGATGGCTTCAGGCCCTGTTCTGGTTCCGGGGGGCAGGCTGAGCCTGTGGTTAATTCTTCTTCCTGATGGGAAAATAGAGTGACCTGTGCCTGTCCCGACACCAAGAGCTAGTCTCTCGTTGGTTCCCCGTCTTCCCGTTCATCCTCAGGACAAATTGCAACCTGTACGGAACAGGAGGTTAAAGGTGCTGATGCTCCAAGTAGGGAGATTGCTAGTAAATCGGCTGGAATGGCGAACCCGGGCACAAGGAGATGAGAAATGAGGTGCGTTTTAGAAACCTTTCCCCATCACACGGTGTACCATCTTCTGGGTTTCTCATGCATGTTTTCGATGTAGGAAGATGCCCTTGAAGCTGGAGATTTGGGACCCATGCGATGGGTACCACGCAGTATTACTTTAAAGGGTCTGCGTTTGCTCACCCAACCTCACCAAACCTCTCAGCCCCAAGAGTGTCCACCCTTATGTCTCATCCAGCTGTGGGTCTAGATATGGTCAATCCAGGTTGCATCACAGCCCCTGAACTCATTGTGTAAGAATTTCTGTCTCTTTCACTGTCGTTGTTTCATGGGTTTTTCAAAGTAATTTATTTTCATAATGGGGTTTAGCTGCTTTTCACGGCTCTGTTTATGCCGCTTTACACCCACTTGACACACTAACAGAGAGATATCAATACATAGGTTTTAAGATTATTACTAGTCAGATATATTCTTGTGCGGTGAATAGGGCGTGTTGAGTCCAGTTCTCTGAGCAAGGAGTAGGTCTTGTCTACTACATATTGGGTTTATGGAACGGTATCTGAGCTAATTTGATACCCTTGTTTTATGTATCACCCCACCTCACCTTTCCCGTTAAGCAGCCATAGTCTGTTTTCTGCATGTGTGACTCTGTTCTGTTTTGTAATTCAGTTCAAGTGTAACGGTTTTTACATTCCCTCTAAAAGTGATACCTTATGAGAAGTGTCCTTTTCTGTGTGACTTATTTCACTTAGAATCGTCGTACCTAAATCCACTCATCATGCTGCTACTAACCTTATGACATTGATTTCATGGCTGAGTGATATTCCATTGTACATAAGGACCACAACTTCTTTATCCATTTTTCTCTTTCCTTGGATATTTAAGGTGGAATGAAGTGGAGGTCCTTGTCAACAGAGCAGCCCTCAACTTTGGGGTGCTTGTGTCTTGCTGATTTTTCATTTTCCCAAGTTATACCCCCATGAGTGGAAGTGCCCAATGCTCTCTAAGCTGTGTTTTTTAGATGTTTCAGGACTCACCGTACACTTCTCCAGAGTGGCTGTTGGCAATTTACATCCCGCCCATCAGTGTAGCAAGGCTCCCATTTCTCCATGGCCTGTCCTGCATTTCTGGTTTTGACACTTTTTTCAGCATTGCCCTTTTGACCGATGGGAAGCAAGACTTCTCTGTAGCGCTGATTTGCCTTTCCAGGTTGCTTGGTTGGCCAAAAAGGGCGTATGCGTTTTTTCCTGAATATATTCAGGAAAAAACGCATACGCCCTTTTTGGCCAAGGGCATCATTGTCAACGTTTTGCCGCTTTTCATGTGCTTTAAAGGCGATTCGTATCTACCTCCTGAAATCTGTTTCGTGCAATTCTGCCTTGATTTCAAATCCTCTTCTTTGCCTTCCCTCAATATATTTGTGGACGAGAGTTATCATTTATAAGTCTGCAGGTTTGTGAATTGCAGTGCCCTGAACCTCCATTTTACAACTCGCTTTTTTGGGAGCTGGCCGCAAAAGCGCAGGATGGCTTCAGGCCCTGTTCTGGTTCCGGGGGGCAGGCTGAGCCTGTGGTTAATTCTTCTTCCTGATGGGAAAATAGAGTGACCTGTGCCTGTCCTGACACCAAGAGCTAGTCTCTCGTTGGTTCCCCGTCTTCCCGTTCATCCTCAGGACAAATTGCAACCTGTACGGAACAGGAGGTTAAAGGTGCTGATGCTCCAAGTAGGGAGATTGCTAGTAAATCGGCTGGAATGGCGAACCCGGGCACAAGGAGATGAGAAATGAGGTGCGTTTTAGAAACCTTTCCCCATCACACGGTGTACCATCTTCTGGGTTTCTCATGCATGTTTTCGATGTAGGAAGATGCCCTTGAAGCTGGAGATTTGGGACCCATGCGATGGGTACCACGCAGTATTACTTTAAAGGGTCTGCGTTTGCTCACCCAACCTCACCAAACCTCTCAGCCCCAAGAGTGTCCACCCTTATGTCTCATCCAGCTGTGGGTCTAGATATGGTCAATCCAGGTTGCATCACAGCCCCTGAACTCATTGTGTAAGAATTTCTGTCTCTTTCACTGTCGTTGTTTCATGGGTTTTTCAAAGTAATTTATTTTCATAATGGGGTTTAGCTGCTTTTCACGGCTGTGTTTATGCCGCTTTACACCCACTTGACACACTAACAGAGAGATATCAATACATAGGTTTTAAGATTATTACTAGTCAGATATATTCTTGTGCGGTGAATAGGGCGTGTTGAGTCCAGTTCTCTGAGCAAGGAGTAGGTCTTGTCTACTACATATTGGGTTTATGGAATGGTATCTGAGCTAATTTGATACCCTTGTTTTATGTATCACCCCACCTCACCTTTCCCGTTAAGCAGCCATAGTCTGTTTTCTGCATGTGTGACTCTGTTCTGTTTTGTAATTCAGTTCAAGTGTAACGGTTTTTACATTCCCTCTAAAAGTGATACCTTATGAGAAGTGTCCTTTTCTGTGTGACTTATTTCACTTAGAATCGTCGTACCTAAATCCACTCATCATGCTGCTACTAACCTTATGACATTGATTTCATGGCTGAGTGATATTCCATTGTACATAAGGACCACAACTTCTTTATCCATTTTTCTCTTTCCTTGGATATTTAAGGTGGAATGAAGTGGAGGTCCTTGTCAACAGAGCAGCCCTCAACTTTGGGGTGCTTGTGTCTTGCTGATTTTTCATTTTCCCAATTTATACCCCCATGAGTGGAAGTGCCCTATGCTCTCTAAGCTGTGTTTTTTAGATGTTTCAGGACTCACCGTACACTTCTCCAGAGTGGCTGTTGGCAATTTACATCCCGCCCATCAGTGTAGCAAGGCTCCCATTTCTCCATGGCCTGTCCTGCATTTCTGGTTTTGACACTTTTTTCAGCATGGCCCTTTTGACGGATGGGAAGCGAGACTTCTCTGTAGCGCTGATTTGCCTTTCCAGGTTGCTTGGTTGGCCAAAAAGGGCGTATGCGTTTTTTCCTGAATATATTCAGGAAAAAACGCATACGCCCTTTTTGGCCAAGGGCATCATTGTCAACGTTTTGCCGCTTTTCATGTGCTTTAAAGGCGATTCGTATCTACCTCCTGAAATCTGTTTCGTGCAATTCTGCCTTGATTTTAAATCCTCTTCTTTGCCTTCCCTCAATATATTTGTGGACGAGAGTTATCATTTATAACTCTGCAGGTTTGTGAATTGCAGTGCCCTGAACCTCCATTTTACAACTCGCTTTTTTGGGAGCTGGCCGCAAAAGCGCAGGATGGCTTCAGGCCCTGTTCTGGTTCCGGGGGGCAGGCTGAGCCTGTGATTAATTCTTCTTCCTTATGGGAAAATAGAGTGACCTGTGCCTGTCCCGACACCAAGAGCTAGTCTCTCGTTGGTTCCCCGTCTTCCCGTTCATCCTCAGGACAAATTGCAACCTGTACGGAACAGGAGGTTAAAGGTGCTGATGCTCCAAGTAGGGAGATTGCTAGTAACGCGGCTGGAATGGCGAACCCGGGCACAAGGAGATGAGAAATGAGGTGCGTTTTAGAAACCTTTCCCCATCACACGGTGTACCATCTTCTGGGGTTCTCATGCATGTTTTCGATGTAGGAAGATGCCCTTGAACCTGGAGATTTGGGACCCATGCGATGGGTACCACGCAGTATTACTTTAAAGGGTCTGCGTTTGCTCACCCAACCTCACCAAACCTCTCAGCCCCAAGAGTGTCCACCCTTATGTCTCATCCAGCTGTGGGTCTAGATATGGTCAATCCAGGTTGCATCACAGCCCCTGAACTCATTGTGTAAGAATTTCTATCTCTTTCACTGTCGTTGTTTCATGGGTTTTTCAAAGTAATTTATTTTCATAATGGGGTTTAGCTGCTTTTCACGGCTGTGTTTATGCCGCTTTACACCCACTTGACACACTAACAGAGAGATATCAATACATAGGTTTTAAGATTATTACTAGTCAGATATATTCTTGTGCGGTGAATAGGGCGTGTTGAGTCCAGTTCTCTGAGCAAGGAGTAGGTCTTGTCTACTACATATTGGGTTTATGGAACGGTATCTGAGCTAATTTGATACCCTTGTTTTATGTATCACCCCACCTCACCTTTCCCGTTAAGCAGCCATAGTCTGTTTTCTGCATGTGTGACTCTGTTCTGTTTTGTAATTCAGTTCAAGTGTAACGGTTTTTACATTCCCTCTAAAAGTGATACCTTATGAGAAGTGTCCTTTTCTGTGTGACTTATTTCACTTAGAATCGTCGTACCTAAATCCACTCATCATGCTGCTACTAGCTTTATGACATTGATTTCATGGCTGAGTGATATTCCATTGTACATAAGGACCACAACTTCTTTATCCATTTTTCTCTTTCCTTGGATATTTAAGGTGGAATGAAGTGGAGGTCCTTGTCAACAGAGCAGCCCTCAACTTTGGGGTGCTTGTGTCTTGCTGATTTTTCATTTTCCCAATTTATACCCCCATGAGTGGAAGTGCCCTATGCTCTCTAAGCTGTGTTTTTTAGATGTTTCAGGACTCACCGTACACTTCTCCAGAGTGGCTGTTGGCAATTTACATCCCGCCCATCAGTGTAGCAAGGCTCCCATTTCTCCATGGCCTGTCCTGCATTTCTGGTTTTGACACTTTTTTCAGCATGGCCCTTTTGACGGATGGGAAGCGAGACTTCTCTGTAGCGCTGATTTGCCTTTCCAGGTTGCTTGGTTGGCCAAAAAGGGCGTATGCGTTTTTTCCTGAATATATTCAGGAAAAAACGCATACGCCCTTTTTGGCCAAGGGCATCATTGTCAACGTTTTGCCGCTTTTCATGTGCTTTAAAGGCGATTCGTATCTACCTCCTGAAATCTGTTTCCTGCAATTCTGCCTTGATTTTAAATCCTCTTCTTTGCCTTCCCTCAATATATTTGTGGACGAGAGTTATCATTTATAACTCTGCAGGTTTGTGAATTGCAGTGCCCTGAACCTCCATTTTACAACTCGCTTTTTTGGGAGCTGGCCGCAAAAGCGCAGGATGGCTTCAGGCCCTGTTCTGGTTCCGGGGGGCAGGCTGAGCCTGTGGTTAATTCTTCTTCCTGATGGGAAAATAGAGTGACCTGTGCCTGTCCCGACACCAAGAGCTAGTCTCTCGTTGGTTCCCCGTCTTCCCGTTCATCCTCAGGACAAATTGCAACCTGTACGGAACAGGAGGTTAAAGGTGCTGATGCTCCAAGTAGGGAGATTGCTAGTAAATCGGCTGGAATGGCGAACCCGGGCACAAGGAGATGAGAAATGAGGTGCGTTTTAGAAACCTTTCCCCATCACACGGTGTACCATCTTCTGGGTTTCTCATGCATGTTTTCGATGTAGGTAGATGCCCTTGAAGCTGGAGATTTGGGACCCATGCGATGGGTACCACGCAGTATTACTTTAAAGGGTCTGCGTTTGCTCACCCAACCTCACCAAACCTCTCAGCCCCAAGAGTGTCCACCCTTATGTCTCATCCAGCTGTGGGTCTAGATATGGTCAATCCAGGTTGCATCACAGCCCCTGAACTCATTGTGTAAGAATTTCTGTCTCTTTCACTGTCGTTGTTTCATGGGTTTTTCAAAGTAATTTATTTTCATAATGGGGTTTAGCTGCTTTTCACGGCTGTGTTTATGCCGCTTTACACCCACTTGACACACTAACAGAGAGATATCAATACATAGGTTTTAAGATTATTACTAGTCAGATATATTCTTGTGCGGTGAATAGGGCGTGTTGAGTCCAGTTCTCTGAGCAAGGAGTAGGTCTTGTCTACTACATATTGGGTTTATGGAACGGTGTCTGAGCTAATTTGATACCCTTGGTTTATGTATCACCCCACCTCACCTTTCCCGTTAAGCAGCCATAGTCTGTTTTCTGCATGTGTGACTCTGTTCTGTTTTGTAATTCAGTTCAAGTGTAACGGTTTTTACATTCCCTCTAAAAGTGATACCTTATGAGAAGTGTCCTTTTCTGTGTGACTTATTTCACTTAGAATCGTCGTACCTAAATCCACTCATCATGCTGCTACTAGCCTTATGACATTGATTTCATGGCTGAGTGATATTCCATTGTACATAAGGACCACAACTTCTTTATCCATTTTTCTCTTTCCTTGGATATTTAAGGTGGAATGAAGTGGAGGTCCTTGTCAACAGAGCAGCCCTCAACTTTGGGGTGCTTGTGTCTTGCTGATTTTTCATTTTCCCAATTTATACCCCCATGAGTGGAAGTGCCCTATGCTCTCTAAGCTGTGTTTTTTAGATGTTTCAGGACTCACCGTACACTTCTCCAGAGTGGCTGTTGGCAATTTACATCCCGCCCATCAGTGTAGCAAGGCTCCCATTTCTCCATGGCCTGTCCTGCATTTCTGGTTTTGACACTTTTTTCAGCATGGCCCTTTTGACGGATGGGAAGCGAGACTTCTCTGTAGCGCTGATTTGCCTTTCCAGGTTGCTTGGTTGGCCAAAAAGGGCGTATGCGTTTTTTCCTGAATATATTCAGGAAAAAACGCATACGCCCTTTTTGGCCAAGGGCATCATTGTCAACGTTTTGCCGCTTTTCATGTGCTTTAAAGGCGATTCGTATCTACCTCCTGAAATCTGTTTCCTGCAATTCTGCCTTGATTTCAAATCCTCTTCTTTGCCTTCCCTCAATATATTTGTGGACGAGAGTTATCATTTATAACTCTGCAGGTTTGTGAATTGCAGTGCCCTGAACCTCCATTTTACAACTCGCTTTTTTGGGAGCTGGCCGCAAAAGCGCAGGATGGCTTCAGGCCCTGTTCTGGTTCCGGGGGGCAGGCTGAGCCTGTGGTTAATTCTTCTTCCTGATGGGAAAATAGAGTGACCTGTGCCTGTCCTGACACCAAGAGCTAGTCTCTCGTTGGTTCCCCGTCTTCCCGTTCATCCTCAGGACAAATTGCAACCTGTACGGAACAGGAGGTTAAAGGTGTTGATGCTCCAAGTAGGGAGATTGCTAATAACGCGGCTGGAATGGCGAACCCGGGCACAAGGAGATGAGAAATGAGGTGCGTTTTAGAAACCTTTCCCCATCACACGGTGTACCATCTTCTGGGGTTCTCATGCATGTTTTCGATGTAGGAAGATGCCCTTGAAGCTGGAGATTTGGGACCCATGCGATGGGTACCACGCAGTATTACTTTAAAGGGTCTGCGTTTGCTCACCCAACCTCACCAAACCTCTCAGCCCCAAGAGTGTCCACCCTTATGTCTCATCCAGCTGTGGGTCTAGATATGGTCAATCCAGGTTGCATCACAGCCCCTGAACTCATTGTGTAAGAATTTCTGTCTCTTTCACTGTCGTTGTTTCATGGGTTTTTCAAAGTAATTTATTTTCATAATGGGGTTTAGCTGCTTTTCACGGCTGTGTTTATGCCGCTTTACACCCACTTGACACACTAACAGAGAGATATCAATACATAGGTTTTAAGATTATTACTAGTCAGATATATTCTTGTGCGGTGAATAGGGCGTGTTGAGTCCAGTTCTCTGAGCAAGGAGTAGGTCTTGTCTACTACATATTGGGTTTATGGAACGGTATCTGAGCTAATTTGATACCCTTGTTTTATGTATCACCCCACCTCACCTTTCCCGTTAAGCAGCCATAGTCTGTTTTCTGCATGTGTGACTCTGTTCTGTTTTGTAATTCAGTTCAAGTGTAACGGTTTTTACATTCCCTCTATCAGTGATACCTTATGAGAAGTGTCCTTTTCTGTGTGACTTATTTCACTTAGAATCGTCGTACCTAAATCCACTCATCATGCTGCTACTAACCTTATGACATTGATTTCATGGCTGAGTGATATTCCATTGTACATAAGGACCACAACTTCTTTATCCATTTTTCTCTTTCCTTGGATATTTAAGGTGGAATGAAGTGGAGGTCCTTGTCAACAGAGCAGCCCTCAACTTTGGGGTGCTTGTGTCTTGCTGATTTTTCATTTTCCCAATTTATACCCCCATGAGTGGAAGTGCCCTATGCTCTCTAAGCTGTGTTTTTTAGATGTTTCAGGACTCACCGTACACTTCTCCAGAGTGGCTGTTGGCAATTTACATCCCGCCCATCAGTGTAGCAAGGCTCCCATTTCTCCATGGCCTGTCCTGCATTTCTGGTTTTGACACTTTTTTCAGCATGGCCCTTTTGACGGATGGGAAGCGAGACTTCTCTGTAGCGCTGATTTGCCTTTCCAGGTTGCTTGGTTGGCCAAAAAGGGCGTATGCGTTTTTTCCTGAATATATTCAGGAAAAAACGCATACGCCCTTTTTGGCCAAGGGCATCATTGTCAACGTTTTGCCGCTTTTCATGTGCTTTAAAGGCGATTCGTATCTACCTCCTGAAATCTGTTTCGTGCAATTCTGCCTTGATTTTAAATCCTCTTCTTTGCCTTCCCTCAATATATTTGTGGACGAGAGTTATCATTTATAACTCTGCAGGTTTGTGAATTGCAGTGCCCTGAACCTCCATTTTACAACTCGCTTTTTTGGGAGCTGGCCGCAAAAGCGCAGGATGGCTTCAGGCCCTGTTCTGGTTCCGGGGGGCAGGCTGAGCCTGTGATTAATTCTTCTTCCTTATGGGAAAATAGAGTGACCTGTGCCTGTCCCGACACCAAGAGCTAGTCTCTCGTTGGTTCCCCGTCTTCCCGTTCATCCTCAGGACAAATTGCAACCTGTACGGAACAGGAGGTTAAAGGTGCTGATGCTCCAAGTAGGGAGATTGCTAGTAACGCGGCTGGAATGGCGAACCCGGGCACAAGGAGATGAGAAATGAGGTGCGTTTTAGAAACCTTTCCCCATCACACGGTGTACCATCTTCTGGGGTTCTCATGCATGTTTTCGATGTAGGAAGATGCCCTTGAACCTGGAGATTTGGGACCCATGCGATGGGTACCACGCAGTATTACTTTAAAGGGTCTGCGTTTGCTCACCCAACCTCACCAAACCTCTCAGCCCCAAGAGTGTCCACCCTTATGTCTCATCCAGCTGTGGGTCTAGATATGGTCAATCCAGGTTGCATCACAGCCCCTGAACTCATTGTGTAAGAATTTCTATCTCTTTCACTGTCGTTGTTTCATGGGTTTTTCAAAGTAATTTATTTTCATAATGGGGTTTAGCTGCTTTTCACGGCTGTGTTTATGCCGCTTTACACCCACTTGACACACTAACAGAGAGATATCAATACATAGGTTTTAAGATTATTACTAGTCAGATATATTCTTGTGCGGTGAATAGGGCGTGTTGAGTCCAGTTCTCTGAGCAAGGAGTAGGTCTTGTCTACTACATATTGGGTTTATGGAACGGTATCTGAGCTAATTTGATACCCTTGTTTTATGTATCACCCCACCTCACCTTTCCCGTTAAGCAGCCATAGTCTGTTTTCTGCATGTGTGACTCTGTTCTGTTTTGTAATTCAGTTCAAGTGTAACGGTTTTTACATTCCCTCTAAAAGTGATACCTTATGAGAAGTGTCCTTTTCTGTGTGACTTATTTCACTTAGAATCGTCGTACCTAAATCCACTCATCATGCTGCTACTAGCTTTATGACATTGATTTCATGGCTGAGTGATATTCCATTGTACATAAGGACCACAACTTCTTTATCCATTTTTCTCTTTCCTTGGATATTTAAGGTGGAATGAAGTGGAGGTCCTTGTCAACAGAGCAGCCCTCAACTTTGGGGTGCTTGTGTCTTGCTGATTTTTCATTTTCCCAATTTATACCCCCATGAGTGGAAGTGCCCTATGCTCTCTAAGCTGTGTTTTTTAGATGTTTCAGGACTCACCGTACACTTCTCCAGAGTGGCTGTTGGCAATTTACATCCCGCCCATCAGTGTAGCAAGGCTCCCATTTCTCCATGGCCTGTCCTGCATTTCTGGTTTTGACACTTTTTTCAGCATGGCCCTTTTGACGGATGGGAAGCGAGACTTCTCTGTAGCGCTGATTTGCCTTTCCAGGTTGCTTGGTTGGCCAAAAAGGGCGTATGCGTTTTTTCCTGAATATATTCAGGAAAAAACGCATACGCCCTTTTTGGCCAAGGGCATCATTGTCAACGTTTTGCCGCTTTTCATGTGCTTTAAAGGCGATTCGTATCTACCTCCTGAAATCTGTTTCCTGCAATTCTGCCTTGATTTTAAATCCTCTTCTTTGCCTTCCCTCAATATATTTGTGGACGAGAGTTATCATTTATAACTCTGCAGGTTTGTGAATTGCAGTGCCCTGAACCTCCATTTTACAACTCGCTTTTTTGGGAGCTGGCCGCAAAAGCGCAGGATGGCTTCAGGCCCTGTTCTGGTTCCGGGGGGCAGGCTGAGCCTGTGGTTAATTCTTCTTCCTGATGGGAAAATAGAGTGACCTGTGCCTGTCCCGACACCAAGAGCTAGTCTCTCGTTGGTTCCCCGTCTTCCCGTTCATCCTCAGGACAAATTGCAACCTGTACGGAACAGGAGGTTAAAGGTGCTGATGCTCCAAGTAGGGAGATTGCTAGTAAATCGGCTGGAATGGCGAACCCGGGCACAAGGAGATGAGAAATGAGGTGCGTTTTAGAAACCTTTCCCCATCACACGGTGTACCATCTTCTGGGTTTCTCATGCATGTTTTCGATGTAGGTAGATGCCCTTGAAGCTGGAGATTTGGGACCCATGCGATGGGTACCACGCAGTATTACTTTAAAGGGTCTGCGTTTGCTCACCCAACCTCACCAAACCTCTCAGCCCCAAGAGTGTCCACCCTTATGTCTCATCCAGCTGTGGGTCTAGATATGGTCAATCCAGGTTGCATCACAGCCCCTGAACTCATTGTGTAAGAATTTCTGTCTCTTTCACTGTCGTTGTTTCATGGGTTTTTCAAAGTAATTTATTTTCATAATGGGGTTTAGCTGCTTTTCACGGCTGTGTTTATGCCGCTTTACACCCACTTGACACACTAACAGAGAGATATCAATACATAGGTTTTAAGATTATTACTAGTCAGATATATTCTTGTGCGGTGAATAGGGCGTGTTGAGTCCAGTTCTCTGAGCAAGGAGTAGGTCTTGTCTACTACATATTGGGTTTATGGAACGGTGTCTGAGCTAATTTGATACCCTTGGTTTATGTATCACCCCACCTCACCTTTCCCGTTAAGCAGCCATAGTCTGTTTTCTGCATGTGTGACTCTGTTCTGTTTTGTAATTCAGTTCAAGTGTAACGGTTTTTACATTCCCTCTAAAAGTGATACCTTATGAGAAGTGTCCTTTTCTGTGTGACTTATTTCACTTAGAATCGTCGTACCTAAATCCACTCATCATGCTGCTACTAGCCTTATGACATTGATTTCATGGCTGAGTGATATTCCATTGTACATAAGGACCACAACTTCTTTATCCATTTTTCTCTTTCCTTGGATATTTAAGGTGGAATGAAGTGGAGGTCCTTGTCAACAGAGCAGCCCTCAACTTTGGGGTGCTTGTGTCTTGCTGATTTTTCATTTTCCCAATTTATACCCCCATGAGTGGAAGTGCCCTATGCTCTCTAAGCTGTGTTTTTTAGATGTTTCAGGACTCACCGTACACTTCTCCAGAGTGGCTGTTGGCAATTTACATCCCGCCCATCAGTGTAGCAAGGCTCCCATTTCTCCATGGCCTGTCCTGCATTTCTGGTTTTGACACTTTTTTCAGCATGGCCCTTTTGACGGATGGGAAGCGAGACTTCTCTGTAGCGCTGATTTGCCTTTCCAGGTTGCTTGGTTGGCCAAAAAGGGCGTATGCGTTTTTTCCTGAATATATTCAGGAAAAAACGCATACGCCCTTTTTGGCCAAGGGCATCATTGTCAACGTTTTGCCGCTTTTCATGTGCTTTAAAGGCGATTCGTATCTACCTCCTGAAATCTGTTTCCTGCAATTCTGCCTTGATTTCAAATCCTCTTCTTTGCCTTCCCTCAATATATTTGTGGACGAGAGTTATCATTTATAACTCTGCAGGTTTGTGAATTGCAGTGCCCTGAACCTCCATTTTACAACTCGCTTTTTTGGGAGCTGGCCGCAAAAGCGCAGGATGGCTTCAGGCCCTGTTCTGGTTCCGGGGGGCAGGCTGAGCCTGTGGTTAATTCTTCTTCCTGATGGGAAAATAGAGTGACCTGTGCCTGTCCTGACACCAAGAGCTAGTCTCTCGTTGGTTCCCCGTCTTCCCGTTCATCCTCAGGACAAATTGCAACCTGTACGGAACAGGAGGTTAAAGGTGTTGATGCTCCAAGTAGGGAGATTGCTAATAACGCGGCTGGAATGGCGAACCCGGGCACAAGGAGATGAGAAATGAGGTGCGTTTTAGAAACCTTTCCCCATCACACGGTGTACCATCTTCTGGGGTTCTCATGCATGTTTTCGATGTAGGAAGATGCCCTTGAAGCTGGAGATTTGGGACCCATGCGATGGGTACCACGCAGTATTACTTTAAAGGGTCTGCGTTTGCTCACCCAACCTCACCAAACCTCTCAGCCCCAAGAGTGTCCACCCTTATGTCTCATCCAGCTGTGGGTCTAGATATGGTCAATCCAGGTTGCATCACAGCCCCTGAACTCATTGTGTAAGAATTTCTGTCTCTTTCACTGTCGTTGTTTCATGGGTTTTTCAAAGTAATTTATTTTCATAATGGGGTTTAGCTGCTTTTCACGGCTGTGTTTATGCCGCTTTACACCCACTTGACACACTAACAGAGAGATATCAATACATAGGTTTTAAGATTATTACTAGTCAGATATATTCTTGTGCGGTGAATAGGGCGTGTTGAGTCCAGTTCTCTGAGCAAGGAGTAGGTCTTGTCTACTACATATTGGGTTTATGGAACGGTATCTGAGCTAATTTGATACCCTTGTTTTATGTATCACCCCACCTCACCTTTCCCGTTAAGCAGCCATAGTCTGTTTTCTGCATGTGTGACTCTGTTCTGTTTTGTAATTCAGTTCAAGTGTAACGGTTTTTACATTCCCTCTATCAGTGATACCTTATGAGAAGTGTCCTTTTCTGTGTGACTTATTTCACTTAGAATCGTCGTACCTAAATCCACTCATCATGCTGCTACTAACCTTATGACATTGATTTCATGGCTGAGTGATATTCCATTGTACATAAGGACCACAACTTCTTTATCCATTTTTCTCTTTCCTGGGATATTTAAGGTGGAATGAAGTGGAGGTCCTTGTCAACAGAGCAGCCCTCAACTTTGGGGTGCTTGTGTCTTGCTGATTTTTCATTTTCCCAATTTATACCCCCATGAGTGGAAGTGCCCTATGCTCTCTAAGCTGTGTTTTTCAGATGTTTCAGGACACACCGTACACTTCTCCAGAGTGGCTGTTGGCAATTTACATCCCGCCCATCAGTGTAGCAAGGCTCCCATTTCTCCATGGCCTGTCCTGCATTTCTGGTTTTGACACTTTTTTCAGCATGGCCCTTTTGACCGATGGGAAGCGAGACTTCTCTGTAGCGCTGATTTGCCTTTCCAGGTTGCTTGGTTGGCCAAAAAGGGCGTATGCGTTTTTTCCTGAATATATTCAGGAAAAAACGCATACGCCCTTTTTGGCCAAGGGCATCATTGTCAACGTTTTGCCGCTTTTCATGTGCTTTAAAGGCGATTCGTATCTACCTCCTGAAATCTGTTTCGTGCAATTCTGCCTTGATTTCAAATCCTCTTCTTTGCCTTCCCTCAATATATTTGTGGACGAGAGTTATCATTTATAACTCTGCAGGTTTGTGAATTGCAGTGCCCTGAACCTCCATTTTACAACTCGCTTTTTAGGGAGCTGGCCGCAAAAGCGCAGGATGGCTTCAGGCCCTGTTCTGGTTCCGGGGGGCAGGCTGAGCCTGTGGTTAATTCTTCTTCCTGATGGGAAAATAGAGTGACCTGTGCCTGTCCCGACACCAAGAGCTAGTCTCTCGTTGGTTCCCCGTCTTCCCGTTCATCCTCAGGACAAATTGCAACCTGTACGGAACAGGAGGTTAAAGGTGCTGATGCTCCAAGTAGGGAGATTGCTAGTAACGCGGCTGGAATGGCGAACCCGGGCACAAGGAGATGAGAAATGAGGTGCGTTTTAGAAACCTTTCCCCATCACACGGTGTACCATCTTCTGGGGTTCTCATGCATGTTTTCGATGTAGGAAGATGCCCTTGAACCTGGAGATTTGGGACCCATGCGATGGGTACCACGCAGTATTACTTTAAAGGGTCTGCGTTTGCTCACCCAACCTCACCAAACCTCTCAGCCCCAAGAGTGTCCACCCTTATGTCTCATCCAGCTGTGGGTCTAGATATGGTCAATCCAGGTTGCATCACAGCCCCTGAACTCATTGTGTAAGAATTTCTATCTCTTTCACTGTCGTTGTTTCATGGGTTTTTCAAAGTAATTTATTTTCATAATGGGGTTTAGCTGCTTTTCACGGCTGTGTTTATGCCGCTTTACACCCACTTGACACACTAACAGAGAGATATCAATACATAGGTTTTAAGATTATTACTAGTCAGATATATTCTTGTGCGGTGAATAGGGCGTGTTGAGTCCAGTTCTCTGAGCAAGGAGTAGGTCTTGTCTACTACATATTGGGTTTATGGAACGGTATCTGAGCTAATTTGATACCCTTGTTTTATGTATCACCCCACCTCACCTTTCCCGTTAAGCAGCCATAGTGTGTTTTCTCTATGTTTGACTCTGTTCTGTTTTGTAATTCAGTTCAAGTGTAACGGTTTTTACATTCCCTCTAAAAGTGATACCTTATGAGACGTGTCCTTTTCTGTGTGACTTATTTCACTTAGAATCGTCGTACCTAAATCCACTCATCATGCTGCTACTAACCTTATGACATTGATTTCATGGCTGAGTGATATTCCATTGTACATAAGGACCACAACTTCTTTATCCATTTTTCTCTTTCCTTGGATATTTAAGGTGGAATGAAGTGGAGGTCCTTGTCAACAGAGCAGCCCTAAACTTTGGGGTGCTTGTGTCTTGCTGATTTTTAATTTTCCCAATTTATACCCCCATGAGTGGAAGTGCCCTATGCTCTCTAAGCTGTGTTTTTTAGATGTTTCAGGACTCACCGTACACTTCTCCAGAGTGGCTGTTGGCAATTTACATCCCGCCCATCAGTGTAGCAAGGCTCCCATTTCTCCATGGCCTGTCCTGCATTTCTGGTTTTGACACTTTTTTCAGCATGGCCCTTTTGACCGATGGGAAGCAAGACTTCTCTGTAGCGCTGATTTGCCTTTCCAGGTTGCTTGTTTGGCCAAAAAGGGCGTATGCGTTTTTTCCTGAATATATTCAGGAAAAAACGCATACGCCCTTTTTGGCCAAGGGCATCATTGTCAACGTTTTGCCGCTTTTCATGTGCTTTAAAGGCGATTCGTATCTACCTCCTGAAATCTGTTTCGTGCAATTCTGCCTTGATTTCAAATCCTCTTCTTTGCCTTCCCTCAATATATTTGTGGACGAGAGTTATCATTTATAAGTCTGCAGGTTTGTGAATTGCAGTGCCCTGAACCTCCATTTTACAACTCGCTTTTTTGGGAGCTGGCCGCAAAAGCGCAGGATGGCTTCAGGCCCTGTTCTGGTTCCGGGGGGCAGGCTGAGCCTGTGGTTAATTCTTCTTCCTGATGGGAAAATAGAGTGACCTGTGCCTGTCCTGACACCAAGAGCTAGTCTCTCGTTGGTTCCCCGTCTTCCCGTTCATCCTCAGGACAAATTGCAACCTGTACGGAACAGGAGGTTAAAGGTGCTGATGCTCCAAGTAGGGAGATTGCTAGTAAATCGGCTGGAATGGCGAACCCGGGCACAAGGAGATGAGAAATGAGGTGCGTTTTAGAAACCTTTCCCCATCACACGGTGTACCATCTTCTGGGTTTCTCATGCATGTTTTCGATGTAGGAAGATGCCATTGAAGCTGGAGATTTGGGACCCATGCAATGGGTACCACGCAGTATTACTTTAAAGGGTCTGCGTTTGCTCACCCAACCTCACCAAACCTCTCAGCCCCAAGAGTGTCCACCCTTATGTCTCATCCAGCTGTGGGTCTAGATATGGTCAATCCAGGTTGCATCACAGCCCCTGAACTCATTGTGTAAGAATTTCTGTCTCTTTCACTGTCGTTGTTTCATGGGTTTTTCAAAGTAATTTATTTTCATAATGGGGTTTAGCTGCTTTTCACGGCTGTGTTTATGCCGCTTTACACCCACTTGACACACTAACAGAGAGATATCAATACATAGGTTTTAAGATTATTACTAGTCAGATATATTCTTGTGCGGTGAATAGGGCGTGTTGAGTCCAGTTCTCTGAGCAAGGAGTAGGTCTTGTCTACTACATATTGGGTTTATGGAACGGTATCTGAGCTAATTTGATACCCTTGGTTTATGTATCACCCCACCTCACCTTTCCCGTTAAGCAGCCATAGTCTGTTTTCTGCATGTGTGACTCTGTTCTGTTTTGTAATTCAGTTCAAGTGTAACGGTTTTTACATTCCCTCTAAAAGTGATACCTTATGAGAAGTGTCCTTTTCTGTGTGACTTATTTCACTTAGAATCGTCGTACCTAAATCCACTCATCATGCTGCTACTAGCCTTATGACATTGATTTCATGGCTGAGTGATATTCCATTGTACATAAGGACCACAACTTCTTTATCCATTTTTCTCTTTCCTTGGATATTTAAGGTGGAATGAAGTGGAGGTCCTTGTCAACAGAGCAGCCCTCAACTTTGGGGTGCTTGTGTCTTGCTGATTTTTCATTTTCCCAATTTATACCCCCATGAGTGGAAGTGCCCTATGTTCTCTAAGCTGTGTTTTTTAGATGTTTCAGGACTCACCGTACACTTCTCCAGAGTGGCTGTTGGCAATTTACATCCCGCCCATCAGTGTAGCAAGGCTCCCATTTCTCCATGGCCTGTCCTGCATTTCTGGTTTTGACACTTTTTTCAGCATGGCCCTTTTGACGGATGGGAAGCGAGACTTCTCTGTAGCGCTGATTTGCCTTTCCAGGTTGCTTGGTTGGCCAAAAAGGGCGTATGCGTTTTTTCCTGAATATATTCAGGAAAAAACGCATACGCCCTTTTTGGCCAAGGGCATCATTGTCAACGTTTTGCCGCTTTTCATGTGCTTTAAAGGCGATTCGTATCTACCTCCTGAAATCTGTTTCCTGCAATTCTGCCTTGATTTTAAATCCTCTTCTTTGCCTTCCCTCAATATATTTGTGGACGAGAGTTATCATTTATAACTCTGCAGGTTTGTGAATTGCAGTGCCCTGAACCTCCATTTTACAACTCGCTTTTTTGGGAGCTGGCCGCAAAAGCGCAGGATGGCTTCAGGCCCTGTTCTGGTTCCGGGGGGCAGGCTGAGCCTGTGGTTAATTCTTCTTCCTGATGGGAAAATAGAGTGACCTGTGCCTGTCCCGACACCAAGAGCTAGTCTCTCGTTGGTTCCCCGTCTTCCCGTTCATCCTCAGGACAAATTGCAACCTGTACGGAACAGGAGGTTAAAGGTGCTGATGCTCCAAGTAGGGAGATTGCTAATAACGCGGCTGGAATGGCGAACCCGGGCACAAGGAGATGAGAAATGAGGTGCGTTTTAGAAACCTTTCCCCATCACACGGTGTACCATCTTCTGGGGTTCTCATGCATGTTTTCGATGTAGGAAGATGCCCTTGAAGCTGGAGATTTGGGACCCATGCGATGGGTACCACGCAGTATTACTTTAAAGGGTCTGCGTTTGCTCACCCAACCTCACCAAACCTCTCAGCCCCAAGAGTGTCCACCCTTATGTCTCATCCAGCTGTGGGTCTAGATATGGTCAATCCAGGTTGCATCACAGCCCCTGAACTCATTGTGTAAGAATTTCTATCTCTTTCACTGTCGTTGTTTCATGGGTTTTTCAAAGTAATTTATTTTCATAATGGGGTTTAGCTGCTTTTCACGGCTGTGTTTATGCCGCTTTACACCCACTTGACACACTAACAGAGAGATATCAATACATAGGTTTCAAGATTATTACCAGTCAGATATATTCTTCTGCGGTGAATAGGGCGTGTTGAGTACAGTTCTCTGAGCAAGGAGTAGGTCTTGTCTACTACATATTGGGTTTATGGAACGGTATCTGAGCTAATTTGATACCCTTGTTTTATGTATCACCCCACCTCACCTTTCCCGTTAAGCAGCCATAGTCTGTTTTCTGCATGTGTGACTCTGTTCTGTTTTGTAATTCAGTTCAAGTGTAACGGTTTTTACATTCCCTCTATCAGTGATACCTTATGAGAAGTGTCCTTTTCTGTGTGACTTATTTCACTTAGAATCGTCGTACCTAAATCCACTCATCATGCTGCTACTAACCTTATGACATTGATTTCATGGCTGAGTGATATTCCATTGTACATAAGGACCACAACTTCTTTATCCATTTTTCTCTTTCCTGGGATATTTAAGGTGGAATGAAGTGGAGGTCCTTGTCAACAGAGCAGCCCTCAACTTTGGGGTGCTTGTGTCTTGCTGATTTTTCATTTTCCCAATTTATACCCCCATGAGTGGAAGTGCCCTATGCTCTCTAAGCTGTGTTTTTCAGATGTTTCAGGACACACCGTACACTTCTCCAGAGTGGCTGTTGGCAATTTACATCCCGCCCATCAGTGTAGCAAGGCTCCCATTTCTCCATGGCCTGTCCTGCATTTCTGGTTTTGACACTTTTTTCAGCATGGCCCTTTTGACCGATGGGAAGCGAGACTTCTCTGTAGCGCTGATTTGCCTTTCCAGGTTGCTTGGTTGGCCAAAAAGGGCGTATGCGTTTTTTCCTGAATATATTCAGGAAAAAACGCATACGCCCTTTTTGGCCAAGGGCATCATTGTCAACGTTTTGCCGCTTTTCATGTGCTTTAAAGGCGATTCGTATCTACCTCCTGAAATCTGTTTCGTGCAATTCTGCCTTGATTTCAAATCCTCTTCTTTGCCTTCCCTCAATATATTTGTGGACGAGAGTTATCATTTATAACTCTGCAGGTTTGTGAATTGCAGTGCCCTGAACCTCCATTTTACAACTCGCTTTTTAGGGAGCTGGCCGCAAAAGCGCAGGATGGCTTCAGGCCCTGTTCTGGTTCCGGGGGGCAGGCTGAGCCTGTGGTTAATTCTTCTTCCTGATGGGAAAATAGAGTGACCTGTGCCTGTCCCGACACCAAGAGCTAGTCTCTCGTTGGTTCCCCGTCTTCCCGTTCATCCTCAGGACAAATTGCAACCTGTACGGAACAGGAGGTTAAAGGTGCTGATGCTCCAAGTAGGGAGATTGCTAGTAAAGTGGCTGGAATGGCGAACCCGGGCACAAGGAGATGAGAAATGAGGTGCGTTTTAGAAACCTTTCCCCATCACACGGTGTACCATCTTCTGGGTTTCTCATGCATGTTTTCGATGTAGGAAGATGCCCTTGAAGCTGGAGATTTGGGACCCATGCGATGGGTACCACGCAGTATTACTTTAAAGGGTCTGCGTTTGCTCACCCAACCTCACCAAACCTCTCAGCCCCAAGAGTGTCCACCCTTATGTCTCATCCAGCTGTGGGTCTAGATATGGTCAATCCAGGTTGCATCACAGCCCCTGAACGCATTGTGTAAGAATTTCTATCTCTTTCACTGTCGTTGTTTCATGGGTTTTTCAAAGTACTTTATTTTCATAATGGGGTTTAGCTGCTTTTCACGGCTGTGTTTATGCCGCTTCACACCCACTGGACACACTAACAGAGAGATATCAATACATAGGTTTTAAGATTATTACTAGTCAGATATATTCTTGTGCGGTGAATAGGGCGTGTTGAGTCCAGTTCTCTGAGCAAGGAGTAGGTCTTGTCTACTACATATTGGGTTTATGGAACAGTATCTGAGCTAATTTGATACCCTTGTTTTATGTATCACCCCACCTCACCTTTCCCGTTAAGCAGCCATAGTCTGTTTTCTGCATGTGTGACTCTGTTCTGTTTTGTAATTCAGTTCAAGTGTAACGGTTTTTACATTCCCTCTAAAAGTGATACCTTATGAGAAGTGTCCTTTTCTGTGTGACTTATTTCACTTAGAATCGTCGTACCTAAATCCACTCATCATGCTGCTACTAACCTTATGACATTGATTTCATGGCTGAGTGATATTCCATTGTACATAAGGACCACAACTTCTTTATCCATTTTTCTGTTTCCTGGGATATTGAAGGTGGAATGAAGTGGAGGTCCTTGTCAACAGAGCAGTCCTCAACTTGGGGGTGCTTGTGTCTTGCTGATTTTTCATTTTCCCAATTTATACCCCCATGAGTGGAAGTGCCCTATGCTCTCTAAGCTGTGTTTTTTAGATGTTTCAGGACTCACCGTACACTTCTCCAGAGTGGCTGTTGGCAATTTACATCCCGCCCATCAGTGTAGCAAGGCTCCCATTTCTCCATGGCCTGTCCTGCATTTCTGGTTTTGACACTTTTTTCAGCATGGCCCTTTTGACCGATGGGTAGCGAGTCTTCTTTGTAGGGCTGATTTGCCTTTCCAGGTTGCTTGGTTGGCCAAAAAGGGCGTATGCGTTTTTTCCTGAATATATTCAGGAAAAAACGCATACGCCCTTTTTGGCCAAGGGCATCATTGTCAACGTTTTGCCGCTTTTCATGTGCTTTAAAGGCGATTCGTATCTAACTCCTGAAATCTGTTTCCTGCAATTCTGCCTTGATTTCAAATCCTCTTCGTTGCCTTCCCTCAATATATTTGTGGACGAGAGTTATCATTTATAATTCTGCAGGTTTGTGAATTGCAGTGCCCCTGAGCTCCATTTGTCAACTCGCTTTTCTGGGAGCTTTCCGCAGAACCGCTCGTTTGCTTCTGGACCTACTCTGGTTCCCGGTGGCAAGCTAAGCCTTTGCTTAATTCTTCTTCCTGACTGGAAAGTAGAGTGACATGTGCCTCTCCGAACATCTAGGGCTTGGGTCTCCTTGTTTCTCCTCCTTCCCCTTCTTCCTTTGGACAAATTCCGATTTCTGTGCAACTGGATGTTGAAGGTGCTGACATCCTCTAGTGGGGAGATTTTAAGGAAAAAGGCTGGAGGGGTGAACCCAACAACCAGGAAATTAGGCGTTTTGGTGCCTTTTCCAAAATCTTCCTGATCCAACCGTGTTCCATCTTCTGGGTGTCACAGGCATGTTTTAGCTGTAGGAAAGGTCCCGTGTATGTAAGGAGAACACAAGGGATTTTTCCAAATCAGTGTCTCCCCGAACTCCAATCTGGGGAATTTTTAAGCTACTGGTACATGTGTGTTCATTAAGGGACTTGGGCCGTAGGCAGAGTCCGAACTTTAGATGATTGAAGTCTTCAGGTTCAGAAACGCTCACCATCGGCCTCCTTTAGTTTCCATTTTATCTGTAGTTGATAGATGATGTCGATATAGATATCTATTGTTTTTCAGATTATTTCCCCTCAGGGGTCATTACAAAATATTGAGTATAGTTCCCTGTGCTATACAGTAGTTCCTTGTTGATGATATATTTTATACATAGCAGTGTGTATATGTTAATCTGAAACTGTTAATTTATCCCTCCTCCCACCTTTCCCCTTTGGTAATAAAAAATATAAGATTTTATACTTCTCAGAAATCTAGGAGCTGAAAGAGAGGTATCATTTTCAATGGAAAATCATTCCAAACAAGGTTGAAACTTCAACCAAGATTATTAGATGTACATCCTTGGAAAGAAATCACTGCATTTCTCTACTCTTGACCTGCCAAATAAGACAATCCCCTCCACTGAACTTGCTTATAATAAAGTGATGGAAATATCAAATGGAAGTGTTAGAAACATCTTATTTTACACGAGCCTTATACACTGCTCTATGTTAATTACAGTTTGGCTCACACATCTGTTCATTGAAGTTACAATGTTCTCAAATTCTGTTACTGATCCTGCAGAGTGGGCCCCAACAAGGGTCTCCCTGCCCAGTGTCATTGGAGCCAACAGATCGAGACTGACTTTGGTTCAGAAGCAAAGGAAAACTTTATATTTTGATCAGAGAATGGAGAGGTGAGAGTGTGTGCTCCCCTGCGGGTTGTGGGCCGGGCTGCTGTGTAGGGATCCTGTCAGCATCAGCGGGAGGGAGGGGGCGGAGCTCTCGAGGGCCAGGTTGGCTGGAGCTCAGGCTCTATGTCGCAGAGTCTGCACGGGGCCCCACGAGCTGAGGTGTCGGCCCAGCCATTTTGCACGAGGAAATCGGGTCTGAAGTGTCGGGTGTGGGACCTCTTCATGTGGAAACCTAGGAGCAAGTGAAATTAGACAAAGCACAAAGGAAAAAATGGTTAGACTTTATTTTATTGCCCAGATTCTATTTTTATCTCCCAGGAATTTTTAATGGGCTTTGCCAGTGACAAAGCCCTCCTCTGCCTTTTGTCCCATTCCTCATTCTTGGGGCGCTGAGGGTGCAGACACGTCTTCTGTAAATGCTTCATGCTGAGTTGGGTGTCCTCATACCCGGGGGGAGGGGCAGGACTTCTCCCCAGCAGCCTCCAGGTGAGGTTGATTGTCCGCAGGCCTCCTCCCTCACTGCTCGTCTGCCTGAGCACCAGCATTGGAAGTTTTATAGATTCTAATGACCTTTAAGGGTCCAGGAAAGAGATGTGCAGAGACGCTGGGGGGGTGGGCGGTTTTACCCTGCTCCACATTGGTTCGGCCCCCTTAGGCTGACGGTTTCTGCCAGCCTAGATGCTCTGACCAGTAGTCTGTGCTTTCTTCAGTTAGGCCACTGAATTAACGTACAAACAGCACCAGGTGTCAGAGCCCTGCTTGCTCAACTCCCAGACAGTCCAGGGCCGGTGGTGATCCAGGACCATGACGGCCACTCAGTCAACGGCCTTTTGAAGTAGCCAGGAGTACAGCCGGTCTCATTGGCCGCCGTCACTGCGGTGTCTGTAGGCTTTTCTATGGTGGCAGCGTTATTTACGGTTCCCCTGCCAAGTTTATTAGCTCCGCTCTGGGTGCAGTAAGTCCTGTAAGCAATAGTCTGCTCTTTTGGGGCACACTCTTGTTGTTTTCTGAGAGAAGCTCCAGGTCAAGTGATGGTCACACGAGTCGTCATGGGGGCCCATTGCCCCAGGTTGTCTCTCTGGAGGTTGGTGTTGGAGGGCCTCCTCACTCGAGGTCATTGTGCCCACGGAGCAATCCCTGCAACTTCAGGGCATGGTGGGTGGTTAGGATCACCAAGTGGCGTCCTTTTCCCTTAGGAGGGAGCTGGCCTTGTGGGCTGCTGATTTCCAGGTTTTTAGATACCCCCAGTATCCTGGTCGGATGGGGTGGCTGGCCAATGCCTGGAGGGCATTCTTGCATTGTTCCATTTCAAGTGGTCCCAGTTTTTGCACTAATACTCCAAGGGCGATTCGCCTTGGACCAGGAATGTAAAGGTCAAAGGGTTTAGCTAACTTAGGGAGGTCCAGGGCCAGGGTCTGAATTGACTGCTCTTTCCATTCTTGAAAGGCCCCTTCTGGATTCTATTCAAAAGGATCATCATCTTTTCCTTTCAGTGTTTCATATAGAGGCCCAGTCTAACTATTAGACTGTAGTTAGGGATCCAGATGCAGCAAACCCCGGTCTCCCCAGGAACCCCTAAGCTGTCTTCTAGTTTCAGGAAAGGTGAGGCTGCAAATGGCTTCTTCCCTTTCCTGGGGTGGGCTTCTCCGGCCTTCTGTGCGAATGAAGCCCAGGAAGGCCACCTTAGTTTGTGATATTTGAGCCTTTTCCTTGGACACCTTCTATCTTTTATTGGCTAGGTAGTTCAGAGGCCTCCTTAGTCGGGCTGGTGATCAGAATGTCATCTGCATATTGAAGGAGGGTTCCCTTCTCCAGAGGTAGATCTTTTAGGTCTTTAGCTAACGTTTCCCCAAAGATGGTGTGGGAATTTTTGAACCCCTGGGGCAGGACGGCCCAGCAGTATTGTTTTTGTTGTAGGTTGAGTCCTGCCACTCACAGCCAAAATTTCTTGTGACTCTGGGACTAATGGAATACAGAAGAAGGCATCATTGAAGTCTAATACAGAATGCCATGTCCTGGTGGATGGTAGAATGACCAGCAGGGTGTAGGAATTAGGAACTACTAGATGTATATCCTCTGTGGCTTCACTGACTGTCCTGGCGTCCTCTAGCAGGTCCCCAGCAGCCCACGGGGCTCTTGTGGTCAGGCCCCTCCCAGGATATGGAGCTCACCTGGGCAGGTACGCAGCAGCCCACGGGGCTCTCGTGGGCAGGCCCCTCCCTGGATATGGAGCTCCCGTGGACAGGTACCCCGGCAGGGCTGGGCACACAGGAACCGTGCACATAGCCCTCATTGCAGAGCACCCCCAGCACCCCTGTCACTCAGAGCTGACACAGAGCACCTCAGAGCAGAGCTTGAACTAACAAACAGCAGCTCCAACAGGTCTGTGACCCTAGGCTTCACTCTGTGCGGCCTCCCTCTGCCTGGTCTTCCAGGGGCTTCCACTGCAGCCGGGGCACCAGGCCTCTGTCTCCACCCACCACCCCTCCTCTCCCTGACTCCTGGGTTCCTCTCATTAGCAGAGGGTCTTCTTGAAGTTGTCTCCCACTCATGGACCAGATAAAATGATTCGAAAACAAGCCAGGGCTGCCGCCCCTTATCTATCCTGACTCTCGGGACCCTACACCTGTTCCTTGGATCTGGCTGGTGTAGCAAGGCCCATTTTCTGCAACTCTGAGCCCCTGAGGGGCGAGGATTGGCTGACCTGGGCAGCCTGACCCGGCCGGCCAGCCCTTCCCAGGTGTGCCTGGGTTGAGGTCAATATAAACACCCCTCCAGGCAGCAAAAGCCTCTGCAGCTGTGCCTGACGCCATATTCTCTGCCCCGTCAGCAGTCTCGGGGTTGGGCTGGTGGGAGGGAGTAGGGCCCACGGCTCTATGAGTGGCCCAGTGTGACTGGGGCTCTGCTGGACTTTCTGCAGGAGTTGCCGGGCTGCCACCTGCTAAAGAAGAGGATGTGTCACCCATACTAGCTGCTGGAATTTCTCCCCGGGCAGAGGTGAGGAAGGAAAAAAGCAGTGGGGGCCGGGACAGGAGGGGTACCTCAGGCAGGGAAATGGAAAGCTTCCAGACGAGCGCCCGGGGCCAGGACCATCCTGGCTGGCCTGCAGGCACCAAGTCGGCCTGCGTGCTGTCGCTGGTGTGACTCCAAGCCCCTTCCTCTAGTTTTTAAAGTCTTTGCACACATTCAGGTGTTTTACCTGGGAAGGGTGGGAAAAGTTCAGCAGCAGCTGGCCTGGGGCTCAGCTCACGTTTACTCAGAGACGCCTCCTCACGGTCCCCCAGCTTTGCAATGAGGACGCTCCTCGTGTGGGGGCTGCTGGCTGCATGGGAGATGATTCCCCACCTGTGACCAACTTCAGAATTGTTTACCCCTGGAGCAAGTGCCCTGATAGGGTTTTCCTCTGTATGACCAGTGGGTTCTGTTTTTTTTTTTTTTTTTTCTTTTTTGGTTCAAGGTAAGTTTTATTCCTCTTTTTGTATTTATGGATATAAGCATGGAAATAATTCATTCATATAAATACGTCTATGGGAAGGACAGAACTTTTTTTTCTGTTTTATTTTTTTAAGTATGATTTATTTTTTAATTTTTGAATTTATTTTATTCATTTTTTTATACAGCAGGCTCTTATTGGTAACCTATTTTATACATATAAGTGTATATATGTCAATCCCAGGCTCGCAATTCATCCCACCACCACCACCCTGCCACTTTCCCCCCTTGGTGTCCATACATTTGTTCTCTACATCTGTGTCTCTATTTCTGCCTTGCAAACCGGTTCATCTTTACCATTTTTCTAGGTTCCACATGTATGCGTTAATATACGATATTTGTTTTTCTCTTTCTGACTTACTTCACTCTGTATGACAGTCTCTAGATCTATCCACGTCTCTACAAATGACCCAATTTCATTCCTTTTTATGGCTGAGTAATATTCCATTTTATATATGTAGCACATCTTTTCTGTTCGTCTGTCTATGGGCATTTAGGTTGCTTCCATGACCTGGCTATTGTAAACAGTGCTGCAATGAATATTGTGGTGAATATGTCTTTTTGAATTATGGTTTTCTCTGGGTATATGGCCAGTAGTGGGATTGCTGGGTCATATGGTAATTCTATTTTTAGTCTTTTAAGGAACCTCCATACTGTTCTCCATCGTGACTGTATCAATTTACATTCCCACAAATAGTGTAAGAGGGTTCCCTTTTCTCCACACCCTCTCCAGCATTTGTTGCTTGTAGATTTTCTGATGATGCCCATTCTAACTCGTGTGAGGCGATACCTCATTGTAGTTTTGGTTTATATTTCTCTAATAATTAGTGATGTTGAGCAGCTTTTCATGTGCTTCTTGGTCATCTGTATGTCTTCTTGGGACAAATGTCTATTTACGTCATCTGCCCATTTTTGGATTGGGTTGTTTGTTTTTTTACTGTTGAGCTGCATGAGCTGTTTATATACATTGGAGATTAATCCTTTGTCCATTGATTCGTTTGCAAATATTTTCTCCCATTGTGAGGGTTGTCTTTTCGTCTTGTTTGTAGTTTCCTTTGCTTTGCAAAAGCTTTTAGGTTTCATTTGCTCCCATATGTTTATTTTTTTTTTATTCCATTACTCTAGGAGGTGGATCAAAAAAGATCTTGCTGTGATTTATGTCAAAGAGTATTCTTCCTGTGTTTTCCTCTAAGAGTTTTATAGTGTCCGGTCTTACATTTCGGTCTCTAATCCATTTTGAGTTTATTTTTTGTGTATGGTGTTAGGGAGTGTTCTAATTTCATTCTTTTACATGTAGCTGTCCATTTTTCCCAGCACCACTTATTGAAGAGACTGTCTTTTCTCCTTTGTATACCCTTGCCTCCTTTGTCATAGATTAGTGGGCCATAGGTGTGTAGGTTTATCTCTGGGCTTTTTTTTTTTCTTTTACATCTTTATTGGAGTATAATTGCTTTACAATTGTGTGTTAGTTTCTGCTGTATAAAAAAGTGAATCAGCTGTGCGTATACATATAACACCATATCCCCTCCCTCTTGCACCTCCCTCTCACTCCCTTATCCCACCCTTTTAGGTGGTCACAAAGCACAGAGCTGATCTCCCTGTGCTATGTGGCTGCTTCCCAGTAGCTATCAATTTTACATTTGGTAGTGTATATATGTCCATACCACTCTCTCACTTTGTCCCAGCTTACCCTTCCCTCTCCCCATGTCCTCAAGTCCTTTCTCTACGTCTGTGTCCTTAATCCTTTCCTGCCCCTAGGTTCTTCATAAACTTTTTTTTTTAAGATTCCATATATATGTGTTAGCATACGGTATTTGTTTTTCTCTTTCTGACTTACTTCACTCTGTAGGACAGACTCTAGATCCATCCACCTCACTAAAAATAACTCAATTTCGTTTCTTTTTATGGCTGAATAATGTTCCATTGTATATATGTGCCACATCTTCTTTATCCATTTATCTGTTGATGGACACTTAGGTTGCTTCCATGTCCTGGCTATTGTAAATAGAGCTACAGTGAACATTGTGGTACATGACTCTTTTTGAATTATGGTTTTCTCAGGGTAAATGTCCAGGAGTGGGTTTGCTGGGTTGTATGGTAGTTCTATTTTTAGTGTTTAAGGAACCCCCATACCTTTCTCCCTAGTGGCTATATCAATTTACATTCCCACCAACAGTGCAAGAGGGTTCCCTTTGCTCCAATAAATGCCTCTCCAGCATTTATTGTTGGTAGATTTTTTGATGATGGCCATTCTGACTGGTGTGAGGTGATACCTCACTGTAGTTTTGATTTGCATTTCTCTAATGATTAGTGATGTTCAGCATCCTTTCATGTGTTTGTTGGCAACCTGTATATCTTCTTTGGAGAAATGTCTATTTAGGTCTTCTGCCCATTTTTGGATTGGGTTGTTTGGTTTTGTGATATTGAGCTACATGAGCTGCTTTTTGGAGATTAATCCTTTGCCATTTGCTTCATTTGAAAATATTTTCTCCCATTCTGATGGTTGTCTTTTCATCTTGCTTATGTTTTCCTTTGCTGTGCAAAAGAATTTATGTTTCATTCGGTCCCATTTGTTTATTTTTGTTTTTATTTCCATTTCTCTAGGAGGTGGGTCAAAAAGGATCTTGCTGTGATTTATGTCATAGACTGTTCTGCTTATGTTTTCCTCTAAGAGTTTTATAGTGGCTGGTCTTATATTTAGGTCTCTAATCCATTTTGAGTTTATTTTTGTGTATGGTGTTAGGGAGTGTACTAATTTCATTCTTTTACATGTAACTGTCCAGTTTTCCCAGCACCACTTGCTGAAGACACTGTCTTTTCTCCATTGTATACCCTTGCCTCCTTTGTCATAGATTAGTGAACCATAGGTACGTGGGTTTATCTCTGTGCTTTCTATCCTGTTCTATTGACCTATATTTCTGTTTTTGTGTCAGTACCATATTATCTTGATTACTGTAGCTTTGCAATATAGTCTGAAGTCTGGAAGTCTGATTCCTCCAGCTCTTTTTTTTCCCCCCTCAAGACTGCTTTGGCTATCCAGGGTCTTTTGTGTCTCCCTACAAATTTTAAGATTTCTTTTTCTTGTTTTGTAGAAAATGCCAAATGTATTTTGATCGGGATTGCATTGAATCTGTAGATTGCTTTGGGTAGTATAGTCATTTTCACAATATTGATTCTTCTAATCCGAGAACATGGTATATGTCTCCATCTGTTTATATCATCTTTGATTTCTTTCATCAGTGTCTTATAGTTTTCTGAGTACAGGTCTTTTACTTCCTTAGGTAGGTTTATTCCTAGGTATTTTATTCTTTTTGTAGCAGTGGTAATGGGATTGTTTCCTTAATTTCTCTTTCTGATCTTTCATTGTTAGTGTATAGGAATGCAAGCAATTTCTGTGCATTAATTTTGTATCCTGCAACTTTACCAAATTCATTGATTAGCTCCAGTGGTTTTCTGGTGGCATCTTCAGGATTCTCTTTCTATGATATCATGTCATCTGCAAACAGTGACAATTTTACTTCTTCTTTTCCTTTTTGTATTCCTTTTATTTCTTTTTCTTCTCTGATTGCCATGGCTAGGACTTCCAAAACTATGTTGAATAGCAGTGGTGAGAGTGGACATCCTCGTCTTGTTCCTGATCTTAGAGGAAACGCTTTCAGTTTTTCACCATTGAGAATGCTGTTTGCTGTGGGTTTGTCATATATGGCCTTTATTATGTTGAGGTAGTTTCCCTCTATGCCCACACTCTGCAGAGTTTTTATCGTAAATGAGTGTTGAATTTTCTCAAAATCTTTTCCTTCCTCTATTGAGATGATCATATGCTTTTATTCTACAATTTGTTAATATGGTGTATCACATTGATTTGTGTATATTGAAGAATCCTTGCATCCCTGGGATAAACCCCACTTGATCATGGTGTATGATCCTTTTCATGTGTTGTTCGATTCTGTTTGCTAGTATTTTGTTGAGGATTTTTACATCTATATTCATCAGTGATATTGGTCTATAATTTTCTTTCCTTGTAGTATCTCTGTCTGATTTTGGTATCAGGGTGATGGTGGTCTCATAGAATGAGTTTGGGAGTGTTCCTTCCCCTGCAATTGTTTTGAAGAATTTGAGAAGGTTGGGTGTTAGCTCTTCTCTAAATGTTTGATAGAATTCACCTGTGATGCCATCTGGTTCTGGACTTTTGTTTGTTGGAAGATTTTTAATCACAGTTTCAATTTCATTGCTTGTGATAGGTTTGTTCATATTTTCTATTTCTTCCTGGTTCAGTCTTAGAAGGTTATCCCTTTCTAAGAATTTGTCCATTTCTTCCAGATTGTCCATTTTATTGGCCTAGAGTTGCTTGTAGTAGTCTCTTAGGATGCTTTGTATTCCTGTGGTGTCTGTTGTAACTTCTGCTTTTTCACTTCTAATTTTGTTGATTTGCGTCCTCTCCCTCTTTTTCTGGAGTCTGGCTAAAGGTTGATCATTTTTGCTTATCTTCTCAAAGAACCAGCTTTTAGTTTTATTGATCTTTGCTTTCGTTTTCTTTGTTTCTATTTCATTTATTTCTGCTCTGATCTTTATGATTTCTTTCCTTCTACTAACTTTGGGTTTTGTTCTTCTTTCTCTAGTTCCTCTAGGTGTAAGGTTAGATTGTTTATTTGAGATTTTTCTTGTTTCTTGAGGTAGGCTTGTATTGCTATAAACTTCCCTCTTAGAACTCCTTTTGCTGCATCCCATAGGTTTTGGATCATCGTGTTTTTGTTGTCATTTGTCTCTAGGTAGTTTTTGATTTCCTCTTTGGTTTCTTCAGTGATCTCTTGGTTATTTAGTAACGTATTGTTTAGCCTCCATGTGTTTGTGTTTTTTACGGTTTTTTCCGTGTAATTGATTTCTAATCTCATAGCATTGTGGTCGGAACAGCTGCTTGATATGATTTCAGTTTTTTTAAATTTACTGAGGCTTTATCTGTGACCCAAGATGTGATCTATCCTGGAGAATGTTCCGTGTGCAGTTGAGAAGAACGTGTAATCTCCTGTTTTTGGATGGAATGTCCTATAAATATCAATTAACTCTATCTGGTCTATTGTGTCATTTAAAGCTTGTGTTTCCTTATTAATTGTCTGTCTGGCTGATCTCCACTGGTGTAAGTGACCTGTTAAAGTCCCCTGCTATTATTGTGTTACTGTCGATTTCCTCTTTTATAGCTGTTAGCAGTTGCCTTATACATTGAGCTGCTCCTATTTTGGGTACATATATATTTATAGTTGTTATATCTTCTTCTTGGATTGATCCCCTGACCATTATGTAGTGCCTTTCCTCGTCTCTTGTAACATTCTTTATTTTAAAGTCTATTTTATCTGATATGAGTATTGCTACTCCAGCTTTCTTTTGAGTTTCATTTGCATAGAATATATTTTTCCATCGCCTCACTTTGAGTCTGTATGTGTCCCTAGGTCTGAAATGGATCTCTTGTAGACAGCATATATATGGGTCTTGTTTTTGTATCCATTCAGCGAGCCTGTGTCTTTTGGTTGGAACATGTAGTGCATTCACGTTTAAGGTAATTATCGATATGTATGTTCCTACTACTATTTTCTTAATTGTTATGGGTTTGTCTTGGTGGGTCCTTTTCTTCTCTTGTGTTTCCCACTTAGAGAAGTTCCTTTAGCATTTGGTGTAGAGCTGGTTTCATGGTGCTGAATTCTCTTAGCTTTTGCTTGTCTGTAAGGCTTTTGATTTCTCCATCAAATCTGAATGAGCTCTTTGCAGGGTGGAGTACTCTTGGTTGTAGGTTCTTCCCTTTCATCACTTTAAATTTATCATGCCACTTCCTTCTGGCTTGTAGATTTTCTGCTGAGAAATCAGTTGTTATCCTTATGGGAGTTCCCTTGTATGTTATTTGTCATTTTTCCCTTGCTGCTTTCAATCATTTTTCTTTGTCGTTAATTTTTGTCAATTTGATTACTATGTGTCTTGTCATTTTTCTCCTTTGGTTTATCCTGCCTGGGACACTCTGTGCTTCTGGACTTGGGTGGCTATTTCTTTTCCCATGCTAGGGAAGTTTTTGACCATAATCTCTTCAAATATATTCTCGGGTCCTTTCTCTCTCTCTTCTCCTTCTGGGACCCCTATAATGCGAATGTTGTTGCGTTTAAAGTTGTCCCAGAGGACTCTTGGGGTATCTTCGTTTATTTTCATTCTTTTTCTTTATTCTGTTCCATGGCAGTGATTTCCACCTTTCTGTCTTCCAGGTCACTTATCCGTTCTTCTGCCACAGTTTTTCTGCTACTGATTCCTTCTAGTGTATTTTTCATTTCAGTTATTCCATTGTTCACCTCTGTTTGTTTGTTCTTTAATTCTTCTAGGTGTTTGTTCCTTAATTCTTCTAGGTCTTTGTTAAACATTTCTTGCATCTTCTCGATCTTTGCCTCCTTTCTTTTTCCAAGGTCTTGGCTCAACTTCACTATCATTATTCTGAATTCTTTTTCTGGAAGGTTCCCTATCTCCACCTCATTTCATTTTTTTTCTGGGGTTTTATCTTGTTCCTTGATCTGGTATAAAGTCCTCTGCCTTTTCATTTTGTCTATCTTTCTGTGAATGTGGTTTTCCTTCCACAGGCTGCAGAATTGTAGTTCTTCTTGCTTCTGCTGTCTGCTCTCCGGTGGATGAGTCTATCTTAGAGGCTTGTGCAAGCTTCCTGATGGGAGGGACTGGTGGTGGGTAGAGCTGGGTGTTGCTTTGGTGGGCAGAGCTTTAATCCGCTTGTCTACGGATTAAATAAAACTTTAATAAAAAGTTTAATCCGCTTGTCTGCTGATGCATGGGGCTGGGTTCCCTCCCTGTTGGTTGTTTGGCCTGAGGCGACCCAGCCCTGGAGCCTACCTTGCTCTTGGTGGGGCTAATGGCGGACTCTGGGAGGGCTCACACCAAGGAGTATTTCCCAGAACTTCTGCTGCCAGTGTCGTTGTCCTCACGGTGAGCCACAGCCACAGCCACCACCTGCCTCTGCAGGAGACCCTCTAAAAGTAGCAGGTAGTTCTGGTCATTCTCCTACAGGGTCACTGCTCCTTCCCCTGGGTCCTGATGTGCACACTACTTTGTGTGTGCCCTCCAAGAGTGGAGTATCTGAGTGGAGTTGAGACTCTGAGACTCTGTGTGGAGTTGCACAGACTCTGGGTCCTGTGAAGCTTCGATGTTTTGTGATTCTAGAAATCCTATAGGAGACGGTCCACAGCAGGTGACGCTAATGTTGTCAGTAGAGGTGTTGAAGCCAAAGATCTGCAGTTCCAACTAGAGGTGCCGATGTACATACAGGACAAAATCATCTCGTGTGAATGTAGTTCAGGCATGTTTAAGATGAATGCAGTCATGTTAATGCCTACCATATTCTATCTTGAGCCTCTCCTCAGGGACCCCCTCCTCAGTTCCTGAGGCTCCTGTAAGTCATGTACAGGGGACTGGAGAGTGGGCTCTGTCCAGTCTGAGCCCTGAGTTACCCTGTGTGTATCTTAGGATACTTTGTATTTCTGTGGTGTCTGTTGTAACATCATCTCTTTCATTTCAGATTTATTTGGGCCCTCTCTTTTTAAAAAAACATACTACTGTTGTCTTTTATTCTCTACAGAAGTTTAATAAGTGTTTGATCTACTATCCTTACCCTATGTATACTTTTTGCAGTGAGATTTTTACTTTTCTTTGTTTCCTTGTTACTATCAATAATTAGTGAGACTTCTTTTAAGCTACCTTCAACATTGCTTATAAAGCTGCTTTATTAGTGATGACAGAGCCTTAATGGAAGTCATGTTCTGGTTGTAAATTAGAATGCAATGTGCCAGCAAATAGCCCCTTAAGTTTATGTCTCATTACTTCTTGTTCTTTTTTTAATTTAATTTTTATTTTTTGTCAGAGCAAATTTAATTAAAATGTTTTGTTTCTTCTAGGTGTGAAAGATGTGGTTCTTTTAAACATATACATATATCTATTCTTCTTTGGATCATTTTCCCATGTAGGTTATGACACGATGTTGAGTAGTCTTGTCTTGGTATTACGTAGGTCTTTGGTGATTACATATTTCACATGTGTTTCTATATCTATCTTAACCCCAATATCCTAATGTATCCAATCCTCACACCTTTCCATTTGGTGAACCATAAGTTTGTTTAATGAATCTGTGATTGCATTTCTCTGTGGAAATATTTTCATTGGTATCAATTTTTAGCTAAGACCTATAAGTGATATTATAGGATATGTGTCTTTTGCTTTCTGACTTAGTACAATTTGCCTGATTACCTCAAGAATCATACATGGTGCTGCAAATGGCATTGTTTCATTTTTTTCCCTGGCTAATATTCCATCTGTACGTGTACCAGTTCTTCTTTGGCCACGCACCTCTTGATGGACTTTCTGGTTGCCTCCATGTCTTGGCTATTGTAATACTGCTGCAATGCACATTTGCTTGCCTGTGTCTTTCCAGTTATATCTTCTTATGTTATAGGCCAAGCAGTGGGCTTGCTGTATCATATGGTAGCTCAGTGTGTATGTTTTAAAGGCACCACCATTCAGTTCTCATTAGTGGCTCTTTCCAGGTTACGTCCCACTTAAAATTGAGGGTATGCATTTCTCCAAAACACCTTCAATATTTATTGTTTGTAGTTTTCTTGCTGATGGTTATTCTAATGGGTGCGAGCTGATGCCTATCTGTGGTTGAATTTGCATGTGTCCCATAATCTGTTGAAATTGAGCTTTAAAGCATGCCCTTTTTATTTATCAAACTGTGATTACAGCTCAGTTCTTCAAAGTGTTTTCTTAAAGTAAGTGTCACATTTTGAAAATTTTTGGCCATTACCTCCCTCAAGACATTTTGAGGGCACGTTTCATTTACAGCCCTGAAGTACTTGTTCATATGAAGTGACCATTAGCACAGGTTTTAAAGCTGCTTTTGCAGGTAACGGCCAGAGGGTGGCAGCCTTTCTACGTTCCTAATCTGGTAAATAGGGAAAGAGACCTTCAGCCCCAAGAGTGTCCAGCTTTATTTCTCATCCAGCTGTGGGTCTAGATATGGTCACACCAGGTTGCATCACAGCCCCGGAACGAATTACGTAAAAATTTTCCCTCTATCACTGTCTTTGTTTTTTGGAATTTTTAAGTAATTTATTTTTATAATGGGGTTTACCTGATTTTCACTGCTGTGTTTATGCCCCTTTACACCCACTTGATTCACTTACAGAGGGACATCAATACATAGGTTTTAAGATTATTACTAGTCAGATATATTCTTGTGCGGCGAATAGGGCGTGTTGAGTCCAGTTCTCTGAGCAAGGAGTAGGTCTTGTCTATTACATATTGGGTTTATGGAACGGTATCTGAGCTAATTTGAAACCCTTGTTTGATGTATCACCCCACCTCACCTTTCCCGTTAAGCAGCCATACTGTGTTTTCTGCATGTGTGACTCTGTTCTGTTTTGTAATTCAGTTCAAGTGTAACGCTTTTTACATTCCCTCTATAAGTGATACCTTATGAGAAGTGTCCTTTTCTGTGTGACTTATTTCACTTAGAATCGTCGTACCTAAATCCACTCATCATGCTGCTACTAGCCTTATGACATTGATTTCATGGCTGAGTGATATTCCATTGTACATAAGGACCAAAACTTCTTTATCCATTTTTCTCTTTCCTGGGATATTGAAGGTGGAATGAAGTGGAGGTCCTTGTCAACAGAGCAGCCCTAAACTTTGGGGTGCTTGTGTCTTGCTGATTTTTCATTTTCCCAATTTATACCCCCATGAGTGGAAGTGCCCTATGCTCTCTAAGCTGTGTTTTTTAGATGTTTCAGGACACACCGTACACTTCTCCAGAGTGGCTGTTGGCAATTTACAACCCGCCCATCAGTGTGGCAAGGCTCCCATTTCTCCATGGCCTGTCCTGCATTTCTGGTTTTGAGACATTTTTCAGCATGGCCCTTTTGACCGATGGGTAGCGAGTCTTCTTTGTAGCGCTGATTTGCCTTTCCAGGTTGCTTGGTTGGCCAAAAAGGGCGTATGCGTTTTTTCCTGAATATATTCAGGAAAAAACGCATACGCCCTTTTTGGCCAAGGGCATCATTGTCAACGTTTTGCCGCTTTTCATGTGCTTTAAAGGCGATTCGAATCTACCTCCTGAAATCTGTTTCCTGCAATTCTGCCTTGATTTCAAATCCTCTTCTTTGCCTTCCCTCAATATATTTGTGGACGAGAGTTATCATTTATAACTCTGCAGGTTTGTGAATTGCAGTGCCCTGAAGCTCCATTTTACAACTCGCTTTTTTGGGAGCGGGCCGCAAAAGAGCAGGATGGCTTCAGACCCTCTTCTGGTTCCGGGGGGCAGGCTGAGCCTGTAGTTAATTCTTCTTCCTGATGGGAAAATAGAGTGACCTGTGCCTGTCCCAACACCAAGAGCTAGTCTCTCATTGGTTCCACGTCTTCCCGTTCATCCTCAGGACAAATTGCAACCTGTACGGAACAGGAGGTTAAAGGTGCTGATGCTCCAAGTAGGGAGATTGCTAGTAAAGCGGCTGGAATGGCGAACCCGGGCACAAGGATATGAGAAATGACGTGCGTTTTAGAAACCTTTCCCCATCACACGGTGTACCATCTTCTGGGTTTCTCATGCATGTTTTCGATGTAGCAAGATGCCCTTGAACCTGGAGATTTGGGACCCATGCGATGGGTACCACGCAGTATTACTTTAAAGGGTCTGCGTTTGCTCACCCAACCTCACCAAACCTCTCAGCCCCAAGAGTGTCCACCCTTATGTCTCATCCAGCTGTGGGTCTAGATATGGTCAATCCAGGTTGCATCACAGCCCCTGAACGAATTGTATAGGAATTTCTCTCTCTTTCACTGTCTTTGTTTCATGGGTTTTTCAAAGTAATTTATTTTTAAAATGGGGTTTAGCTGCTTTTCACTGCTGTGTTTATGCCGCCTTACACCCACTTGACACACTAACAGAGAGATATCAATACATAGGTTTTAAGATTATTACTAGTCAGATATATTCTTGTGCGGTGAATAGGGCGTGTTGAGTCCAGTTCTCTGAGCAAGGAGTAGGTCTTGTCTATTACATATTGGGTTTATGGAACGGTATCTGAGCTAATTTGAAACCCTTGTTTTATGTATCACCCAACCTCACCTTTCCTGTTAAGCAGCCATAGTGTGTTTTCTGCATGTGTGACTCTGTTCTGTTTTGCAATTCAGTTCAAGTGTAATGGTTTTTACATTCCCTCTATCAGTGATACCTTATGAGAAATGTCCTTTTCTGTGTGACTCATTTCACTTAGAATCGTCGTACCTAAATCCACTCATCATGCTGCTACTAGCCTTATAACAGTGATTTCATGGCTGAGTGATATTCCATTGTACATAAGGACCACAACTTCTTTATCCATTTTTCTCTTTCCTGGGATATTGAAGGTGGAATGAAGTGGAGGTCCTTGTCAGCAGAGCAGCCCTAAACTTTGAGGTGCTTGTGTCTTGCTGATTTTTCATTTTCCCAGTGTATACCCCCATGAGTGGAAGTGCCCTATGCTCTCTAAGCTGTGTTTTTTATATGTTTCAGGACACACCGTACACTTCTCCAGAGTGGCTGTTGGGAATGTACATCCGCCCATCAGTGTAGCAAGGCTCCCATTTCTCCATGGCCTGTCCTCCATTTCTGGTTTTGAAACTTTTTTCAGCATGGCCCTTTTGACCGATGGGAAGCGAGTCTTCTTTGTAGCGCTGATTTGCCTTTCCAGGTTGCTTGGTTGGCCAAAAAGGGCGTATGCGTTTTTTCCTGAATATATTCAGGAAAAAACGCATACGCCCTTTTTGGCCAAGGGCATCATTGTCAACGTTTTGCCGCTTTTCATGTGCTTTAAAGGCGATTCGAATCTACCTCCTGAAATCTGTTTCCTGCAATTCTGCCTTGATTTCAAATCCTCTTTTTTGCCTTCCCTCAAAATATTTCTGGACGAGAGTTATCATTTATAACTGCAGGTTTGTGAATTGCAGTGCCCTGAACCTCCATTTTACAACTCGTTTTTATGGGAGCTGGCCGCAAAATCGCAGAATGGCTTCAGGCCCTGTTCTGGTTCCGGGGGGTAGGCTGAGCCTGTGGTTAATTCTTCTTTCTTATGGGAAAATAGAGTGACCTGTGCCTGTCCCAACACCAAGAGGTAGTCTCTCGTTGGTTCCACGTCTTCCCATTTATCCTCAGGACAAATTGCAACCTCTACGGAACAGGAGGTTAAAGGTACTGATGCTCCAAGTAGGGAGCTTGCTAGTAAAGCGGCTGGAATGGCGAACCCGGGCACAAGGAGATGAGAAATGAGGTGCGTTTTAGAAACCTTTCCCCATCACACGGTGTACCATCTTCTGGGTTTCTCATGCATGTTTTTGATGTAGGAAGATCCCCTTGAACCTGGAGATTTCGAACCCATGCGATGGGTACCATGCAGTATTACTTTAAAGGGTCTGCGTTTGCTCACCCAACCTCACCAAACCTCTCAGCCCCAAGAGTGTCCACCCTTATGTCTCATCCAGCTGTGGGTCTAGATATGGTCAATCCAGGTTGCATCACAGCCCCTGAACGCATTGTGTAAGAATTCCTCTCTCTTTCACTGTCTTTGTTTCATGGGTTTTTCAAAGTAATTTATTTTCATAATGGGATTTAGCTGCTTTTCACTGCTGTGTTTATGCCCCTTTACACCCACTTGACACACTAACAGAGAGATATCAATACATAGGCTTTACGATTATTATTAGTCAGATATATTCTTGTGCGGTGAATAGGGCGTGTTGAGTCCAGTTCTCTGAGCAAGGAGTAGGTCTTGTCTATTACATATTGGGTTTATGGAATGGTATCTGAGCTAATTTGATACCCTTGTTTTATGTATCACCCCACCTCACCTTTCCCGTTAAGCAGCCATAGTGTGTTTTCTGCATGTGTGACTCTGTTCTGTTTTGTAATTCAGTTCAAGTGTAACGGTTTTTACATTCCCTCTATCAGTGATACCTTATGAGAAGTGTCCTTTTCTGTGTGACTTATTTCACTTAGAATCGTCGTACCTAAATCCACTCATCATGCTGCTACTAGACTTATGACATTGATTTCATGGCTGAGTGATATTCCATTGTACATAAGGACCACAACTTCTTTACCCATTTTTCTCTTTCCTGGGATATTTAAGGTGGAATGAAGTGGAGGTCCTTGTCAACAGAGCAGCCCTCAACTTTGGGGTGCTTGTGTCTTGCTGATTTTTCATTTTCCCAATTCATACCCCCATGAGTGGAAGTGCCCTATGCTCTCTAAGCTGTGTTTTTCAGATGTTTCAGGACTCACCGTACACTTCTCCAGAGTGGCTGTTGGCAATTTACATCCCGCCCATCAGTGTAGCAAGGCTCCCATTTCTCCATGGCCTGTCCTGCATTTCTGGTTTTGACACTTTTTTCAGCATGGCCCTTTTGACCGATGGGAAGCGAGACTTGTTTGTAGCGCTGATTTGCCTTTCCAGGTTGCTTGGTTGGCCAAAAAGGGCGTATGCGTTTTTTCCTGAATATATTCAGGAAAAAACGCATACGCCCTTTTTGGCCAAAGGCATCATTGTCAACGTTTTGCCGCTTTTCATGTGCTTTAAATGCGATTCGAATCTACTTCCTGAAATCTGTTTCCTGCAATTCTGCCTTGATTTCAAATCCTCTTCGTTGCCTTCCCTCAATATATTTGTGGACGAAAGTTATCATTTATAACTGCAGGTTTGTGAATTGCAGTGCCCTGAACCTCCATTTTACAACTCGTTTTTATGGGAGCTGACCGCAAAATCACAGAATGGCTTCAGGCCCTGTTCTGGTTCCAGGGGGCAGACTGAGCCTGTGGTTAATTCTTCTTTCTGATGGGAAAATAGAGTGACCTGTGCCTGTCCCAACACCAAGAGCTAGTCTCTCGTTGGTTCCACGTCTTCCCGTTTATCCTCAGGACAAATTGCAACCTGTACGGAACAGGAGGTTAAAGGTGCTGATGCTCCAATTAGGGAGCTTGCTAGTAAAGCGGCTGGAATGGCGAACCCGGGCACAAGGAGATGAGAAATGAGGTGCGTTTTAGAAACCTTTCCCCATCACACGGTGTACCATCTTCTGGGTTTCTCATGCATGTTTTTGATGTAGGAAGATGCCCTTGAACCTGGAGATTTGGGACCCATGCGATGGGTACCATGCAGTATTACTTTAAAGGGTCTGCGTTTGCTCAGCCAACCTCACCAAACCTCTCAGCCCCAAGAGTGTCCACCCTTATGTCTCATCCAGCTGTGGGTCTAGATATGGTCAATCCAGGTTGCATCACAGCCCCTGAACGCATTGTGTAAGAATTCCTCTCTCGTTCACTGTCTTTGTTTCATGGGTTTTTCAAAGTAATTTATTTTCATAATGGGATTTAGCTGCTTTTCACTGCTGTGTTTATGCCGCTTTACACCCACTTGACACACTAACAGAGAGATATCAATACATAGGCTTTACGATTATTACTAGTCAGATATATTCTTGTGCGGTGAATAGGGCGTGTTGAGTCCAGTTCTCTGAGCAAGGAGTAGGTCTTGTCTATTACATATTGGGTTTATGGAACGGTATCTGAGCTAATTTGAAACCCTTGTTTGATGTATCACCCCACCTCACCTTTCCCGTTAAGCAGCCATAGTGTGTTTTCTGCATGTGTGACTCTGTTCTGTTTTGTAATTCAGTTCAAGTGTAACGGTTTTTACATTCCCTCTATCAGTGATACCTTATGAGAAGTGTCCTTTTCTGTGTGACTTATTTCACTTAGAATCGTCGTACCTTAATCCACTCATCATGCTGCTACTAGCCTTATGACATTGATTTCATGGCTGAGTGATATTCCATTGTACATAAGGACCACAACTTCTTTATCCATTTTTCTCTTTCCTGGGATATTGAAGGTGGAATGAAGTGGAGGTCCTTGTCAACAGAGCAGCCCTAAACTTTGGGGTGCTTGTGTCTTGCTGATTTTTCATTATCCCAATTTATACCCCCATGAGTGGAAGTGCCCTATGCTCTCTAAGCTGTGTTTTTCAGATGTTTCAGGACTCACCGGACACTTCTCCAGAGTGGCTCTTGGCAATTTACATCCCGCCCATCAGTGTAGCAAGGCTCCCATTTCTCCATGGCCTGTCCTGCATTTCTGGTTTTGAGACATTTTTCAGCATGGCCCTTTTGACCGATGGGTAGCGAGTCTTCTTTGTAGCGCTGATTTGCCTTTCCAGGTTGCTTGGTTGGCCAAAAAGGGCGTATGCGTTTTTTCCTGAATATATTCAGGAAAAAACGCATACGCCCTTTTTGGCCAAGGGCATCATTGTCAACGTTTTGCCGCTTTTCATGTGCTTTAAAGGCGATTCGAATCTACCTCCTGAAATCTGTTTCCTGCAATTCTGCCTTGATTTCAAATCCTCTTCTTTGCCTTCCCTCAATATATTTGTGGACGAGAGTTATCATTTATAACTCTGCAGGTTTGTGAATTGCAGTGCCCTGAAGCTCCATTTTACAACTCGCTTTTTTGGGAGCAGGCCGCAAAAGAGCAGGATGGCTTCAGACCCTCTTCTGGTTCCGGGGGGCAGGCTGAGCCTGTAGTTAATTCTTCTTCCTGATGGGAAAATAGAGTGACCTGTGCCTGTCCCAACACCAAGAGCTAGTCTCTCATTGGTTCCACGTCTTCCCGTTCATCCTCAGGACAAATTGCAACCTGTACGGAACAGGAGGTTAAAGGTGCTGATGCTCCAAGTAGGGAGATTGCTAGTAAAGCGGCTGGAATGGCGAACCCGGGCACAAGGATATGAGAAATGACGTGCGTTTTAGAAACCTTTCCCCATCACACGGTGTACCATCTTCTGGGTTTCTCATGCATGTTTTCGATGTAGCAAGATGCCCTTGAACCTGGAGATTTGGGACCCATGCGATGGGTACCATGCAGTATTACTTTAAAGGGTCTGCGTTTGCTCACCCAACCTCACCAAACCTCTCAGCCCCAAGAGTGTCCACCCTTATGTCTGATCCAGCTGTGAGTCTAGATATGGTCAATCCAGGTTGCATCACAGCCCCTGAACGCATTGTGTAAGAATTTCTCTCTCTTTCACTGTCTTTGTTTCATGGGTGTTTCAAAGTAATTTATTTTTATAATGGGGTTTAGCTGCTTTTCACTGCTGTGTTTATGCCGCTTTACACCCACTTGACACACTAACAGAGAGATATCAATACATAGGTTTTACGATTATTATTAGTTAGATATATTCTTGTGCGGTGAATAGGGCGTGTTGAGTCCAGTTCTCTGAGCAAGGAGTAGGTCTTGTCTATTACATATTGGGTTTATGGAATGGTATCTGAGCTAATTTGATACCCTTGTTTTATGTATCACCCCACCTCACCTTTCCCGTTAAGCAGCCATAGTGTGTTTTCTGCATGTGTGACTCTGTTCTGTTTTGTAATTCAGTTCAAGTGTAACGGTTTTTACATTCCCTCTATCAGTGATACCTTATGAGAAGTGTCCTTTTCTGTGTGACTTATTTCACTTAGAATCATCGTACCTAAATCCACTCATCATGCTGCTACTAGCCTTATGACATTGATTTCATGGCTGAGTGATATTCCATTGTACATAAGGACCACAACTTCTTTACCCATTTTTCTCTTTCCTGGGATATTTAAGGTGGAATGAAGTGGAGGTCCTTGTCAACAGAGCAGCCCTAAACTTTGGGGTGCTTGTGTCTTGCTGATTTTTCATTTTCCCAATTCATACCCCCATGAGTGGAAGTGCCCTATGCTCTCTAAGCTGTGTTTTTTAGATGTTTCAGGACTCACCGTACACTTCTCCAGAGTGGCTGTTGGCAATTTACATCCCGCCCATCAGTGTAGCAAGGCTCCCATTTCTCCATGGCCTGTCCTGCATTTCTGGTTTTGACACTTTTTTCAGCATGGCCCTTTTGACCGATGGGAAGCGAGACTTGTTTGTAGCGCTGATTTGCCTTTCCAGGTTGCTTGGTTGGCCAAAAAGGGCGTATGCGTTTTTTCCTGAATATATTCAGGAAAAAACGCATACGCCCTTTTTGGCCAAGGGCATCATTGTCAACGTTTTGCCGCTTTTCATGTGCTTTAAATGCGATTCGAATCTACCTCCTGAAATCTCTTTCCTGCAATTCTGCCTTGATTTCAAATCCTCTTCTTTGCCTTCCCTCAATATATTTGTGGACGAGAGTTATCATTTATAACTCTGTAGGTTTGTGAATTGCAGTGCCCTGAACCTCCATTTTACAACTCGTTTTTATGGGAGCTGGCCGCAAAATCGCAGAATGGCTTCAGGCCCTGTTCTGGTTCCGGGGGGAAGGCTGAGCCTGTGGTTAATTCTTCTTTCTGATGGGAAAACAGAGTGACCTGTGCCTGTCCCAACACCAAGAGCTAGTCTCTCGTTGGTTCCACGTCTTCCCGTTTATCCTCAGGACAAATTGCAACCTGTACGGAACAGGAGGTTAAAGGTGCTGATGCTCCAAGTAGGGAGCTTGCTAGTAAAGCGGCTGGAATGGCGAACCCGGGCACAAGGCGATGAGAAATGAGGTGCGTTTTAGAAACCTTTCCCCATCACACGGTGTACCATCTTCTGGGTTTCTCATGCATGTTTTTGATGTAGGAAGATGCCCTTGAACCTGGAGATTTGGGACCCATGCGATGGGTACCATGCAGTATTACTTTAAAGGGTCTGCGTTTGCTCACCCAACCTCACCAAACCTCTCAGCCCCAAGAGTGTCCACCCTTATGTCTCATCCAGCTGTGGGTCTAGATATGGTCAATCCAGGTTGCATCACAGCCCCTGAACGCATTGTGTAAGAATTCCTCTCTCGTTCACTGTCTTTGTTTCATGGGTTTTTCAAAGTAATTTATTTTCATAATGGGATTTAGCTGCTTTTCACTGCTGTGTTTATGCCGCTTTACACCCACTTGACACACTAACAGAGAGATATCAATACATAGGCTTTACGATTATTACTAGTCAGATATATTCTTGTGCGGTGAATAGGGCGTGTTGAGTCCAGTTCTCTGAGCAAGGAGTAGGTCTTGTCTATTACATATTGGGTTTATGGAACGGTATCTGAGCTAATTTGAAACCCTTGTTTTATGTATCACCCCACCTCACCTTTCCCGTTAAGCAGCCATAGTGCGTTTTCTGCATGTGTGACTCTGTTCTGTTTTGTAATTCAGTTCAAGTGTAACGGTTTTTACATTCCCTCTATCAGTGATACCTTATGAGAAGTGTCCTTTTCTGTGTGACTTATTTCACTTAGAATCGTCGTACCTAAATCCACTCATCATGCTGCTACTAGCCTTATGACATTGATTTCATGGCTGAGTGATATTCCATTGTACATAAGGACCACAACTTCTTTACCCATTTTTCTCTTTCCTGGGATATTTAAGGTGGAATGAAGTGGAGGTCCTTGTCAACAGAGCAGCCCTCAACTTTGGGGTGCTTGTGTCTTGCTGATTTTTCATTTTCCCAATTCATACCCCCATGAGTGGAAGTGCCCTATGCTCTCTAAGCTGTGTTTTTCAGATGTTTCAGGACTCACCGTACACTTCTCCAGAGTGGCTGTTGGCAATTTACATCCCGCCCATCAGTGTAGCAAGGCTCCCATTTCTCCATGGCCTGTCCTGCATTTCTGGTTTTGACACTTTTTTCAGCATGGCCCTTTTGACCGATGGGAAGCGAGACTTGTTTGTAGCGCTGATTTGCCTTTCCAGGTTGATTGGTTGGCCAAAAATGGCGTATGCGTTTTTTCCTGAATATATTCAGGAAAAAACGCATACGCCCTTTTTGGCCAAGGGCATCATTGTCAACGTTTTGCCGCTTTTCATGTGCTTTAAATGCGATTCGAATCTACCTCCTGAAATCTCTTTCCTGCAATTCTGCCTTGATTTCAAATCCTCTTCTTTGCCTTCCCTCAATATATTTGTGGACGAGAGTTATCATTTATAACTCTGCAGGTTTGTGAATTGCAGTGCCCTGAACCTCCATTTTACAACTCGTTTTTATGGGAGCTGGCCGCAAAATCGCAGAATGGCTTCAGGCCCTTTTCTGGTTCCGGGGGGCAGGCTGAGCCTGTGGTTAATTCTTCTTTCTGATGGGAAAATAGAGTGACCTGTGCCTGTCCCAACACCAAGAGCTAGTCTCTCGTTGGTTCCACGTCTTCCCGTTTATCCTCAGGACAAATTGCAACCTGTACGGAACAGGAGGTTAAAGGTGCTGATGCTCCAAGTAGGGAGCTTGCTAGTAAAGCGGCTGGAATGGCGAACCCGGGCACAAGGCGATGAGAAATGAGGTGCGTTTTAGAAACCTTTCCCCATCACACTGTGTACCATCTTCTGGGTTTCTCATGCATGTTTTGATGTAGGAAGATGCCCTTGAAGCTGGAGATTTGGGACCCATGCGATGGGTACCATGCAGTATTACTTTAAAGGGTCTGCGTTTGCTCACCCAACCTCACCAAACCTCTCAGCCCCAAGAGTGTCCACCCTTATGTCTCATCCAGCTGTGGGTCTAGATATGGTCAATCCAGGTTGCATCACAGCCCCTGAACGCATTGTGTAAGAATTCCTCTCTCGTTCACTGTCTTTGTTTCATGGGTTTTTCAAAGTAATTTATTTTCATAATGGGATTTAGCTGCTTTTCACTGCTGTGTTTATGCCACTTTACACCCACTTGACACACTAACAGAGAGATATCAATACATAGGCTTTACGATTATTACTAGTCAGATATAATAATGTGCGGTGAATAGGGCGTGTTGAGTCCAGTTCTCTGAGCAAGGAGTAGGTCTTGTCTATTACATATTGGGTTTATGGAACGGTATCTGAGCTACTTTGATACCCTTGTTTTATGTATCACCCCACCTCACCTTTCCCGTTAAGCAGCCATAGTGTGTTTTCTGCATGTGTGACTCTGTTATGTTTTGTAATTCAGTTCAAGTGTAACGGTTTTTACATTCCCTCTATCAGTGATACCGTATGAGAAGTGTCCTTTTCTGTGTGACTTATTTCACTTAGAATCGTCGTACCTAAATCCACTCATCATGCTGCTACTAGCCTTATGACATTGATTTCATGGCTGAGTGATATTCCATTGTACATAAGGACCACAACTTCTTTACCCATTTTTCTCTTTCCTGGGATATTTAAGGTGGAATGAAGTGGAGGTCCTTGTCAACAGAGCAGCCCTCAACTTTGGGGTGCTTGTGTCTTGCTGATTTTTCATTTTCCCAATTCATACCCCCATGAGTGGAAGTGCCCTATGCTCTCTAAGCTGTGTTTTTCAGATGTTTCAGGACTCACCGTACACTTCTCCAGAGTGGCTGTTGGCAATTTACATCCCGCCCATCAGTGTAGCAAGGCTCCCATTTCTCCATGGCCTGTCCTGCATTTCTGGTTTTGACACTTTTTTCAGCATGGCCCTTTTGACCGATGGGAAGCGAGACTTGTTTGTAGCGCTCATTTGCCTTTCCAGGTTGCTTGGTTGGCCAAAAAGGGCGTATGCGTTTTTTCCTGAATATATTCAGGAAAAAACGCATACGCCCTTTTTGGCCAAGGGCATCATTGTCAACGTTTTGCCGCTTTTCATGTGCTTTAAAGGCGATTCGAATCTACCTCCTGAAATCTCTTTCCTGCAATTCTGCCTTGATTTCAAATCCTCTTCGTTGCCTTCCCTCAATATATTTGTGGACGAGAGTTATCATTTATAACTCTGCAGGTTTGTGAATTGCAGTGCCCTGAACCTCCATTTTACAACTCGTTTTTATGGGAGCTGGCCGCAAAATCACAGAATGGCTTTAGGCCCTGTTCTGCTTCCGGGGGGCAGGCTGAGCCTGTGGTTAATTCTTCTTTCTGATGGGAAAATAGAGTGACCTGTGCCTGTCCCAACACCAAGAGCTAGTCTCTCGTTGGTTCCACGTCTTCCCGTTTATCCTCAGGACAAATTGCAACCTGTACGGAACAGGAGGTTAAAGGTGCTGATGCTCCAAGTAGGGAGCTTGCTAGTAAAGCGGCTGGAATGGCGAACCTGGGCACAAGGAGATGAGAAATGAGGTGCGTTTTAGAAACCTTTCCCCATCACACGGTGTACCATCTTCTGGGTTTCTCATGCATGTTTTTGATGTAGGAAGATGCCCTTGAAGCTGGAGATTTGGGACCCATGCGATGGGTACCATGCAGTATTACTTTAAAGGGTCTGCGTTTGCTCACCCAACCTCACCAAACCTCTCAGCCCCAAGAGTGTCCACCCTTATGTCTCATCCAGCTGTGGGTCTAGATATGGTCAATCCAGGTTGCATCACAGCCCCTGAACGCATTGTGTAAGAATTCCTCTCTCGTTCACTGTCTTTGTTTCATGGGTTTTTCAAAGTAATTTATTTTCATAATGGGATTTAGCTGCTTTTCACTGCTGTGTTTATGCCGCTTTACACCCACTTGACACACTAACAGAGAGATATCAATACATAGGCTTTACGATTATTACTAGTCAGATATATTCTTGTGCGGTGAATAGGGCGTGTTGAGTCCAGTTCTCTGAGCAAGGAGTAGGTCTTGTCTATTACATATTGGGTTTATGGAACGGTATCTGAGCTAATTTGAAACCCTTGTTTTATGTATCACCCCACCTCACCTTTCCCGTTAAGCAGCCATAGTGTGTTTTCTGCATGTGTGACTCTGTTCTGTTTTGTAATTCAGTTCAAGTGTAACGGTTTTTACATTCCCTCTATCAGTGATACCTTATGAGAAGTGTCCTTTTCTGTGTGACTTATTTCACTTAGAATCGTCGTACCTTAATCCACTCATCATTCTGCTACTAGCCTTATGACATTGATTTCATGGCTGAGTGATATTCCATTGTACATAAGGACCACAACTTCTTTATCCATTTTTCTCTTTCCTGGGATATTGAAGGTGGAATGAAGTGGAGGTCCTTGTCAACAGAGCAGCCCTAAACTTTGGGGTGCTTGTGTCTTGCTGATTTTTAATTTTCCCAATTTATACCCCCATGAGTGGAAGTGCCCTATGCTCTCTAAGCTGTGTTTTTCAGATGTTTCAGGACTCACCGGACACTTCTCCAGAGTGGCTGTTGGCAATTTACATCCCGCCCATCAGTGTAGCAAGGCTCCCATTTCTCCATGGCCTGTCCTGCATTTCTGGTTTTGACACTTTTTTCAGCATGGCCCTTTTGACCGATGGGAAGCGAGACTTGTTTGTAGCGCTGATTTGCCTTTCCAGGTTGCTTGGTTGGCCAAAAAGGGCGTATGCGTTTTTTCCTGAATATATTCAGGAAAAAACGCATACGCCCTTTTTGGCCAAGGGCATCATTGTCAACGTTTTGCCGCTTTTCATGTGCTTTAAAGGCGATTCGAATCTACCTCCTGAAATCTCTTTCCTGCAATTCTGCCTTGATTTCAAATCCTCTTCGTTGCCTTCCCTCAATATATTTGTGGACGAGAGTTATCATTTATAACTCTGCAGGTTTGTGAATTGCAGTGCCCTGAACCTCCATTTTACAACTCGTTTTTATGGGAGTTGGCCGCAAAATCACAGAATGGCTTCAGGCCCTGTTCTGGTTCCGGGGGGCAGGCTGAGCCTGTGGTTAATTCTTCTTTCTGATGGGAAAATAGAGTGACCTGTGCCTGTCCCAACACCAAGAGCTAGTCTCTCGTTGGTTCCACGTCTTCCCGTTTATCCTCAGGACAAATTGCAACCTGTACGGAACAGGAGGTTAAAGGTGCTGATGCTCCAAGTAGGGAGCTTGCTAGTAAAGCGGCTGGAATGGCGAACCTGGGCACAAGGAGATGAGAAATGAGGTGCGTTTTAGAAACCTTTCCCCATCACACGGTGTACCATCTTCTGGGTTTCTCATGCATGTTTTTGATGTAGGAAGATGCCCTTGAAGCTGGAGATTTGGGACCCATGCGATGGGTACCATGCAGTATTACTTTAAAGGGTCTGCGTTTGCTCACCCAACCTCACCAAACCTCTCAGCCCCAAGAGTGTCCACCCTTATGTCTCATCCAGCTGTGGGTCTAGATATGGTCAATCCAGGTTGCATCACAGCCCCTGAACGCATTGTGTAAGAATTCCTCTCTCGTTCACTGTCTTTGTTTCATGGGTTTTTCAAAGTAATTTATTTTCATAATGGGATTTAGCTGCTTTTCACTGCTGTGTTTATGCCGCTTTACACCCACTTGACACACTAACAGAGAGATATCAATACATAGGCTTTACGATTATTACTAGTCAGATATATTCTTGTGCGGTGAATAGGGCGTGTTGAGTCCAGTTCTCTGAGCAAGGAGTAGGTCTTGTCTATTACATATTGGGTTTATGGAACGGTATCTGAGCTAATTTGAAACCCTTGTTTTATGTATCACCCCACCTCACCTTTCCCGTTAAGCAGCCATAGTGTGTTTTCTGCATGTGTGACTCTGTTCTGTTTTGTAATTCAGTTCAAGTGTAACGGTTTTTACATTCCCTCTATCAGTGATACCTTATGAGAAGTGTCCTTTTCTGTGTGACTTATTTCACTTAGAATCGTCGTACCTTAATCCACTCATCATTCTGCTACTAGCCTTATGACATTGATTTCATGGCTGAGTGATATTCCATTGTACATAAGGACCACAACTTCTTTATCCATTTTTCTCTTTCCTGGGATATTGAAGGTGGAATGAAGTGGAGGTCCTTGTCAACAGAGCAGCCCTAAACTTTGGGGTGCTTGTGTCTTGCTGATCTTTAATTTTCCCAATTTATACCCCCATGAGTGGAAGTGCCCTATGCTCTCTAAGCTGTGTTTTTCAGATGTTTCAGGACTCACCGGACACTTCTCCAGAGTGGCTGTTGGCAATTTACATCCCGCCCATCAGTGTAGCAAGGCTCCCATTTCTCCATGGCCTGTCCTGCATTTCTGGTTTTGACACTTTTTTCAGCATGGCCCTTTTGACCGATGGGAAGCGAGACTTGTTTGTAGCGCTGATTTGCCTTTCCATGTTGCTTGGTTGGCCAAAAAGGGCGTATGCTTTTTTTCCTGAATATATTCAGGAAAAAACGCATACGCCCTTTTTGGCCAAGGGCATCATTGTCAACGTTTTGCCACTTTTCATGTGCTTTAAATGCGATTCGAATCTACTTCCTGAAATCTGTTTCCTGCAATTCTGCCTTGATTTCAAATCCTCTTCGTTGCCTTCCCTCAATATATTTGTGGACGAGAGTTATCATTTATAACTGCAGGTTTGTGAATTGCAGTGCCCTGAACCTCCATTTTACAACTCGTTTTTATGGGAGCTGGCCGCAAAATCACAGAATGGATTCAGGCCCTGTTCTGGTTCCGGGGGGCAGGCTGAGCCTGTGGTTAATTCTTCTTTCTGATGGGAAAATAGAGTGACCTGTGCCTGTCCCAACACCAAGAGCTAGTCTCTCGTTGGTTCCACGTCTTCCCGTTTATCCTCAGGACAAATTGCAACCTGTACGGAACAGGAGGTTAAAGGTGCTGATGCTCCAAGTAGGGAGCTTGCTAGTAAAGCGGCTGGAATGGCGAACCCGGGCACAAGGAGATGAGAAATGAGGTGCGTTTTAGAAACCTTTCCCCATCACACGGTGTACCATCTTCTGGGTTTCTCATGCATGTTTTTGATGTAGGAAGATGCCCTTGAAGCTGGAGATTTGGGACCCATGCGATGGGTACCACGCAGTATTACTTTAAAGGGTCTGCGTTTGCTCACCCAACCTCACCAAACCTCTCAGCCCCAAGAGTGTCCACCCTTATGTCTCATCCAGCTGTGGGTCTAGATATGGTCAATCCAGGTTGCATCACAGCCCCTGAACGCATTGTGTAAGAATTCCTCTCTCGTTCACTGTCTTTGTTTCATGGGTTTTTCAAAGTAATTTATTTTCATAATGGGATTTAGCTGCTTTTCACTGCTGTGTTTATGCCGCTTTACACCCACTTGACACACTAACAGAGAGATATCAATACATAGGCTTTACGATTATTACTAGTCAGATATAATCTTGTGCGGTGAATAGGGCGTGTTGAGTCCAGTTCTCTGAGCAAGGAGTAGGTCTTGTCTATTACATATTGGGTTTATGGAACGGTATCTGAGCTAATTTGAAACCCTTGTTTTATGTATCACCCCACCTCACCTTTCCCGTTAAGCAGCCATAGTGTGTTTTCTGCATGTGTGACTCTGTTCTGTTTTGTAATTCAGTTCAAGTGTAACGGTTTTTACATTCCCTCTATCAGTGATACCTTATGAGAAGTGTCCTTTTCTGTGTGACTTATTTCACTTAGAATCGTCGTACCTAAATCCACTCATCATGCTGCTACTAGCCTTATGACATTGATTTCATGGCTGAGTGATATTCCATTGTATATAAGGACCACAACTTCTTTACCCATTTTTATCTTTCCTGGGATATTTAAGGTGGAATGAAGTGGAGGTCCTTGTCAACAGAGCAGCCCTCAACTTTGGGGTGCTTGTGTCTTGCTGATTTTTAATTTTCCCAATTTATACCCCCATGAGTGGAAGTGCCCTATGCTCTCTAAGCTGTGTTTTTCAGATGTTTCAGGACTCACCGTACACTTCTCCAGAGTGGCTGTTGGCAATTTACATCCCGCCCATCAGTGTAGCAAGGCTCCCATTTCTCCATGGCCTGTCCTGCATTTCTGGTTTTGACACTTTTTTCAGCATGGCCCTTTTGACCGATGGGAAGCGAGACTTGTTTGTAGCGCTCATTTGCCTTTCCAGGTTGCTTGGTTGGCCAAAAAGGGCGTATGCGTTTTTTCCTGAATATATTCAGGAAAAAACGCATACGCCCTTTTTGGCCAAGGGCATCATTGTCAACGTTTTGCCGCTTTTCATGTGCTTTAAATGCGATTCAAATCTACCTCCTGAAATCTCTTTCCTGCAATTCTGCCTTGATTTCAAATCCTCTTCTTTGCCTTCCCTCAATATATTTGTGGACGAGAGTTATCATTTATAACTCTGCAGGTTTGTGAATTGCAGTGCCCTGAACCTCCATTTTACAACTCGTTTTTATGGGAGCTGGCCGCAAAATGTCAGAATGGCTTCAGGCCCTGTTCTGGTTCCGGGGGGCAGGCTGAGCCTGTGGTTAATTCTTCTTTCTGATGGGAAAATAGAGTGACCTGTGCCTGTCCCAACACCAAGAGCTAGTCTCTCGTTGGTTCCACGTCTTCCCGTTTATCCTCAGGACAAATTGCAACCTGTACGGAACAGGAGGTTAAAGGTGCTGATGCTCCAAGTAGGGAGCTTGCTAGTAAAGCGGCTGGAATGGCGAACCCGGGCACAAGGCGATGAGAAATGAGGTGCGTTTTAGAAACCTTTCCCCATCACACGGTGTACCATCTTCTGGGTTTCTCATGCATGTTTTTGATGTAGGAAGATGCCCTTGAACCTGGAGATTTGGGACCCATGCGATGGGTATCATGCAGTATTACTTTAAAGGGTCTGCGTTTGCTCACCCAACCTCACCAAACCTCTCAGCCCCAAGAGTGTCCACCCTTATGTCTCATCCAGCTGTGCGTCTAGATATGGTCAATCCAGGTTGCATCACAGCCCCTGAACGCATTGTGTAAGAATTTCTCTCTCTTTCACTGTCTTTGTTTCATGGGTGTTTCAAAGTAATTTATTTTTATAATGGGGTTTAGCTGCTTTTCACTGCTGTGTTTATGCCGCTTTACACCCACTTGACACACTAACAGAGAGATATCAATACATAGGTTTTACGATTATTATTAGTCAGATATATTCTTGTGCGGTGAATAGGGCGTGTTGAGTCCAGTTCTCTGAGCAAGGAGTAGGTCTTGTCTATTACATATTGGGTTTATGGAATGGTATCTGAGCTAATTTGATACCCTTGTTTTATGTATCACCCCACCTCACCTTTCCCGTTAAGCAGCCATAGTGTGTTTTCTGCATGTGTGACTCTGTTCTGTTTTGTAATTCAGTTCAAGTGTAACGGTTTTTACATTCCCTCTATCAGTGATACCTTATGAGAAGTGTCCTTTTCTGTGTGACTTATTTCACTTAGAATCGTCGTACCTAAATCCACTCATCATGCTGCTACTAGCCTTATGACATTGATTTCATGGCTGAGTGATATTCCATTGTACATAAGGACCACAACTTCTTTACCCATTTTTCTCTTTCCTGGGATATTTAAGGTGGAATGAAGTGGAGGTCCTTGTCAACAGAGCAGCCCTCAACTTTGGGGTGCTTGTGTCTTGCTGATTTTTCATTTTCCCAATTCATACCCCCATGACTGGAAGTGCCCTATGCTCTCTAAGCTGTGTTTTTTAGATGTTTCAGGACTCACCGTACACTTCTCCAGAGTGGCTGTTGGCAATTTACATCCCGCCCATCAGTGTAGCAAGGCTCCCATTTCTCCATGGCCTGTCCTGCATTTCTGGTTTTGACACTTTTTTCAGCATGGCCCTTTTGACCGATGGGAAGCGAGACTTCTTTGTAGCGCTCATTTGCCTTTCCAGGTTGCTTGGTTGGCCAAAAAGGGCGTATGCGTTTTTTCCTGAATATATTCAGGAAAAAACGCATACGCCCTTTTGGCCAAGGGCATCATTGTCAACGTTTTGCCGCTTTTCATGTGCTTTAAATGCGATTCGAATCTACTTCCTGAAATCTCTTTCCTGCAATTCTGCCTTGATTTCAAATCCTCTTCTTTGCCTTCCCTCAATATATTTGTGGACGAGAGTTATCATTTATAACTCTGCAGGTTTGTGAATTGCAGTGCCCTGAACCTCCATTTTACAACTCGTTTTTATGGGAGCTGGCCGCAAAATCGCAGAATGGCTTCAGGCCCTGTTCTGGTTCCGGGGGGCAGGCTGAGCCTGTGGTTAATTCTTCTTTCTGATGGGAAAATAGAGTGACCTGTGCCTGTCCCAACACCAAGAGCTAGTCTCTCGTTGGTTCCACGTCTTCCCGTTTATCCTCAGGACAAATTGCAACCTGTACGGAACAGGAGGTTAAAGGTGCTGATGCTCCAAGTAGGGAGCTTGCTAGTAAAGCGGCTGGAATGGCGAACCTGGGCACAAGGAGATGAGAAATGAGGTGCGTTTTAGAAACCTTTCCCCATCACACGGTGTACCATCTTCTGGGTTTCTCATGCATGTTTTTGATGTAGGAAGATGCCCTTGAAGCTGGAGATTTGGGACCCATGCGATGGGTACCATGCAGTATTACTTTAAAGGGTCTGCGTTTGCTCACCCAACCTCACCAAACCTCTCAGCCCCAAGAGTGTCCACCCTTATGTCTCATCCAGCTGTGGGTCTAGATATGGTCAATCCAGGTTGCATCACAGCCCCTGAACGCATTGTGTAAGAATTCCTCTCTCGTTCACTGTCTTTGTTTCATGGGTTTTTCAAAGTAATTTATTTTCATAATGGGATTTAGCTGCTTTTCACTGCTGTGTTTATGCCGCTTTACACCCACTTGACACACTAACAGAGAGATATCAATACATAGGCTTTACGATTATTACTAGTCAGATATATTCTTGTGCGGTGAATAGGGCGTGTTGAGTCCAGTTCTCTGAGCAAGGAGTAGGTCTTGTCTATTACATATTGGGTTTATGGAACGGTATCTGAGCTAATTTGAAACCCTTGTTTTATGTATCACCCCACCTCACCTTTCCCGTTAAGCAGCCATAGTGTGTTTTCTGCATGTGTGACTCTGTTCTGTTTTGTAATTCAGTTCAAGTGTAACGGTTTTTACATTCCCTCTATCAGTGATACCTTATGAGAAGTGTCCTTTTCTGTGTGACTTATTTCACTTAGAATCGTCGTACCTTAATCCACTCATCATTCTGCTACTAGCCTTATGACATTGATTTCATGGCTGAGTGATATTCCATTGTACATAAGGACCACAACTTCTTTATCCATTTTTCTCTTTCCTGGGATATTGAAGGTGGAATGAAGTGGAGGTCCTTGTCAACAGAGCAGCCCTAAACTTTGGGGTGCTTGTGTCTTGCTGATTTTTAATTTTCCCAATTTATACCCCCATGAGTGGAAGTGCCCTATGCTCTCTAAGCTGTGTTTTTCAGATGTTTCAGGACTCACCGGACACTTCTCCAGAGTGGCTGTTGGCAATTTACATCCCGCCCATCAGTGTAGCAAGGCTCCCATTTCTCCATGGCCTGTCCTGCATTTCTGGTTTTGACACTTTTTTCAGCATGGCCCTTTTGACCGATGGGAAGCGAGACTTGTTTGTAGCGCTGATTTGCCTTTCCAGGTTGCTTGGTTGGCCAAAAAGGGCGTATGCTTTTTTTCCTGAATATATTCAGGAAAAAACGCATACGCCCTTTTTGGCCAAGGGCATCATTGTCAACGTTTTGCCACTTTTCATGTGCTTTAAATGCGATTCGAATCTACTTCCTGAAATCTGTTTCCTGCAATTCTGCCTTGATTTCAAATCCTCTTCGTTGCCTTCCCTCAATATATTTGTGGACGAGAGTTATCATTTATAACTGCAGGTTTGTGAATTGCAGTGCCCTGAACCTCCATTTTACAACTCGTTTTTATGGGAGCTGGCCGCAAAATCACAGAATGGATTCAGGCCCTGTTCTGGTTCCGGGGGGCAGGCTGAGCCTGTGGTTAATTCTTCTTTCTGATGGGAAAATAGAGTGACCTGTGCCTGTCCCAACACCAAGAGCTAGTCTCTCGTTGGTTCCACGTCTTCCCGTTTATCCTCAGGACAAATTGCAACCTGTACGGAACAGGAGGTTAAAGGTGCTGATGCTCCAAGTAGGGAGCTTGCTAGTAAAGCGGCTGGAATGGCGAACCCGGGCACAAGGAGATGAGAAATGAGGTGCGTTTTAGAAACCTTTCCCCATCACACGGTGTACCATCTTCTGGGTTTCTCATGCATGTTTTTGATGTAGGAAGATGCCCTTGAAGCTGGAGATTTGGGACCCATGCGATGGGTACCACGCAGTATTACTTTAAAGGGTCTGCGTTTGCTCACCCAACCTCACCAAACCTCTCAGCCCCAAGAGTGTCCACCCTTATGTCTCATCCAGCTGTGGGTCTAGATATGGTCAATCCAGGTTGCATCACAGCCCCTGAACGCATTGTGTAAGAATTCCTCTCTCGTTCACTGTCTTTGTTTCATGGGTTTTTCAAAGTAATTTATTTTCATAATGGGATTTAGCTGCTTTTCACTGCTGTGTTTATGCCGCTTTACACCCACTTGACACACTAACAGAGAGATATCAATACATAGGCTTTACGATTATTACTAGTCAGATATAATCTTGTGCGGTGAATAGGGCGTGTTGAGTCCAGTTCTCTGAGCAAGGAGTAGGTCTTGTCTATTACATATTGGGTTTATGGAACGGTATCTGAGCTAATTTGAAACCCTTGTTTTATGTATCACCCCACCTCACCTTTCCCGTTAAGCAGCCATAGTGTGTTTTCTGCATGTGTGACTCTGTTCTGTTTTGTAATTCAGTTCAAGTGTAACGGTTTTTACATTCCCTCTATCAGTGATACCTTATGAGAAGTGTCCTTTTCTGTGTGACTTATTTCACTTAGAATCGTCGTACCTAAATCCACTCATCATGCTGCTACTAGCCTTATGACATTGATTTCATGGCTGAGTGATATTCCATTGTATATAAGGACCACAACTTCTTTACCCATTTTTATCTTTCCTGGGATATTTAAGGTGGAATGAAGTGGAGGTCCTTGTCAACAGAGCAGCCCTAAACTTTGGGGTGCTTGTGTCTTGCTGATTTTTCATTTTCCCAATTTATACCCCCATGAGTGGAAGTGCCCTATGCTCTCTAAGCTGTGTTTTTCAGATGTTTCAGGACTCACCGTACACTTCTCCAGAGTGGCTGTTGGCAATTTACATCCCGCCCATCAGTGTAGCAAGGCTCCCATTTCTCCATGGCCTGTCCTGCATTTCTGGTTTTGACACTTTTTTCAGCATGGCCCTTTTGACCGATGGGAAGCGAGACTTGTTTGTAGCGCTCATTTGCCTTTCCAGGTTGCTTGGTTGGCCAAAAAGGGCGTATGCGTTTTTTCCTGAATATATTCAGGAAAAAACGCATACGCCCTTTTTGGCCAAGGGCATCATTGTCAACGTTTTGCCGCTTTTCATGTGCTTTAAATGCGATTCAAATCTACCTCCTGAAATCTCTTTCCTGCAATTCTGCCTTGATTTCAAATCCTCTTCTTTGCCTTCCCTCAATATATTTGTGGACGAGAGTTATCATTTATAACTCTGCAGGTTTGTGAATTGCAGTGCCCTGAACCTCCATTTTACAACTCGTTTTTATGGGAGCTGGCCGCAAAATGTCAGAATGGCTTCAGGCCCTGTTCTGGTTCCGGGGGGCAGGCTGAGCCTGTGGTTAATTCTTCTTTCTGATGGGAAAATAGAGTGACCTGTGCCTGTCCCAACACCAAGAGCTAGTCTCTCGTTGGTTCCACGTCTTCCCGTTTATCCTCAGGACAAATTGCAACCTGTACGGAACAGGAGGTTAAAGGTGCTGATGCTCCAAGTAGGGAGCTTGCTAGTAAAGCGGCTGGAATGGCGAACCCGGGCACAAGGCGATGAGAAATGAGGTGCGTTTTAGAAACCTTTCCCCATCACACGGTGTACCATCTTCTGGGTTTCTCATGCATGTTTTTGATGTAGGAAGATGCCCTTGAACCTGGAGATTTGGGACCCATGCGATGGGTATCATGCAGTATTACTTTAAAGGGTCTGCGTTTGCTCACCCAACCTCACCAAACCTCTCAGCCCCAAGAGTGTCCACCCTTATGTCTCATCCAGCTGTGCGTCTAGATATGGTCAATCCAGGTTGCATCACAGCCCCTGAACGCATTGTGTAAGAATTTCTCTCTCTTTCACTGTCTTTGTTTCATGGGTGTTTCAAAGTAATTTATTTTTATAATGGGGTTTAGCTGCTTTTCACTGCTGTGTTTATGCCGCTTTACACCCACTTGACACACTAACAGAGAGATATCAATACATAGGTTTTACGATTATTATTAGTCAGATATATTCTTGTGCGGTGAATAGGGCGTGTTGAGTCCAGTTCTCTGAGCAAGGAGTAGGTCTTGTCTATTACATATTGGGTTTATGGAACGGTATCTGAGCTAATTTGAAACCCTTGTTTTATGTATCACCCCACCTCACCTTTCCCGTTAAGCAGCCATAGTGTGTTTTCTGCATGTGTGACTCTGTTCTGTTTTGTAATTCAGTTCAAGTGTAACGGTTTTTACATTCCCTCTATCAGTGATACCTTATGAGAAGTGTCCTTTTCTGTGTGACTTATTTCACTTAGAATCGTCGTACCTAAATCCACTCATCATGCTGCTACTAGCCTTATGACATTGATTTCATGGCTGAGTGATATTCCATTGTACATAAGGACCACAACTTCTTTACCCATTTTTCTCTTTCCTGGGATATTTAAGGTGGAATGAAGTGGAGGTCCTTGTCAACAGAGCAGCCCTCAACTTTGGGGTGCTTGTGTCTTGCTGATTTTTCATTTTCCCAATTCATACCCCCATGACTGGAAGTGCCCTATGCTCTCTAAGCTGTGTTTTTTAGATGTTTCAGGACTCACCGTACACTTCTCCAGAGTGGCTGTTGGCAATTTACATCCCGCCCATCAGTGTAGCAAGGCTCCCATTTCTCCATGGCCTGTCCTGCATTTCTGGTTTTGACACTTTTTTCAGCATGGCCCTTTTGACCGATGGGAAGCGAGACTTGTTTGTAGCGCTCATTTGCCTTTCCAGGTTGCTTGGTTGGCCAAAAAGGGCGTATGCGTTTTTTCCTGAATATATTCAGGAAAAAACGCATACGCCCTTTTTGGCCAAGGGCATCATTGTCAACGTTTTGCCGCTTTTCATGTGCTTTAAATGCGATTCGAATCTACCTCCTGAAATCTCTTTCCTGCAATTCTGCCTTGATTTCAAATCCTCTTCTTTGCCTTCCCTCAATATATTTGTGGACGAGAGTTATCATTTATAACTCTGCAGGTTTGTGAATTGCAGTGCCCTGAACCTCCATTTTACAACTCGTTTTTATGGGAGCTGGCCGCAAAATCGCAGAATGGCTTCAGGCCCTGTTCTGGTTCCGGGGGGCAGGCTGAGCCTGTGGTTAATTCTTCTTTCTGATGGGAAAATAGAGTGACCTGTGCCTGTCCCAACACCAAGAGCTAGTCTCTCGTTGGTTCCACGTCTTCCCGTTTATCCTCAGGACAAATTGCAACCTGTACGGAACAGGAGGTTAAAGGTGCTGATGCTCCAAGTAGGGAGCTTGCTAGTAAAGCGGCTGGAATGGCGAACCTGGGCACAAGGAGATGAGAAATGAGGTGCGTTTTAGAAACCTTTCCCCATCACACGGTGTACCATCTTCTGGGTTTCTCATGCATGTTTTTGATGTAGGAAGATGCCCTTGAAGCTGGAGATTTGGGACCCATGCGATGGGTACCATGCAGTATTACTTTAAAGGGTCTGCGTTTGCTCACCCAACCTCACCAAACCTCTCAGCCCCAAGAGTGTCCACCCTTATGTCTCATCCAGCTGTGGGTCTAGATATGGTCAATCCAGGTTGCATCACAGCCCCTGAACGCATTGTGTAAGAATTCCTCTCTCGTTCACTGTCTTTGTTTCATGGGTTTTTCAAAGTAATTTATTTTCATAATGGGATTTAGCTGCTTTTCACTGCTGTGTTTATGCCGCTTTACACCCACTTGACACACTAACAGAGAGATATCAATACATAGGCTTTACGATTATTACTAGTCAGATATATTCTTGTGCGGTGAATAGGGCGTGTTGAGTCCAGTTCTCTGAGCAAGGAGTAGGTCTTGTCTATTACATATTGGGTTTATGGAACGGTATCTGAGCTAATTTGAAACCCTTGTTTTATGTATCACCCCACCTCACCTTTCCCGTTAAGCAGCCATAGTGTGTTTTCTGCATGTGTGACTCTGTTCTGTTTTGTAATTCAGTTCAAGTGTAACGGTTTTTACATTCCCTCTATCAGTGATACCTTATGAGAAGTGTCCTTTTCTGTGTGACTTATTTCACTTAGAATCGTCGTACCTTAATCCACTCATCATTCTGCTACTAGCCTTATGACATTGATTTCATGGCTGAGTGATATTCCATTGTACATAAGGACCACAACTTCTTTATCCATTTTTCTCTTTCCTGGGATATTGAAGGTGGAATGAAGTGGAGGTCCTTGTCAACAGAGCAGCCCTAAACTTTGGGGTGCTTGTGTCTTGCTGATTTTTAATTTTCCCAATTTATACCCCCATGAGTGGAAGTGCCCTATGCTCTCTAAGCTGTGTTTTTCAGATGTTTCAGGACTCACCGGACACTTCTCCAGAGTGGCTGTTGGCAATTTACATCCCGCCCATCAGTGTAGCAAGGCTCCCATTTCTCCATGGCCTGTCCTGCATTTCTGGTTTTGACACTTTTTTCAGCATGGCCCTTTTGACCGATGGGAAGCGAGACTTGTTTGTAGCGCTGATTTGCCTTTCCAGGTTGCTTGGTTGGCCAAAAAGGGCGTATGCTTTTTTTCCTGAATATATTCAGGAAAAAACGCATACGCCCTTTTTGGCCAAGGGCATCATTGTCAACGTTTTGCCACTTTTCATGTGCTTTAAATGCGATTCGAATCTACTTCCTGAAATCTGTTTCCTGCAATTCTGCCTTGATTTCAAATCCTCTTCGTTGCCTTCCCTCAATATATTTGTGGACGAGAGTTATCATTTATAACTGCAGGTTTGTGAATTGCAGTGCCCTGAACCTCCATTTTACAACTCGTTTTTATGGGAGCTGGCCGCAAAATCACAGAATGGATTCAGGCCCTGTTCTGGTTCCGGGGGGCAGGCTGAGCCTGTGGTTAATTCTTCTTTCTGATGGGAAAATAGAGTGACCTGTGCCTGTCCCAACACCAAGAGCTAGTCTCTCGTTGGTTCCACGTCTTCCCGTTTATCCTCAGGACAAATTGCAACCTGTACGGAACAGGAGGTTAAAGGTGCTGATGCTCCAAGTAGGGAGCTTGCTAGTAAAGCGGCTGGAATGGCGAACCCGGGCACAAGGAGATGAGAAATGAGGTGCGTTTTAGAAACCTTTCCCCATCACACGGTGTACCATCTTCTGGGTTTCTCATGCATGTTTTTGATGTAGGAAGATGCCCTTGAAGCTGGAGATTTGGGACCCATGCGATGGGTACCACGCAGTATTACTTTAAAGGGTCTGCGTTTGCTCACCCAACCTCACCAAACCTCTCAGCCCCAAGAGTGTCCACCCTTATGTCTCATCCAGCTGTGGGTCTAGATATGGTCAATCCAGGTTGCATCACAGCCCCTGAACGCATTGTGTAAGAATTCCTCTCTCGTTCACTGTCTTTGTTTCATGGGTTTTTCAAAGTAATTTATTTTCATAATGGGATTTAGCTGCTTTTCACTGCTGTGTTTATGCCGCTTTACACCCACTTGACACACTAACAGAGAGATATCAATACATAGGCTTTACGATTATTACTAGTCAGATATAATCTTGTGCGGTGAATAGGGCGTGTTGAGTCCAGTTCTCTGAGCAAGGAGAGGTCTTGTCTATTACATATTGGGTTTATGGAACGGTATCTGAGCTAATTTGAAACCCTTGTTTTATGTATCACCCCACCTCACCTTTCCCGTTAAGCAGCCATAGTGTGTTTTCTGCATGTGTGACTCTGTTCTGTTTTGTAATTCAGTTCAAGTGTAACGGTTTTTACATTCCCTCTATCAGTGATACCTTATGAGAAGTGTCCTTTTCTGTGTGACTTATTTCACTTAGAATCGTCGTACCTAAATCCACTCATCATGCTGCTACTAGCCTTATGACATTGATTTCATGGCTGAGTGATATTCCATTGTATATAAGGACCACAACTTCTTTACCCATTTTTATCTTTCCTGGGATATTTAAGGTGGAATGAAGTGGAGGTCCTTGTCAACAGAGCAGCCCTAAACTTTGGGGTGCTTGTGTCTTGCTGATTTTTCATTTTCCCAATTTATACCCCCATGAGTGGAAGTGCCCTATGCTCTCTAAGCTGTGTTTTTCAGATGTTTCAGGACTCACCGTACACTTCTCCAGAGTGGCTGTTGGCAATTTACATCCCGCCCATCAGTGTAGCAAGGCTCCCATTTCTCCATGGCCTGTCCTGCATTTCTGGTTTTGACACTTTTTTCAGCATGGCCCTTTTGACCGATGGGAAGCGAGACTTGTTTGTAGCGCTCATTTGCCTTTCCAGGTTGCTTGGTTGGCCAAAAAGGGCGTATGCGTTTTTTCCTGAATATATTCAGGAAAAAACGCATACGCCCTTTTTGGCCAAGGGCATCATTGTCAACGTTTTGCCGCTTTTCATGTGCTTTAAATGCGATTCAAATCTACCTCCTGAAATCTCTTTCCTGCAATTCTGCCTTGATTTCAAATCCTCTTCTTTGCCTTCCCTCAATATATTTGTGGACGAGAGTTATCATTTATAACTCTGCAGGTTTGTGAATTGCAGTGCCCTGAACCTCCATTTTACAACTCGTTTTTATGGGAGCTGGCCGCAAAATGTCAGAATGGCTTCAGGCCCTGTTCTGGTTCCGGGGGGCAGGCTGAGCCTGTGGTTAATTCTTCTTTCTGATGGGAAAATAGAGTGACCTGTGCCTGTCCCAACACCAAGAGCTAGTCTCTCGTTGGTTCCACGTCTTCCCGTTTATCCTCAGGACAAATTGCAACCTGTACGGAACAGGAGGTTAAAGGTGCTGATGCTCCAAGTAGGGAGCTTGCTAGTAAAGCGGCTGGAATGGCGAACCCGGGCACAAGGCGATGAGAAATGAGGTGCGTTTTAGAAACCTTTCCCCATCACACGGTGTACCATCTTCTGGGTTTCTCATGCATGTTTTTGATGTAGGAAGATGCCCTTGAACCTGGAGATTTGGGACCCATGCGATGGGTATCATGCAGTATTACTTTAAAGGGTCTGCGTTTGCTCACCCAACCTCACCAAACCTCTCAGCCCCAAGAGTGTCCACCCTTATGTCTCATCCAGCTGTGCGTCTAGATATGGTCAATCCAGGTTGCATCACAGCCCCTGAACGCATTGTGTAAGAATTTCTCTCTCTTTCACTGTCTTTGTTTCATGGGTGTTTCAAAGTAATTTATTTTTATAATGGGGTTTAGCTGCTTTTCACTGCTGTGTTTATGCCGCTTTACACCCACTTGACACACTAACAGAGAGATATCAATACATAGGTTTTACGATTATTATTAGTCAGATATATTCTTGTGCGGTGAATAGGGCGTGTTGAGTCCAGTTCTCTGAGCAAGGAGTAGGTCTTGTCTATTACATATTGGGTTTATGGAATGGTATCTGAGCTAATTTGATACCCTTGTTTTATGTATCACCCCACCTCACCTTTCCCGTTAAGCAGCCATAGTGTGTTTTCTGCATGTGTGACTCTCTTCTGTTTTGTAATTCAGTTCAAGTGTAACGGTTTTTACATTCCCTCTATCAGTGATACCTTATGAGAAGTGTCCTTTTCTGTGTGACTTATTTCTCTTAGAATCGTCGTACCTAAATCCACTCATCATGCTGCTACTAGCCTTATGACATTGATTTCATGGCTGAGTGATATTCCATTGTACATAAGGACCACAACTTCTTTATCCATGTTTCTCTTTCCTGGGATATTTAAGGTGGAATGAAGTGGAGGTCCTTGTCAACAGAGCAGCCCTCAACTTTGGGGTGCTTGTGTCTTGCTGATTTTTCATTTTCCCAATTTATACCCCCATGAGTGGAAGTGCCCTATGCTCTCTAAGCTGTGTTTCTCAGATGTTTCAGGACACACCGTACACTTCTCCAGAGTGGCTGTTGGCAATTTACATCCCGCCCATCAGTGTAGCAAGGCTCCCATTTCTCCATGGCCTGTCCTGCATTTCTGGTTTTGACACTTTTTTCAGGATGGCCCTTTTGACCGATGGGAAGCGAGACTTCTCTGTAGCGCTGATTTGCCTTTCCAGGTTGCTTGGTTGGCCAAAAAGGGCGTATGCGTTTTTTCCTGAATATATTCAGCAAAAAACGCATACGCCCTTTTTGGCCAAGGGCATCATTGTCAACGTTTTGCCGCTTTTCATGTGCTTTAAAGGCGATTCTTATCTACCTCCTGAAATCTGTTTCGTGCAATTCTGCCTTGATTTCAAATCCTCTTCTTTGCCTTCCCTCAATATATTTGTGGACGAGAGTTATCATTTATAACTCTGCAGGTTTGTGAATTGCAGTGCCCTGAACCTCCATTTTACAACTCGCTTTTTTGGGAGCTGGCCGCCAAAGCGCAGGATGGCTTCAGGCCCTGTTCTGGTTCTGGGGGGCAGGCTGAGCCTGTGGTTAATTCTTCTTCCTGATGGGAAAATAGAGTGACCTGTGCCTGTCCCAACACCAAGAGCTAGTCTCTCGTTGGTTCCCCGTCTTCCCGTTCATCCTCAGGACAAATTGCAACCTGTACGGAACAGGAGGTTAAAGGTGCTGATGCTCCAAGTAGGGAGATTGCTAGTAAAGTGGCTGGAATGGCCAACCCGGGCACAAGGAGATGAGAAATGAGGTGCGTTTTAGAAACCTTTCCCCATCACACGGTGTACCATCTTCTGGGTTTCTCATGCATGTTTTCGATGTAGGAAGATGCCCTTGAACCTGGAGATTTGGGACCCATGCGATGGGTACCACGCAGTATTACTTTAAAGGGTCTGCGTTTGCTCACCCAACCTCACCAAACCTCTCAGCCCCAAGAGTGTCCACCCTTATGTCTCATCCAGCTGTGGGTCTAGATATGGTCAATCCAGGTTGCATCACAGCCCCTGAACTCATTGTGTAAGAATTTCTATCTCTTTCACTGTCGTTGTTTCATGGGTTTTACAAAGTAATTTATTTTCATAATGGGGTTTAGCCGCTTTTCACGGCTGTGTTTATGCCGCTTTACACCCACTTGACACACTAACAGAGAGATATCAATACATAGGTTTTACGATTATTACTAGTCAGATATATTCTTGTGCGGTGAATAGGGCGTGTTGAGTCCAGTTCTCTGAGCAAGGAGTAGGTCTTGTCTATTACTTATTGGGTTTATGGAACGGTATCTGAGCTAATTTGATACCCTTGTTTTATGTATCACCCCACCTCACCTTTCCCGTTAAGCAGCCATAGTGTGTTTTCTGCATGTGTGACTCTGTTCTGTTTTGTAATTCAGTTCAAGTGTAACGGTTTTTACATTCCCTCTATAAGTGATACCTTATGAGAAGTGTCCTTTTCTGTGTGACTTATTTCTCTTAGAATCGTCGTACCTAAATCCACTCATCATGCTGCTACTAACCTTATGACATTGATTTCATGGCTGAGTGATATTCCATTGTACATAAGGACCACAACTTCTTTATCCATTTTTCTCTTTCCTGGGATATTTAAGGTGGAATGAAGTGGAGGTCCTTGTCAACAGAGCAGCCCTCAACTTTGGGGTGCTTGTGTCTTGCTGATTTTTCATTTTCCCAATTTATACCCCCATGAGTGGAAGTGCCCTATGCTCTCTAAGCTGTGTTTTTCAGATGTTTCAGGACACACCGTACACTTCTCCAGAGTGGCTGTTGGCAATTTACATCCCGCCCATCAGTGTAGCAAGGCTCCCATTTCTCCATGGCCTGTCCTGCATTTCTGGTTTTGACACTTTTTTCAGCATGGCCCTTTTGACCGATGCGAAGCGAGACTTCTCTGTAGCGCTGATTTGCGTTTCCAGGTTGCTTGGTTGGCCAAAAAGGGCGTATGCGTTTTTTCCTGAATATATTCAGGAAAAAACGCATACGCCCTTTTTGGCCAAGGGCATCATTGTCAACGTTTTGCTGCTTTTCATGTGCTTTAAAGGCGATTCGTATCTACCTCCTGAAATCTGTTTCGTGCAATTCTGCCTTGATTTCAAATCCTCTTCTTTGCCTTCCCTCAATATATTTGTGGACGAGAGTTATCATTTATAACTCTGCAGGTTTGTGAATTGCAGTGCCCTGAACCTCCATTTTACAACTCGCTTTTTTGGGAGCTGGCTGCAAAAGCGCAGGATGGCTTCAGGCCCTGTTCTGGTTCTGGGGGGCAGGCTGAGCCTGTGGTTAATTCTTCTTCCTGATGGGAAAATAGAGTGACCTGTGCCTGTCCCAACACCAAGAGCTAGTCTCTCGTTGGTTCCCCGTCTTCCCGTTCATCCTCAGGACAAATTGCAACCTGTACGGAACAGGAGGTTAAAGGTGCTGATGCTCCAAGTAGGGAGATTGCTAGTAAAGCGGCTGGAATGGCGAACCCGGGCACAAGGAGATGAGAAATTAGGTGCGTTTTAGAAACCTTTCCCCATCACACGGTATACCATCTTCTGGGTTTCTCATGCATGTTTTCGATGTAGGAAGATGCCCTTGATCCTGGAGATTTGGGACCCATGCGATGGGTACCACGCAGTATTACTTTAAAGGGTCTGCGTTTGCTCACCCAACCTCACCAAACCTCTCAGCCCCAAGAGTGTCCACCCTTATGTCTCATCCAGCTGTGGGTCTAGATATGGTCAATCCAGGTTGCATCACAGCCCCTGAACTCATTGTGTAAGAATTTCTATCTCTTTCACTGTCGTTGTTTCATGGGTTTTACAAAGTAATTTATTTTCATAATGGGGTTTAGCCGCTTTTCACGGCTGTGTTTATGCCGCTTTACACCCACTTGACACACTAACAGAGACATATCAATACATAGGTTTTAAGATTATTACTAGTCAGATATATTCTTGTGCGGTGAATAGGGCGTGTTGAGTCCAGTTCTCTGAGCAAGGAGTAGGTCTTGTCTATTACATATTGGGTTTATGGAATGGTATCTGAGCTAATTTGATACCCTTGTTTTATGTATCACCCCACCTCACCTTTCCCGTTAAGCAGCCATAGTGTGTTTTCTGCATGTGTGACTCTGTTCTGTTTTGTAATTCAGTTCAAGTGTAACGGTTTTTACATTCCCTCTATAAGTGATACCTTATGAGAAGTGTCCTTTTCTGTGTGACTTATTTCTCTTAGAATCGTCGTACCTAAATCCACTCATCATGCTGCTACTAACCTTATGACATTGATTTCATGGCTGAGTGATATTCCATTGTACATAAGGACCACAACTTCTTTATCCATTTTTCTCTTTCCTGGAATATTGAAGGTGGAATGAAGTGGAGGTCCTTGTCAACAGAGCAGCCCTCAACTTTGGGGTGCTTGTGTCTTGCTGATTTTTCATTTTCCCAATTTATACCCCCATGAGTGGAAGTGCCCTATGCTCTCTAAGCTGTGTTTTTCAGATGTTTCAGGACACACCGTACACTTCTCCAGAGTGGCTGTTGGCAATTTACATCCCGCCCATCAGTGTAGCAAGGCTCCCATTTCTCCATGGCCTTTCCTGCATTTCTGGTTTTGACACTTTTTTCAGCATGGCCCTTTTGACCGATGGGAAGCGAGACTTCTCTGTAGCGCTGATTTGCCTTTCCAGGTTGCTTGGTTGGCCAAAAAGGGCGTATGCGTTTTTTCCTGAATATATTCAGGAAAAAACGCATACGCCCTTTTTGGCCAAGGGCATCATTGTCAACGTTTTGCCGCTTTTCATGTGCTTTAAAGGCGATTCGTATCTACCTCCTGAAATCTGTTTCGTGCAATTCTGCCTTGATTTCAAATCCTCTTCTTTGCCTTCCCTCAATATATTTGTGGACGAGAGTTATCATTTATAACTCTGCAGGTTTGTGAATTGCAGTGCCCTGAACCTCCATTTTACAACTCGCTTTTTTGGGAGCTGGCCGCAAAAGCGCAGGATGGCTTCAGGCCCTGTTCTGGTTCCGGGGGGCAGGCTGAGCCTGTGGTTAATTCTTCTTCCTGATGGGAAAATAGAGTGACCTGTGCCTGTCCCAACACCAAGAGCTAGTCTCTCGTTGGTTCCCCGTCTTCCCGTTCATCCTCAGGACAAATTGCAACCTGTACGGAACAGGAGGTTAAAGGTGCTGATGCTCCAAGTAGGGAGATTGCTAGTAAAGTGGCTGGAATGGCGAACCCGGGCACAAGGAGATGAGAAATGAGGTGCGTTTTAGAAACCTTTCCCCATCACACGGTGTACCATTTTCTGGGTTTCTCATGCATGTTTTCGATGTAGGAAGATGCCCTTGAAGCTGGAGATTTGGGACCCATGCGATGGGTACCACGCAGTATTACTTTAAAGGGTCTGTGTTTGCTCACCCAACCTCACCAAACCTCTCAGCCCCAAGAGTGTCCACCCTTATGTCTCATCCAGCTGTGGGTCTAGATATGGTCAATCCAGGTTGCATCACAGCCCATGAACGCATTGTGTAAGAATTTCTCTCTCTTTCACTGTCGTTGTTTCATGGGTTTTTCAAAGTAATTTATTTTCATAATGGGGTTTAGCTGCTTTTCACGGCTGTGTTTATGCCGCTTTACACCCACTTGACACACTAACAGAGAGATATCAATACATAGGTTTTAAGATTGTTACTAGTCAGATATATTCTTGTGCGGTGAATAGGGCGTGTTGAGTCCAGTTCTCTGAGCAAGGAGTAGGTCTTGTCTATTACATATTGGGTTTATGGAACGGTATCTGAGCTAATTTGATACCCTTGTTTTATGTATCACCCCACCTCACCTTTCCCGTTAAGCAGCCATAGTGTGTTTTCTGCATGTGTGACTCTGTTCTGTTTTGTAATTCAGTTCAAGTGTAACGGTTTTTACATTCCCTCTATAAGTGATACCTTATGAGAAGTGTCCTTTTCTGTGTGACTTATTTCTCTTAGAATCGTCGTACCTAAATCCACTCATCATGCTGCTACTAACCTTATGACATTGATTTCATGGCTGAGTGATATTCCATTGTACATAAGGACCACAACTTCTTTATCCATGTTTCTCTTTCCTGGGATATTTAAGGTGGAATGAAGTGGAGGTCCTTGTCAACAGAGCAGCCCTCAACTTTGGGGTGCTTGTGTCTTGCTGATTTTTCATTTTCCCAATTTATACCCCCATGAGTGGAAGTGCCCTATGCTCTCTAAGCTGTGTTTCTCAGATGTTTCAGGACACACCGTACACTTCTCCAGAGTGGCTGTTGGCAATTTACATCCCGCCCATCAGTGTAGCAAGGCTCCCATTTCTCCATGGCCTGTCCTGCATTTCTGGTTTTGACACTTTTTTCAGGATGGCCCTTTTGACCGATGGGAAGCGAGACTTCTCTGTAGCGCTGATTTGCCTTTCCAGGTTGCTTGGTTGGCCAAAAAGGGCGTATGCGTTTTTTCCTGAATATATTCAGCAAAAAACGCATACGCCCTTTTTGGCCAAGGGCATCATTGTCAACGTTTTGCCGCTTTTCATGTGCTTTAAAGGCGATTCTTATCTACCTCCTGAAATCTGTTTCGTGCAATTCTGCCTTGATTTCAAATCCTCTTCTTTGCCTTCCCTCAATATATTTGTGGACGAGAGTTATCATTTATAACTCTGCAGGTTTGTGAATTGCAGTGCCCTGAACCTCCATTTTACAACTCGCTTTTTTGGGAGCTGGCCGCAAAAGCGCAGGATGGCTTCAGGCCCTGTTCTGGTTCTGGGGGGCAGGCTGAGCCTGTGGTTAATTCTTCTTCCTGATGGGAAAATAGAGTGACCTGTGCCTGTCCCAACACCAAGAGCTAGTCTCTCGTTGGTTCCCCGTCTTCCCGTTCATCCTCAGGACAAATTGCAACCTGTACGGAACAGGAGGTTAAAGGTGCTGATGCTCCAAGTAGGGAGATTGCTAGTAAAGTGGCTGGAATGGCCAACCCGGGCACAAGGAGATGAGAAATGAGGTGCGTTTTAGAAACCTTTCCCCATCACACGGTGTACCATCTTCTGGGTTTCTCATGCATGTTTTCGATGTAGGAAGATGCCCTTGAACCTGGAGATTTGGGACCCATGCGATGGGTACCACGCAGTATTACTTTAAAGGGTCTGCGTTTGCTCACCCAACCTCACCAAACCTCTCAGCCCCAAGAGTGTCCACCCTTATGTCTCATCCAGCTGTGGGTCTAGATATGGTCAATCCAGGTTGCATCACAGCCCCTGAACTCATTGTGTAAGAATTTCTATCTCTTTCACTGTCGTTGTTTCATGGGTTTTACAAAGTAATTTATTTTCATAATGGGGTTTAGCCGCTTTTCACGGCTGTGTTTATGCCGCTTTACACCCACTTGACACACTAACAGAGAGATATCAATACATAGGTTTTACGATTATTACTAGTCAGATATATTCTTGTGCGGTGAATAGGGCGTGTTGAGTCCAGTTCTCTGAGCAAGGAGTAGGTCTTGTCTATTACTTATTGGGTTTATGGAACGGTATCTGAGCTAATTTGATACCCTTGTTTTATGTATCACCCCACCTCACCTTTCCCGTTAAGCAGCCATAGTGTGTTTTCTGCATGTGTGACTCTGTTCTGTTTTGTAATTCAGTTCAAGTGTAACGGTTTTTACATTCCCTCTATAAGTGATACCTTATGAGAAGTGTCCTTTTCTGTGTGACTTATTTCTCTTAGAATCGTCGTACCTAAATCCACTCATCATGCTGCTACTAACCTTATGACATTGATTTCATGGCTGAGTGATATTCCATTGTACATAAGGACCACAACTTCTTTATCCATTTTTCTCTTTCCTGGGATATTTAAGGTGGAATGAAGTGGAGGTCCTTGTCAACAGAGCAGCCCTCAACTTTGGGGTGCTTGTGTCTTGCTGATTTTTCATTTTCCCAATTTATACCCCCATGAGTGGAAGTGCCCTATGCTCTCTAAGCTGTGTTTTTCAGATGTTTCAGGACACACCGTACACTTCTCCAGAGTGGCTGTTGGCAATTTACATCCCGCCCATCAGTGTAGCAAGGCTCCCATTTCTCCATGGCCTGTCCTGCATTTCTGGTTTTGACACTTTTTTCAGCATGGCCCTTTTGACCGATGCGAAGCGAGACTTCTCTGTAGCGCTGATTTGCGTTTCCAGGTTGCTTGGTTGGCCAAAAAGGGCGTATGCGTTTTTTCCTGAATATATTCAGGAAAAAACGCATACGCCCTTTTTGGCCAAGGGCATCATTGTCAACGTTTTGCTGCTTTTCATGTGCTTTAAAGGCGATTCGTATCTACCTCCTGAAATCTGTTTCGTGCAATTCTGCCTTGATTTCAAATCCTCTTCTTTGCCTTCCCTCAATATATTTGTGGACGAGAGTTATCATTTATAACTCTGCAGGTTTGTGAATTGCAGTGCCCTGAACCTCCATTTTACAACTCGCTTTTTTGGGAGCTGGCTGCAAAAGCGCAGGATGGCTTCAGGCCCTGTTCTGGTTCTGGGGGGCAGGCTGAGCCTGTGGTTAATTCTTCTTCCTGATGGGAAAATAGAGTGACCTGTGCCTGTCCCAACACCAAGAGCTAGTCTCTCGTTGGTTCCCCGTCTTCCCGTTCATCCTCAGGACAAATTGCAACCTGTACGGAACAGGAGGTTAAAGGTGCTGATGCTCCAAGTAGGGAGATTGCTAGTAAAGCGGCTGGAATGGCGAACCCGGGCACAAGGAGATGAGAAATTAGGTGCGTTTTAGAAACCTTTCCCCATCACACGGTATACCATCTTCTGGGTTTCTCATGCATGTTTTCGATGTAGGAAGATGCCCTTGATCCTGGAGATTTGGGACCCATGCGATGGGTACCACGCAGTATTACTTTAAAGGGTCTGCGTTTGCTCACCCAACCTCACCAAACCTCTCAGCCCCAAGAGTGTCCACCCTTATGTCTCATCCAGCTGTGGGTCTAGATATGGTCAATCCAGGTTGCATCACAGCCCCTGAACTCATTGTGTAAGAATTTCTATCTCTTTCACTGTCGTTGTTTCATGGGTTTTACAAAGTAATTTATTTTCATAATGGGGTTTAGCCGCTTTTCACGGCTGTGTTTATGCCGCTTTACACCCACTTGACACACTAACAGAGACATATCAATACATAGGTTTTAAGATTATTACTAGTCAGATATATTCTTGTGCGGTGAATAGGGCGTGTTGAGTCCAGTTCTCTGAGCAAGGAGTAGGTCTTGTCTATTACATATTGGGTTTATGGAATGGTATCTGAGCTAATTTGATACCCTTGTTTTATGTATCACCCCACCTCACCTTTCCCGTTAAGCAGCCATAGTGTGTTTTCTGCATGTGTGACTCTGTTCTGTTTTGTAATTCAGTTCAAGTGTAACGGTTTTTACATTCCCTCTATAAGTGATACCTTATGAGAAGTGTCCTTTTCTGTGTGACTTATTTCTCTTAGAATCGTCGTACCTAAATGCACTCATCATGCTGCTACTAACCTTATGACATTGATTTCATGGCTGAGTGATATTCCATTGTACATAAGGACCACAACTTCTTTATCCATTTTTCTCTTTCCTGGAATATTGAAGGTGGAATGAAGTGGAGGTCCTTGTCAACAGAGCAGCCCTCAACTTTGGGGTGCTTGTGTCTTGCTGATTTTTCATTTTCCCAATTTATACCCCCATGAGTGGAAGTGCCCTATGCTCTCTAAGCTGTGTTTTTCAGATGTTTCAGGACACACCGTACACTTCTCCAGAGTGGCTGTTGGCAATTTACATCCCGCCCATCAGTGTAGCAAGGCTCCCATTTCTCCATGGCCTTTCCTGCATTTCTGGTTTTGACACTTTTTTCAGCATGGCCCTTTTGACCGATGGGAAGCGAGACTTCTCTGTAGCGCTGATTTGCCTTTCCAGGTTGCTTGGTTGGCCAAAAAGGGCGTATGCGTTTTTTCCTGAATATATTCAGGAAAAAACGCATACGCCCTTTTTGGCCAAGGGCATCATTGTCAACGTTTTGCCGCTTTTCATGTGCTTTAAAGGCGATTCGTATCTACCTCCTGAAATCTGTTTCGTGCAATTCTGCCTTGATTTCAAATCCTCTTCTTTGCCTTCCCTCAATATATTTGTGGACGAGAGTTATCATTTATAACTCTGCAGGTTTGTGAATTGCAGTGCCCTGAACCTCCATTTTACAACTCGCTTTTTTGGGAGCTGGCCGCAAAAGCGCAGGATGGCTTCAGGCCCTGTTCTGGTTCCGGGGGGCAGGCTGAGCCTGTGGTTAATTCTTCTTCCTGATGGGAAAATAGAGTGACCTGTGCCTGTCCCAACACCAAGAGCTAGTCTCTCGTTGGTTCCCCGTCTTCCCGTTCATCCTCAGGACAAATTGCAACCTGTACGGAACAGGAGGTTAAAGGTGCTGATGCTCCAAGTAGGGAGATTGCTAGTAAAGTGGCTGGAATGGCGAACCCGGGCACAAGGAGATGAGAAATGAGGTGCGTTTTAGAAACCTTTCCCCATCACACGGTGTACCATTTTCTGGGTTTCTCATGCATGTTTTCGATGTAGGAAGATGCCCTTGAAGCTGGAGATTTGGGACCCATGCGATGGGTACCACGCAGTATTACTTTAAAGGGTCTGTGTTTGCTCACCCAACCTCACCAAACCTCTCAGCCCCAAGAGTGTCCACCCTTATGTCTCATCCAGCTGTGGGTCTAGATATGGTCAATCCAGGTTGCATCACAGCCCATGAACGCATTGTGTAAGAATTTCTCTCTATTTCACTGTCGTTGTTTCATGGGTTTTTCAAAGTAATTTATTTTCATAATGGGGTTTAGCTGCTTTTCACGGCTGTGTTTATGCCGCTTTACACCCACTTGACACACTAACAGAGAGATATCAATACATAGGTTTTAAGATTGTTACTAGTCAGATATATTCTTGTGCGGTGAATAGGGCGTGTTGAGTCCAGTTCTCTGAGCAAGGAGTAGGTCTTGTCTATTACATATTGGGTTTATGGAACGGTATCTGAGCTAATTTGATACCCTTGTTTTATGTATCACCCCACCTCACCTTTCCCGTTAAGCAGCCATAGTGTGTTTTCTGCATGTGTGACTCTGTTCTGTTTTGTAATTCAGTTCAAGTGTAACGGTTTTTACATTCCCTCTATAAGTGATACCTTATGAGAAGTGTCCTTTTCTGTGTGACTTATTTCTCTTAGAATCGTCGTACCTAAATCCACTCATCATGCTGCTACTAACCTTATGACATTGATTTCATGGCTGAGTGATATTCCATTGTACATAAGGACCACAACTTCTTTATCCATTTTTCTCTTTCCTGGGATATTTAAGGTGGAATGAAGTGGAGGTCCTTGTCAACAGAGCAGCCCTCAACTTTGGGGTGCTTGTGTCTTGCTGATTTTTCATTTTCCCAATTTATACCCCCATGAGTGGAAGTGCCCTATGCTCTCTAAGCTGTGTTTTTCAGATGTTTCAGGACACACCGTACACTTCTCCAGAGTGGCTGTTGGCAATTTACATCCCGCCCATCAGTGTAGCAAGGCTCCCATTTCTCCATGGCCTGTCCTGCATTTCTGGTTTTGAGACTTTTTTCAGCATGGCCCTTTTGACCGATGGGAAGCGAGACTTCTCTGTAGCGCTGATTTGCCTTTCCAGGTTGCTTGGTTGGCCAAAAAGGGCGTATGCGTTTTTTCCTGAATATATTCAGGAAAAAACGCATACGCCCTTTTTGGGCAAGGGCATCATTGTCAACGTTTTGCCGCTTTTCATGTGCTTTAAAGGCGATTCTTATCTACCTCCTGAAATCTGTTTCGTGCAATTCTGCCTTGATTTCAAATCCTCTTCTTTGCCTTCCCTCAATATATTTGTGGACGAGAGTTATCATTTATAACTCTGCAGGTTTGTGAATTGCAGTGCCCTGAACCTCCATTTTACAACTCGCTTTTTTGGGAGCTGGCCGCAAAAGCGCAGGATGGCTTCAGGCCCTGTTCTGGTTCCAGGGGGCAGGCTGAGCCTGTGGTTAATTCTTCTTCCTGATGGGAAAATAGAGTGACCTGTGCCTGTCCCAACACCAAGAGCTAGTCTCTCGTTGGTTCCCCGTCTTCCCGTTCATCCTCAGGACAAATTGCAACCTGTACGGAACAGGAGGTTAAAGGTGCTGATGCTCCAAGTAGGGAGATTGCTAGTAAAGTGGCTGGAATGGCGAACCCGGGCACAAGGAGATGAGAAATGAGGTGCGTTTTAGAAACCTTTCTCCATCACACGGTGTACCATCTTCTGGGTTTCTCATGCATGTTTTCGATGTAGGAAGATGCCCTTGAAGCTGGAGATTTGGGACCCATGCGATGGGTACCACGCAGTATTACTTTAAAGGGTCTGTGTTTGCTCACCCAACCTCACCAAACCTCTCAGCCCCAAGAGTGTCCACCCTTATGTCTCATCCAGCTGTGGGTCTAGATATGGTCAATCCAGGTTGCATCACAGCCCATGAACGCATTGTGTAAGAATTTCTCTCTCTTTCACTGTCGTTGTTTCATGGGTTTTTCAAAGTAATTTATTTTCATAATGGGGTTTAGCTGCTTTTCACGGCTGTGTTTATGCCGCTTTACACCCACTTGACACACTAACAGAGAGATATCAATACATAGGTTTCAAGATTATTACTAGTCAGATATATTCTAGTGCGGTGAATAGGGCGTGTTGAGTCCAGTTCTCTGAGCAAGGAGTAGGTCTTGTCTACTACATATTGGGTTTATGGAACGGTATCTGAGCTAATTTGATACCCTTGTTTCATGTATCACCCCACCTCACCTTTCCCGTTAAGCAGCCATAGTGTGTTTTCTGCATGTGTGACTCTGTTCTGTTTTGTAATTCAGTTCAAGTGTAACGGTTTTTACATTCCCTCTATAAGTGATACCTTATGAGAAGTGTCCTTTTCTGTGTGACTTATTTCACTTAGAATCGTCGTACCTATATCCACTCATCATGCTGCTACTAACCTTATGACATTGATATCATGGCTGAGTGATATTCCATTGTACATAAGGACCACAACTTCTTTATCAATTTTTCTCTTTCCTGGGATATTTAAGCTGGAATGAAGTGGAGGTCCTTGTCAACAGAGCAGTCCTCAACTTTGGGGTGCTTGTGTCTTGCTGATTTTTCATTTTCCCAATTTATACCCCCATGAGTGGAAGTGCCCTATGCTCTCTAAGCTGTGTTTTTCAGATGTTTCAGGACTCACCATACACTTCTCCAGAGTGGCTGTTGGCAATTTACATCCCGCCCATCAGTGTAGCAAGGCTCCCATTTCTCCATGGCCTGTCCTGCATTTCTGGTTTTGACACTTTTTTCAGCATGGCCCTTTTGACCGATGGGAAGCGAGACTTCTCTGTAGCGCTGATTTGCCTTTCCAGGTTGCTTGGTTGGCCAAAAAGGGCGTATGCGTTTTTTCCTGAATATATTCAGGAAAAAACGCATACGCCCTTTTTGGCCAAGGGCATCATTGTCAACGTTTTGCCGCTTTTCATGTGCTTTAAAGGCGATTCCTATCTACCTCCTGAAATCTGTTTCGTGCAATTCTGCCTTGATTTCAAATCCTCTTCTTTGCCTTCCCTCAACATATTTGTGGACGAGAGTTATCATTTATAACTCTGCAGGTTTGTGAATTGCAGTGCCCTGAACCTCCATTTTACAACTCGCTTTTTTGGGAGCTGGCCGCAAAAGCGCAGGATGGCTTCAGGCCCTGTTCTGGTTCTGGGGGGGACAGGCTGAGCCTGTGGTTAATTCTTCTTCCTGATGGGAAAATAGAGTGACCTGTGCCTGTCCCAACACCAAGAGCTAGTCTCTCGTTGGTTCCCCGTCTTCCCGTTCATCCTCAGGACAAATTGCAACCTGTACGGAACAGGAGGTTAAAGGTGCTGATGCTCCAAGTAGGGAGATTGCTAGTAAAGCGACTGGAATGGCGAACCCGGGCACAAGTAGATGAGAAATGAGGTGCGTTTTAGAAACCTTTCCCCATCACACGGTGTACCATCTTCTGGGTTTCTCATGCATGTTTTCGATGTAGGAAGATGCCCTTGAAGCTGGAGATTTGGGACCCATGCGATGGGTACCACGCAGTATTACTTTAAAGGGTCTGCGTTTGCTCACCCAACCTCACCAAACCTCTCAGCCCCAAGAGTGTCCACCCTTATGTCTCATCCAGCTGTGGGTCTAGATATGGTCAATCCAGGTTGCATCACAGCCCCTGAACTCATTGTGTAAGAATTTCTATCTCTTTCACTGTCGTTGTTTCATGGGTTTTACAAAGTAATTTATTTTCATAATGGGGTTTAGCTGCTTTTCACGGCTGTGTTTATGCCGCTTTACACACACTTGACACACTAACAGAGAGATATCAATACATAGGTTTTAAGATTATTACTAGTCAGATATATTCTTGTGCGGTGAATAGGGCGTGTTGAGTCCAGTTCTCTGAGCAAGGAGTAGGTCTTGTCTATTACATATTGGGTTTATGGAACGGTATCTGAGCTAATTTGATACCCTTGTTTTATGTATCACCCCACCTCACCTTTCCCGATAAGCAGTCATAGTCTGTTTTCTGCATGTGTGACTCTGTTCTGTTTTGTAATTCAGTTCAAGTGTAACGGTTTTTACATTCCCTCTATAAGTGATACCTTATGAGAAGTGTCCTTTTCTGTGTGACTTATTTCACTTAGAATCGTCGTACCTATATCCACTCATCATGCTGCTACTAACCTTATGACATTGATTTCATGGCTGAGTGATATTCCATTGTACATAAGGACCACAACTTCTTTATCAATTTTTCTCTTTCCTGGGATATTTAAGGTGGAATGAAGTGGAGGTCCTTGTCAACAGAGCAGTCCTCAACTTTGGGGTGCTTGTGTCTTGCTGATTTTTCATTTTCCCAATTTATACCCCCATGAGTGGAAGTGCCCTATGCTCTCTAAGCTGTGTTTTTCAGATGTTTCAGGACTCACCGTACACTTCTCCAGGGTGGCTGTTGGCAATTTACATCCCGCCCATCAGTGTAGCAAGGCTCCCATTTCTCCATGGCCTGTCCTGCATTTCTGGTTTTGACACTTTTTTCAGCATGGCCCTTTTGACCGATGGGAAGCGAGACTTCTCTGTAGCGCTGATTTGCCTTTCCAGGTTGCTTGGTTGGCCAAAAAGGGCGTATGCGTTTTTTCCTGAATATATTCAGGAAAAAACGCATACGCCCTTTTTGGCCAAGGGCATCATTGTCAACGTTTTGCCGCTTTTCATGTGCTTTAAAGGCGATTCCTATCTACCTCCTGAAATCTGTTTCGTGCAATTCTGCCTTGATTTCAAATCCTCTTCTTTGCCTTCCCTCAACATATTTGTGGACGAGAGTTATCATTTATAACTCTGCAGGTTTGTGAATTGCAGTGCCCTGAACCTCCATTTTACAACTCGCTTTTTTGGGAGCTGGCCGCAAAAGCGCAGGATGGCTTCAGGCCCTGTTCTGGTTCCGGGGGGCAGGCTGAGCCTGTGGTTAATTCTTCTTCCTGATGGGAAAATAGAGTGACCTGTGCCTGTCCCAACACCAAGAGCTAGTCTCTCGTTGGTTCCCCGTCTTCCCGTTCATCCTCAGGACAAATTGCAACCTGTACGGAACAGGAGGTTAAAGGTGCTGATGCTCCAAGTAGGGAGATTGCTAGTAAAGTGGCTGGATTGGCGAACCCGGGCACAAGGAGATGAGAAATGAGGTGCGTTTTAGAAACCTTTCCCCATCACACGGTGTACCATCTTCTGGGTTTCTCATGCATGTTTTCGATGTAGGAAGATGCCCTTGAACCTGGAGATTTGGGACCCATGCGATGGGTACCACGCAGTATTACTTTAAAGGGTCTGTGTTTGCTCACCCAACCTCACCAAACCTCTCAGCCCCAAGAGTGTCCACCCTTATGTCTCATCCAGCTGTGGGTCTAGATATGGTCAATCCAGGTTGCATCACAGCCCCTGAACTCATTGTGTAAGAATTTCTATCTCTTTCACTGTCGTTGTTTCATGGGTTTTACAAAGTAATTTATTTTCATAATGGGGTTTAGCTGCTTTTCACGGCTGTGTTTATGCCGCTTTACACCCACTTGACACACTAACAGAGAGATATCAATACATAGGTTTTAAGATTATTACTAGTCAGATATATTCTTGTGCGGTGAATAGGGCGTGTTGAGTCCAGTTCTCTGAGCAAGGAGTAGGTCTTGTCTATTACATATTGGGTTTATGGAAAGGTATCTGAGCTAATTTGATACCCTTGTTTTATGTATCACCCCACCTCACCTTTCCCGTTAAGCAGCCATAGTGTGTTTTCTGCATGTGTGACTCTGTTCTGTTTTATAATTCAGTTCAAGTGTAACGGTTTTTACATTCCCTCTATAAGTGATACCTTATGAGAAGTGTCCTTTTCTGTGTGACTTATTTCTCTTAGAATCGTTGTACCTAAATCCACTCATCATGCTGCTACTAACCTTATGACATTGATTTCATGGCTGAGTGATATTCCATTGTACATAAGGACCACAACTTCTTTATCCATGTTTCTCTTTCCTGGGATATTTAAGGTGGAATGAAGTGGAGGTCCTTGTCAACAGAGCAGCCCTCAACTTTGGGGTGCTTGTGTCTTGCTGATTTTTCATTTTCCCAATTTATACCCCCATGAGTGGAAGTGCCCTATGCTCTCTAAGCTGTGTTTCTCAGATGTTTCAGGACACACCGTACACTTCTCCAGAGTGGCTGTTGGCAATTTACATCCCGCCCATCAGTGTAGCAAGGCTCCCATTTCTCCATGGCCTGTCCTGCATTTCTGGTTTTGACACTTTTTTCAGGATGGCCCTTTTGACCGATGGGAAGCGAGACTTCTCTGTAGCGCTGATTTGCCTTTCCAGGTTGCTTGGTTGGCCAAAAAGGGCGTATGCGTTTTTTCCTGAATATATTCAGGAAAAAACGCATACGCCCTTTTTGGCCAAGGGCATCATTGTCAACGTTTTGCCGCTTTTCATGTGCTTTAAAGGCGATTCGTATCTACCTCCTGAAATCTGTTTCGTGCAATTCTGCCTTGATTTCAAATCCTCTTCTTTGCCTTCCCTCAATATATTTGTGGACGAGAGTTATCATTTATAACTCTGCAGGTTTGTGAATTGCAGTGCCCTGAACCTCCATTTTACAACTCGCTTTTTTGGGAGCTGGCCGCAAAAGCGCAGGATGGCTTCAGGCCCTGTTCTGGTTCTGGGGGGCAGGCTGAGCCTGTGGTTAATTCTTCTTCCTGATGGGAAAATAGAGTGACCTGTGCCTGTCCCAACACCAAGAGCTAGTCTCTCGTTGGTTCCCCGTCTTCCTGTTCATCCTCAGGACAAATTGCAACCTGTACGGAACAGGAGGTTAAAGGTGCTGATGCTCCAAGTAGGGAGATTGCTAGTAAAGCGGCTGGAATGGCGAACCCGGGCACAAGGAGATGAGAAATTAGGTGCGTTTTATAAACCTTTCCCCATCACACGGTGTACCATCTTCTGGGTTTCTCATGCATGTTTTCGATGTAGGAAGATGCCCTTGAAGCTGGAGATTTGGGACCCATGCGATGGGTACCACGCAGTATTACTTTAAAGGGTCTGCGTTTGCTCACCCAACCTCACCAAACCTCTCAGCCCCAAGAGTGTCCACCCTTATGTCTCATCCAGCTGTGGGTCTAGATATGGTCAATCCAGGTTGCATCACAGCCCCTGAACTCATTGTGTAAGAATTTCTATCTCTTTCACTGTCGTTGTTTCATGGGTTTTACAAAGTAATTTATTTTCATAATGGGGTTTAGCCGCTTTTCACGGCTGTGTTTATGCCGCTTTACACCCACTTGACACACTAACAGAGACATATCAATACATAGGTTTTAAGATTATTACTAGTCAGATATATTCTTGTGCGGTGAATAGGGCGTGTTGAGTCCAGTTCTCTGAGCAAGGAGTAGGTCTTGTCTATTACATATTGGGTTTATGGAACGGTATCTGAGCTAATTTGATACCCTTGTTTTATGTATCACCCCACCTCACCTTTCCCGTTAAGCAGCCATAGTGTGTTTTCTGCATGTGTGACTCTGTTCTGTTTTGTAATTCAGTTCAAGTGTAACGGTTTTTACATTCCCTCTATAAGTGATACCTTATGAGAAGTGTCCTTTTCTGTGTGACTTATTTCTCTTAGAATCGTCGTACCTAAATCCACTCATCATGCTGCTACTAACCTTATGACATTGATTTCATGGCTGAGTGATATTCCATTGTACATAAGGACCACAACTTCTTTATCCATTTTTCTCTTTCCTGGGATATTTAAGGTGGAATGAAGTGGAGGTCCTTGTCAACAGAGCAGCCCTCAACTTTGGGGTGCTTGTGTCTTGCTGATTTTTCATTTTCCCAATTTATACCCCCATGAGTGGAAGTGCCCTATGCTCTCTAAGCTGTGTTTTTCAGATGTTTCAGGACACACCGTACACTTCTCCAGAGTGGCTGTTGGCAATTTACATCCCGCCCATCAGTGTAGCAAGGCTCCCATTTCTCCATGGCCTGTCCTGCATTTCTGGTTTTGACACTTTTTTCAGCATGGCCCTTTTGACCGATGCGAAGCGAGACTTCTCTGTAGCGCTGATTTGCGTTTCCAGGTTGCTTGGTTGGCCAAAAAGGGCGTATGCGTTTTTTCCTGAATATATTCAGGAAAAAACGCATACGCCCTTTTTGGCCAAGGGCATCATTGTCAACGTTTTGCTGCTTTTCATGTGCTTTAAAGGCGATTCGTATCTACCTCCTGAAATCTGTTTCGTGCAATTCTGCCTTGATTTCAAATCCTCTTCTTTGCCTTCCCTCAATATATTTGTGGACGAGAGTTATCATTTATAACTCTGCAGGTTTGTGAATTGCAGTGCCCTGAACCTCCATTTTACAACTCGCTTTTTTGGGAGCTGGCCGCAAAAGCGCAGGATGGCTTCAGGCCCTGTTCTGGTTCTGGGGGGCAGGCTGAGCCTGTGGTTAATTCTTCTTCCTGATGGGAAAATAGAGTGACCTGTGCCTGTCCCAACACCAAGAGCTAGTCTCTCGTTGGTTCCCCGTCTTCCCGTTCATCCTCAGGACAAATTGCAACCTGTACGGAACAGGAGGTTAAAGGTGCTGATGCTCCAAGTAGGGAGATTGCTAGTAAAGCGGCTGGAATGGCGAACCCGGGCACAAGGAGATGAGAAGTTAGGTGCGTTTTAGAAACCTTTCCCCATCACACGGTATACCATCTTCTGGGTTTCTCATGCATGTTTTCGATGTAGGAAGATGCCCTTGATCCTGGAGATTTGGGACCCATGCGATGGGTACCACGCAGTATTACTTTAAAGGGTCTGCGTTTGCTCACCCAACCGCACCAAACCTCTCAGCCCCAAGAGTGTCCACCCTTATGTCTCATCCAGCTGTGGGTCTAGATATGGTCAATCCAGGTTGCATCACAGCCCCTGAACTCATTGTGTAAGAATTTCTATCTCTTTCACTGTCGTTGTTTCATGGGTTTTTCAAAGTAATTTATTTTCATAATGGGGTTTAGCCGCTTTTCACGGCTGTGTTTATGCCGCTTTACACCCACTTGACACACTAACAGAGACATATCAATACATAGGTTTTAAGATTATTACTAGTCAGATATATTCTTGTGCGGTGAATAGGGCGTGTTGAGTCCAGTTCTCTGAGCAAGGAGTAGGTCTTGTCTATTACATATTGGGTTTATGGAACGGTATCTGAGCTAATTTGATACCCTTGTTTTATGTATCACCCCACCTCACCTTTCCCGTTAAGCAGCCATAGTGTGTTTTCTGCATGTGTGACTCTGTTCTGTTTTGTAATTCAGTTCAAGTGTAACGGTTTTTACATTCCCTCTATAAGTGATACCTTATGAGAAGTGTCCTTTTCTGTGTGACTTATTTCTCTTAGAATCGTCGTACCTAAATCCACTCATCATGCTGCTACTAACCTTATGACATTGATTTCATGGCTGAGTGATATTCCATTGTACATAAGGACCACAACTTCTTTATCCATTTTTCTCTTTCCTGGAATATTGAAGGTGGAATGAAGTGGAGGTCCTTGTCAACAGAGCAGCCCTCAACTTTGGGGTGCTTGTGTCTTGCTGATTTTTCATTTTCCCAATTTATACCCCCATGAGTGGAAGTGCCCTATGCTCTCTAAGCTGTGTTTTTCAGATGTTTCAGGACACACCGTACACTTCTCCAGAGTGGCTGTTGGCAATTTACATCCCGCCCATCAGTGTAGCAAGGCTCCCATTTCTCCATGGCCTTTCCTGCATTTCTGATTTTGACACTTTTTTCAGCATGGCCCTTTTGACGGATGGGAAGCGAGACTTCTCTGTAGCGCTGATTTGCCTTTCCAGGTTGCTTGGTTGGCCAAAAAGGGCGTATGCGTTTTTTCCTGAATATATTCAGGAAAAAACGCATACGCCCTTTTTGGCCAAGGGCATCATTGTCAACGTTTTGCCGCTTTTCATGTGCTTTAAAGGCGATTCGTATCTACCTCCTGAAATCTGTTTCGTGCAATTCTGCCTTGATTTCAAATCCTCTTCTTTGCCTTCCCTCAATATATTTGTGGACGAGAGTTATCATTTATAACTCTGCAGGTTTGTGAATTGCAGGGCCCTGAACCTCCATTTTACAACTCGCTTTTTTGGGAGCTGGCCGCAAAAGCGCAGGATGGCTTCAGGCCCTGTTCTGGTTCCGGGGGGCAGGCTGAGCCTGTGGTTAATTCTTCTTCCTGATGGGAAAATAGAGTGACCTGTGCCTGTCCCAACACCAAGAGCTAGTCTCTCGTTGGTTCCCCGTCTTCCCGTTCATCCTCAGGACAAATTGCAACCTGTACGGAACAGGAGGTTAAAGGTGCTGATGCTCCAAGTAGGGAGATTGCTAGTAAAGTGGCTGGAATGGCGAACCCGGGCACAAGGAGATGAGAAATGAGGTGCGTTTTAGAAACCTTTCCCCATCACACGGTGTACCATCTTCTGGGTTTCTCATGCATGTTTTCGATGTAGGAAGATGCCCTTGAAGCTGGAGATTTGGGACCCATGCGATGGGTACCACGCAGTATTACTTTAAAGGGTCTGTGTTTGCTCACCCAACCTCACCAAACCTCTCAGCCCCAAGAGTGTCCACCCTTATGTCTCATCCAGCTGTGGGTCTAGATATGGTCAATCCAGGTTGCATCACAGCCCATGAACGCATTGTGTAAGAATTTCTCTCTCTTTCACTGTCGTTGTTTCATGGGTTTTTCAAAGTAATTTCTTTTCATAATGGGGTTTAGCTGCTTTTCACGGCTGTGTTTATGCCGCTTTACACCCACTTGACACACTAACAGAGAGATATCAATACATAGGTTTCAAGATTATTACTAGTCAGATATATTCTTGTGCGGTGAATAGGGCGTGTTGAGTCCAGTTCTCTGAGCAAGGAGTAGGTCTTGTCTACTACATATTGGGTTTATGGAACGGTATCTGAGCTAATTTGATACCCTTGTTTTATGTATCACCCCACCTCACCTTTCCCGTTAAGCAGCCATAGTGTGTTTTCTGCATGTGTGACTCTGTTCTGTTTTGTAATTCAGTTCAAGTGTAACGGTTTTTACATTCCCTCTATAAGTGATACCTTATGAGAAGTGTCCTTTTCTGTGTGACTTATTTCACTTAGAATCGTCGTACCTAAATCTACTCATCATGCTGCTACTAACCTTATGACATTGATTTCATGGCTGAGTGATATTCCATTGTACATAAGGACCACAACTTCTTTATCCATTTTTCTCTTTCCTGGGATATTTAAGGTGGAATGAAGTGGAGGTCCTTGTCAACAGAGCAGCCCTCAACTTTGGGGTGCTTGTGTCTTGCTGATTTTTCATTTTCCCAATTTATACCCCCATGAGAGGAAGTGCCCTATGCTCTCTAAGCTGTGTTTTTCAGATGTTTCAGGACACACCGTACACTTCTCCAGAGTGGCTGTTGGCAATTTACATCCCGCCCATCAGTGTAGCAAGGCTCCCATTTCTCCATGGCCTGTCCTGCATTTCTGGTTTTGACACTTTTTTCAGCATGGCCCTTTTGACCGATGGGAAGCGAGACTTCTCTGTAGCGCTGATTTGCCTTTCCAGGTTGCTTGGTTGGCCAAAAAGGGCGTATGCGTTTTTTCCTGAATATATTCAGGAAAAAACGCATACGCCCTTTTTGGCCAAGGGCATCATTGTCAACGTTTTGCCGCTTTTCATGTGCTTTAAAGGCGATTCGTATCTACCTCCTGAAATCTGTTTCGTGCAATTCTGCCTTGATTTCAAATCCTCTTCTTTGCCTTCCCTCAATATATTTGTGGACGAGAGTTATCATTTATAACTCTGCAGGTTTGTGAATTGCAGTGCCCTGAACCTCCATTTTACAACTCGCTTTTTTGGGAGCTGGCCGCAAAAGCGCAGGATGGCTTCAGGCCCTGTTCTGGTTCCGGGGGGCAGGCTGAGCCTGTGGTTAATTCTTCTTCCTGATGGGAAAATAGAGTGACCTGTGCCTGTCCCAACACCAAGAGCTAGTCTCTCGTTGGTTCCCCGTCTTCCCGTTCATCCTCAGGACAAATTGCAACCTGTACGGAACAGGAGGTTAAAGGTGCTGATGCTCCAAGTAGGGAGATTGCTAGTAAAGCGGCTGGAATGGCGAACCCGGGCACAAGGAGATGAGAAATGAGGTGCGTTTTAGAAACCTTTCCCCATCACACGGTGTACCATCTTCTGGGTTTCTCATGCATGTTTTCGATGTAGGAAGATGCCCTTGAAGCTGGAGATTTGGGACCCATGCGATGGGTACCACGCAGTATTACTTTAAAGGGTCTGCGTTTGCTCACCCAACCTCACCAAACCTCTCAGCCCCAAGAGTGTCCACCCTTATGTCTCATCCAGCTGTGGGTCTAGATATGGTCAATCCAGGTTGCATCACAGCCCATGAACGCATTGTGTAAGAATTTCTCTCTCTTTCACTGTCGTTGTTTCATGGGTTTTTCAAAGTAATTTATTTTCATAATGGGGTTTAGCTGCTTTTCACGGCTGTGTTTATGCCGCTTTACACCCACTTGACACACTAACAGAGAGATATCAATACATAGGTTTTAAGATTGTTACTAGTCAGATATATTCTTGTGCGGTGAATAGGGCGTGTTGAGTCCAGTTCTCTGAGCAAGGAGTAGGTCTTGTCTATTACATATTGGGTTTATGGAACGGTATCTGAGCTAATTTGATACCCTTGTTTTATGTATCACCCCACCTCACCTTTCCCGTTAAGCAGCCATAGTGTGTTTTCTGCATGTGTGACTCTGTTCTGTTTTGTAATTCAGTTCAAGTGTAACGGTTTTTACATTCCCTCTATAAGTGATACCTTATGAGAAGTGTCCTTTTCTGTGTGACTTATTTCTCTTAGAATCGTCGTACCTAAATCCACTCATCATGCTGCTACTAACCTTATGACATTGATTTCATGGCTGAGTGATATTCCATTGTACATAAGGACCACAACTTCTTTATCCATTTTTCTCTTTCCTGGGATATTTAAGGTGGAATGAAGTGGAGGTCCTTGTCAACAGAGCAGCCCTCAACTTTGGGGTGCTTGTGTCTTGCTGATTTTTCATTTTCCCAATTTATACCCCCATGAGTGGAAGTGCCCTATGCTCTCTAAGCTGTGTTTTTCAGATGTTTCAGGACACACCGTACACTTCTCCAGAGTGGCTGTTGGCAATTTACATCCCGCCCATCAGTGTAGCAAGGCTCCCATTTCTCCATGGCCTGTCCTGCATTTCTGGTTTTGAGACTTTTTTCAGCATGGCCTTTTTGACCGATGGGAAGCGAGACTTCTCTGTAGCGCTGATTTGCCTTTCCAGGTTGCTTGGTTGGCCAAAAAGGGCGTATGCGTTTTTTCCTGAATATATTCAGGAAAAAACGCATACGCCCTTTTTGGGCAAGGGCATCATTGTCAACGTTTTGCCGCTTTTCATGTGCTTTAAAGGCGATTCTTATCTACCTCCTGAAATCTGTTTCGTGCAATTCTGCCTTGATTTCAAATCCTCTTCTTTGCCTTCCCTCAATATATTTGTGGACGAGAGTTATCATTTATAACTCTGCAGGTTTGTGAATTGCAGTGCCCTGAACCTCCATTTTACAACTCGCTTTTTTGGGAGCTGGCCGCAAAAGCGCAGGATGGCTTCAGGCCCTGTTCTGGTTCCAGGGGGCAGGCTGAGCCTGTGGTTAATTCTTCTTCCTGATGGGAAAATAGAGTGACCTGTGCCTGTCCCAACACCAAGAGCTAGTCTCTCGTTGGTTCCCCGTCTTCCCGTTCATCCTCAGGACAAATTGCAACCTGTACGGAACAGGAGGTTAAAGGTGCTGATGCTCCAAGTAGGGAGATTGCTAGTAAAGTGGCTGGAATGGCGAACCCGGGCACAAGGAGATGAGAAATGAGGTGCGTTTTAGAAACCTTTCTCCATCACACGGTGTACCATCTTCTGGGTTTCTCATGCATGTTTTCGATGTAGGAAGATGCCCTTGAAGCTGGAGATTTGGGACCCATGCGATGGGTACCACGCAGTATTACTTTAAAGGGTCTGTGTTTGCTCACCCAACCTCACCAAACCTCTCAGCCCCAAGAGTGTCCACCCTTATGTCTCATCCAGCTGTGGGTCTAGATATGGTCAATCCAGGTTGCATCACAGCCCATGAACGCATTGTGTAAGAATTTCTCTCTCTTTCACTGTCGTTGTTTCATGGGTTTTTCAAAGTAATTTATTTTCATAATGGGGTTTAGCTGCTTTTCACGGCTGTGTTTATGCCGCTTTACACCCACTTGACACACTAACAGAGAGATATCAATACATAGGTTTCAAGATTATTACTAGTCAGATATATTCTTGTGCGGTGAATAGGGCGTGTTGAGTCCAGTTCTCTGAGCAAGGAGTAGGTCTTGTCTACTACATATTGGGTTTATGGAACGGTATCTGAGCTAATTTGATACCCTTGTTTCATGTATCACCCCACCTCACCTTTCCCGTTAAGCAGCCATAGTGTGTTTTCTGCATGTGTGACTCTGTTCTGTTTTGTAATTCAGTTCAAGTGTAACGGTTTTTACATTCCCTCTATAAGTGATACCTTATGAGAAGTGTCCTTTTCTGTGTGACTTATTTCACTTAGAATCGTCGTACCTATATCCACTCATCATGCTGCTACTAACCTTATGACATTGATATCATGGCTGAGTGATATTCCATTGTACATAAGGACCACAACTTCTTTATCAATTTTTCTCTTTCCTGGGATATTTAAGCTGGAATGAAGTGGAGGTCCTTGTCAACAGAGCAGTCCTCAACTTTGGGGTGCTTGTGTCTTGCTGATTTTTCATTTTCCCAATTTATACCCCCATGAGTGGAAGTGCCCTATGCTCTCTAAGCTGTGTTTTTCAGATGTTTCAGGACTCACCATACACTTCTCCAGAGTGGCTGTTGGCAATTTACATCCCGCCCATCAGTGTAGCAAGGCTCCCATTTCTCCATGGCCTGTCCTGCATTTCTGGTTTTGACACTTTTTTCAGCATGGCCCTTTTGACCGATGGGAAGCGAGACTTCTCTGTAGCGCTGATTTGCCTTTCCAGGTTGCTTGGTTGGCCAAAAAGGGCGTATGCGTTTTTTCCTGAATATATTCAGGAAAAAACGCATACGCCCTTTTTGGCCAAGGGCATCATTGTCAACGTTTTGCCGCTTTTCATGTGCTTTAAAGGCGATTCCTATCTACCTCCTGAAATCTGTTTCGTGCAATTCTGCCTTGATTTCAAATCCTCTTCTTTGCCTTCCCTCAACATATTTGTGGACGAGAGTTATCATTTATAACTCTGCAGGTTTGTGAATTGCAGTGCCCTGAACCTCCATTTTACAACTCGCTTTTTTGGGAGCTGGCCGCAAAAGCGCAGGATGGCTTCAGGCCCTGTTCTGGTTCTGGGGGGGACAGGCTGAGCCTGTGGTTAATTCTTCTTCCTGATGGGAAAATAGAGTGACCTGTGCCTGTCCCAACACCAAGAGCTAGTCTCTCGTTGGTTCCCCGTCTTCCCGTTCATCCTCAGGACAAATTGCAACCTGTACGGAACAGGAGGTTAAAGGTGCTGATGCTACAAGTAGGGAGATTGCTAGTAAAGCGACTGGAATGGCGAACCCGGGCACAAGTAGATGAGAAATGAGGTGCGTTTTAGAAACCTTTCCCCATCACACGGTGTACCATCTTCTGGGTTTCTCATGCATGTTTTCGATGTAGGAAGATGCCCTTGAAGCTGGAGATTTGGGACCCATGCGATGGGTACCACGCAGTATTACTTTAAAGGGTCTGCGTTTGCTCACCCAACCTCACCAAACCTCTCAGCCCCAAGAGTGTCCACCCTTATGTCTCATCCAGCTGTGGGTCTAGATATGGTCAATCCAGGTTGCATCACAGCCCCTGAACTCATTGTGTAAGAATTTCTATCTCTTTCACTGTCGTTGTTTCATGGGTTTTACAAAGTAATTTATTTTCATAATGGGGTTTAGCTGCTTTTCACGGCTGTGTTTATGCCGCTTTACACACACTTGACACACTAACAGAGAGATATCAATACATAGGTTTTAAGATTATTACTAGTCAGATATATTCTTGTGCGGTGAATAGGGCGTGTTGAGTCCAGTTCTCTGAGCAAGGAGTAGGTCTTGTCTATTACATATTGGGTTTATGGAACGGTATCTGAGCTAATTTGATACCCTTGTTTTATGTATCACCCCACCTCACCTTTCCCGATAAGCAGTCATAGTCTGTTTTCTGCATGTGTGACTCTGTTCTGTTTTGTAATTCAGTTCAAGTGTAACGGTTTTTACATTCCCTCTATAAGTGATACCTTATGAGAAGTGTCCTTTTCTGTGTGACTTATTTCACTTAGAATCGCCGTACCTATATCCACTCATCATGCTGCTACTAACCTTATGACATTGATTTCATGGCTGAGTGATATTCCATTGTACATAAGGACCACAACTTCTTTATCAATTTTTCTCTTTCCTGGGATATTTAAGGTGGAATGAAGTGGAGGTCCTTGTCAACAGAGCAGTCCTCAACTTTGGGGTGCTTGTGTCTTGCTGATTTTTCATTTTCCCAATTTATACCCCCATGAGTGGAAGTGCCCTATGCTCTCTAAGCTGTGTTTTTCAGATGTTTCAGGACTCACCGTACACTTCTCCAGGGTGGCTGTTGGCAATTTACATCCCGCCCATCAGTGTAGCAAGGCTCCCATTTCTCCATGGCCTGTCCTGCATTTCTGGTTTTGACACTTTTTTCAGCATGGCCCTTTTGACCGATGGGAAGCGAGACTTCTCTGTAGCGCTGATTTGCCTTTCCAGGTTGCTTGGTTGGCCAAAAAGGGCGTATGCGTTTTTTCCTGAATATATTCAGGAAAAAACGCATACGCCCTTTTTGGCCAAGGGCATCATTGTCAACGTTTTGCCGCTTTTCATGTGCTTTAAAGGCGATTCCTATCTACCTCCTGAAATCTGTTTCGTGCAATTCTGCCTTGATTTCAAATCCTCTTCTTTGCCTTCCCTCAACATATTTGTGGACGAGAGTTATCATTTATAACTCTGCAGGTTTGTGAATTGCAGTGCCCTGAACCTCCATTTTACAACTCGCTTTTTTGGGAGCTGGCCGCAAAAGCGCAGGATGGCTTCAGGCCCTGTTCTGGTTCCGGGGGGCAGGCTGAGCCTGTGGTTAATTCTTCTTCCTGATGGGAAAATAGAGTGACCTGTGCCTGTCCCAACACCAAGAGCTAGTCTCTCGTTGGTTCCCCGTCTTCCCGTTCATCCTCAGGACAAATTGCAACCTGTACGGAACAGGAGGTTAAAGGTGCTGATGCTCCAAGTAGGGAGATTGCTAGTAAAGTGGCTGGATTGGCGAACCCGGGCACAAGGAGATGAGAAATGAGGTGCGTTTTAGAAACCTTTCCCCATCACACGGTGTACCATCTTCTGGGTTTCTCATGCATGTTTTCGATGTAGGAAGATGCCCTTGATCCTGGAGATTTGGGACCCATGCGATGGGTACCACGCAGTATTACTTTAAAGGGTCTGCGTTTGCTCACCCAACCGCACCAAACCTCTCAGCCCCAAGAGTGTCCACCCTTATGTCTCATCCAGCTGTGGGTCTAGATATGGTCAATCCAGGTTGCATCACAGCCCCTGAACTCATTGTGTAAGAATTTCTATCTCTTTCACTGTCGTTGTTTCATGGGTTTTTCAAAGTAATTTATTTTCATAATGGGGTTTAGCCGCTTTTCACGGCTGTGTTTATGCCGCTTTACACCCACTTGACACACTAACAGAGACATATCAATACATAGGTTTTAAGATTATTACTAGTCAGATATATTCTTGTGCGGTGAATAGGGCGTGTTGAGTCCAGTTCTCTGAGCAAGGAGTAGGTCTTGTCTATTACATATTGGGTTTATGGAACGGTATCTGAGCTAATTTGATACCCTTGTTTTATGTATCACCCCACCTCACCTTTCCCGTTAAGCAGCCATAGTGTGTTTTCTGCATGTGTGACTCTGTTCTGTTTTGTAATTCAGTTCAAGTGTAACGGTTTTTACATTCCCTCTATAAGTGATACCTTATGAGAAGTGTCCTTTTCTGTGTGACTTATTTCTCTTAGAATCGTCGTACCTAAATCCACTCATCATGCTGCTACTAACCTTATGACATTGATTTCATGGCTGAGTGATATTCCATTGTACATAAGGACCACAACTTCTTTATCCATTTTTCTCTTTCCTGGAATATTGAAGGTGGAATGAAGTGGAGGTCCTTGTCAACAGAGCAGCCCTCAACTTTGGGGTGCTTGTGTCTTGCTGATTTTTCATTTTCCCAATTTATACCCCCATGAGTGGAAGTGCCCTATGCTCTCTAAGCTGTGTTTTTCAGATGTTTCAGGACACACCGTACACTTCTCCAGAGTGGCTGTTGGCAATTTACATCCCGCCCATCAGTGTAGCAAGGCTCCCATTTCTCCATGGCCTTTCCTGCATTTCTGATTTTGACACTTTTTTCAGCATGGCCCTTTTGACGGATGGGAAGCGAGACTTCTCTGTAGCGCTGATTTGCCTTTCCAGGTTGCTTGGTTGGCCAAAAAGGGCGTATGCGTTTTTTCCTGAATATATTCAGGAAAAAACGCATACGCCCTTTTTGGCCAAGGGCATCATTGTCAACGTTTTGCCGCTTTTCATGTGCTTTAAAGGCGATTCGTATCTACCTCCTGAAATCTGTTTCGTGCAATTCTGCCTTGATTTCAAATCCTCTTCTTTGCCTTCCCTCAATATATTTGTGGACGAGAGTTATCATTTATAACTCTGCAGGTTTGTGAATTGCAGGGCCCTGAACCTCCATTTTACAACTCGCTTTTTTGGGAGCTGGCCGCAAAAGCGCAGGATGGCTTCAGGCCCTGTTCTGGTTCCGGGGGGCAGGCTGAGCCTGTGGTTAATTCTTCTTCCTGATGGGAAAATAGAGTGACCTGTGCCTGTCCCAACACCAAGAGCTAGTCTCTCGTTGGTTCCCCGTCTTCCCGTTCATCCTCAGGACAAATTGCAACCTGTACGGAACAGGAGGTTAAAGGTGCTGATGCTCCAAGTAGGGAGATTGCTAGTAAAGTGGCTGGAATGGCGAACCCGGGCACAAGGAGATGAGAAATGAGGTGCGTTTTAGAAACCTTTCCCCATCACACGGTGTACCATCTTCTGGGTTTCTCATGCATGTTTTCGATGTAGGAAGATGCCCTTGAAGCTGGAGATTTGGGACCCATGCGATGGGTACCACGCAGTATTACTTTAAAGGGTCTGTGTTTGCTCACCCAACCTCACCAAACCTCTCAGCCCCAAGAGTGTCCACCCTTATGTCTCATCCAGCTGTGGGTCTAGATATGGTCAATCCAGGTTGCATCACAGCCCATGAACGCATTGTGTAAGAATTTCTCTCTCTTTCACTGTCGTTGTTTCATGGGTTTTTCAAAGTAATTTCTTTTCATAATGGGGTTTAGCTGCTTTTCACGGCTGTGTTTATGCCGCTTTACACCCACTTGACACACTAACAGAGAGATATCAATACATAGGTTTCAAGATTATTACTAGTCAGATATATTCTTGTGCGGTGAATAGGGCGTGTTGAGTCCAGTTCTCTGAGCAAGGAGTAGGTCTTGTCTACTACATATTGGGTTTATGGAACGGTATCTGAGCTAATTTGATACCCTTGTTTTATGTATCACCCCACCTCACCTTTCCCGTTAAGCAGCCATAGTGTGTTTTCTGCATGTGTGACTCTGTTCTGTTTTGTAATTCAGTTCAAGTGTAACGGTTTTTACATTCCCTCTATAAGTGATACCTTATGAGAAGTGTCCTTTTCTGTGTGACTTATTTCACTTAGAATCGTCGTACCTAAATCTACTCATCATGCTGCTACTAACCTTATGACATTGATTTCATGGCTGAGTGATATTCCATTGTACATAAGGACCACAACTTCTTTATCCATTTTTCTCTTTCCTGGGATATTTAAGGTGGAATGAAGTGGAGGTCCTTGTCAACAGAGCAGCCCTCAACTTTGGGGTGCTTGTGTCTTGCTGATTTTTCATTTTCCCAATTTATACCCCCATGAGAGGAAGTGCCCTATGCTCTCTAAGCTGTGTTTTTCAGATGTTTCAGGACACACCGTACACTTCTCCAGAGTGGCTGTTGGCAATTTACATCCCGCCCATCAGTGTAGCAAGGCTCCCATTTCTCCATGGCCTGTCCTGCATTTCTGGTTTTGACACTTTTTTCAGCATGGCCCTTTTGACCGATGGGAAGCGAGACTTCTCTGTAGCGCTGATTTGCCTTTCCAGGTTGCTTGGTTGGCCAAAAAGGGCGTATGCGTTTTTTCCTGAATATATTCAGGAAAAAACGCATACGCCCTTTTTGGCCAAGGGCATCATTGTCAACGTTTTGCCGCTTTTCATGTGCTTTAAAGGCGATTCGTATCTACCTCCTGAAATCTGTTTCGTGCAATTCTGCCTTGATTTCAAATCCTCTTCTTTGCCTTCCCTCAATATATTTGTGGACGAGAGTTATCATTTATAACTCTGCAGGTTTGTGAATTGCAGTGCCCTGAACCTCCATTTTACAACTCGCTTTTTTGGGAGCTGGCCGCAAAAGCGCAGGATGGCTTCAGGCCCTGTTCTGGTTCCGGGGGGCAGGCTGAGCCTGTGGTTAATTCTTCTTCCTGATGGGAAAATAGAGTGACCTGTGCCTGTCCCAACACCAAGAGCTAGTCTCTCGTTGGTTCCCCGTCTTCCCGTTCATCCTCAGGACAAATTGCAACCTGTACGGAACAGGAGGTTAAAGGTGCTGATGCTCCAAGTAGGGAGATTGCTAGTAAAGCGGCTGGAATGGCGAACCCGGGCACAAGGAGATGAGAAATGAGGTGCGTTTTAGAAACCTTTCCCCATCACACGGTGTACCATCTTCTGGGTTTCTCATGCATGTTTTCGATGTAGGAAGATGCCCTTGAAGCTGGAGATTTGGGACCCATGCGATGGGTACCACGCAGTATTACTTTAAAGGGTCTGCGTTTGCTCACCCAACCTCACCAAACCTCTCAGCCCCAAGAGTGTCCACCCTTATGTCTCATCCAGCTGTGGGTCTAGATATGGTCAATCCAGGTTGCATCACAGCCCATGAACGCATTGTGTAAGAATTTCTCTCTCTTTCACTGTCGTTGTTTCATGGGTTTTTCAAAGTAATTTATTTTCATAATGGGGTTTAGCTGCTTTTCACGGCTGTGTTTATGCCGCTTTACACCCACTTGACACACTAACAGAGAGATATCAATACATAGGTTTTAAGATTGTTACTAGTCAGATATATTCTTGTGCGGTGAATAGGGCGTGTTGAGTCCAGTTCTCTGAGCAAGGAGTAGGTCTTGTCTATTACATATTGGGTTTATGGAACGGTATCTGAGCTAATTTGATACCCTTGTTTTATGTATCACCCCACCTCACCTTTCCCGTTAAGCAGCCATAGTGTGTTTTCTGCATGTGTGACTCTGTTCTGTTTTGTAATTCAGTTCAAGTGTAACGGTTTTTACATTCCCTCTATAAGTGATACCTTATGAGAAGTGTCCTTTTCTGTGTGACTTATTTCTCTTAGAATCGTCGTACCTAAATCCACTCATCATGCTGCTACTAACCTTATGACATTGATTTCATGGCTGAGTGATATTCCATTGTACATAAGGACCACAACTTCTTTATCCATTTTTCTCTTTCCTGGGATATTTAAGGTGGAATGAAGTGGAGGTCCTTGTCAACAGAGCAGCCCTCAACTTTGGGGTGCTTGTGTCTTGCTGATTTTTCATTTTCCCAATTTATACCCCCATGAGTGGAAGTGCCCTATGCTCTCTAAGCTGTGTTTTTCAGATGTTTCAGGACACACCGTACACTTCTCCAGAGTGGCTGTTGGCAATTTACATCCCGCCCATCAGTGTAGCAAGGCTCCCATTTCTCCATGGCCTGTCCTGCATTTCTGGTTTTGAGACTTTTTTCAGCATGGCCCTTTTGACCGATGGGAAGCGAGACTTCTCTGTAGCGCTGATTTGCCTTTCCAGGTTGCTTGGTTGGCCAAAAAGGGCGTATGCGTTTTTTCCTGAATATATTCAGGAAAAAACGCATACGCCCTTTTTGGGCAAGGGCATCATTGTCAACGTTTTGCCGCTTTTCATGTGCTTTAAAGGCGATTCTTATCTACCTCCTGAAATCTGTTTCGTGCAATTCTGCCTTGATTTCAAATCCTCTTCTTTGCCTTCCCTCAATATATTTGTGGACGAGAGTTATCATTTATAACTCTGCAGGTTTGTGAATTGCAGTGCCCTGAACCTCCATTTTACAACTCGCTTTTTTGGGAGCTGGCCGCAAAAGCGCAGGATGGCTTCAGGCCCTGTTCTGGTTCCAGGGGGCAGGCTGAGCCTGTGGTTAATTCTTCTTCCTGATGGGAAAATAGAGTGACCTGTGCCTGTCCCAACACCAAGAGCTAGTCTCTCGTTGGTTCCCCGTCTTCCCGTTCATCCTCAGGACAAATTGCAACCTGTACGGAACAGGAGGTTAAAGGTGCTGATGCTCCAAGTAGGGAGATTGCTAGTAAAGTGGCTGGAATGGCGAACCCGGGCACAAGGAGATGAGAAATGAGGTGCGTTTTAGAAACCTTTCTCCATCACACGGTGTACCATCTTCTGGGTTTCTCATGCATGTTTTCGATGTAGGAAGATGCCCTTGAAGCTGGAGATTTGGGACCCATGCGATGGGTACCACGCAGTATTACTTTAAAGGGTCTGTGTTTGCTCACCCAACCTCACCAAACCTCTCAGCCCCAAGAGTGTCCACCCTTATGTCTCATCCAGCTGTGGGTCTAGATATGGTCAATCCAGGTTGCATCACAGCCCATGAACGCATTGTGTAAGAATTTCTCTCTCTTTCACTGTCGTTGTTTCATGGGTTTTTCAAAGTAATTTATTTTCATAATGGGGTTTAGCTGCTTTTCACGGCTGTGTTTATGCCGCTTTACACCCACTTGACACACTAACAGAGAGATATCAATACATAGGTTTCAAGATTATTACTAGTCAGATATATTCTTGTGCGGTGAATAGGGCGTGTTGAGTCCAGTTCTCTGAGCAAGGAGTAGGTCTTGTCTACTACATATTGGGTTTATGGAACGGTATCTGAGCTAATTTGATACCCTTGTTTCATGTATCACCCCACCTCACCTTTCCCGTTAAGCAGCCATAGTGTGTTTTCTGCATGTGTGACTCTGTTCTGTTTTGTAATTCAGTTCAAGTGTAACGGTTTTTACATTCCCTCTATAAGTGATACCTTATGAGAAGTGTCCTTTTCTGTGTGACTTATTTCACTTAGAATCGTCGTACCTATATCCACTCATCATGCTGCTACTAACCTTATGACATTGATATCATGGCTGAGTGATATTCCATTGTACATAAGGACCACAACTTCTTTATCCATGTTTCTCTTTCCTGGGATATTTAAGCTGGAATGAAGTGGAGGTCCTTGTCAACAGAGCAGTCCTCAACTTTGGGGTGCTTGTGTCTTGCTGATTTTTCATTTTCCCAATTTATACCCCCATGAGTGGAAGTGCCCTATGCTCTCTAAGCTGTGTTTTTCAGATGTTTCAGGACTCACCATACACTTCTCCAGAGTGGCTGTTGGCAATTTACATCCCGCCCATCAGTGTAGCAAGGCTCCCATTTCTCCATGGCCTGTCCTGCATTTCTGGTTTTGACACTTTTTTCAGCATGGCCCTTTTGACCGATGGGAAGCGAGACTTCTCTGTAGCGCTGATTTGCCTTTCCAGGTTGCTTGGTTGGCCAAAAAGGGCGTATGCGTTTTTTCCTGAATATATTCAGGAAAAAACGCATACGCCCTTTTTGGCCAAGGGCATCATTGTCAACGTTTTGCCGCTTTTCATGTGCTTTAAAGGCGATTCCTATCTACCTCCTGAAATCTGTTTCGTGCAATTCTGCCTTGATTTCAAATCCTCTTCTTTGCCTTCCCTCAACATATTTGTGGACGAGAGTTATCATTTATAACTCTGCAGGTTTGTGAATTGCAGTGCCCTGAACCTCCATTTTACAACTCGCTTTTTTGGGAGCTGGCCGCAAAAGCGCAGGATGGCTTCAGGCCCTGTTCTGGTTCTGGGGGGGACAGGCTGAGCCTGTGGTTAATTCTTCTTCCTGATGGGAAAATAGAGTGACCTGTGCCTGTCCCAACACCAAGAGCTAGTCTCTCGTTGGTTCCCCGTCTTCCCGTTCATCCTCAGGACAAATTGCAACCTGTACGGAACAGGAGGTTAAAGGTGCTGATGCTACAAGTAGGGAGATTGCTAGTAAAGCGACTGGAATGGCGAACCCGGGCACAAGTAGATGAGAAATGAGGTGCGTTTTAGAAACCTTTCCCCATCACACGGTGTACCATCTTCTGGGTTTCTCATGCATGTTTTCGATGTAGGAAGATGCCCTTGAAGCTGGAGATTTGGGACCCATGCGATGGGTACCACGCAGTATTACTTTAAAGGGTCTGCGTTTGCTCACCCAACCTCACCAAACCTCTCAGCCCCAAGAGTGTCCACCCTTATGTCTCATCCAGCTGTGGGTCTAGATATGGTCAATCCAGGTTGCATCACAGCCCCTGAACTCATTGTGTAAGAATTTCTATCTCTTTCACGGTCGTTGTTTCATGGGTTTTACAAAGTAATTTATTTTCATAATGGGGTTTAGCTGCTTTTCACGGCTGTGTTTATGCCGCTTTACACACACTTGACACACTAACAGAGAGATATCAATACATAGGTTTTAAGATTATTACTAGTCAGATATATTCTTGTGCGGTGAATAGGGCGTGTTGAGTCCAGTTCTCTGAGCAAGGAGTAGGTCTTGTCTATTACATATTGGGTTTATGGAACGGTATCTGAGCTAATTTGATACCCTTGTTTTATGTATCACCCCACCTCACCTTTCCCGATAAGCAGTCATAGTCTGTTTTCTGCATGTGTGACTCTGTTCTGTTTTGTAATTCAGTTCAAGTGTAACGGTTTTTACATTCCCTCTATAAGTGATACCTTATGAGAAGTGTCCTTTTCTGTGTGACTTATTTCACTTAGAATCGTCGTACCTATATCCACTCATCATGCTGCTACTAACCTTATGACATTGATTTCATGGCTGAGTGATATTCCATTGTACATAAGGACCACAACTTCTTTATCAATTTTTCTCTTTCCTGGGATATTTAAGGTGGAATGAAGTGGAGGTCCTTGTCAACAGAGCAGTCCTCAACTTTGGGGTGCTTGTGTCTTGCTGATTTTTCATTTTCCCAATTTATACCCCCATGAGTGGAAGTGCCCTATGCTCTCTAAGCTGTGTTTTTCAGATGTTTCAGGACTCACCGTACACTTCTCCAGGGTGGCTGTTGGCAATTTACATCCCGCCCATCAGTGTAGCAAGGCTCCCATTTCTCCATGGCCTGTCCTGCATTTCTGGTTTTGACACTTTTTTCAGCATGGCCCTTTTGACCGATGGGAAGCGAGACTTCTCTGTAGCGCTGATTTGCCTTTCCAGGTTGCTTGTTTGGCCAAAAAGGGCGTATGCGTTTTTTCCTGAATATATTCAGGAAAAAACGCATACGCCCTTTTTGGCCAAGGGCATCATTGTCAACGTTTTGCCGCTTTTCATGTGCTTTAAAGGCGATTCCTATCTACCTCCTGAAATCTGTTTCGTGCAATTCTGCCTTGATTTCAAATCCTCTTCTTTGCCTTCCCTCAACATATTTGTGGACGAGAGTTATCATTTATAACTCTGCAGGTTTGTGAATTGCAGTGCCCTGAACCTCCATTTTACAACTCGCTTTTTTGGGAGCTGGCCGCAAAAGCGCAGGATGGCTTCAGGCCCTGTTCTGGTTCTGGGGGGCAGGCTGAGCCTGTGGTTAATTCTTCTTCCTGATGGGAAAATAGAGTGACCTGTGCCTGTCCCAACACCAAGAGCTAGTCTCTCGTTGGTTCCCCGTCTTCCCGTTCATCCTCAGGACAAATTGCAACCTGTACGGAACAGGAGGTTAAAGGTGCTGATGCTCCAAGTAGGGAGATTGCTAGTAAAGTGGCTGGATTGGCGAACCCGGGCACAAGGAGATGAGAAATGAGGTGCGTTTTAGAAACCTTTCCCCATCACACGGTGTACCATCTTCTGGGTTTCTCATGCATGTTTTCGATGTAGGAAGATGCCCTTGAACCTGGAGATTTGGGACCCATGCGATGGGTACCACGCAGTATTACTTTAAAGGGTCTGTGTTTGCTCACCCAACCTCACCAAACCTCTCAGCCCCAAGAGTGTCCACCCTTATGTCTCATCCAGCTGTGGGTCTAGATATGGTCAATCCAGGTTGCATCACAGCCCCTGAACTCATTGTGTAAGAATTTCTATCTCTTTCACTGTCGTTGTTTCATGGGTTTTACAAAGTAATTTATTTTCATAATGGGGTTTAGCTGCTTTTCACGGCTGTGTTTATGCCGCTTTACACCCACTTGACACACTAACAGAGAGATATCAATACATAGGTTTTAAGATTATTACTAGTCAGATATATTCTTGTGCGGTGAATAGGGCGTGTTGAGTCCAGTTCTCTGAGCAAGGAGTAGGTCTTGTCTATTACATATTGGGTTTATGGAAAGGTATCTGAGCTAATTTGATACCCTTGTTTTATGTATCACCCCACCTCACCTTTCCCGTTAAGCAGCCATAGTGTGTTTTCTGCATGTGTGACTCTGTTCTGTTTTATAATTCAGTTCAAGTGTAACGGTTTTTACATTCCCTCTATAAGTGATACCTTATGAGAAGTGTCCTTTTCTGTGTGACTTATTTCTCTTAGAATCGTTGTACCTAAATCCACTCATCATGCTGCTACTAACCTTATGACATTGATTTCATGGCTGAGTGATATTCCATTGTACATAAGGACCACAACTTCTTTATCCATGTTTCTCTTTCCTGGGATATTTAAGGTGGAATGAAGTGGAGGTCCTTGTCAACAGAGCAGCCCTCAACTTTGGGGTGCTTGTGTCTTGCTGATTTTTCATTTTCCCAATTTATACCCCCATGAGTGGAAGTGCCCTATGCTCTCTAAGCTGTGTTTCTCAGATGTTTCAGGACACACCGTACACTTCTCCAGAGTGGCTGTTGGCAATTTACATCCCGCCCATCAGTGTAGCAAGGCTCCCATTTCTCCATGGCCTGTCCTGCATTTCTGGTTTTGACACTTTTTTCAGGATGGCCCTTTTGACCGATGGGAAGCGAGACTTCTCTGTAGCGCTGATTTGCCTTTCCAGGTTGCTTGGTTGGCCAAAAAGGGCGTATGCGTTTTTTCCTGAATATATTCAGGAAAAAACGCATACGCCCTTTTTGGCCAAGGGCATCATTGTCAACGTTTTGCCGCTTTTCATGTGCTTTAAAGGCGATTCGTATCTACCTCCTGAAATCTGTTTCGTGCAATTCTGCCTTGATTTCAAATCCTCTTCTTTGCCTTCCCTCAATATATTTGTGGACGAGAGTTATCATTTATAACTCTGCAGGTTTGTGAATTGCAGTGCCCTGAACCTCCATTTTACAACTCGCTTTTTTGGGAGCTGGCCGCAAAAGCGCAGGATGGCTTCAGGCCCTGTTCTGGTTCTGGGGGGCAGGCTGAGCCTGTGGTTAATTCTTCTTCCTGATGGGAAAATAGAGTGACCTGTGCCTGTCCCAACACCAAGAGCTAGTCTCTCGTTGGTTCCCCGTCTTCCTGTTCATCCTCAGGACAAATTGCAACCTGTACGGAACAGGAGGTTAAAGGTGCTGATGCTCCAAGTAGGGAGATTGCTAGTAAAGCGGCTGGAATGGCGAACCCGGGCACAAGGAGATGAGAAATTAGGTGCGTTTTATAAACCTTTCCCCATCACACGGTGTACCATCTTCTGGGTTTCTCATGCATGTTTTCGATGTAGGAAGATGCCCTTGAAGCTGGAGATTTGGGACCCATGCGATGGGTACCACGCAGTATTACTTTAAAGGGTCTGCGTTTGCTCACCCAACCTCACCAAACCTCTCAGCCCCAAGAGTGTCCACCCTTATGTCTCATCCAGCTGTGGGTCTAGATATGGTCAATCCAGGTTGCATCACAGCCCCTGAACTCATTGTGTAAGAATTTCTATCTCTTTCACTGTCGTTGTTTCATGGGTTTTACAAAGTAATTTATTTTCATAATGGGGTTTAGCCGCTTTTCACGGCTGTGTTTATGCCGCTTTACACCCACTTGACACACTAACAGAGACATATCAATACATAGGTTTTAAGATTATTACTAGTCAGATATATTCTTGTGCGGTGAATAGGGCGTGTTGAGTCCAGTTCTCTGAGCAAGGAGTAGGTCTTGTCTATTACATATTGGGTTTATGGAACGGTATCTGAGCTAATTTGATACCCTTGTTTTATGTATCACCCCACCTCACCTTTCCCGTTAAGCAGCCATAGTGTGTTTTCTGCATGTGTGACTCTGTTCTGTTTTGTAATTCAGTTCAAGTGTAACGGTTTTTACATTCCCTCTATAAGTGATACCTTATGAGAAGTGTCCTTTTCTGTGTGACTTATTTCTCTTAGAATCGTCGTACCTAAATCCACTCATCATGCTGCTACTAACCTTATGACATTGATTTCATGGCTGAGTGATATTCCATTGTACATAAGGACCACAACTTCTTTATCCATTTTTCTCTTTCCTGGGATATTTAAGGTGGAATGAAGTGGAGGTCCTTGTCAACAGAGCAGCCCTCAACTTTGGGGTGCTTGTGTCTTGCTGATTTTTCATTTTCCCAATTTATACCCCCATGAGTGGAAGTGCCCTATGCTCTCTAAGCTGTGTTTTTCAGATGTTTCAGGACACACCGTACACTTCTCCAGAGTGGCTGTTGGCAATTTACATCCCGCCCATCAGTGTAGCAAGGCTCCCATTTCTCCATGGCCTGTCCTGCATTTCTGGTTTTGACACTTTTTTCAGCATGGCCCTTTTGACCGATGCGAAGCGAGACTTCTCTGTAGCGCTGATTTGCGTTTCCAGGTTGCTTGGTTGGCCAAAAAGGGCGTATGCGTTTTTTCCTGAATATATTCAGGAAAAAACGCATACGCCCTTTTTGGCCAAGGGCATCATTGTCAACGTTTTGCTGCTTTTCATGTGCTTTAAAGGCGATTCGTATCTACCTCCTGAAATCTGTTTCGTGCAATTCTGCCTTGATTTCAAATCCTCTTCTTTGCCTTCCCTCAATATATTTGTGGACGAGAGTTATCATTTATAACTCTGCAGGTTTGTGAATTGCAGTGCCCTGAACCTCCATTTTACAACTCGCTTTTTTGGGAGCTGGCCGCAAAAGCGCAGGATGGCTTCAGGCCCTGTTCTGGTTCTGGGGGGCAGGCTGAGCCTGTGGTTAATTCTTCTTCCTGATGGGAAAATAGAGTGACCTGTGCCTGTCCCAACACCAAGAGCTAGTCTCTCGTTGGTTCCCCGTCTTCCCGTTCATCCTCAGGACAAATTGCAACCTGTACGGAACAGGAGGTTAAAGGTGCTGATGCTCCAAGTAGGGAGATTGCTAGTAAAGCGGCTGGAATGGCGAACCCGGGCACAAGGAGATGAGAAGTTAGGTGCGTTTTAGAAACCTTTCCCCATCACACGGTATACCATCTTCTGGGTTTCTCATGCATGTTTTCGATGTAGGAAGATGCCCTTGATCCTGGAGATTTGGGACCCATGCGATGGGTACCACGCAGTATTACTTTAAAGGGTCTGCGTTTGCTCACCCAACCGCACCAAACCTCTCAGCCCCAAGAGTGTCCACCCTTATGTCTCATCCAGCTGTGGGTCTAGATATGGTCAATCCAGGTTGCATCACAGCCCCTGAACTCATTGTGTAAGAATTTCTATCTCTTTCACTGTCGTTGTTTCATGGGTTTTTCAAAGTAATTTATTTTCATAATGGGGTTTAGCCGCTTTTCACGGCTGTGTTTATGCCGCTTTACACCCACTTGACACACTAACAGAGACATATCAATACATAGGTTTTAAGATTATTACTAGTCAGATATATTCTTGTGCGGTGAATAGGGCGTGTTGAGTCCAGTTCTCTGAGCAAGGAGTAGGTCTTGTCTATTACATATTGGGTTTATGGAACGGTATCTGAGCTAATTTGATACCCTTGTTTTATGTATCACCCCACCTCACCTTTCCCGTTAAGCAGCCATAGTGTGTTTTCTGCATGTGTGACTCTGTTCTGTTTTGTAATTCAGTTCAAGTGTAACGGTTTTTACATTCCCTCTATAAGTGATACCTTATGAGAAGTGTCCTTTTCTGTGTGACTTATTTCTCTTAGAATCGTCGTACCTAAATCCACTCATCATGCTGCTACTAACCTTATGACATTGATTTCATGGCTGAGTGATATTCCATTGTACATAAGGACCACAACTTCTTTATCCATTTTTCTCTTTCCTGGAATATTGAAGGTGGAATGAAGTGGAGGTCCTTGTCAACAGAGCAGCCCTCAACTTTGGGGTGCTTGTGTCTTGCTGATTTTTCATTTTCCCAATTTATACCCCCATGAGTGGAAGTGCCCTATGCTCTCTAAGCTGTGTTTTTCAGATGTTTCAGGACACACCGTACACTTCTCCAGAGTGGCTGTTGGCAATTTACATCCCGCCCATCAGTGTAGCAAGGCTCCCATTTCTCCATGGCCTTTCCTGCATTTCTGATTTTGACACTTTTTTCAGCATGGCCCTTTTGACGGATGGGAAGCGAGACTTCTCTGTAGCGCTGATTTGCCTTTCCAGGTTGCTTGGTTGGCCAAAAAGGGCGTATGCGTTTTTTCCTGAATATATTCAGGAAAAAACGCATACGCCCTTTTTGGCCAAGGGCATCATTGTCAACGTTTTGCCGCTTTTCATGTGCTTTAAAGGCGATTCGTATCTACCTCCTGAAATCTGTTTCGTGCAATTCTGCCTTGATTTCAAATCCTCTTCTTTGCCTTCCCTCAATATATTTGTGGACGAGAGTTATCATTTATAACTCTGCAGGTTTGTGAATTGCAGGGCCCTGAACCTCCATTTTACAACTCGCTTTTTTGGGAGCTGGCCGCAAAAGCGCAGGATGGCTTCAGGCCCTGTTCTGGTTCCGGGGGGCAGGCTGAGCCTGTGGTTAATTCTTCTTCCTGATGGGAAAATAGAGTGACCTGTGCCTGTCCCAACACCAAGAGCTAGTCTCTCGTTGGTTCCCCGTCTTCCCGTTCATCCTCAGGACAAATTGCAACCTGTACGGAACAGGAGGTTAAAGGTGCTGATGCTCCAAGTAGGGAGATTGCTAGTAAAGTGGCTGGAATGGCGAACCCGGGCACAAGGAGATGAGAAATGAGGTGCGTTTTAGAAACCTTTCCCCATCACACGGTGTACCATCTTCTGGGTTTCTCATGCATGTTTTCGATGTAGGAAGATGCCCTTGAAGCTGGAGATTTGGGACCCATGCGATGGGTACCACGCAGTATTACTTTAAAGGGTCTGTGTTTGCTCACCCAACCTCACCAAACCTCTCAGCCCCAAGAGTGTCCACCCTTATGTCTCATCCAGCTGTGGGTCTAGATATGGTCAATCCAGGTTGCATCACAGCCCATGAACGCATTGTGTAAGAATTTCTCTCTCTTTCACTGTCGTTGTTTCATGGGTTTTTCAAAGTAATTTCTTTTCATAATGGGGTTTAGCTGCTTTTCACGGCTGTGTTTATGCCGCTTTACACCCACTTGACACACTAACAGAGAGATATCAATACATAGGTTTCAAGATTATTACTAGTCAGATATATTCTTGTGCGGTGAATAGGGCGTGTTGAGTCCAGTTCTCTGAGCAAGGAGTAGGTCTTGTCTACTACATATTGGGTTTATGGAACGGTATCTGAGCTAATTTGATACCCTTGTTTTATGTATCACCCCACCTCACCTTTCCCGTTAAGCAGCCATAGTGTGTTTTCTGCATGTGTGACTCTGTTCTGTTTTGTAATTCAGTTCAAGTGTAACGGTTTTTACATTCCCTCTATAAGTGATACCTTATGAGAAGTGTCCTTTTCTGTGTGACTTATTTCACTTAGAATCGTCGTACCTAAATCTACTCATCATGCTGCTACTAACCTTATGACATTGATTTCATGGCTGAGTGATATTCCATTGTACATAAGGACCACAACTTCTTTATCCATTTTTCTCTTTCCTGGGATATTTAAGGTGGAATGAAGTGGAGGTCCTTGTCAACAGAGCAGCCCTCAACTTTGGGGTGCTTGTGTCTTGCTGATTTTTCATTTTCCCAATTTATACCCCCATGAGAGGAAGTGCCCTATGCTCTCTAAGCTGTGTTTTTCAGATGTTTCAGGACACACCGTACACTTCTCCAGAGTGGCTGTTGGCAATTTACATCCCGCCCATCAGTGTAGCAAGGCTCCCATTTCTCCATGGCCTGTCCTGCATTTCTGGTTTTGACACTTTTTTCAGCATGGCCCTTTTGACCGATGGGAAGCGAGACTTCTCTGTAGCGCTGATTTGCCTTTCCAGGTTGCTTGGTTGGCCAAAAAGGGCGTATGCGTTTTTTCCTGAATATATTCAGGAAAAAACGCATACGCCCTTTTTGGCCAAGGGCATCATTGTCAACGTTTTGCCGCTTTTCATGTGCTTTAAAGGCGATTCGTATCTACCTCCTGAAATCTGTTTCGTGCAATTCTGCCTTGATTTCAAATCCTCTTCTTTGCCTTCCCTCAATATATTTGTGGACGAGAGTTATCATTTATAACTCTGCAGGTTTGTGAATTGCAGTGCCCTGAACCTCCATTTTACAACTCGCTTTTTTGGGAGCTGGCCGCAAAAGCGCAGGATGGCTTCAGGCCCTGTTCTGGTTCCGGGGGGCAGGCTGAGCCTGTGGTTAATTCTTCTTCCTGATGGGAAAATAGAGTGACCTGTGCCTGTCCCAACACCAAGAGCTAGTCTCTCGTTGGTTCCCCGTCTTCCCGTTCATCCTCAGGACAAATTGCAACCTGTACGGAACAGGAGGTTAAAGGTGCTGATGCTCCAAGTAGGGAGATTGCTAGTAAAGCGGCTGGAATGGCGAACCCGGGCACAAGGAGATGAGAAATGAGGTGCGTTTTAGAAACCTTTCCCCATCACACGGTGTACCATCTTCTGGGTTTCTCATGCATGTTTTCGATGTAGGAAGATGCCCTTGAAGCTGGAGATTTGGGACCCATGCGATGGGTACCACGCAGTATTACTTTAAAGGGTCTGCGTTTGCTCACCCAACCTCACCAAACCTCTCAGCCCCAAGAGTGTCCACCCTTATGTCTCATCCAGCTGTGGGTCTAGATATGGTCAATCCAGGTTGCATCACAGCCCCTGAACTCATTGTGTAAGAATTTCTATCTCTTTCACTGTCGTTGTTTCATGGGTTTTACAAAGTAATTTATTTTCATAATGGGGTTTAGCTGCTTTTCACGGCTGTGTTTATGCCGCTTTACACACACTTGACACACTAACAGAGAGATATCAATACATAGGTTTTAAGATTATTACTAGTCAGATATATTCTTGTGCGGTGAATAGGGCGTGTTGAGTCCAGTTCTCTGAGCAAGGAGTAGGTCTTGTCTATTACATATTGGGTTTATGGAACGGTATCTGAGCTAATTTGATACCCTTGTTTTATGTATCACCCCACCTCACCTTTCCCGATAAGCAGTCATAGTCTGTTTTCTGCATGTGTGACTCTGTTCTGTTTTGTAATTCAGTTCAAGTGTAACGGTTTTTACATTCCCTCTATAAGTGATACCTTATGAGAAGTGTCCTTTTCTGTGTGACTTATTTCACTTAGAATCGTCGTACCTATATCCACTCATCATGCTGCTACTAACCTTATGACATTGATTTCATGGCTGAGTGATATTCCATTGTACATCAGGACCACAACTTCTTTATCAATTTTTCTCTTTCCTGGGATATTTAAGGTGGAATGAAGTGGAGGTCCTTGTCAACAGAGCAGTCCTCAACTTTGGGGTGCTTGTGTCTTGCTGATTTTCAATTTTCCCAATTTATACCCCCATGAGTGGAAGTGCCCTATGCTCTCTAAGCTGTGTTTTTCAGATGTTTCAGGACTCACCGTACACTTCTCCAGGGTGGCTGTTGGCAATTTACATCCCGCCCATCAGTGTAGCAAGGCTCCCATTTCTCCATGGCCTGTCCTGCATTTCTGGTTTTGACACTTTTTTCAGCATGGCCCTTTTGACCGATGGGAAGCGAGACTTCTCTGTAGCGCTGATTTGCCTTTCCAGGTTGCTTGTTTGGCCAAAAAGGGCGTATGCGTTTTTTCCTGAATATATTCAGGAAAAAACGCATACGCCCTTTTTGGCCAAGGGCATCATTGTCAACGTTTTGCCGCTTTTCATGTGCTTTAAAGGCGATTCGTATCTACCTCCTGAAATCTGTTTCGTGCAATTCTGCCTTGATTTCAAATCCTCTTCTTTGCCTTCCCTCAATATATTTGTGGACGAGAGTTATCATTTATAACTCTGCAGGTTTGTGAATTGCAGTGCCCTGAACCTCCATTTTACAACTCGCTTTTTTGGGAGCTGGCCGCAAAAGCGCAGGATGGCTTCAGGCCCTGTTCTGGTTCCGGGGGGCAGGCTGAGCCTGTGGTTAATTCTTCTTCCTGATGGGAAAATAGAGTGACCTGTGCCTGTCCCAACACCAAGAGCTAGTCTCTCGTTGGTTCCCCGTCTTCCCGTTCATCCTCAGGACAAATTGCAACCTGTACGGAACAGGAGGTTAAAGGTGCTGATGCTCCAAGTAGGGAGATTGCTAGTAAAGTGGCTGGATTGGCGAACCCGGGCACAAGGAGATGAGAAATGAGGTGCGTTTTAGAAACCTTTCCCCATCACACGGTGTACCATCTTCTGGGTTTCTCATGCATGTTTTCGATGTAGGAAGATGCCCTTGAACCTGGAGATTTGGGACCCATGCGATGGGTACCACGCAGTATTACTTTAAAGGGTCTGTGTTTGCTCACCCAACCTCACCAAACCTCTCAGCCCCAAGAGTGTCCACCCTTATGTCTCATCCAGCTGTGGGTCTAGATATGGTCAATCCAGGTTGCATCACAGCCCCTGAACTCATTGTGTAAGAATTTCTATCTCTTTCACTGTCGTTGTTTCATGGGTTTTACAAAGTAATTTATTTTCATAATGGGGTTTAGCTGCTTTTCACGGCTGTGTTTATGCCGCTTTACACCCACTTGACACACTAACAGAGAGATATCAATACATAGGTTTTAAGATTATTACTAGTCAGATATATTCTTGTGCGGTGAATAGGGCGTGTTGAGTCCAGTTCTCTGAGCAAGGAGTAGGTCTTGTCTATTACATATTGGGTTTATGGAAAGGTATCTGAGCTAATTTGATACCCTTGTTTTATGTATCACCCCACCTCACCTTTCCCGTTAAGCAGCCATAGTGTGTTTTCTGCATGTGTGACTCTGTTCTGTTTTATAATTCAGTTCAAGTGTAACGGTTTTTACATTCCCTCTATAAGTGATACCTTATGAGAAGTGTCCTTTTCTGTGTGACTTATTTCTCTTAGAATCGTTGTACCTAAATCCACTCATCATGCTGCTACTAACCTTATGACATTGATTTCATGGCTGAGTGATATTCCATTGTACATAAGGACCACAACTTCTTTATCCATGTTTCTCTTTCCTGGGATATTTAAGGTGGAATGAAGTGGAGGTCCTTGTCAACAGAGCAGCCCTCAACTTTGGGGTGCTTGTGTCTTGCTGATTTTTCATTTTCCCAATTTATACCCCCATGAGTGGAAGTGCCCTATGCTCTCTAAGCTGTGTTTCTCAGATGTTTCAGGACACACCGTACACTTCTCCAGAGTGGCTGTTGGCAATTTACATCCCGCCCATCAGTGTAGCAAGGCTCCCATTTCTCCATGGCCTGTCCTGCATTTCTGGTTTTGACACTTTTTTCAGGATGGCCCTTTTGACCGATGGGAAGCGAGACTTCTCTGTAGCGCTGATTTGCCTTTCCAGGTTGCTTGGTTGGCCAAAAAGGGCGTATGCGTTTTTTCCTGAATATATTCAGGAAAAAACGCATACGCCCTTTTTGGCCAAGGGCATCATTGTCAACGTTTTGCCGCTTTTCATGTGCTTTAAAGGCGATTCGTATCTACCTCCTGAAATCTGTTTCGTGCAATTCTGCCTTGATTTCAAATCCTCTTCTTTGCCTTCCCTCAATATATTTGTGGACGAGAGTTATCATTTATAACTCTGCAGGTTTGTGAATTGCAGTGGCCTGAACCTCCATTTTACAACTCGCTTTTTTGGGAGCTGGCCGCAAAAGCGCAGGATGGCTTCAGGCCCTGTTCTGGTTCTGGGGGGCAGGCTGAGCCTGTGGTTAATTCTTCTTCCTGATGGGAAAATAGAGTGACCTGTGCCTGTCCCAACACCAAGAGCTAGTCTCTCGTTGGTTCCCCGTCTTCCTGTTCATCCTCAGGACAAATTGCAACCTGTACGGAACAGGAGGTTAAAGGTGCTGATGCTCCAAGTAGGGAGATTGCTAGTAAAGCGGCTGGAATGGCGAACCCGGGCACAAGGAGATGAGAAATTAGGTGCGTTTTATAAACCTTTCCCCATCACACGGTATACCATCTTCTGGGTTTCTCATGCATGTTTTCGATGTAGGAAGATGCCCATGAACCTGGAGATTTGGGACCCATGCGATGGGTACCACGCAGTATTACTTTAAAGGGTCTGCGTTTGCTCACCCAACCTCACCAAACCTCTCAGCCCCAAGAGTGTCCACCCTTATGTCTCATCCAGCTGTGGGTCTAGATATGGTCAATCCAGGTTGCATCACAGCCCCTGAACTCATTGTGTAAGAATTTCTATCTCTTTCACTGTCGTTGTTTCATGGGTTTTACAAAGTAATTTATTTTCATAATGGGGTTTAGCCCCTTTTCACGGCTGTGTTTATGCCGCTTTACACCCACTTGACACACTAACAGAGAGATATCAATACATAGGTTTTAAGATTATTACTAGTCAGATATATTCTTGTGCGGTGAATAGGGCGTGTTGAGTCCAGTTCTCTGAGCAAGGAGTAGGTCTTGTCTATTACATATTGGGTTTATGGAACGGTATCTGAGCTAATTTGATACCCTTGTTTTATGTATCACCCCACCTCACCTTTCCCGTTAAGCAGCCATAGTGTGTTTTCTGCATGTGTGACTCTGTTCTGTTTTGTAATTCAGTTCAAGTGTAACGGTTTTTACATTCCCTCTATAAGTGATACCTTATGAGAAGTGTCCTTTTCTGTGTGACTTATTTCTCTTAGAATCGTCGGACCTAAATCCACTCATCATGCTGCTACTAACCTTATGACATTGATTTCATGGCTGAGTGATATTCCATTGTACATAAGGACCACAACTTCTTTATCCATTTTTCTCTTTCCTGGGATATTTAAGGTGGAATGAAGTGGAGGTCCTTGTCAACAGAGCAGCCCTCAACTTTGGGGTGCTTGTGTCTTGCTGATTTTTCATTTTCCCAATTTATACCCCCATGAGTGGAAGTGCCCTATGCTCTCTAAGCTGTGTTTTTCAGATGTTTCAGGACACACCGTACACTTCTCCAGAGTGGCTGTTGGCAATTTACATCCCGCCCATCAGTGTAGCAAGGCTCCCATTTCTCCATGGCCTGTCCTGCATTTCTGGTTTTGACACATTTTTCAGCATGGCCCTTTTGACCGATGCGAAGCGAGACTTCTCTGTAGCGCTGATTTGCGTTTCCAGGTTGCTTGGTTGGCCAAAAAGGGCGTATGCGTTTTTTCCTGAATATATTCAGGAAAAAACGCATACGCCCTTTTTGGCCAAGGGCATCATTGTCAACGTTTTGCTGCTTTTCATGTGCTTTAAAGGCGATTCGTATCTACCTCCTGAAATCTGTTTCGTGCAATTCTGCCTTGATTTCAAATCCTCTTCTTTGCCTTCCCTCAATATATTTGTGGACGAGAGTTATCATTTATAACTCTGCAGGTTTGTGAATTGCAGTGCCCTGAACCTCCATTTTACAACTCGCTTTTTTGGGAGCTGGCCGCAAAAGCGCAGGATGGCTTCAGGCCCTGTTCTGGTTCTGGGGGGCAGGCTGAGCCTGTGGTTAATTCTTCTTCCTGATGGGAAAATAGAGTGACCTGTGCCTGTCCCAACACCAAGAGCTAGTCTCTCGTTGGTTCCCCGTCTTCCCGTTCATCCTCAGGACAAATTGCAACCTGTACGGAACAGGAGGTTAAAGGTGCTGATGCTCCAAGTAGGGAGATTGCTAGTAAAGCGGCTGGAATGGCGAACCCGGGCACAAGGAGATGAGAAATTAGGTGCGTTTTAGAAACCTTTCCCCATCACACGGTATACCATCTTCTGGGTTTCTCATGCATGTTTTCGATGTAGGAAGATGCCCTTGATCCTGGAGATTTGGGACCCATGCGATGGGTACCACGCAGTATTACTTTAAAGGGTCTGCGTTTGCTCACCCAACCTCACCAAACCTCTCAGCCCCAAGAGTGTCCACCCTTATGTCTCATCCAGCTGTGGGTCTAGATATGGTCAATCCAGGTTGCATCACAGCCCCTGAACTCATTGTGTAAGAATTTCTATCTCTTTCACTGTCGTTGTTTCATGGGTTTTACAAAGTAATTTATTTTCATAATGGGGTTTAGCCGCTTTTCACGGCTGTGTTTATGCCGCTTTACACCCACTTGACACACTAACAGAGACATATCAATACATAGGTTTTAAGATTATTACTAGTCAGATATATTCTTGTGCGGTGAATAGGGCGTGTTGAGTCCAGTTCTCTGAGCAAGGAGTAGGTCTTGTCTATTACATATTGGGTTTATGGAACGGTATCTGAGCTAATTTGATACCCTTGTTTTATGTATCACCCCACCTCACCTTTCCCGTTAAGCAGCCATAGTGTGTTTTCTGCATGTGTGACTCTGTTCTGTTTTGTAATTCAGTTCAAGTGTAACGGTTTTTACATTCCCTCTATAAGTGATACCTTATGAGAAGTGTCCTTTTCTGTGTGACTTATTTCTCTTAGAATCGTCGTACCTAAATCCACTCATCATGCTGCTACTAACCTTATGACATTGATTTCATGGCTGAGTGATATTCCATTGTACATAAGGACCACAACTTCTTTATCCATTTTTCTCTTTCCTGGAATATTGAAGGTGGAATGAAGTGGAGGTCCTTGTCAACAGAGCAGCCCTCAACTTTGGGGTGCTTGTGTCTTGCTGATTTTTCATTTTCCCAATTTATACCCCCATGAGTGGAAGTGCCCTATGCTCTCTAAGCTGTGTTTTTCAGATGTTTCAGGACACACCGTACACTTCTCCAGAGTGGCTGTTGGCAATTTACATCCCGCCCATCAGTGTAGCAAGGCTCCCATTTCTCCATGGCCTTTCCTGCATTTCTGGTTTTGACATTTTTTCAGCATGGCCCTTTTGACCGATGGGAAGCGAGACTTCTCTGTAGCGCTGATTTGCCTTTCCAGGTTGCTTGGTTGGCCAAAAAGGGCGTATGCGTTTTTTCCTGAATATATTCAGGAAAAAACGCATACGCCCTTTTTGGCCAAGGGCATCATTGTCAACGTTTTGCCGCTTTTCATGTGCTTTAAAGGCGATTCGTATCTACCTCCTGAAATCTGTTTCGTGCAATTCTGCCTTGATTTCAAATCCTCTTCTTTGCCTTCCCTCAATATATTTGTGGACGAGAGTTATCATTTATAACTCTGCAGGTTTGTGAATTGCAGTGCCCTGAACCTCCATTTTACAACTCGCTTTTTTGGGAGCTGGCCGCAAAAGCGCAGGATGGCTTCAGGCCCTGTTCTGGTTCCGGGGGGCAGGCTGAGCCTGTGGTTAATTCTTCTTCCTGATGGGAAAATAGAGTGACCTGTGCCTGTCCCAACACCAAGAGCTAGTCTCTCGTTGGTTCCCCGTCTTCCCGTTCATCCTCAGGACAAATTGCAACCTGTACGGAACAGGAGGTTAAAGGTGCTGATGCTCCAAGTAGGGAGATTGCTAGTAAAGTGGCTGGAATGGCGAACCCGGGCACAAGGAGATGAGAAATGAGGTGCGTTTTAGAAACCTTTCCCCATCACATGGTGTACCATCTTCTGGGTTTCTCATGCATGTTTTCGATGTAGGAAGATGCCCTTGAAGCTGGAGATTTGGGACCCATGCGATGGGTACCACGCAGTATTACTTTAAAGGGTCTGTGTTTGCTCACCCAACCTCACCAAACCTCTCAGCCCCAAGAGTGTCCACCCTTATGTCTCATCCAGCTGTGGGTCTAGATATGGTCAATCCAGGTTGCATCACAGCCCATGAACGCATTGTGTAAGAATTTCTCTCTCTTTCACTGTCGTTGTTTCATGGGTTTTTCAAAGTAATTTATTTTCATAATGGGGTTTAGCTGCTTTTCACGGCTGTGTTTATGCCGCTTTACACCCACTTGACACACTAACAGAGAGATATCAATACATAGGTTTTAAGATTGTTACTAGTCAGATATATTCTTGTGCGGTGAATAGGGCGTGTTGAGTCCAGTTCTCTGAGCAAGGAGTAGGTCTTGTCTATTACATATTGGGTTTATGGAACGGTATCTGAGCTAATTTGATACCCTTGTTTTATGTATCACCCCACCTCACCTTTCCCGTTAAGCAGCCATAGTGTGTTTTCTGCATGTGTGACTCTGTTCTGTTTTGTAATTCAGTTCAAGTGTAACGGTTTTTACATTCCCTCTATAAGTGATACCTTATGAGAAGTGTCCTTTTCTGTGTGACTTATTTCTCTTAGAATCGTCGTACCTAAATCCACTTATCATGCTGCTACTAACCTTATGACATTGATTTCATGGCTGAGTGATATTCCATTGTACATAAGGACCACAACTTCTTTATCCATTTTTCTCTTTCCTGGGATATTTAAGGTGGAATGAAGTGGAGGTCCTTGTCAACAGAGCAGCCCTCAACTTTGGGGTGCTTGTGTCTTGCTGATTTTTCATTTTCCCAATTTATACCCCCATGAGTGGAAGTGCCCTATGCTCTCTAAGCTGTGTTTCTCAGATGTTTCAGGACACACCGTACACTTCTCCAGAGTGGCTGTTGGCAATTTACATCCCGCCCATCAGTGTAGCAAGGCTCCCATTTCTCCATGGCCTGTCCTGCATTTCTGGTTTTGACACTTTTTTCAGCATGGCCCTTTTGACCGATGGGAAGCGAGACTTCTCTGTAGCGCTGATTTGCCTTTCCAGGTTGCTTGGTTGGCCAAAAAGGGCGTATGCGTTTTTTCCTGAATATATTCAGGAAAAAACGCATACGCCCTTTTTGGCCAAGGGCATCATTGTCAACGTTTTGCCGCTTTTCATGTGCTTTAAAGGCGATTCTTATCTACCTCCTGAAATCTGTTTCGTGCAATTCTGCCTTGATTTCAAATCCTCTTCTTTGCCTTCCCTCAATATATTTGTGGACGAGAGTTATCATTTATAACTCTGCAGGTTTGTGAATTGCAGTGCCCTGAACCTCCATTTTACAACTCGCTTTTTTGGGAGCTGGCCGCAAAAGCGCAGGATGGCTTCAGGCCCTGTTCTGGTTCTGGGGGGCAGGCTGAGCCTGTGGTTAATTCTTCTTCCTGATGGGAAAATAGAGTGACCTGTGCCTGTCCCAACACCAAGAGCTAGTCTCTCGTTGGTTCCCCGTCTTCCTGTTCATCCTCAGGACAAATTGCAACCTGTACGGAACAGGAGGTTAAAGGTGCTGATGCTCCAAGTAGGGAGATTGCTAGTAAAGCGGCTGGAATGGCGAACCCGGGCACAAGGAGATGAGAAATTAGGTGCGTTTTATAAACCTTTCCCCATCACACGGTATACCATCTTCTGGGTTTCTCATGCATGTTTTCGATGTAGGAAGATGCCCTTGAACCTGGAGATTTGGGACCCATGCGATGGGTACCACGCAGTATTACTTTAAAGGGTCTGCGTTTGCTCACCCAACCTCACCAAACCTCTCAGCCCCAAGAGTGTCCACCCTTATGTCTCATCCAGCTGTGGGTCTAGATATGGTCAATCCAGGTTGCATCACAGCCCCTGAACTCATTGTGTAAGAATTTCTATCTCTTTCACTGTCGTTGTTTCATGGGTTTTACAAAGTAATTTATTTTCATAATGGGGTTTAGCCGCTTTTCACGGCTGTGTTTATGCCGCTTTACACCCACTTGACACACTAACAGAGAGATATCAATACATAGGTTTTAAGATTATTACTAGTCAGATATATTCTTGTGCGGTGAATAGGGCGTGTTGAGTCCAGTTCTCTGAGCAAGGAGTAGGTCTTGTCTATTACATATTGGGTTTATGGAACGGTATCTGAGCTAATTTGATACCCTTGTTTTATGTATCACCCCACCTCACCTTTCCCGTTAAGCAGCCATAGTGTGTTTTCTGCATGTGTGACTCTGTTCTGTTTTGTAATTCAGTTCAAGTGTAACGGTTTTTACATTCCCTCTATAAGTGATACCTTATGAGAAGTGTCCTTTTCTGTGTGACTTATTTCTCTTAGAATCGTCGTACCTAAATCCACTCATCATGCTGCTACTAACCTTATGACATTGATTTCATGGCTGAGTGATATTCCATTGTACATAAGGACCACAACTTCTTTATCCATTTTTCTCTTTCCTGGGATATTGAAGGTGGAATGAAGTGGAGGTCCTTGTCAACAGAGCAGCCCTCAACTTTGGGGTGCTTGTGTCTTGCTGATTTTTCATTTTCCCAATTTATACCCCCATGAGTGGAAGTGCCCTATGCTCTCTAAGCTGTGTTTTTCAGATGTTTCAGGACACACCGTACACTTCTCCAGAGTGGCTGTTGGCAATTTACATCCCGCCCATCAGTGTAGCAAGGCTCCCATTTCTCCATGGCCTGTCCTGCATTTCTGGTTTTGACACTTTTTTCAGCATGGCCCTTTTGACCGATGCGAAGCGAGACTTCTCTGTAGCGCTGATTTGCGTTTCCAGGTTGCTTGGTTGGCCAAAAAGGGCGTATGCGTTTTTTCCTGAATATATTCGGGAAAAAACGCATACGCCCTTTTTGGCCAAGGGCATCATTGTCAACGTTTTGCTGCTTTTCATGTGCTTTAAAGGCGATTCGTATCTACCTCCTGAAATCTGTTTCGTGCAATTCTGCCTTGATTTCAAATCCTCTTCTTTGCCTTCCCTCAATATATTTGTGGACGAGAGTTATCATTTATAACTCTGCAGGTTTGTGAATTGCAGTGCCCTGAACCTCCATTTTACAACTCGCTTTTTTGGGAGCTGGCCGCAAAAGCGCAGGATGGCTTCAGGCCCTGTTCTGGTTCTGGGGGGCAGGCTGAGCCTGTGGTTAATTCTTCTTCCTGATGGGAAAATAGAGTGACCTGTGCCTGTCCCAACACCAAGAGCTAGTCTCTCGTTGGTTCCCCGTCTTCCCGTTCATCCTCAGGACAAATTGCAACCTGTACGGAACAGGAGGTTAAAGGTGCTGATGCTCCAAGTAGGGAGATTGCTAGTAAAGCGGCTGGAATGGCGAACCCGGGCACAAGGAGATGAGAAATTAGGTGCGTTTTAGAAACCTTTCCCCATCACACGGTATACCATCTTCTGGGTTTCTCATGCATGTTTTCGATGTAGGAAGATGCCCTTGATCCTGGAGATTTGGGACCCATGCGATGGGTACCACGCAGTATTACTTTAAAGGGTCTGCGTTTCCTCACCCAACCTCACCAAACCTCTCAGCCCCAAGAGTGTCCACCCTTATGTCTCATCCAGCTGTGGGTCTAGATATGGTCAATCCAGGTTGCATCACAGCCCCTGAACTCATTGTGTAAGAATTTCTATCTCTTTCACTGTCGTTGTTTCATGGGTTTTACAAAGTAATTTATTTTCATAATGGGGTTTAGCTGCTTTTCACGGCTGTGTTTATGCCGCTTTACACCCACTTGACACACTAACAGAGAGATATCAATACATAGGTTTCAAGATTATTACTAGTCAGATATATTCTTGTGCGGTGAATAGGGCGTGTTGAATCCAGTTCTCTGAGCAAGGAGTAGGTCTTGTCTACTACATATTGGGTTTATGGAACGGTATCTGAGCTAATTTGATACCCTTGTTTTATGTATCACCCCACCTCACCTTTCCCGTTAAGCAGCCATAGTGTGTTTTCTGCATGTGTGACTCTGTTCTGTTTTGTAATTCAGTTCAAGTGTAACGGTTTTTACATTCCCTCTATAAGTGATACCTTATGAGAAGTGTCCTTTTCTGTGTGACTTATTTCACTTAGAATCGTCGTACCTAAATCCACTCATCATGCTGCTACTAACCTTATGACATTGATTTCATGGCTGAGTGATATTCCATTGTACATAAGGACCACAACTTCTTTATCCATTTTTCTCTTTCCTGGGATATTTAAGGTGGAATGAAGTGGAGGTCCTTGTCAACAGAGCAGCCCTCAACTTTGGGGTGCTTGTGTCTTGCTGATTTTTCATTTTCCCAATATATACCCCCATGAGTGGAAGTGCCCTATGCTCTCTAAGCTGTGTTTTTCAGATGTTTCAGGACACACCGTACACTTCTCCAGAGTGGCTGTTGGCAATTTACATCCCGCCCATCAGTGTAGCAAGGCTCCCATTTCTCCATGGCCTGTCCTGCATTTCTGGTTTTGACACTTTTTTCAGCATGGCCCTTTTGACCGATGGGAAGCGAGACTTCTCCGTAGCGCTGATTTGCCTTTCCAGGTTGGTTGGTTGGCCAAAAAGGGCGTATGCGTTTTTTCCTGAATATATTCAGGAAAAAACGCATACGCCCTTTTTGGCCAAGGGCATCATTGTCAACGTTTTGCCGCTTTTCATGTGCTTTAAAGGCGATTCGTATCTACCTCCTGAAATCTGTTTCGTGCAATTCTGCCTTGATTTCAAATCCTCTTCTTTGCCTTCCCTCAATATATTTGTGGACGAGAGTTATCATTTATAACTCTGCAGGTTTGTGAATTGCAGTGCCCTGAACCTCCATTTTACAACTCGCTTTTTTGGGAGCTGGCCGCAAAAGCGCAGGATGGCTTCAGGCCCTGTTCTGGTTCCGGGGGGCAGGCTGAGCCTGTGGTTAATTCTTCTTCCTGATGGGAAAATAGAGTGACCTGTGCCTGTCCCAACACCAAGAGCTAGTCTCTCGTTGGTTCCCCGTCTTCCCGTTCATCCTCAGGACAAATTGCAACCTGTACGGAACAGGAGGTTAAAGGTGCTGATGCTCCAAGTAGGGAGATTGCTAGTAAAGTGGCTGGAATGGCGAACCCGGGCACAAGGAGATGAGAAATGAGGTGCGTTTTAGAAACCTTTCCCCATCACATGGTGTACCATCTTCTGGGTTTCTCATGCATGTTTTCGATGTAGGAAGATGCCCTTGAAGCTGGAGATTTGGGACCCATGCGATGGGTACCACGCAGTATTACTTTAAAGGGTCTGTGTTTGCTCACCCAACCTCACCAAACCTCTCAGCCCCAAGAGTGTCCACCCTTATGTCTCATCCAGCTGTGGGTCTAGATATGGTCAATCCAGGTTGCATCACAGCCCATGAACGCATTGTGTAAGAATTTCTCTCTCTTTCACTGTCGTTGTTTCATGGGTTTTTCAAAGTAATTTATTTTCATAATGGGGTTTAGCTGCTTTTCACGGCTGTGTTTATGCCGCTTTACACCCACTTGACACACTAACAGAGAGATATCAATACATAGGTTTTAAGATTGTTACTAGTCAGATATATTCTTGTGCGGTGAATAGGGCGTGTTGAGTCCAGTTCTCTGAGCAAGGAGTAGGTCTTGTCTATTACATATTGGGTTTATGGAACGGTATCTGAGCTAATTTGATACCCTTGTTTTATGTATCACCCCACCTCACCTTTCCCGTTAAGCAGCCATAGTGTGTTTTCTGCATGTGTGACTCTGTTCTGTTTTGTAATTCAGTTCAAGTGTAACGGTTTTTACATTCCCTCTATAAGTGATACCTTATGAGAAGTGTCCTTTTCTGTGTGACTTATTTCTCTTAGAATCGTCGTACCTAAATCCACTTATCATGCTGCTACTAACCTTATGACATTGATTTCATGGCTGAGTGATATTCCATTGTACATAAGGACCACAACTTCTTTATCCATTTTTCTCTTTCCTGGGATATTTAAGGTGGAATGAAGTGGAGGTCCTTGTCAACAGAGCAGCCCTCAACTTTGGGGTGCTTGTGTCTTGCTGATTTTTCATTTTCCCAATTTATACCCCCATGAGTGGAAGTGCCCTATGCTCTCTAAGCTGTGTTTCTCAGATGTTTCAGGACACACCGTACACTTCTCCAGAGTGGCTGTTGGCAATTTACATCCCGCCCATCAGTGTAGCAAGGCTCCCATTTCTCCATGGCCTGTCCTGCATTTCTGGTTTTGACACTTTTTTCAGCATGGCCCTTTTGACCGATGGGAAGCGAGACTTCTCTGTAGCGCTGATTTGCCTTTCCAGGTTGCTTGGTTGGCCAAAAAGGGCGTATGCGTTTTTTCCTGAATATATTCAGGAAAAAACGCATACGCCCTTTTTGGCCAAGGGCATCATTGTCAACGTTTTGCCGCTTTTCATGTGCTTTAAAGGCGATTCTTATCTACCTCCTGAAATCTGTTTCGTGCAATTCTGCCTTGATTTCAAATCCTCTTCTTTGCCTTCCCTCAATATATTTGTGGACGAGAGTTATCATTTATAACTCTGCAGGTTTGTGAATTGCAGTGCCCTGAACCTCCATTTTACAACTCGCTTTTTTGGGAGCTGGCCGCAAAAGCGCAGGATGGCTTCAGGCCCTGTTCTGGTTCTGGGGGGCAGGCTGAGCCTGTGGTTAATTCTTCTTCCTGATGGGAAAATAGAGTGACCTGTGCCTGTCCCAACACCAAGAGCTAGTCTCTCGTTGGTTCCCCGTCTTCCTGTTCATCCTCAGGACAAATTGCAACCTGTACGGAACAGGAGGTTAAAGGTGCTGATGCTCCAAGTAGGGAGATTGCTAGTAAAGCGGCTGGAATGGCGAACCCGGGCACAAGGAGATGAGAAATTAGGTGCGTTTTATAAACCTTTCCCCATCACACGGTATACCATCTTCTGGGTTTCTCATGCATGTTTTCGATGTAGGAAGATGCCCTTGAACCTGGAGATTTGGGACCCATGCGATGGGTACCACGCAGTATTACTTTAAAGGGTCTGCGTTTGCTCACCCAACCTCACCAAACCTCTCAGCCCCAAGAGTGTCCACCCTTATGTCTCATCCAGCTGTGGGTCTAGATATGGTCAATCCAGGTTGCATCACAGCCCCTGAACTCATTGTGTAAGAATTTCTATCTCTTTCACTGTCGTTGTTTCATGGGTTTTACAAAGTAATTTATTTTCATAATGGGGTTTAGCCGCTTTTCACGGCTGTGTTTATGCCGCTTTACACCCACTTGACACACTAACAGAGAGATATCAATACATAGGTTTTAAGATTATTACTAGTCAGATATATTCTTGTGCGGTGAATAGGGCGTGTTGAGTCCAGTTCTCTGAGCAAGGAGTAGGTCTTGTCTATTACATATTGGGTTTATGGAACGGTATCTGAGCTAATTTGATACCCTTGTTTTATGTATCACCCCACCTCACCTTTCCCGTTAAGCAGCCATAGTGTGTTTTCTGCATGTGTGACTCTGTTCTGTTTTGTAATTCAGTTCAAGTGTAACGGTTTTTACATTCCCTCTATAAGTGATACCTTATGAGAAGTGTCCTTTTCTGTGTGACTTATTTCTCTTAGAATCGTCGTACCTAAATCCACTCATCATGCTGCTACTAACCTTATGACATTGATTTCATGGCTGAGTGATATTCCATTGTACATAAGGACCACAACTTCTTTATCCATTTTTCTCTTTCCTGGGATATTGAAGGTGGAATGAAGTGGAGGTCCTTGTCAACAGAGCAGCCCTCAACTTTGGGGTGCTTGTGTCTTGCTGATTTTTCATTTTCCCAATTTATACCCCCATGAGTGGAAGTGCCCTATGCTCTCTAAGCTGTGTTTTTCAGATGTTTCAGGACACACCGTACACTTCTCCAGAGTGGCTGTTGGCAATTTACATCCCGCCCATCAGTGTAGCAAGGCTCCCATTTCTCCATGGCCTGTCCTGCATTTCTGGTTTTGACACTTTTTTCAGCATGGCCCTTTTGACCGATGCGAAGCGAGACTTCTCTGTAGCGCTGATTTGCGTTTCCAGGTTGCTTGGTTGGCCAAAAAGGGCGTATGCGTTTTTTCCTGAATATATTCGGGAAAAAACGCATACGCCCTTTTTGGCCAAGGGCATCATTGTCAACGTTTTGCTGCTTTTCATGTGCTTTAAAGGCGATTCGTATCTACCTCCTGAAATCTGTTTCGTGCAATTCTGCCTTGATTTCAAATCCTCTTCTTTGCCTTCCCTCAATATATTTGTGGACGAGAGTTATCATTTATAACTCTGCAGGTTTGTGAATTGCAGTGCCCTGAACCTCCATTTTACAACTCGCTTTTTTGGGAGCTGGCCGCAAAAGCGCAGGATGGCTTCAGGCCCTGTTCTGGTTCTGGGGGGCAGGCTGAGCCTGTGGTTAATTCTTCTTCCTGATGGGAAAATAGAGTGACCTGTGCCTGTCCCAACACCAAGAGCTAGTCTCTCGTTGGTTCCCCGTCTTCCCGTTCATCCTCAGGACAAATTGCAACCTGTACGGAACAGGAGGTTAAAGGTGCTGATGCTCCAAGTAGGGAGATTGCTAGTAAAGCGGCTGGAATGGCGAACCCGGGCACAAGGAGATGAGAAATTAGGTGCGTTTTAGAAACCTTTCCCCATCACACGGTATACCATCTTCTGGGTTTCTCATGCATGTTTTCGATGTAGGAAGATGCCCTTGATCCTGGAGATTTGGGACCCATGCGATGGGTACCACGCAGTATTACTTTAAAGGGTCTGCGTTTCCTCACCCAACCTCACCAAACCTCTCAGCCCCAAGAGTGTCCACCCTTATGTCTCATCCAGCTGTGGGTCTAGATATGGTCAATCCAGGTTGCATCACAGCCCCTGAACTCATTGTGTAAGAATTTCTATCTCTTTCACTGTCGTTGTTTCATGGGTTTTACAAAGTAATTTATTTTCATAATGGGGTTTAGCTGCTTTTCACGGCTGTGTTTATGCCGCTTTACACCCACTTGACACACTAACAGAGAGATATCAATACATAGGTTTCAAGATTATTACTAGTCAGATATATTCTTGTGCGGTGAATAGGGCGTGTTGAATCCAGTTCTCTGAGCAAGGAGTAGGTCTTGTCTACTACATATTGGGTTTATGGAACGGTATCTGAGCTAATTTGATACCCTTGTTTTATGTATCACCCCACCTCACCTTTCCCGTTAAGCAGCCATAGTGTGTTTTCTGCATGTGTGACTCTGTTCTGTTTTGTAATTCAGTTCAAGTGTAACGGTTTTTACATTCCCTCTATAAGTGATACCTTATGAGAAGTGTCCTTTTCTGTGTGACTTATTTCACTTAGAATCGTCGTACCTAAATCCACTCATCATGCTGCTACTAACCTTATGACATTGATTTCATGGCTGAGTGATATTCCATTGTACATAAGGACCACAACTTCTTTATCCATTTTTCTCTTTCCTGGGATATTTAAGGTGGAATGAAGTGGAGGTCCTTGTCAACAGAGCAGCCCTCAACTTTGGGGTGCTTGTGTCTTGCTGATTTTTCATTTTCCCAATATATACCCCCATGAGTGGAAGTGCCCTATGCTCTCTAAGCTGTGTTTTTCAGATGTTTCAGGACACACCGTACACTTCTCCAGAGTGGCTGTTGGCAATTTACATCCCGCCCATCAGTGTAGCAAGGCTCCCATTTCTCCATGGCCTGTCCTGCATTTCTGGTTTTGAAACTTTTTTCAGCATGGCCCTTTTGACCGATGGGAAGCGAGACTTCTCCGTAGCGCTGATTTGCCTTTCCAGGTTGGTTGGTTGGCCAAAAAGGGCGTATGCGTTTTTTCCTGAATATATTCAGGAAAAAACACATACGCCCTTTTTGGCCAAGGGCATCATTGTCAACGTTTTGCCGCTTTTCATGTGCTTTAAAGGCGATTCGTATCTACCTCCTGAAATCTGTTTCGTGCAATTCTGCCTTGATTTCAAATCCTCTTCTTTGCCTTCCCTCAATATATTTGTGGACGAGAGTTATCATTTATAACTCTGCAGGTTTGTGAATTGCAGTGCCCTGAACCTCCATTTTACAACTCGCTTTTTTGGGAGCTGGCCGCAAAAGCGCAGGATGGCTTCAGGCCCTGTTCTGGTTCCGGGGGGCAGGCTGAGCCTGTGGTTAATTCTTCTTCCTGATGGGAAAATAGAGTGACCTGTGCCTGTCCCAACACCAAGAGCTAGTCTCTCGTTGGTTCCCCGTCTTCCCGTTCATCCTCAGGACAAATTGCAACCTGTACGGAACAGGAGGTTAAAGGTGCTGATGCTCCAAGTAGGGAGATTGCTAGTAAAGCAGCTGGAATGGCGAACCCGGGCACAAGGAGATGAGAAATGAGGTGCGTTTTAGAAACCTTTCCCCATCACACGGTGTACCATCTTCTGGGTTTCTCATGCATGTTTTCGATGTAGGAAGATGCCCTTGAACCTGGAGATTTGGGACCCATGCGATGGGTACCACGAAGTATTACTCTAAAGGGTCTGCGTTTGCTCACCCAACTTCACCAAAACTCTCAGCCCCAAGAGTGTCCACCCTTATGTCTCATCCAGCTGTGGGTCTAGATATGGTCAATCCAGGTTGCATCACAGCCCATGAACGCATTGTGTAAGAATTTCTCTCTCTTTCACTGTCGTTGTTTCATGGGTTTTTCAAAGTAATTTATTTTCATAATGGGGTTTAGCTGCTTTTCACGGCTGTGTTTATGCCGCTTTACACCCACTTGACACACTAACAGAGAGATATCAATACATAGGTTTCAAGATTATTACTAGTCAGATATATTCTTGTGCGGTGAATAGGGCGTGTTGAGTCCAGTTCTCTGAGCAAGGAGTAGGTCTTGTCTACTACATATTGGGTTTATGGAACGGTATCTGAGCTAATTTGATACCCTTGTTTTATGTATCACCCCACCTCACCTTTCCCGTTAAGCAGCCATAGTGTGTTTTCTGCATGTGTGACTCTGTTCTGTTTTGTAATTCAGTTCAAGTGTAACGGTTTTTACATTCCCTCTATAAGTGATACCTTATGAGAAGTGTCCTTTTCTGTGTGACTTATTTCACTTAGAATCGTCGTACCTAAATCTACTCATCATGCTGCTACTAACCTTCTGACATTGATTTCATGGCTGAGTGATATTCCATTGTACATAAGGACCACAACTTCTTTATCCATTTTTCTCTTTCCTGGGATATTTAAGGTGGAATGAAGTGGAGGTCCTTGTCAACAGAGCAGCCCTCAACTTTGGGGTGCTTGTGTCTTGCTGATTTTTCATTTTCCCAATATATACCCCCATGAGTGGAAGTGCCCTATGCTCTCTAAGCTGTGTTTTTCAGATGTTTCAGGACACACCGTACACTTCTCCAGAGTGGCTGTTGGCAATTTACATCCCGCCCATCAGTGTAGCAAGGCTCCCATTTCTCCATGGCCTGTCCTGCATTTCTGGTTTTGACACTTTTTTCAGCATGGCCCTTTTGACCGATGGGAAGCGAGACTTCTCCGTAGCGCTTATTTGCCTTTCCAGGTTGGTTGGTTGGCCAAAAAGGGCGTATGCGTTTTTTCCTGAATATATTCAGGAAAAAACGCATACGCCCTTTTTGGCCAAGGGCATCATTGTCAACGTTTTGCCGCTTTTCATGTGCTTTAAAGGCGATTCGTATCTACCTCCTGAAATCTGTTTCGTGCAATTCTGCCTTGATTTCAAATCCTCTTCTTTGCCTTCCCTCAATATATTTGTGGACGAGAGTTATCATTTATAACTCTGCAGGTTTGTGAATTGCAGTGCCCTGAACCTCCATTTTACAACTCGCTTTTTTGGGAGCTGGCCGCAAAAGCGCAGGATGGCTTCAGGCCCTGTTCTGGTTCCGGGGGGCAGGCTGAGCCTGTGGTTAATTCTTCTTCCTGATGGGAAAATAGAGTGACCTGTGCCTGTCCCAACACCAAGAGCTAGTCTCTCGTTGGTTCCCCGTCTTCCCGTTCATCCTCAGGACAAATTGCAACCTGTACGGAACAGGAGGTTAAAGGTGCTGATGCTCCAAGTAGGGAGATTGCTAGTAAAGTGGCTGGAATGGCGAACCCGGGCACAAGGAGATGAGAAATGAGGTGCGTTTTAGAAACCTTTCCCCATCACACGGTGTACCATCTTCTGGGTTTCTCATGCATGTTTTCGATGTAGGAAGATGCCCTTGAACCTGGAGATTTGGGACCCATGCGATGGGTACCACGCAGTATTAGTTTAAAGGGTCTGCGTTTGCTCACCCAAACCTCACCAAACCTCTCAGCCCCAAGAGTGTCCACCCTTATGTCTCATCCAGCTGTGGGTCTAGATATGGTCAATCCAGGTTGCATCACAGCCCCTGAACTCATTGTGTAAGAATTTCTATCTCTTTCACTGTCGTTGTTTCATGGGTTTTACAAAGTAATTTATTTTCATAATGGGGTTTAGCTGCTTTTCACGGCTGTGTTTATGCCGCTTTACACCCACTTGACACACTAACAGAGAGATATCAATACATAGGTTTTAAGATTATTACTAGTCAGATATATTCTTGTGCGGTGAATAGGGCGTGTTGAGTCCAGTTCTCTGAGCAAGGAGTAGGTCTTGTCTATTACATATTGGGTTTATGGAAAGGTATCTGAGCTAATTTGATACCCTTGTTTTATGTATCACCCCACCTCACCTTTCCCGTTAAGCAGCCATAGTGTGTTTTCTGCATGTGTGACTCTGTTCTGTTTTGTAATTCAGTTCAAGTGTAACGGTTTTTACATTCCCTCTATAAGTGATACCTTATCAGAAGTGTCCTTTTCTGTGTGACTTATTTCTCTTAGAATCGTCGTACCTAAATCCACTCATCATGCTGCTACTAACCTTATGACATTGATTTCATGGCTGAGTGATATTCCATTGTACATAAGGACCACAACTTCTTTATCCATTTTTCTCTTTCCTGGGATATTGAAGGTGGAATGAAGTGGAGGTCCTTGTCAACAGAGCAGCCCTCAACTTTGGGGTGCTTGTGTCTTGCTGATTTTTCATTTTCCCAATTTATACCCCCATGAGTGGAAGTGCCCTATGCTCTCTAAGCTGTGTTTTTCAGATGTTTCAGGACACACCGTACACTTCTCCAGAGTGGCTGTTGGCAATTTACATCCCGCCCATCAGTGTAGCAAGGCTCCCATTTCTCCATGGCCTGTCCTGCATTTCTGGTTTTGACACTTTTTTCAGCATGGCCCTTTTGACCGATGGGAAGCGAGACTTCTCTGTAGCGCTGATTTGCCTTTCCAGGTTGCTTGGTTGGCCAAAAAGGGCGTATGCGTTTTTTCCTGAATATATTCAGGAAAAAACGCATACGCCCTTTTTGGCCAAGGGCATCATTGTCAACGTTTTGCCGCTTTTCATGTGCTTTAAAGGCGATTCGTATCTACCTCCTGAAATCTGTTTCGTGCAATTCTGCCTTGATTTCAAATCCTCTTCTTTGCCTTCCCTCAATATATTTGTGGACGAGAGTTATCATTTATAACTCTGCAGGTTTGTGAATTGCAGTGCCCTGAACCTCCATTTTACAACTCGCTTTTTTGGGAGCTGGCCGCAAAAGCGCAGGATGGCTTCAGGCCCTGTTCTGGTTCCGGGGGGCAGGCTGAGCCTGTGGTTAATTCTTCTTCCTGATGGGAAAATAGAGTGACCTGTGCCTGTCCCAACACCAAGAGCTAGTCTCTCGTTGGTTCCCCGTCTTCCCATTCATCCTCAGGACAAATTGCAACCTATACGGAACAGGAGGTTAAAGGTGCTGATGCTCCAAGTAGGGAGATTGCTAGTAAAGTGGCTGGAATGGCGAACCCGGGCACAAGGAGATGAGAAATGAGGTGCGTTTTAGAAACCTTTCCCCATCACACGGTGTACCATCTTCTGGGTTTCTCATGCATGTTTTCGATGTAGGAAGATGCCCTTGAAGCTGGAGATTTGGGACCCATGCGATGGGTACCACGCAGTATTACTTTAAAGGGTCTGTGTTTGCTCACCCAACCTCACCAAACCTCTCAGCCCCAAGAGTGTCCACCCTTATGTCTCATCCAGCTGTGGGTCTAGATATGGTCAATCCAGGTTGCATCACAGCCCATGAACTCATTGTGTAAGAATTTCTATCTCTTTCACTGTCGTTGTTTCATGGGTTTTTCAAAGTAATTTATTTTCATAATGGGGTTTAGCTGCTTTTCACGGCTGTGTTTATGCCGCTTTACACCCACTTGACACACTAACAGAGAGATATCAATACATAGGTTTCAAGATTATTACTAGTCAGATATATTCTTGTGCGGTGAATAGGGCGTGTTGAGTCCAGTTCTCTGAGCAAGGAGTAGGTCTTGTCTACTACATATTGGGTTTATGGAACGGTATCTGAGCTAATTTGATACCCTTGTTTTATGTATCACCCCACCTCACCTTTCCCGTTAAGCAGCCATAGTGTGTTTTCTGCATGTGTGACTCTGTTCTGTTTTGTAATTCAGTTCAAGTGTAACGGTTTTTACATTCCCTCTATAAGTGATACCTTATGAGAAGTGTCCTTTTCTGTGTGACTTATTTCTCTTAGAATCGTCGTACCTAAATCCACTCATCATGCTGCTACTAACCTTATGACATTGATTTCATGGCTGAGTGATATTCCATTGTACATAAGGACCACAACTTCTTTATCCATTTTTCTCTTTCCTGGGATATTTAAGGTGGAATGAAGTGGAGGTCCTTGTCAACAGAGCAGCCCTCAACTTTGGGGTGCTTGTGTCTTGCTGATTTTTCATTTTCCCAATTTATACCCCCATGAGTGGAAGTGCCCTATGCTCTCTAAGCTGTGTTTTTCAGATGTTTCAGGACACACCGTACACTTCTCCAGAGTGGCTGTTGGCAATTTACATCCCGCCCATCAGTGTAGCAAGGCTCCCATTTCTCCATGGCCTGTCCTGCATTTCTGGTTTTGACACTTTTTTCAGCATGGCCCTTTTGACCGATGGGAAGCGAGACTTCTCTGTAGCGCTGATTTGCCTTTCCAGGTTGCTTGGTTGGCCAAAAAGGGCGTATGCGTTTTTTCCTGAATATATTCAGGAAAAAACGCATACGCCCTTTTTGGCCAAGGGCATCATTGTCAACGTTTTGCCGCTTTTCATGTGCTTTAAAGGCGATTCGTATCTACCTCCTGAAATCTGTTTCGTGCAATTCTGCCTTGATTTCAAATCCTCTTCTTTGCCTTCCCTCAATATATTTGTGGACGAGAGTTATCATTTATAACTCTGCAGGTTTGTGAATTGCAGTGCCCTGAACCTCCATTTTACAACTCGCTTTTTTGGGAGCTGGCCGCAAAAGCGCAGGATGGCTTCAGGCCCTGTTCTGGTTCCGGGGGGCAGGCTGAGCCTGTGGTTAATTCTTCTTCCTGATGGGAAAATAGAGTGACCTGTGCCTGTCCCAACACCAAGAGCTAGTCTCTCGTTGGTTCCCCGTCTTCCCGTTCATCCTCAGGACAAATTGCAACCTGTACGGAACAGGAGGTTAAAGGTGCTGATGCTCCAAGTAGGGAGATTGCTAGTAAAGTGGCTGGAATGGCGAACCCGGGCACAAGGAGATGAGAAATGAGGTGCGTTTTAGAAACCTTTCCCCATCACACGGTGTACCATCTTCTGGGTTTCTCATGCATGTTTTCGATGTAGGAAGATGCCCTTGAAGCTGGAGATTTGGGACCCATGCGATGGGTACCACGCAGTATTACTTTAAAGGGTCTGTGTTTGCTCACCCAACCTCACCAAACCTCTCAGCCCCAAGAGTGTCCACCCTTATGTCTCATCCAGCTGTGGGTCTAGATATGGTCAATCCAGGTTGCATCACAGCCCATGAACTCATTGTGTAAGAATTTCTATCTCTTTCACTGTCGTTGTTTCATGGGTTTTTCAAAGTAATTTATTTTCATAATGGGGTTTAGCTGCTTTTCACGGCTGTGTTTATGCCGCTTTACACCCACTTGACACACTAACAGAGAGATATCAATACATAGGTTTCAAGATTATTACTAGTCAGATATATTCTTGTGCGGTGAATAGGGCGTGTTGAGTCCAGTTCTCTGAGCAAGGAGTAGGTCTTGTCTACTACATATTGGGTTTATGGAACGGTATCTGAGCTAATTTGATACCCTTGTTTTATGTATCACCCCACCTCACCTTTCCCGTTAAGCAGCCATAGTGTGTTTTCTGCATGTGTGACTCTGTTCTGTTTTGTAATTCAGTTCAAGTGTAACGGTTTTTACATTCCCTCTATAAGTGATACCTTATGAGAAGTGTCCTTTTCTGTGTGACTTATTTCTCTTAGAATCGTCGTACCTAAATCCACTCATCATGCTGCTACTAACCTTATGACATTGATTTCATGGCTGAGTGATATTCCATTGTACATAAGGACCACAACTTCTTTATCCATTTTTCTCTTTCCTGGGATATTGAAGGTGGAATGAAGTGGAGGTCCTTGTCAACAGAGCAGCCCTCAACTTTGGGGTGCTTGTGTCTTGCTGATTTTTCATTTTCCCAATTTATACCCCCATGAGTGGAAGTGCCCTATGCTCTCTAAGCTGTGTTTTTCAGATGTTTCAGGACACACCGTACACTTCTCCAGAGTGGCTGTTGGCAATTTACATCCCGCCCATCAGTGTAGCAAGGCTCCCATTTCTCCATGGCCTGTCCTGCATTTCTGGTTTTGACACTTTTTTCAGCATGGCCCGTTTGACCGATGGGAAGCGACACTTCTCTGTAGCGCTGATTTGCCTTTCCAGGTTGCTTGGTTGGCCAAAAAGGGCGTATGCGTTTTTTCCTGAATATATTCAGGAAAAAACGCATACGCCCTTTTTGGCCAAGGGCATCATTGTCAACGTTTTGCCGCTTTTCATGTGCTTTAAAGGCGATTCGTATCTACCTCCTGAAATCTGTTTCGTGCAATTCTGCCTTGATTTCAAATCCTCTTCTTTGCCTTCCCTCAATATATTTGTGGACGAGAGTTATCATTTATAACTCTGCAGGTTTGTGAATTGCAGTGCCCTGAACCTCCATTTTACAACTCGCTTTTTTGGGAGCTGGCCGCAAAAGCGCAGGATGGCTTCAGGCCCTGTTCTGGTTCCGGGGGGCAGGCTGAGCCTGTGGTTAATTCTTCTTCCTGATGGGAAAATAGAGTGACCTGTGCCTGTCCCAACACCAAGAGCTAGTCTCTCGTTGGTTCCCCATCTTCCCGTTCATCCTCAGGACAAATTGCAACCTGTACGGAACAGGAGGTTAAAGGTGCTGATGCTCCAAGTAGGGAGATTGCTAGTAAAGTGGCTGGAATGGCGAACCCGGGCACAAGGAGATGAGAAATGAGGTGCGTTTTAGAAACCTTTCCCCATCACACGGTGTACCATCTTCTGGGTTTCTCATGCATGTTTTCGATGTAGGAAGATGCCCTTGAAGCTGGAGATTTGGGACCCATGCGATGGGTACCACGCAGTAGTACTTTAAAGGGTCTGTGTTTGCTCACCCAACCTCACCAAACCTCTCAGCCCCAAGAGTGTCCACCCTTATGTCTCATCCAGCTGTGGGTCTAGATATGGTCAATCCAGGTTGCATCTCAGCCCCTGAACTCATTGTGTAAGAATTTCTATCTCTTTCACTGTCGTTGTTTCATGGATTTTTCAAAGTAATTTATTTTCATAATGGGGTTTAGCTGCTTTTCACGGCTGTGTTTATGCCGCTTTACACCCACTTGACACACTAACAGAGAGATATCAATACATAGGTTTCAAGATTATTACTAGTCAGATATATTCTTGTGCGGTGAATAGGGCGTGTTGAGTCCAGTTCTCTGAGCAAGGAGTAGGTCTTGTCTACTACATATTGGGTTTATGGAACGGTATCTGAGCTAATTTGATACCCTTGTTTTATGTATCACCCCACCTCACCTTTCCCGTTAAGCAGCCATAGTGTGTTTTCTGCATGTGTGACTCTGTTCTGTTTTGTAATTCAGTTCAAGTGTAACGGTTTTTACATTCCCTCTATAAGTGATACCTTATGAGAAGTGTCCTTTTCTGTGTGACTTATTTCACTTAGAATCGTCGTACCTAAATCCACTCATCATGCTGCTACTAACCTTATGACATTGATTTCATGGCTGAGTGATATTCCATTGTACATAAGGACCACAACTTCTTTATCCATTTTTCTCTTTCCTGGGATATTGAAGGTGGAATGAAGTGGAGGTCCTTGTCAACAGAGCAGCCCTCAACTTTGGGGTGCTTGTGTCTTGCTGATTTTTCATTTTCCCAATTTATACCCCCATGAGTGGAAGTGCCCTATGCTCTCTAAGCTGTGTTTTTCAGATGTTTCAGGACACACCGTACACTTCTCCAGAGTGGCTGTTGGCAATTTACATCCCGCCCATCAGTGTAGCAAGGCTCCCATTTCTCCATGGCCTGTCCTGCATTTCTGGTTTTGACACTTTTTTCAGCATGGCCCTTTTGACCGATGGGAAGCGAGACTTCTCTGTAGCGCTGATTTGCCTTTCCAGGTTGCTTGGTTGGCCAAAAAGGGCGTATGCGTTTTTTCCTGAATATATTCAGGAAAAAACGCATACGCCCTTTTTGGCCAAGGGCATCATTGTCAACGTTTTGCCGCTTTTCATGTGCTTTAAAGGCGATTCGTATCTACCTCCTGAAATCTGTTTCGTGCAATTCTGCCTTGATTTCAAATCCTCTTCTTTGCCTTCCCTCAATATATTTGTGGACGAGAGTTATCATTTATAACTCTGCAGGTTTGTGAATTGCAGTGCCCTGAACCTCCATTTTACAACTCGCTTTTTTGGGAGCTGGCCGCAAAAGCGCAGGATGGCTTCAGGCCCTGTTCTGGTTCCGGGGGGCAGGCTGAGCCTGTGGTTAATTCTTCTTCCTGATGGGAAAATAGAGTGACCTGTGCCTGTCCCAACACCAAGAGCTAGTCTCTCGTTGGTTCCCCGTCTTCCCGTTCATCCTCAGGACAAATTGCAACCTGTACGGAACAGGAGGTTAAAGGTGCTGATGCTCCAAGTAGGGAGATTGCTAGTAAAGTGGCTGGAATGGCGAACCCGGGCACAAGGAGATGAGAAATGAGGTGCGTTTTAGAAACCTTTCCCCATCACACGGTGTACCATCTTCTGGGTTTCTCATGCATGTTTTCGATGTAGGAAGATGCCCTTGAAGCTGGAGATTTGGGACCCATGCGATGGGTACCACGCAGTATTACTTTAAAGGGTCTGTGTTTGCTCACCCAACCTCACCAAACCTCTCAGCCCCAAGAGTGTCCACCCTTATGTCTCATCCAGCTGTGGGTCTAGATATGGTCAATCCAGGTTGCATCACAGCCCATGAACTCATTGTGTAAGAATTTCTATCTCTTTCACTGTCGTTGTTTCATGGGTTTTTCAAAGTAATTTATTTTCATAATGGGGTTTAGCTGCTTTTCACGGCTGTGTTTATGCCGCTTTACACCCACTTGACACACTAACAGAGAGATATCAATACATAGGTTTCAAGATTATTACTAGTCAGATATATTCTTGTGCGGTGAATAGGGCGTGTTGAGTCCAGTTCTCTGAGCAAGGAGTAGGTCTTGTCTACTACATATTGGGTTTATGGAACGGTATCTGAGCTAATTTGATACCCTTGTTTTATGTATCACCCCACCTCACCTTTCCCGTTAAGCAGCCATAGTGTGTTTTCTGCATGTGTGACTCTGTTCTGTTTTGTAATTCAGTTCAAGTGTAACGGTTTTTACATTCCCTCTATAAGTGATACCTTATGAGAAGTGTCCTTTTCTGTGTGACTTATTTCTCTTAGAATCGTCGTACCTAAATCCACTCATCATGCTGCTACTAACCTTATGACATTGATTTCATGGCTGAGTGATATTCCATTGTACATAAGGACCACAACTTCTTTATCCATTTTTCTCTTTCCTGGGATATTGAAGGTGGAATGAAGTGGAGGTCCTTGTCAACAGAGCAGCCCTCAACTTTGGGGTGCTTGTGTCTTGCTGATTTTTCATTTTCCCAATTTATACCCCCATGAGTGGAAGTGCCCTATGCTCTCTAAGCTGTGTTTTTCAGATGTTTCAGGACACACCGTACACTTCTCCAGAGTGGCTGTTGGCAATTTACATCCCGCCCATCAGTGTAGCAAGGCTCCCATTTCTCCATGGCCTGTCCTGCATTTCTGGTTTTGACACTTTTTTCAACATGGCCCGTTTGACCGATGGGAAGCGACACTTCTCTGTAGCGCTGATTTGCCTTTCCAGGTTGCTTGGTTGGCCAAAAAGGGCGTATGCGTTTTTTCCTGAATATATTCAGGAAAAAACGCATACGCCCTTTTTGGCCAAGGGCATCATTGTCAACGTTTTGCCGCTTTTCATGTGCTTTAAAGGCGATTCGTATCTACCTCCTGAAATCTGTTTCGTGCAATTCTGCCTTGATTTCAAATCCTCTTCTTTGCCTTCCCTCAATATATTTGTGGACGAGAGTTATCATTTATAACTCTGCAGGTTTGTGAATTGCAGTGCCCTGAACCTCCATTTTACAACTCGCTTTTTTGGGAGCTGGCCGCAAAAGCGCAGGATGGCTTCAGGCCCTGTTCTGGTTCCGGGGGGCAGGCTGAGCCTGTGGTTAATTCTTCTTCCTGATGGGAAAATAGAGTGACCTGTGCCTGTCCCAACACCAAGAGCTAGTCTCTCGTTGGTTCCCCGTCTTCCCGTTCATCCTCAGGACAAATTGCAACCTGTACGGAACAGGAGGTTAAAGGTGCTGATGCTCCAAGTAGGGAGATTGCTAGTAAAGTGGCTGGAATGGCGAACCCGGGCACAAGGAGATGAGAAATGAGGTGCGTTTTAGAAACCTTTCCCCATCACACGGTGTACCATCTTCTGGGTTTCTCATGCATGTTTTCGATGTAGGAAGATGCCCTTGAAGCTGGAGATTTGGGACCCATGCGATGGGTACCACGCAGTATTACTTTAAAGGGTCTGTGTTTGCTCACCCAACCTCACCAAACCTCTCAGCCCCAAGAGTGTCCACCCTTATGTCTCATCCAGCTGTGGGTCTAGATATGGTCAATCCAGGTTGCATCACAGCCCATGAACTCATTGTGTAAGAATTTCTATCTCTTTCACTGTCGTTGTTTCATGGGTTTTTCAAAGTAATTTATTTTCATAATGGGGTTTAGCTGCTTTTCACGGCTGTGTTTATGCCGCTTTACACCCACTTGACACACTAACAGAGAGATATCAATACATAGGTTTCAAGATTATTACTAGTCAGATATATTCTTGTGCGGTGAATAGGGCGTGTTGAGTCCAGTTCTCTGAGCAAGGAGTAGGTCTTGTCTACTACATATTGGGTTTATGGAACGGTATCTGAGCTAATTTGATACCCTTGTTTTATGTATCACCCCACCTCACCTTTCCCGTTAAGCAGCCATAGTGTGTTTTCTGCATGTGTGACTCTGTTCTGTTTTGTAATTCAGTTCAAGTGTAACGGTTTTTACATTCCCTCTATAAGTGATACCTTATGAGAAGTGTCCTTTTCTGTGTGACTTATTTCTCTTAGAATCGTCGTACCTAAATCCACTCATCATGCTGCTACTAACCTTATGACATTGATTTCATGGCTGAGTGATATTCCATTGTACATAAGGACCACAACTTCTTTATCCATTTTTCTCTTTCCTGGGATATTGAAGGTGGAATGAAGTGGAGGTCCTTGTCAACAGAGCAGCCCTCAACTTTGGGGTGCTTGTGTCTTGCTGATTTTTCATTTTCCCAATTTATACCCCCATGAGTGGAAGTGCCCTATGCTCTCTAAGCTGTGTTTTTCAGATGTTTCAGGACACACCGTACACTTCTCCAGAGTGGCTGTTGGCAATTTACATCCCGCCCATCAGTGTAGCAAGGCTCCCATTTCTCCATGGCCTGTCCTGCATTTCTGGTTTTGACACTTTTTTCAGCATGGCCCTTTTGACCGATGGGAAGCGACACTTCTCTGTAGCGCTGATTTGCCTTTCCAGGTTGCTTGGTTGGCCAAAAAGGGCGTATGCGTTTTTTCCTGAATATATTCAGGAAAAAACGCATACGCCCTTTTTGGCCAAGGGCATCATTGTCAACGTTTTGCCGCTTTTCATGTGCTTTAAAGGCGATTCGTATCTACCTCCTGAAATCTGTTTCGTGCAATTCTGCCTTGATTTCAAATCCTCTTCTTTGCCTTCCCTCAATATATTTGTGGACGAGAGTTATCATTTATAACTCTGCAGGTTTGTGAATTGCAGTGCCCTGAACCTCCATTTTACAACTCGCTTTTTTGGGAGCTGGCCGCAAAAGCGCAGGATGGCTTCAGGCCCTGTTCTGGTTCCGGGGGGCAGGCTGAGCCTGTGGTTAATTCTTCTTCCTGATGGGAAAATAGAGTGACCTGTGCCTGTCCCAACACCAAGAGCTAGTCTCTCGTTGGTTCCCCGTCTTCCCGTTCATCCTCAGGACAAATTGCAACCTGTACGGAACAGGAGGTTAAAGGTGCTGATGCTCCAAGTAGGGAGATTGCTAGTAAAGTGGCTGGAATGGCGAACCCGGGCACAAGGAGATGAGAAATGAGGTGCGTTTTAGAAACCTTTCCCCATCACACGGTGTACCATCTTCTGGGTTTCTCATGCATGTTTTCGATGTAGGAAGATGCCCTTGAAGCTGCAGATTTGGGACCAATGCGATGGGTACCACGCAGTATTACTTTAAAGGGTCTGTGTTTGCTCACCCAACCTCACCAAACCTCTCAGCCCCAAGAGTGTCCACCCTTATGTCTCATCCAGCTGTGGGTCTAGATATGGTCAATCCAGGTTGCATCTCAGCCCCTGAACTCATTGTGTAAGAATTTCTATCTCTTTCACTGTCGTTGTTTCATGGATTTTTCAAAGTAATTTATTTTCATAATGGGGTTTAGCTGCTTTTCACGGCTGTGTTTATGCCGCTTTACACCCACTTGACACACTAACAGAGAGATATCAATACATAGGTTTCAAGATTATTACTAGTCAGATATATTCTTGTGCGGTGAATAGGGCGTGTTGAGTCCAGTTCTCTGAGCAAGGAGTAGGTCTTGTCTACTACATATTGGGTTTATGGAACGGTATCTGAGCTAATTTGATACCCTTGTTTTATGTATCACCCCACCTCACCTTTCCCGTTAAGCAGCCATAGTGTGTTTTCTGCATGTGTGACTCTGTTCTGTTTTGTAATTCAGTTCAAGTGTAACGGTTTTTACATTCCCTCTATAAGTGATACCTTATGAGAAGTGTCCTTTTCTGTGTGACTTATTTCACTTAGAATCGTCGTACCTAAATCCACTCATCATGCTGCTACTAACCTTATGACATTGATTTCATGGCTGAGTGATATTCCATTGTACATAAGGACCACAACTTCTTTATCCATTTTTCTCTTTCCTGGGATATTGAAGGTGGAATGAAGTGGAGGTCCTTGTCAACAGAGCAGCCCTCAACTTTGGGGTGCTTGTGTCTTGCTGATTTTTCATTTTCCCAATTTATACCCCCATGAGTGGAAGTGCCCTATGCTCTCTAAGCTGTGTTTTTCAGATGTTTCAGGACACACCGTACACTTCTCCAGAGTGGCTGTTGGCAATTTACATCCCGCCCATCAGTGTAGCAAGGCTCCCATTTCTCCATGGCCTGTCCTGCATTTCTGGTTTTGACACTTTTTTCAGCATGGCCCTTTTGACCGATGGGAAGCGAGACTTCTCTGTAGCGCTGATTTGCCTTTCCAGGTTGCTTGGTTGGCCAAAAAGGGCGTATGCGTTTTTTCCTGAATATATTCAGGAAAAAACGCATACGCCCTTTTTGGCCAAGGGCATCATTGTCAACGTTTTGCCGCTTTTCATGTGCTTTAAAGGCGATTCGTATCTACCTCCTGAAATCTGTTTCGTGCAATTCTGCCTTGATTTCAAATCCTCTTCTTTGCCTTCCCTCAATATATTTGTGGACGAGAGTTATCATTTATAACTCTGCAGGTTTGTGAATTGCAGTGCCCTGAACCTCCATTTTACAACTCGCTTTTTTGGGAGCTGGCCGCAAAAGCGCAGGATGGCTTCAGGCCCTGTTCTGGTTCCGGGGGGCAGGCTGAGCCTGTGGTTAATTCTTCTTCCTGATGGGAAAATAGAGTGACCTGTGCCTGTCCCAACACCAAGAGCTAGTCTCTCGTTGGTTCCACGTCTTCCCGTTTATCCTCAGGACAAATTGCAACCTGTACGGAACAGGAGGTTAAAGGTGCTGATGCTCCAAGTAGGAAGCTTGCTAGTAAAGCGGCTGGAATGGCGAACCCGGGCACAAGGAGATGAGAAATGAGGTGCGTTTTAGAAACCTTTCCCCATCACACGGTGTACCATCTTCTGGGTTTCTCATGCATGTTTTTGATGTAGGAAGATGCCCTTGAACCTGGAGATTTGGGACCCATGCGATGGGTACCACGCAGTATTACTTTAAAGGGTCTGCGTTTGCTCACCCAACCTCACCAAACCTCTCAGCCCCAAGAGTGTCCACCCTTATGTCTCATCCAGCTGTGCGTCTAGATATGGTCAATCCAGGTTGCATCACAGCCCCTGAACGCATTGTGTAAGAATTTCTCTCTCTTTCACTGTCTTTGTTTCATGGTTGTTTCAAAGTAATTTATTTTTATAATGGGGTTTAGCTGCTTTTCACTGCTGTGTTTATGCCGCTTTACACCCACTTGACACACTAACAGAGAGATATCAATACATAGGTTTTACGATTATTATTAGTCAGATATATTCTTGTGCGGTGAATAGGGCGTGTTGAGTCCAGTTCTCTGAGCAAGGAGTAGGTCTTGTCTATTACATATTGGGTTTATGGAACGGTATCTGAGCTAATTTGATACCCTTGTTTTATGTATCACCCCACCTCACCTTTCCCGTTAAGCAGCCATAGTGTGTTTTCTGCATGTGTGACTCTGTTCTGTTTTGTAATTCAGTTCAAGTGTAATGGTTTTTACATTCCCTCTATCAGTGATACCTTATGAGAAGTGTCCTTTTCTGTGTGACTTATTTCACTTAGAATCGTCGTACCTAAATCCACTCATCATGCTGCTACTAACCTTACGACATTGATTTCATGGCTGAGTGATATTCCATTGAACATAAGGACCACAGCTTCTTTATCCATTTTTCTCTTTCCTGGGATATTTAAGGTGGAATGAAGTGGAGGTCCTGGTCAACAGAGCAGCCCTAAACTTTGGGGTGCTTGTGTCTTGCTGAGTTTTAATTTTCCCAATTTATACCCCCATGAGTGGAAGTGCCCTATGCTCTCTAAGCTGTGTTTTTCAGAAGTTTCAGGACTCACCGGACACTTCTCCAGAGTGGCTCTTGGCAATTTACATCCCGCCCATCAGTGTAGCAAGGCTCCCATTTCTCCATGGCCTGTCCTGCATTTCTGGTTTTGACACTTTTTTCAGCATGGCCCTTTTGACCGATGGGAAGCGAGACTTCTTTGTAGCGCTGATTTGCCTTTCCAGGTTGCTTGGTTGGCCAAAAAGGGCGTATGCGTTTTTTCCTGAATATATTCAGGAAAAAACGCATACGCCCTTTTTGGCCAAGGGCATCATTGTCAACGTTTTGCTGCTTTTCATGTGCTTTAAAGGCGATTCGTATCTACCTCCTGAAATCTGTTTCCTGCAATTCTGCCTTGATTTCAAATCCTCTTCTTTGCCTTCCCTCAATATATTTGTGGACGAGAGTTATCATTTATAACTCTGCAGGTTTGTGAATTGCAGTGCCCTGAACCTCCATTTTACAACTCGTTTTTATGGGAGCTGGCCGCAAAATCGCAGAATGGCTTCAGGCCCTGTTCTGGTTCCGGGGGGCAGGCTGAGCCTGTGGTTAATTCTTCTTTCTGATGGGAAAATAGAGTGACCTGTGCCTGTCCCAACACCAAGAGCTAGTCTCTCGTTGGTTCCACGTCTTCCCGTTTATCCTCAGGACAAATTGCAACCTGTACGGAACAGGAGGTTAAAGGTGCTGATGCTCCAAGTAGGGAGCTTGCTAGTAAAGCGACTGGAATGGCGAACCCGGGCACAAGGAGATGAGAAATGAGGTGCGTTTTAGAAACCTTTCCCCATCACACGGTGTACCATCTTCTGGGTTTCTCATGCATGTTTTTGATGTAGGAAGATGCCCTTGAACCTGGAGATTTGGGACCCATGCGATGGGTACCACGCAGTATTACTTTAAAGGGTCTGCGTTTGCTCACCCAACCTCACCAAACCTCTCAGCCCCAAGAGTGTCCACCCTTATGTCTCATCCAGCTGTGCGTCTAGATATGGTCAATCCAGGTTGCATCACAGCCCCTGAACGCATTGTGTAAGAATTTCTCTCTCTTTCACTGTCTTTGTTTCATGGGTGTTTCAAAGTAATTTATTTTTATAATGGGGTTTAGCTGCTTTTCACTGCTGTGTTTATGCCGCTTTACACCCACTTGACACACTAACAGAGAGATATCAATACATAGGTTTTACGATTATTATTAGTCAGATATATTCTTGTGCGGTGAATAGGGCGTGTTGAGTCCAGTTCTCTGAGCAAGGAGTAGGTCTTGTCTATTACATATTGGGTTTATGGAACGGTATCTGAGCTAATTTGATACCCTTGTTTTATGTATCACCCCACCTCACCTTTCCCGTTAAGCAGCCATAGTGTGTTTTCTGCATGTGTGACTCTGTTCTGTTTTGTAATTCAGTTCAAGTGTAACGGTTTTTACATTCCCTCTATCAGTGATACCTTATGAGAAGTGTCCTTTTCTGTGTGACTTATTTCACTTAGAATCGTCGTACCTAAATCCACTCATCATGCTGCTACTAACCTTACGACATTGATTTCCTGGCTGAGTGATATTCCATTGTACATAAGGACCACAACTTCTTTATCCATTTTTCTCTTTCCTGGGATATTTAAGGTGGAATGAAGTGGAGGTCCTGGTCAACAGAGCAGCCCTAAACTTTGGGGTGCTTGTGTCTTGCTGATTTTAATTTTCCCAATTTATACCCCCATGAGTGGAAGTGCCCTATGCTCTCTAAGCTGTGTTTTTCAGATGTTTCAGGACTCACCGGACACTTCTCCAGAGTGGCTCTTAGCAATTTACATCCCGCCCATCAGTGTAGCAAGGCTCCCATTTCTCCATGGCCTGTCCTGCATTTCTGGTTTTGACACTTTTTTCAGCATGGCCCTTTTGACCAATGGGAAGCGAGACTTCTTTGTAGCGCTGATTTGCCTTTCCAGGTTGCTTGGTTGGCCAAAAAGGGCGTATGCGTTTTTTCCTGAATATATTCAGGAAAAAACGCATACGCCCTTTTTGGCCAAGGGCAACATTGTCAACGTTTTGCCGCTTTTCATGTGCTTTAAAGGCGATTCGTATCTACCTCTTGAAATCTGTTTCCTGCAATTCTGCCTTGATTTCAAATCCTCTTCTTTGCCTTCCCTCAATATATTTGTGGACGAGAGTTATCATTTATAACTCTGCAGGTTTGTGAATTGCAGTGCCCTGAACCTCCATTTTACAACTCGTTTTTATGGGAGCTGGCCGCAAAGGCGCAGAATGGCTTCAGGCCCTGTTCTGGTTCCGGGGGGCAGGCTGAGCCTGTGGTTAATTCTTCTTTCTGATGGGAAAATAGAGTGACCTGTGCCTGTCCCAACACCAAGAGCTAGTCTCTCGTTGGTTCCACGTCTTCCCGTTTATCCTCAGGACAAATTGCAACCTGTACGGAACAGGAGGTTAAAGGTGCTGATGCTCCAAGTAGGGAGCTTGCTAGTAAAGCGGCTGGAATGGCGAACCCGGGCACAAGGAGATGAGAAATGAGGTGCGTTTTAGAAACCTTTCCCCATCACACGGTGTACCATCTTCTGGGTTTCTCATGCATGTTTTTGATGTAGGAAGATGCCCTTGAACCTGGAGATTTGGGACCCATGCGATGGGTACCACGCAGTATTACTTTAAAGGGTCTGCGTTTGCTCACCCAACCTCACCAAACCTCTCAACCCCAAGAGTGTCCACCCTTATGTCTCATCCAGCTGTGCGTCTAGATATGGTCAATCCAGGTTGCATCACAGCCCCTGAACGCATTGTGTAAGAATTTCTCTCTCTTTCACTGTCTTTGTTTCATGGTTGTTTCAAAGTAATTTATTTTTATAATGGGGTTTAGCTGCTTTTCACTGCTGTGTTTATGCCGCTTTACACCCACTTGACACACTAACAGAGAGATATCAATACATAGGTTTTACGATTATTATTAGTCAGATATATTCTTGTGCGGTGAATAGGGCGTGTTGAGTCCAGTTCTCTGAGCAAGGAGTAGGTCTTGTCTATTACATATTGGGTTTATGGAACGGTATCTGAGCTAATTTGATACCCTTGTTTTATGTATCACCCCACCTCACCTTTCCCGTTAAGCAGCCATAGTGTGTTTTCTGCATGTGTGACTCTGTTCTGTTTTGTAATTCAGTTCAAGTGTAACGGTTTTTACATTCCCTCTATCAGTGATACCTTATGAGAAGTGTCCTTTTCTGTGTGACTTATTTCACTTAGAATCGTCGTACCTAAATCCACTCATCATGCTGCTACTAACCTTACGACATTGATTTCATGGCTGAGTGATATTCCATTGTACATAAGGACCACAACTTCTTTATCCATTTTTCTCTTTCCTGGGATATTTAAGGTGGAATGAAGTGGAGGTCCTGGTCAACAGAGCAGCCCTAAACTTTGGGGTGCTTGTGTCTTGCTGATTTTTAATTTTCCCAATTTATACCCCCATGAGTGGAAGTGCCCTATGCTCTCTGAGCTGTGTTTTTCAGATGTTTCAGGACTCACCGGACACTTCTCCAGAGTGGCTCTTGGCAATTTACATCCCGCCCATCAGTGTAGCAAGGCTCCCATTTCTCCATGGCCTGTCCTGCATTTCTGGTTTTGACACTTTTTTCAGCATGGCCCTTTTGACCAATGGGAAGCGAGACTTCTTTGTAGCGCTGATTTGCCTTTCCAGGTTGCTTGGTTGGCCAAAAAGGGCGTATGCGTTTTTTCCTGAATATATTCAGGAAAAAACGCATACGCCCTTTTTGGCCAAGGGCATCATTGTCAACGTTTTGCCGCTTTTCATGTGCTTTAAAGGCGATTCGTATCTACCTCCTGAAATCTGTTTCCTGCAATTCTGCCTTGATTTCAAATCCTCTTCTTTGCCTTCCCTCAATATATTTGTGGACGAGAGTTATCATTTATAACTCTGCAGGTTTGTGAATTGCAGTGCCCTGAACCTCCATTTTACAACTCGTTTTTATGGGAGCTGGCCGCAAAAGCGCAGGATGGCTTCAGGCCCTGTTCTGGTTCCGGGGGGCAGGCTGAGCCTGTGGTTAATTCTTCTTTCTGATGGGAAAATAGAGTGACCTGTGCCTGTCCCAACACCAAGAGCTAGTCTCTCGTTGGTTCCACGTCTTCCCGTTTATCCTCAGGACAAATTGCAACCTGTACGGAACAGGAGGTTAAAGGTGCTGATGCTCCAAGTAGGGAGCTTGCTAGTAAAGCGGCTGGAATGGCGAACCCGGGCACAAGGAGATGAGAAATGAGGTGCGTTTTAGAAACCTTTCC